>NW_027150404.1:0-655939 GCF_031143425.1 Pleurodeles waltl | reverse complement strand
GAGGAGCTACAAATTTCCTTCCACCCAGCGTTCCCCGAGTCTCCCGACAAAATTGATACCTCACTTGTGTGGGTAGGCCTAGCGGCCGCAACAGGACACAACCCAAAACACAACGTGGACACAACACAATTTTTCATTGAAAACAGTGCCTACCTGTAGATTTTGGCCTCTAGCTCAGCCGGTAACTAGGGAAACCTACCAAACCTGTGCATTTTTGAAAACTAGAGACTTAGAGGAATCCAAGATGGGGTGACTTGTGGGGCTCTGACCAGGTTCTGTTACCCAGAATCCTTTGCAAACCTCAAAATTTGGCTAAAAAAACGAATTTTCCTCACATTTCGGTGACAGAAAGTTCTGGAATCTGAGAGGAGCCACAAATTTCTTTCCTCCCAGCGTTCCCCGAAGTCTCCCGATAAAAATTATACCTCACTTGTGTGGGTAGGCCTAGCACCCGCGACAGGAAATGCCCTAAAACGCAACGTGGACACATCCCATTTTTTTAAAGAAAACAGAGCTGTTTTTTGCAAAGTGCCTACCTGTAGATTTTGGCCTCTAGCTCAGCCGGCACCTAGGGAAACTTACCAAACCTGTGCATTTTTGAAAACTAGAGACTTAGGGTAATCCAAGATGGGGTGACTTGTGGGGCTCTGACCAGGTTCTGTTACCCAGAATCCTTTGCAAACCTCATATTTTGGCTAAAAAAACGCATTTTCCTCACATTTAGGTGACAGAAAGTTCTGGAATCTGAGAGGAGCCACAAATTTCCTTCCACCCAGCGTTCCCCCAAGTCTCCCGATAAAAATGATACCTCACTTGTGTGGGTAGGCCTAGCGCCCGAGACAGGAAACGCCCCAAAACGCAACGTGGACACATCCCATTTTTTTAAAGAAAACAGAGCTTTTTTTTGCAAAGTGCCTACCTGTAGATTTTGGCCTCTAGCTCAGCCGGCACCTAGGCAAACCTACCAAACCTGTGCATTTTTTAAAACTAGAGACCTAGGGGAATCCAAGATGGGGTGACTTGTGTGGCTGTGACCAGGTTCTGTTACCCAGAATCCTTTTCAAACCTCAAAATTTGGCTAAAAAAACACATTTTCCTCACTTTTCGGTGACAGAAAGTTCTGGAATCTGAGAGGAGCCACAAATTTCCTTCCACCCAGCGTTCCCCCGAGTCTCCCAATAAAAATGATACCTCACTTGTGTAGGTAGGCCTAGCGGCCGCAACAGGACACACCCCAAAACACAACGTGGACACATCACAATTTTTCATTGAAAACAGTGCCTACCTGTAGCTTTTGGCCTCTAGCTCAGCCGGCACCCAGGGAAACCTACCAAACCTGTGCATTGTTGAAAACTAGAGACTTAGAGGAATCCAAGATGGGGTGACTTGTGGGGCTCTGACCAGGTTCTGTTACCCAGAATCCTTTGCAAACCTCACAATTTGGCTAAAAAAACTCATTTTCCTCACATTTCGGTGACAGAAAGTTCTGGAATCTGAGAGGAGCCACAAATTTCCTTCCACCCAGCGTTTCCCCAAGTCTCCCGATAAAAATGATACCTCACTTGTGTGGGTAGGCCTAGCGGCCACGACAAGACACACCCCAAAACACAAAGTGGACACATCCCATTTTTTGAAAGAAAACAGAGCTGTTTTTTGCAAAGTGTCTACCTCTAGATTTTGGCCTCTAGCTCAGCCGGCACCTAGGGAAACCTACCAAACCTGAGCATTTTTGAAAACTAGAGACCTAGGGGAATCCAAGATGGGGTGACTTGTGGGGCTCTGACCAGGTTCTGTTACCCAGAATCCTTTGCAAACCTCAAAATTTGGCTAAAAAAACACATTTTCCTCACATTTCGGTGACAGAAAGTTCTGGAATCTGAGAGGAGGGACAAATTTCCTGCCGCCCAGCGTTCCCCCAAGTCTCCCGATAAAAATGATACCTCACTTGTGTGGGTAGGCCTAGCACCCGTGACAGGAAACGCCCCAAAACACAACGTGGACACATCAGAGAAAACAGAGTGTTTTTTGCAAAGTGCCTACCTGTAGATTTTGGCCTCTAGCTCAGCCGGCACCTAGGGAAACCAACCAAACCTGTGCATTTTTCAAAACTAGAGACCTAGGGGAATCCAAAATGGGGTGACTTGTGGGGCTCTGACCAGGTTCTGTTACCCAGAATCCTTTGCAAACCTCAAAATTTGGCTAAAAAAACACATTTTCCTCACATTTCGGTGACAGAAAGTTCTGGAATCTGAGAGGAGGGACAAATTTCCTGCCGCCCAGCGTTCCCCCAAGTCTCCCGATAAAAATGATACCTCACTTGTGTGGGTAGGCCTAGCACCCGTGACAGGAAACGCCCCAAAACACAACGTGGACACATCACATTTTTAAAAAGAAAACAGAGGTGTTTTTTGCAAAGTGCCTACCTGTAGATTTTGGCCTCTAGCTCAGCCGGCACCTAGGGAAACCTACCAAACCTGTGTATTTTTTAAAACTAGAGACCTAGGGGAATCCAAGATGGGGTGACTTGTGGGGCTCTGACCAGGTTCTGTTACCCAGAATCCTTTTCAAACCTCATATTTTGGCTAAAAAAACGCATTTTCCTCAAATTTCGGTGTCAGAAAGTTCTGGAATCTGAGAGGAGCCACAAATTTCCTTCCACTCAGCGTTCCCCCAAGTGTCCCGATAAAAATGATACCTCACTTGTGTGGGTAGGCCTAGCACCCGAGACAGGAAACGCCCCAAAACGGAACGTGGACACATACCATTTTTTTAAAGAAAACAGAGCTTTTTTTTGCAAACTGCCTACCTGTAGATTTTGGCCTCTAGCTCAGCCGGCACCTAGGGAAACCTACCAAACCTGTGCATTTATGAAAACTAGAGACCTAGGGGAATCCAAGATGGGGTGACTTGTGGGGCTCTGACCAGGTTCGGTTACCCAGAATCCTTTGCAAACCTCAAATTTTGGCTAAAAAAACACATTTTCCTCACATTTCGGTGACAGAAAGTTCTGGAATCTGAGAGGAGCCACAAATTTCCTTCCACCCAGCGTTCCCCCGAGTCTCCCGATAAAAATTATACCTCACTTGTGTGGGTGGGTCTAGCGGCCGCAACAGGACACACCCCAAAACACAACGTGGACACATCACAATTTTTCATTGAAAACAGTGCATACCTGTAGATTTTGGCCTCTAGCTCAGCCGGCACCTAGGGAAACCTACCAAACCTGTGCATTTCTGAAAACTAGAGACCTAGGGGAATCCAAGATTGGGTGACTTGTGGGGCTCTGACCAGGTTCTGTTACCCAGAATCCTTTGCAAACCTCATATTTTGGCTAAAAAAACACATTTTCCTCACATTTCGGTGACAGAAAGTTCTGGAATCTGAGAGGAGCCACAAATTTCCTTCCACCCAGCGTTCCCCCAAGTGTCCCGATAAAAATGATACCTCACTTGTGTGGGTAGGCCTAGCACCCGAGACCGGAAACGCCCCAAAACGCTACGTGGACACATCCCATTTTTTTAAAGAAAACAGAGCTTTTTTTTGCAAAGTGCCTACCTGTAGATTTTGGCCTCTAGCTCAGCCGGCACCTAGGGAAACCTACCAAACCTGTGCATTTTTGAAAACTAGAGACCTAGGGGAATCCAAGATGGGGTGACTTGTGGGGCTCTGACCAGGTTCGGTTACCCAGAATCCTTTGCAAACCTCAAATTTTGGCTAAAAAAACACATTTTCCTCACATTTCGGTGACAGAAAGTTCTGGAATCTGAGAGGAGCCACAAATTTCCTTCCACCCAGCGTTCCCCCAAGTCTCCCGATAAAAATGATACCTCACTTGTGTGGGTAGGCCTAGCGCCTACGACAGAAAACGCCCCTAAACGCAACGTGGACACATCCCATTTTTTTAAAGAAAACAGCTGTTTTTTTACAAACTGCCTACCTGTAGATTTTGGCCTCTAGCTCAGCCGGCACCTAGGGAAACCTACCAAACCTGTGCATTTTTGAAAACTAGAGACCTAGGGGAATCCAGGATGGGGTGACTTGTGGGGCTCTGACCAGGTTCTGTTACCCAGAATCCTTTTCAAACCTCAAAATCTGGCTAAAAAAACACATTTTCCTCACATTTCGGTGACAGAAAGTTCTGGAATCTGAGAGGAGCCACAAATTTCCTTCCACCCAGCGTTCCCCGAGTCTCCCGATAAAAATTATACCTCACTTGTGTGGGTAGGCCTAGCGGCCGCAACAGGACACACCCCAAAACACAACGTGGACACATCACAATTTTTCATTGAAAACAGTGCCTACCTGTAGATTTTGGCGTCTAGCTCAGCCGGCACCTAGGGAAACCTACCAAACCTGTGCATTTTTTAAAACTAGAGACCTAGGGTAATCCAAGATGGGGTGACTTGTGGGGCTCTGACCAGGTTCTGTTACCCAGAATCGTTTGCAAACCTCATATTTTGGCTAAAAAAACGCATTTTCCTCACATTTAGGTGACAGAAAGTTCTGGAATCTGAGAGGAGCCACAAATTTCCTTCCACCCAGCGTTCCCCCAAGTCTCCCGATAAAAATGATACCTCACTTGTGTGGGTAGGCCTAGCGCCCGAGACAGGAAACGCCCCAAAACGCAACGTGGACACATCCCTTTTTTTTTTAAAGAAAACAGAGCTTTTTTTTGCAAAGTGCCTACCTGTAGATTTTGGCCTCTAGCTCAGCCGGCACCTAGGCAAACCTACCAAACCTGTGCATTTTTTAAAACTAGAGACCTAGGGGAATCCAAGATGGGGTGACTTGTGTGGCTGTGACCAGGTTCTGTTACCCAGAATCCTTTTCAAACCTCAAAATTTGGCTAAAAAAACACATTTTCCTCACATTTCGGTGACAGAAAGTTCTGGAATCTGAGAGGAGCCACAAATTTCCTTCCACCCAGCGTTCCCCCGAGTCTCCCAATAAAAATGATACCTCACTTGTGTAGGTAGGCCTAGCGGCCGCAACAGGACACGCCCCAAAACACAACGTGGACACATCACAATTTTTCATTGAAAACAGTGCCTACCTGTAGCTTTTGGCCTCTAGCTCAGCCGGCACCTAGGGAAACCTACCAAACCTGTGCATTGTTGAAAACTAGAGACTTAGAGGAATCCAAGATGGGGTGACTTGTGGGGCTCTGACCAGGTTCTGTTACCCAGAATCCTTTGCAAACCTCACAATTTGGCTAAAAAAACTCATTTTCCTCACATTTCGGTGACAGAAAGTTCTGGAATCTGAGAGGAGCCACAAATTTCCTTCCACCCAGCGTTTCCCCAAGTCTCCCGATAAAAATGATACCTCACTTGTGTGGGTAGGCCTAGCGGCCACGACAGGACCCACCCCAAAACACAAAGTGGACACATCCCATTTTTTGAAAGAAAACAGAGCTGTTTTTTGCAAAGTGCCTACCTGTAGATTTTGGCCTCTAGCTCAGCCGGCACCTAGGGAAACCTACCAAACCTGTGCATTTTTGAAAACTAGAGACCTAGGGGAATCCAAGATGGGGTGACTTGTGGGGCTCTGACCAGGTTCTGTTACCCAGAATCCTTTGCACACCTCATATTTTGGCTAAAAAAACGCATTTTCCTCACATTTCGGTAACAGAAAGTTCTGGAATCTGAGAGGAGCCACAAATTTTCTTCCACCCAGCGTTCCCCCAAGTGTCCCGATAAAAATGATACCTCACTTGTGTGGGTAGGCCTAGCGCCTGCGACAGGAAACGCCCCAAAACGCAATGTGGACACATCACAGAAAACAGATTTGTTTTTTGCAAAGTGCCTATCTGTAGATTTTGGCCTCTAGCTCAGCCGGCACCTAGGGAAACCTACCAAACCTGTGCATTTTTGAAAACTAGAGACCTAGGGAAATTCCAAGATGGGGTGACTTGTGGGGCTCTGACCAGGTTCGGTTACCCAGAATCCTTTGCAAACCTCAAATTTTGGCCAAAAAAACACATTTTCCTCACATTTCGGTGACAGAAAGTTCTGGAATCTGAGAGGAGCCACAAATTTCCTTCCACCCAGCGTTTCCCCAAGTCTCCCGATAAAAATGATACCTCACTTGTGTGGGTAGGGCTAGTGCCTGCGACAGGAAACGCCCCAAAACGCAACATGGACACATCACCGAAAACAGAGCTGATTTTTGCAAAGTGCCTACCTGTAGATTTTGGCCTCTAGCTCAGCCGGCACCTAGGGAAACCTATCAAACCTGTGCATTTTTGAAAACTAGAGACCTAGGGAAATTCCAAGATGGGGTGACTTGTGGTGCTCTGACCAGGTTCGGTTACCCAGAATCCTTTGCAAACCTCAAATTTTGGCCAAAAAAACAAATTTTCCTCACATTTCGGTGACAGAAAGTTCTGGAATCTGAGAGGAGCCACAAATTTCCTTCCACCCAGCGTTTCCCCAAGTCTCCCGATAAAAATGATACCTCACTTGTGTGGGTAGGCCTAGCGGCCACGACAGGACCCACCACAAAACACAAAGTGGACACATCCCATTTTTTGAAAGAAAACAGAGCTGTTTTTTGCAAAGTGCCTACCTGTAGATTTTGGCCTCTAGCTCAGCCGGCACCTAGGGAAACCTACCAAACCTGTGCATTTTTGAAAACTAGAGACCTAGGGGAATCCAAGATGGGGTGACTTGTGGGGCTCTGACCAGGTTCTGTTACCCAGAATCCTTTGCAAACCTCATATTGTGGCTAAAAAAACGCATTTTCCTCACATTTCGGTGACAGAAAGTTCTGGAATCTGAGAGGAGCCACAAATTTCCTTCCACCCAGCGTTCCCCCAAGTCTCCCGATAAAAATGATACCTCACTTGTGTGGGTAGGCCTAGCACCCGAGACTGGAAACGCCCCAAAACGCAACGTGGACACATCCCATTTTTTTTAAGAAAAGAGAGCTTTTTTTTGCAAAGTGCCTACCTGTAGATTTTGGCCTCTAGCTCAGCCGGCACCTAGGGAAACCTACCAAAACTGTGCATTTTTTAAAATTAGAGACCTAGGGGAATCCAAGATGGGGTGACTTGTTGGGCTCTGACCAAGTTCTGTTACCCAGAATCCTTTGCAAACCTCAAATTTTGGCTAAAAAAAAATGCATTTTCCTCACATTTCGGTGACAGAAAGTTCTGGAATCTGAGAGGAGCCACAAATTTCCTTCCACCCAGCGTTCCCCCAAGTCTCCTGATAAAAATGATACCTCACTTGTGTGGGTAGGCCTAGCGCCGGCAACAGGACACACCCCAAAACACAACGTGGACACATCACAATTTTTCATTGAAAACAGTTCCTACCTGTAGGTTTTGGCCTCTAGCTCAGCCGGCACCTAGGGAAACCTACCAAACCTCTGCATTTTTGAAAACTAGAGACTTAGAGGAATCCAAGATGGGGTGACTTGTGGGGCTCTGACCAGGTTCTGTTACCCAGAATCCTTTGCAAACCTCAAAATTTGGCTAAAAAAACTCATTTTCCTCACATTTCGGTGACAGAAAGTTCTGGAATCTGAGAGGAGCCACAAATTTCCTTCCACCCAGCGTTCCCACAAGTCTCCCGATAAAAATGATACCTCACTTGTGTGGGAAGGCCTAGCGCCTGCGACAGGAAACGCCCCAAAACGCAACGTGGACACATCACATAAAACAGAGCTGTTTTTTGCAAAGTGCCTACCTGTAGATTTTGGCCTCTAGCTCAGCCGGCACCTAGGGAAACCTACCAAACCTGTGCATTTTTTTAAACTAGAGACCTAGGGAAATTCCAAGATGGGGTGACTTGTGGGGCTCTGACCAGGTTCGGTTACCCAGAATCCTTTGTAAACCTCAAATTTTGGCTAAAAAAACACATTTTCCTCACATTTCGGTGAAAGAAAGTTCTGGAATCTGAGAGGAGCCACAAATTTCCTTCCACCCAGCGTTCCCCCAAGTCTCCCGATAAAAATAATACCTCACTTGTGTGGGTAGGCCTAGCGCCCGCGACAGGAAACGCCCTAAAACGCAACGTGGACACATCCCATTTTTTTAAAGAAAACAGAGCTGTTTTTTGCAAAGTGCCTACCTGTAGATTTTGGTCTCTAGCTCAGCCGGCACCTAGGAAAACCTACCAAACCTGTGCATTTTTGAAAACTAGAGACCTATTGGAATCCAAGATGGGGTGACTTGTGGGGCTCTGACCAGGTTCTGTTACCCAGAATCCTTTGCAAACCTCATTTTATGGCTAAAAAAACGCATTTTCCTCACATTTCGGTGACAGAAGGTTCTGGAATCTGAGAGGAGCCACAAATTTCCTTCCACCCAGCGTTCCCCCAAGTCTCCCGATAAAAATGATACCTCACTTGTGTGGGTAGGCCTAGCGCCCGAGACAGGAAACGCCCCAAAACGCAACGTGGACACATCCCATTTTATAAACAAAACAGAGCTGTTTTTTGCAAAGTGCCTACCTGTAGATTTTGGCCTCTAGCTCAGCTGGCACCTAGGGAAACCTAACAAACCTGTGCATTTTCTAAAACTAGAGACCAAGGGGGATCCAAGATGGGGTGACTTGTGGGGCTCTGACCAGGTTCTGTTACCCAGAATCCTTTGCAAACCTCAAAATCTGGCTAAAAAAACACATTTTCCTCACATTTCGGTGACAGAAAGTTCTGGAATCTGAGAGGAGCCACAAATTTCCTTCCACCCACCGTTCCCCCGAGTCTCCCGATAATAATGATACCTCACTTGTGTTGGTAGGCCTAGCGGCCGCAACAGGACACACCCCAAAACACAACGTGCACATATCACAATTTTTCATTGAAAACAGTGCCTACCTGTAGATTTTGGCCTCTAACTCAGTCGGCAACTAGGGAAACCTACCAAACCTCTGCATTTTTGAAAACTAGAGACTTAGAGGAATCCAAGATGGGGTGACTTGTGGGGCTCTGACCAGGTTCTGTTACCCAGAATCCTTTGCAAACCTCAAAATTTGGCTAAAAAAACTAATTTTCCTCACATTTCGGTGACAGAAAGTTCTGAAATCTGAGAGGAGCCACAAATGTCCTTCCACCCAGCGTTTCCGAAAGTCTCCCAATAAAAATTATACCTCACTTGTGTGGGTAGGCCTAGCACCCGCGACAGGAAATGCCCTAAAACGCAACGTGGACACATCCCATTTTTTTAAAGAAAACAGAGCTGTTTTTTGCAAAGTGCCTACCTGTAGATTTTGGCCTCTAGCTCAGCCGGCACCTAGGGAAACCTACCAAACCTTTGCATTTTTGAAAACTAGAGACCTAGGGGAATCCAAGATGGGGTGACTTGTGGGGCTCTGACCAGGTTCTGTTACCCAGAATCCTTTGCAAACCTCACAATTTGGCTAAAAAAACTCATTTTCCTCACATTTCGGTGACAGAAAGTTCTGGAATCTGAGAGGAGCCACAAATTTCCTTCCGCCCAGCGTTCCCCCAAGTCTCCCGATAAAAATGATACCTCACTTGTGTGGCTAGGCCTAGCGCCCACGACAGGAAATGCCCCAAAACGCAACGTGGACACATCCCATTTTTTTAAAGAAAACAGAGCTGTTTTTTTGTAAAGTGCCTACCTGTAGATTGTGGCCTCAAGCTTAGCCGGCACCTAGGGAAACCTACCAAACCTGTGCATTTTTTAAAACTAGATACCTAGGGGAATCCAAGATTGGGTGACTTGTGGGGCTCTGACCAGGTTCTGTTACCCAGAATCCTTTTCAAACCTCAAAATCTGGCTAAAAAAACACATTTTCCTCACATTTCGGTGACAGAAAATTCTGGAATCTGAGAGGAGCCACAAATTTCCTTCCACCCACCGTTCCCCCGAGTCTCCCGATAAAAATGATACCTCACTTGTGTTGGTAGGCCTAGCGGCCGCAACAGGACACACCCCAAAACACAACGTGCACATATCACAATTTTTCATTGAAAACAGTGCCTACCTGTAGATTCTGGCCTCTAGCTCAGCCGGCACCTAGGGAAACCTACCAAACCTCTGCATTTTTTAAAACTAGAGACTTAGAGGAATCCAAGATGGGGTGACTTGTGGGGCTCTGACCAGGTTCTGTTACCCAGAATCCTTTGCAAACCTCACAATTTGGCTAAAAAAACTCATTTTCCTCACATTTCGGTGACAGAAAGTTCTGGAATCTGAGAGGAGCCACAAATTTCCTTCCACCCAGCGTTTCCCCAAGTCTCCCGATAAAAATGATACCTCACTTGTGTGGGTAGGCCTAGCAGCCACGACAAGACACACCCCAAAACACAAAGTGGACACATCCCATTTTTTGAAAGAAAACAGAGCTGTTTTTTGCACAGTGTCTACCTCTAGATTTTGGCCTCTAGCTCAGCCGGCACCTAGGGAAACCTACCAAACCTGAGCATTTTTGAAAACTAGAGACCTAGGGGAATCCAAGATGGGGTGACTTGTGGGGCTCTGACCAGGTTCTGTTACCCAGACTCCTTTGCAAACCTCAAATTTTGGCTAAAAAAACACATTTTCCTCACATTTCGGTGACAGAAAGTTCTGGAATCTGAGAGGAGCCACAAATTTCCTTCCACCCAGCATTCCCCCAAGTCTCCTGATAAAAATGATACCTCACTTGTGTGGGTAGGCCTAGCGCCCGTGACAGGAAACGCCCCAAAACACAACGTGGACACATCAGAGAAAACAGAGCTGTTTTTTGCAAAGTGCCTACCTGTAGATTTTGGCCTCTAGCTCAGCCGGCACCTAGGGAAACCAACCAAACCTGTGCATTTTTCAAAACTAGAGACCTAGGGGAATCCAAAATGGGGTGACTTGTGGGGCTCTGACCAGGTTCTGTTACCCAGAATCCTTTGCAAACCTCAAAATTTGGCTAAAAAAACACATTTTCCTCACATTTCGGTGACAGAAAGTTCTGGAATCTGAGAGGAGGGACAAATTTCCTGCCGCCCAGCGTTCCCCCAAGTCTCCCGATAAAAATGATACCTCACTTGTGTGGGTAGGCCTAGCACCCGTGACAGGAAACGCCCCAAAACACAACGTGGACACATCACATTTTTAAAAAGAAAACAGAGGTGTTTTTTGCAAAGTGCCTACCTGTAGATTTTGGCCTCAAGCTCAGCCGGCACCTAGGGAAACCTACCAAGCCTGTGCATTTTCTAAAACTAGAGACCAAGGGGGATCCAAGATGGGGTGACTTGTGGGGCTCTGACCAGGTTCTGTTACCCAGAATCCTTTGCAAACCTCAAATTTTGGCTAAAAAAACACATTTTCCTCACATTTCAGTGAAAGAAAGTTCTGGAATCTGAGAGGAGCCACAAATTTCCTTCCACCCAGCGTTCCCCCAAGTCTCCCGATAAAAATGATACCTCACTTGTGTGGGTAGGCCTAGCGCCCGTGACAGGGAACGCCCTAAAACGCAACGTGGACACATCCCATTTTTTTAAAGAAAACAGAGCTGTTTTTTGCAAAGTGCCTACCTGCAGATTTTGGCCTCTAGCTCAGCCGGCACCTAGGGAAACCTACCAAACCTGTGTATTTTTTAAAACTAGAGACCTAGGGGAATCCAAGATGGGGTGACTTGTGGGGCTCTGACCAGGTTCTGTTACCCAGAATCCTTTTCAAACCTCATATTTTGGCTAAAAAAAAGCATTTTCCTCAAATTTCGGTGTCAGAAAGTTCTGGAATCTGAGAGGAGCCACAAATTTCCTTCCACTCAGCGTTCCCCCAAGTGTCCCGATAAAAATGATACCTCACTTGTGTGGGTAGGCCTAGCACCCGAGACAGGAAACGCCCCAAAACAGTACGTGGACACATACCATTTTTTTAAAGAAAACAGAGCTTTTTTTTGCAAACTGCCTACCTGTAGATTTTGGCCTCTAGCTCAGCCGGCACCTAGGGAAACCTACCAAACCTGTGCATTTATGAAAACTAGAGACCTAGGGGAATCCAAGATGGGGTGACTTGTGGGGCTCTGACCAGGTTCGGTTACCCAGAATCCTTTGCAAACCTCAAATTTTGGCTAAAAAAACACATTTTCCTCACATTTCGGTGACAGAAAGTTCTGGAATCTGAGAGGAGCCACAAATTTTCTTCCACCCAGCGTTCCCCCGAGTCTCCCGATAAAAATTATACCTCACTTGTGTGGGTGGGTCTAGCGGCCGCAACAGGACACACCCCAAAACACAACGTGGACACATCACAATTTTTCATTGAAAACAGTGCATACCTGTAGATTTTGGCCTCTAGCTCAGCCGGCACCTAGGGAAACCTACCAAACCTGTGCATTTCTGAAAACTAGAGACCTAGGGGAATCCAAGATGGGGTGACTTGTGGGGCTCTGACCAGGTTCTGTTACCCAGAATCCTTTGCAAACCTCATATTTTGGCTAAAAAAACACATTTTCCTCACATTTCGGTGACAGAAAGTTCTGGAATCTGAGAGGAGCCACAAATTTCCTTCCACCCAGCGTTCCCCCAAGTCTCCCAATAAAAATGATACCTCACTTGTGTGGGTAGGCCTAGCACCCGAGACCGGAAACGCCCCAAAACGCTACTTGGACACATCCCATTTTTTTAAAGAAAACAGAGCTTTTTTTTGCAAAGTGCCTACCTGTAGATTTTGGCCTCTAGCTCAGCCGGCACCTAGGGAAACCTACCAAACCTGTGCATTTTTGAAAACTAGAGACCTAGGGGAATCCAAGATGGGGTGACTTGTGGGGCTCTGACCAGGTTCGGTTACCCAGAATCCTTTGCAAACCTCAAATTTTGGCTAAAAAAACACATTTTCCTCACATTTCGGTGACAGAAAGTTCTGGAATCTGAGAGGAGCCACAAATTTCCTTCCACCCAGCGTTCCCCCAAGTCTCCCGATAAAAATGATACCTCACTTGTGTGGGTAGGCCTAGCGCCTACGACAGAAAACGCCCCTAAACGCAACGTGGACACATCCCATTTTTTTAAAGAAAACAGCTGTTTTTTTACAAAGTGCCTACCTGTAGATTTTGGCCTCTAGCTCAGCCGGCACCTAGGGAAACCTACCAAACCTGTGCATTTGTGAAAACTAGAGACCTAGGGGAATCCAGGATGGGGTGACTTGTGGGGCTCTGACCAGGTTCTGTTACCCAGAATCCTTTTCAAACCTCAAAATCTGGCTAAAAAAACACATTTTCCTCACATTTCGGTGACAGAAAGTTCTGGAATCTGAGAGGAGCCACAAATTTCCTTCCACCCAGCGTTCCCCGAGTCTCCCGATAAAAATTATACCTCACTTGTGTGGGTAGGCCTAGCGGCCGCAACAGGACACACCCCAAAACACAACGTGGACACATCACAATTTTTCATTGAAAACAGTGCCTACCTGTAGATTTTGGCGTCTAGCTCAGCCGGCACCTAGGGAAACCTACCAAACCTGTGCATTTTTGAAAACTAGAGACTTAGAGGAATCCAAGATGGGGTGACTTGTGGGGCTCTGACCAGGTTCTGTTACCCAGAATCCTTTGCAAACCTCAAAATTTGGCTAAAAAAACTCATTTTCCTCACATT
Organism: Pleurodeles waltl; assembly: GCF_031143425.1. NCBI lineage: Eukaryota > Metazoa > Chordata > Amphibia > Caudata > Salamandridae > Pleurodeles > Pleurodeles waltl. Next base: position 642,397 of record NW_027150404.1, on the reverse strand, counting down.
TCGGTGACAGAAAGTTCTGGAATCTGAGAGGAGCCACAAATTTCCTTCCACCCAGCGTTCCCCCAAGTCTCCCGATAAAAATGATACCTCACTTGTGTGGGTAGGCCTAGCACCTACGACAGAAAACGCCCCTAAACGCAACGTGGACACATCCCATTTTTTTAAAGAAAACAGCTGTTTTTTTACAAAGTGCCTACCTGTAGATTTTGGCCTCTAGCTCAGCCGGCACCTAGGGAAACGTACCAAACCTGTGCATTTTTGAAAACTAGAGACCTAGGGGAATCCAGGATGGGGTGACTTGTGGGGCTCTGACCAGGTTCTGTTACCCAGAATCCTTTTCAAACCTCAAAATCTGGCTAAAAAAACACATTTTCCTCACATTTCGGTGACAGAAAGTTCTGGAATCTGAGAGGAGCCACAAATTTCCTTCCACCCAGCGTTCCCCGAGTCTCCCGATAAAAATTATACCTCACTTGTGTGGGTAGGCCTAGCGGCCGCAACAGGACACACCCCAAAACACAACGTGGACACATAACAATTTTTCATTGAAAACAGTGCCTACCTGTAGATTTTGGCGTCTAGCTCAGCCGGCACCTAGGGAAACCTACCAAACCTGTGCATTTTTGAAAACTAGAGACTTAGAGGAATCCAAGATGGGGTGACTTGTGGGGCTCTGACCAGGTTCTGTTACGCAGAATCCTTTGCAAACCTCAAAATTTGGCTAAAAAAACTCATTTTCCTCACATTTCGGTGACAGAAAGTTCTGGAATCTGAGAGGAGCCACAAATTTCCTTCCACCCAGCGTTCCCCCAAGTCTCCCGATAAAAATGATACCTCACTTGTGTGGGTAGGCCTAGCGCCCGAGACAGGAAACGCCCCAAAACGCAACGTGGACACATCCCATTTTTTTAAACAAAACAGAGCTGTTTTTTGCAAAGTGCCTACCTGTAGATTTTGGCCTCTAGCTCAGCTGGCACCTAGGGAAACCTAACAAACCTGTGCATTTTCTAAAACTAGAGACCAAGGGGGATCCAAGATGGGGTGACTTGTGGGGCTCTGACCAGGTTCTGTTACCCAGAATCCTTTGCAAACCTCAAATTTTGGCTAAATAAACACATTTTCCTCACATTTCGGTGAAAGAAAGTTCTGGAATCTGAGAGGAACTACAAATTTCCTTCCACCCAGCGTTCCCCGAGTCTCCCGACAAAATTGATACCTCACTTGTGTGGGTAGGCCTAGCGGCCGCAACAGGACACAACCCAAAACACAACGTGGACACAACACAATTTTTCATTGAAAACAGTGCCTACCTGTAGATTTTGGCCTCTAGCTCAGCCGGTAACTAGGGAAACCTACCAAACCTGTGCATTTTTGAAAACTAGAGACTTAGAGGAATCCAAGATGGGGTGACTTGTGGGGCTCTGACCAGGTTTTGTTACCCAGAATCCTTTGCAAACCTCAAAATTTGGCTAAAAAAACGAATTTTCCTCACATTTCGGTGACAGAAAGTTCTGGAATCTAAGAGGAGCCACAAATTTCTTTCCTCCCAGCGTTCCCCGAACTCTCCCGATAAAAATTATACCTCACTTGTGTGGGTAGGCCTAGCACCCGCGACAGGAAATGCCCTAAAACGCAACGTGGACACATCCCATTTTTTTAAAGAAAACAGAGCTGTTTTTTGCAAAGTGCCTACCTGTAGATTTTGGCCTCTAGCTCAGCCGGCACCTAGGGAAACTTACCAAACCTGTGCATTTTTGAAAACTAGAGACCTAGGGTAATCCAAGATGGGGTGACTTGTGCGGCTCTGACCAGGTTCTGTTACCCAGAATCCTTTGCAAACCTCATATTTTGGCTAAAAAAATGCATTTTCCTCACATTTAGGTGACAGAAAGTTCTGGAATCTGAGAGGAGCCACAAATTTCCTTCCACCCAGCGTTCCCCCAAGTCTCCCGATAAAAATGATACCTCACTTGTGTGGGTAGGCCTAGCGCCCGAGACAGGAAACGCCCCAAAACGCAACGTGGACACATCCCATTTTTTTAAAGAAAACAGAGCTTTTTTTTGCAAAGTGCCTACCTGTAGATTTTGGCCTCTAGCTCAGCCGGCACCTAGGCAAACCTACCAAACCTGTGCATTTTTTAAAACTAGAGACCTAGGGGAATCCAAGATGGGGTGACTTGTGTGGCTGTGACCAGGTTCTGTTACCCAGAATCCTTTTCAAACCTCAAAATTTGGCTAAAAAAACACATTTTCCTCACATTTCGGTGACAGAAAGTTCTGGAATCTGAGAGGAGCCACAAATTTCCTTCCACCCAGCGTTCCCCCGAGTCTCCCAATAAAAATGATACCTCACTTGTGTAGGTAGGCCTAGCGGCCGCAACAGGACAAACCCCAAAACACAACGTGGACACATCACAATTTTTAATTGAAAACAGTGCCTACCTGTAGCTTTTGGCCTCTAGCTCAGCCGGCACCTAGGGAAACCTACCAAACCTGTGCATTTTTGAAAATTAGAGACTTAGAGGAATCCAAGATGGGGTGACTTGTGGGGCTCTGACCAGGTTCTGTTACCCAGAATCCTTTGCAAACCTCACAATTTGGCTAAAAAAACTCATTTTCCTCACATTTCGGTGACAGAAAGTTCTGGAATCTGAGAGGAGCCACAAATTTCCTTCCACCCAGCGTTTCCCCAAGTCTCCCGATAAAAATGATACCTCACTTGTGTGGGTAGGCCTAGCGGCCACGACAAGACACACCCCAAAACACAAAGTGGACACATCCCATTTTTTGAAAGAAAACAGAGCTGTTTTTTGCAAAGTGTCTACCTCTAGATTTTGGCCTCTAGCTCAGCCGGCACCTAGGGAAACCTACCAAACCTGAGCATTTTTGAAAACTAGAGACCTAGGGGAATCCAAGATGGGGTGACTTGTGGGGCTCTGACCAGGTTCTGTTACCCAGACTCCTTTGCAAACCTCAAATTTTGGCTAAAAAAACACATTTTCCTCACATTTCGGTGAAAGAAAGTTCTGGAATCTGAGAGGAGCTACAAATTTCCTTCCACCCAGCGTTCCCCGAGTCTCCCGACAAAATTGATACCTCACTTGTGTGGGTAGGCCTAGCGGCCACAACAGAGCGCAACCCAAAACACAACGTGGACACAACACAATTTTTCATTGAAAACAGTGCCTACCTGTAGATTTTGGCCTCTAGCTCAGCCGGTAACTAGGGAAACCTACCAAACCTGTGCATTTTTTAAAACTAGAGACTTAGAGGAATCCAAGATGGGGTGACTTGTGGGGCTCTGACCAGGTTCTGTTACCCAGAATCCTTTGCAAACCTCAAAATTTGGCTAAAAAAACGAATTTTCCTCACATTTCGGTGACAGAAAGTTCTGGAATCTGAGAGGAGCCACAAATTTCTTTCCTCCCAGCGTTCCCCGAAGTCTCCCGATAAAAATTATACCTCACTTGTGTGGGTAGGCCTAGCACCCGCGACAGGAAATGCCCTAAAACGCAACGTGGACACATCCCATTTTTTTAAAGAAAACAGAGCTGTTTTTTGCAAAGTGCCTACCTGTAGATTTTGGCCTCTAGCTCAGCCGGCACCTAGGGAAACTTACCAAACCTGTGCATTTTTGAAAACTAGAGACTTAGGGTAATCCAAGATGGGGTGACTTGTGGGGCTCTGACCAGGTTCTGTTACCCAGAATCCTTTGCAAACCTCATATTTTGGCTAAAAAAACGCATTTTCCTCACATTTAGGTGACAGAAAGTTCTGGAATCTGAGAGGAGCCACAAATTTCCTTCCACCCAGCGTTCCCCCAAGTCTCCCGATAAAAATGATACCTCACTTGTGTGGGTAGGCCTAGCGCCCGAGACAGGAAACGCCCCAAAACGCAACGTGGACACATCCCATTTTTTTAAAGAAAACAGAGCTTTTTTTTGCAAAGTGCCTACCTGTAGATTTTGGCCTCTAGCTCAGCCGGCACCTAGGCAAACCTACCAAACCTGTGCATTTCTTAAAACTAGAGACCTAGGGGAATCCAAGATGGGGTGACTTGTGTGGCTGTGACCAGGTTCTGTTACCCAGAATCCTTTTCAAACCTCAAAATTTGGCTAAAAAACCACATTTTCCTCACATTTCGGTGACAGAAAGTTCTGGAATCTGAGAGGAGCCACAAATTTCCTTCCACCCAGCGTTCCCCCGAGTCTCCCAATAAAAATGATACCTCACTTGTGTAGGTAGGCCTAGCGGCCGCAACAGGACAAACCCCAAAACACAACGTGGACACATCACAATTTTTAATTGAAAACAGTGCCTACCTGTAGCTTTTGGCCTCTAGCTCAGCCGGCACCTAGGGAAACCTACCAAACCTGTGCATTTTTGAAAATTAGAGACTTAGAGGAATCCAAGATGGGGTGACTTGTGGGGCTCTGACCAGGTTCTGTTACCCAGAATCCTTTGCAAACCTCACAATTTGGCTAAAAAAACTCATTTTCCTCACATTTCGGTGACAGAAAGTTCTGGAATCTGAGAGGAGCCACAAATTTCCTTCCACCCAGCGTTTCCCCAAGTCTCCCGATAAAAATGATACCTCACTTGTGTGGGTAGGCCTAGCGGCCACGACAAGACACACCCCAAAACACAAAGTGGACACATCCCATTTTTTGAAAGAAAACAGAGCTGTTTTTTGCAAAGTGTCTACCTCTAGATTTTGGCCTCTAGCTCAGCCGGCACCTAGGGAAACCTACCAAACCTGAGCATTTTTGAAAACTAGAGACCTAGGGGAATCCAAGATGGGGTGACTTGTGGGGCTCTGACCAGGTTCTGTTACCCAGACTCCTTTGCAAACCTCAAATTTTGGCTAAAAAAACACATTTTCCTCACATTTCGGTGAAAGAAAGTTCTGGAATCTGAGAGGAGCTACAAATTTCCTTCCACCCAGCGTTCCCCGAGTCTCCCGACAAAATTGATACCTCACTTGTGTGGGTAGGCCTAGCGGCCGCAACAGGACACAACCCAAAACACAACGTGGACACAACACAATTTTTCATTGAAAACAGTGCCTACCTGTAGATTTTGGCCTCTAGCTCAGCCGGTAACTAGGGAAACCTACCAAACCTGTGCATTTTTGAAAACTAGAGACTTAGAGGAATCCAAGATGGGGTGACTTGTGGGGCTCTGACCAGGTTCTGTTACCCAGAATCCTTTGCAAACCTCAAAATTTGGCTAAAAAAACGAATTTTCCTCACATTTCGGTGACAGAAAGTTCTGGAATCTGAGAGGAGCCACAAATTTCTTTCCTCCCAGCGTTCCCCGAAGTCTCCCGATAAAAATTATACCTCACTTGTGTGGGTAGGCCTAGCACCCGCGACAGGAAATGCCCTAAAACGCAACGTGGACACATCCCATTTTTTTAAAGAAAACAGAGCTGTTTTTTGCAAAGTGCCTACCTGTAGATTTTGGCCTCTAGCTCAGCCGGCACCTAGGGAAACTTACCAAACCTGTGCATTTTTGAAAACTAGAGACTTAGGGTAATCCAAGATGGGGTGACTTGTGGGGCTCTGACCAGGTTCTGTTACCCAGAATCCTTTGCAAACCTCATATTTTGGCTAAAAAAACGCATTTTCCTCACATTTAGGTGACAGAAAGTTCTGGAATCTGAGAGGAGCCACAAATTTCCTTCCACCCAGCGTTCCCCCAAGTCTCCCGATAAAAATGATACCTCACTTGTGTGGGTAGGCCTAGCGCCCGAGACAGGAAACGCCCCAAAACGCAACGTGGACACATCCCATTTTTTTAAAGAAAACAGAGCTTTTTTTTGCAAAGTGCCTACCTGTAGATTTTGGCCTCTAGCTCAGCCGGCACCTAGGCAAACCTACCAAACCTGTGCATTTTTTAAAACTAGAGACCTAGGGGAATCCAAGATGGGGTGACTTGTGTGGCTGTGACCAGGTTCTGTTACCCAGAATCCTTTTCAAACCTCAAAATTTGGCTAAAAAAACACATTTTCCTCACTTTTCGGTGACAGAAAGTTCTGGAATCTGAGAGGAGCCACAAATTTCCTTCCACCCAGCGTTCCCCCGAGTCTCCCAATAAAAATGATACCTCACTTGTGTAGGTAGGCCTAGCGGCCGCAACAGGACACACCCCAAAACACAACGTGGACACATCACAATTTTTCATTGAAAACAGTGCCTACCTGTAGCTTTTGGCCTCTAGCTCAGCCGGCACCCAGGGAAACCTACCAAACCTGTGCATTGTTGAAAACTAGAGACTTAGAGGAATCCAAGATGGGGTGACTTGTGGGGCTCTGACCAGGTTCTGTTACCCAGAATCCTTTGCAAACCTCACAATTTGGCTAAAAAAACTCATTTTCCTCACATTTCGGTGACAGAAAGTTCTGGAATCTGAGAGGAGCCACAAATTTCCTTCCACCCAGCGTTTCCCCAAGTCTCCCGATAAAAATGATACCTCACTTGTGTGGGTAGGCCTAGCGGCCACGACAAGACACACCCCAAAACACAAAGTGGACACATCCCATTTTTTGAAAGAAAACAGAGCTGTTTTTTGCAAAGTGTCTACCTCTAGATTTTGGCCTCTAGCTCAGCCGGCACCTAGGGAAACCTACCAAACCTGAGCATTTTTGAAAACTAGAGACCTAGGGGAATCCAAGATGGGGTGACTTGTGGGGCTCTGACCAGGTTCTGTTACCCAGAATCCTTTGCAAACCTCAAAATTTGGCTAAAAAAACACATTTTCCTCACATTTCGGTGACAGAAAGTTCTGGAATCTGAGAGGAGGGACAAATTTCCTGCCGCCCAGCGTTCCCCCAAGTCTCCCGATAAAAATGATACCTCACTTGTGTGGGTAGGCCTAGCACCCGTGACAGGAAACGCCCCAAAACACAACGTGGACACATCAGAGAAAACAGAGTGTTTTTTGCAAAGTGCCTACCTGTAGATTTTGGCCTCTAGCTCAGCCGGCACCTAGGGAAACCAACCAAACCTGTGCATTTTTCAAAACTAGAGACCTAGGGGAATCCAAAATGGGGTGACTTGTGGGGCTCTGACCAGGTTCTGTTACCCAGAATCCTTTGCAAACCTCAAAATTTGGCTAAAAAAACACATTTTCCTCACATTTCGGTGACAGAAAGTTCTGGAATCTGAGAGGAGGGACAAATTTCCTGCCGCCCAGCGTTCCCCCAAGTCTCCCGATAAAAATGATACCTCACTTGTGTGGGTAGGCCTAGCACCCGTGACAGGAAACGCCCCAAAACACAACGTGGACACATCACATTTTTAAAAAGAAAACAGAGGTGTTTTTTGCAAAGTGCCTACCTGTAGATTTTGGCCTCTAGCTCAGCCGGCACCTAGGGAAACCTACCAAACCTGTGTATTTTTTAAAACTAGAGACCTAGGGGAATCCAAGATGGGGTGACTTGTGGGGCTCTGACCAGGTTCTGTTACCCAGAATCCTTTTCAAACCTCATATTTTGGCTAAAAAAACGCATTTTCCTCAAATTTCGGTGTCAGAAAGTTCTGGAATCTGAGAGGAGCCACAAATTTCCTTCCACTCAGCGTTCCCCCAAGTGTCCCGATAAAAATGATACCTCACTTGTGTGGGTAGGCCTAGCACCCGAGACAGGAAACGCCCCAAAACGGAACGTGGACACATACCATTTTTTTAAAGAAAACAGAGCTTTTTTTTGCAAACTGCCTACCTGTAGATTTTGGCCTCTAGCTCAGCCGGCACCTAGGGAAACCTACCAAACCTGTGCATTTATGAAAACTAGAGACCTAGGGGAATCCAAGATGGGGTGACTTGTGGGGCTCTGACCAGGTTCGGTTACCCAGAATCCTTTGCAAACCTCAAATTTTGGCTAAAAAAACACATTTTCCTCACATTTCGGTGACAGAAAGTTCTGGAATCTGAGAGGAGCCACAAATTTCCTTCCACCCAGCGTTCCCCCGAGTCTCCCGATAAAAATTATACCTCACTTGTGTGGGTGGGTCTAGCGGCCGCAACAGGACACACCCCAAAACACAACGTGGACACATCACAATTTTTCATTGAAAACAGTGCATACCTGTAGATTTTGGCCTCTAGCTCAGCCGGCACCTAGGGAAACCTACCAAAGCTGTGCATTTCTGAAAACTAGAGACCTAGGGGAATCCAAGATTGGGTGACTTGTGGGGCTCTGACCAGGTTCTGTTACCCAGAATCCTTTGCAAACCTCATATTTTGGCTAAAAAAACACATTTTCCTCACATTTCGGTGACAGAAAGTTCTGGAATCTGAGAGGAGCCACAAATTTCCTTCCACCCAGCGTTCCCCCAAGTGTCCCGATAAAAATGATACCTCACTTGTGTGGGTAGGCCTAGCACCCGAGACCGGAAACGCCCCAAAACGCTACGTGGACACATCCCATTTTTTTAAAGAAAACAGAGCTTTTTTTTGCAAAGTGCCTACCTGTAGATTTTGGCCTCTAGCTCAGCCGGCACCTAGGAAAACCTACCAAACCTGTGCATTTTTGAAAACTAGAGACCTAGGGGAATCCAAGATGGGGTGACTTGTGGGGCTCTGACCAGGTTCGGTTACCCAGAATCCTTTGCAAACCTCAAATTTTGGCTAAAAAAACACATTTTCCTCACATTTCGGTGACAGAAAGTTCTGGAATCTGAGAGGAGCCACAAATTTCCTTCCACCCAGCGTTCCCCCAAGTCTCCCGATAAAAATGATACCTCACTTGTGTGGGTAGGCCTAGCGCCTACGACAGAAAACGCCCCTAAACGCAACGTGGACACATCCCATTTTTTTAAAGAAAACAGCTGTTTTTTTACAAACTGCCTACCTGTAGATTTTGGCCTCTAGCTCAGCCGGCACCTAGGGAAACCTACCAAACCTGTGCATTTTTGAAAACTAGAGACCTAGGGGAATCCAGGATGGGGTGACTTGTGGGGCTCTGACCAGGTTCTGTTACCCAGAATCCTTTTCAAACCTCAAAATCTGGCTAAAAAAACACATTTTCCTCACATTTCGGTGACAGAAAGTTCTGGAATCTGAGAGGAGCCACAAATTTCCTTCCACCCAGCGTTCCCCGAGTCTCCCGATAAAAATTATACCTCACTTGTGTGGGTAGGCCTAGCGGCCGCAACAGGACACACCCCAAAACACAACGTGGACACATCACAATTTTTCATTGAAAACAGTGCCTACCTGTAGATTTTGGCGTCTAGCTCAGCCGGCACCTAGGGAAACCTACCAAACCTGTGCATTTTTTAAAACTAGAGACCTAGGGTAATCCAAGATGGGGTGACTTGTGGGGCTCTGACCAGGTTCTGTTACCCAGAATCGTTTGCAAACCTCATATTTTGGCTAAAAAAACGCATTTTCCTCACATTTAGGTGACAGAAAGTTCTGGAATCTGAGAGGAGCCACAAATTTCCTTCCACCCAGCGTTCCCCCAAGTCTCCCGATAAAAATGATACCTCACTTGTGTGGGTAGGCCTAGCGCCAGAGACAGGAAACGCCCCAAAACGCAACGTGGACACATCCCTTTTTTTTTTAAAGAAAACAGAGCTTTTTTTTGCAAAGTGCCTACCTGTAGATTTTGGCCTCTAGCTCAGCCGGCACCTAGGCAAACCTACCAAACCTGTGCATTTTTTAAAACTAGAGACCTAGGGGAATCCAAGATGGGGTGACTTGTGTGGCTGTGACCAGGTTCTGTTACCCAGAATCCTTTTCAAACCTCAAAATTTGGCTAAAAAAACACATTTTCCTCACATTTCGGTGACAGAAAGTTCTGGAATCTGAGAGGAGCCACAAATTTCCTTCCACCCAGCGTTCCCCCGAGTCTCCCAATAAAAATGATACCTCACTTGTGTAGGTAGGCCTAGCGGCCGCAACAGGACACACCCCAAAACACAACGTGGACACATCACAATTTTTCATTGAAAACAGTGCCTACCTGTAGCTTTTGGCCTCTAGCTCAGCCGGCACCTAGGGAAACCTACCAAACCTGTGCATTGTTGAAAACTAGAGACTTAGAGGAATCCAAGATGGGGTGACTTGTGGGGCTCTGACCAGGTTCTGTTACCCAGAATCCTTTGCAAACCTCACAATTTGGCTAAAAAAACTCATTTTCCTCACATTTCGGTGACAGAAAGTTCTGGAATCTGAGAGGAGCCACAAATTTCCTTCCACCCAGCGTTTCCCCAAGTCTCCCGATAAAAATGATACCTCACTTGTGTGGGTAGGCCTAGCGGCCACGACAGGACCCACCCCAAAACACAAAGTGGACACATCCCATTTTTTGAAAGAAAACAGAGCTGTTTTTTGCAAAGTGCCTACCTGTAGATTTTGGCCTCTAGCTCAGCCGGCACCTAGGGAAACCTACCAAACCTGTGCATTTTTGAAAACTAGAGACCTAGGGGAATCCAAGATGGGGTGACTTGTGGGGCTCTGACCAGGTTCTGTTACCCAGAATCCTTTGCACACCTCATATTTTGGCTAAAAAAACGCATTTTCCTCACATTTCGGTAACAGAAAGTTCTGGAATCTGAGAGGAGCCACAAATTTTCTTCCACCCAGCGTTCCCCCAAGTGTCCCGATAAAAATGATACCTCACTTGTGTGGGTAGGCCTAGCGCCTGCGACAGGAAACGCCCCAAAACGCAATGTGGACACATCACAGAAAACAGATTTGTTTTTTGCAAAGTGCCTATCTGTAGATTTTGGCCTCTAGCTCAGCCGGCACCTAGGGAAACCTACCAAACCTGTGCATTTTTGAAAACTAGAGACCTAGGGAAATTCCAAGATGGGGTGACTTGTGGGGCTCTGACCAGGTTCGGTTACCCAGAATCCTTTGCAAACCTCAAATTTTGGCCAAAAAAACACATTTTCCTCACATTTCGGTGACAGAAAGTTCTGGAATCTGAGAGGAGCCACAAATTTCCTTCCACCCAGCGTTTCCCCAAGTCTCCCGATAAAAATGATACCTCACTTGTGTGGGTAGGGCTAGTGCCTGCGACAGGAAACGCCCCAAAACGCAACATGGACACATCACAGAAAACAGAGCTGATTTTTGCAAAGTGCCTACCTGTAGATTTTGGCCTCTAGCTCAGCCGGCACCTAGGGAAACCTATCAAACCTGTGCATTTTTGAAAACTAGAGACCTAGGGAAATTCCAAGATGGGGTGACTTGTGGTGCTCTGACCAGGTTCGGTTACCCAGAATCCTTTGCAAACCTCAAATTTTGGCCAAAAAAACAAATTTTCCTCACATTTCGGTGACAGAAAGTTCTGGAATCTGAGAGGAGCCACAAATTTCCTTCCACCCAGCGTTTCCCCAAGTCTCCCGATAAAAATGATACCTCACTTGTGTGGGTAGGCCTAGCGGCCACGACAGGACCCACCACAAAACACAAAGTGGACACATCCCATTTTTTGAAAGAAAACAGAGCTGTTTTTTGCAAAGTGCCTACCTGTAGATTTTGGCCTCTAGCTCAGCCGGCACCTAGGGAAACCTACCAAACCTGTGCATTTTTGAAAACTAGAGACCTAGGGGAATCCAAGATGGGGTGACTTGTGGGGCTCTGACCAGGTTCTGTTACCCAGAATCCTTTGCAAACCTCATATTGTGGCTAAAAAAACGCATTTTCCTCACATTTCGGTGACAGAAAGTTCTGGAATCTAAGAGGAGCCACAAATTTCCTTCCACCCAGCGTTCCCCCAAGTCTCCCGATAAAAATGATACCTCACTTGTGTGGGTAGGCCTAGCACCCGAGACTGGAAACGCCCCAAAACGCAACGTGGACACATCCCATTTTTTTTAAGAAAAGAGAGCTTTTTTTTGCAAAGTGCCTACCTGTAGATTTTGGCCTCTAGCTCAGCCGGCACCTAGGGAAACCTACCAAAACTGTGCATTTTTTAAAACTAGAGACCTAGGGGAATCCAAGATGGGGTGACTTGTTGGGCTCTGACCAAGTTCTGTTACCCAGAATCCTTTGCAAACCTCAAATTTTGGCTAAAAAAAAATGCATTTTCCTCACATTTCGGTGACAGAAAGTTCTGGAATCTGAGAGGAGCCACAAATTTCCTTCCACCCAGCGTTCCCCCAAGTCTCCTGATAAAAATGATACCTCACTTGTGTGGGTAGGCCTAGCGCCGGCAACAGGACACACCCCAAAACACAACGTGGACACATCACAATTTTTCATTGAAAACAGTTCCTACCTGTAGGTTTTGGCCTCTAGCTCAGCCGGCACCTAGGGAAACCTACCAAACCTCTGCATTTTTGAAAACTAGAGACTTAGAGGAATCCAAGATGGGGTGACTTGTGGGGCTCTGACCAGGTTCTGTTACCCAGAATCCTTTGCAAACCTCAAAATTTGGCTAAAAAAACTCATTTTCCTCACATTTCGGTGACAGAAAGTTCTGGAATCTGAGAGGAGCCACAAATTTCCTTCCACCCAGCGTTCCCACAAGTCTCCCGATAAAAATGATACCTCACTTGTGTGGGAAGGCCTAGCGCCTGCGACAGGAAACGCCCCAAAACGCAACGTGGACACATCACATAAAACAGAGCTGTTTTTTGCAAAGTGCCTACCTGTAGATTTTGGCCTCTAGCTCAGCCGGCACCTAGGGAAACCTACCAAACCTGTGCATTTTTTTAAACTAGAGACCTAGGGAAATTCCAAGATGGGGTGACTTGTGGGGCTCTGACCAGGTTCGGTTACCCAGAATCCTTTGTAAACCTCAAATTTTGGCTAAAAAAACACATTTTCCTCACATTTCGGTGAAAGAAAGTTCTGGAATCTGAGAGGAGCCACAAATTTCCTTCCACCCAGCGTTCCCCCAAGTCTCCCGATAAAAATAATACCTCACTTGTGTGGGTAGGCCTAGCGCCCGCGACAGGAAACGCCCTAAAACGCAACGTGGACACATCCCATTTTTTTAAAGAAAACAGAGCTGTTTTTTGCAAAGTGCCTACCTGTAGATTTTGGTCTCTAGCTCAGCCGGCACCTAGGAAAACCTACCAAACCTGTGCATTTTTTAAAACTAGAGACCTATTGGAATCCAAGATGGGGTGACTTGTGGGGCTCTGACCAGGTTCTGTTACCCAGAATCCTTTGCAAACCTCATTTTATGGCTAAAAAAACGCATTTTCCTCACATTTCGGTGACAGAAGGTTCTGGAATCTGAGAGGAGCCACAAATTTCCTTCCACCCAGCGTTCCCCCAAGTCTCCCGATAAAAATGATACCTCACTTGTGTGGGTAGGCCTAGCGCCCGAGACAGGAAACGCCCCAAAACGCAACGTGGACACATCCCATTTTATAAACAAAACAGAGCTGTTTTTTGCAAAGTGCCTACCTGTAGATTTTGGCCTCTAGCTCAGCTGGCACCTAGGGAAACCTAACAAACCTGTGCATTTTCTAAAACTAGAGACCAAGGGGGATCCAAGATGGGGTGACTTGTGGGGCTCTGACCAGGTTCTGTTACCCAGAATCCTTTGCAAACCTCAAAATCTGGCTAAAAAAACACATTTTCCTCACATTTCGGTGACAGAAAGTTCTGGAATCTGAGAGGAGCCACAAATTTCCTTCCACCCACCGTTCCCCCGAGTCTCCCGATAATAATGATACCTCACTTGTGTTGGTAGGCCTAGCGGCCGCAACAGGACACACCCCAAAACACAACGTGCACATATCACAATTTTTCATTGAAAACAGTGCCTACCTGTAGATTTTGGCCTCTAACTCAGCCGGCAACTAGGGAAACCTACCAAACCTCTGCATTTTTGAAAACTAGAGACTTAGAGGAATCCAAGATGGGGTGACTTGTGGGGCTCTGACCAGGTTCTGTTACCCAGAATCCTTTGCAAACCTCAAAATTTGGCTAAAAAAACTAATTTTCCTCACATTTCGGTGACAGAAAGTTCTGAAATCTGAGAGGAGCCACAAATGTCCTTCCACCCAGCGTTTCCGAAAGTCTCCCAATAAAAATTATACCTCACTTGTGTGGGTAGGCCTAGCACCCGCGACAGGAAATGCCCTAAAACGCAACGTGGACACATCCCATTTTTTTAAAGAAAACAGAGCTGTTTTTTGCAAAGTGCCTACCTGTAGATTTTGGCCTCTAGCTCAGCCGGCACCTAGGGAAACCTACCAAACCTTTGCATTTTTGAAAACTAGAGACCTAGGGGAATCCAAGATGGGGTGACTTGTGGGGCTCTGACCAGGTTCTGTTACCCAGAATCCTTTGCAAACCTCACAATTTGGCTAAAAAAACTCATTTTCCTCACATTTCGGTGACAGAAAGTTCTGGAATCTGAGAGGAGCCACAAATTTCCTTCCGCCCAGCGTTCCCCCAAGTCTCCCGATAAAAATGATACCTCACTTGTGTGGCTAGGCCTAGCGCCCACGACAGGAAATGCCCCAAAACGCAACGTGGACACATCCCATTTTTTTAAAGAAAACAGAGCTGTTTTTTTGTAAAGTGCCTACCTGTAGATTGTGGCCTCAAGCTTAGCCGGCACCTAGGGAAACCTACCAAACCTGTGCATTTTTTAAAACTAGATACCTAGGGGAATCCAAGATTGGGTGACTTGTGGGGCTCTGACCAGGTTCTGTTACCCAGAATCCTTTTCAAACCTCAAAATCTGGCTAAAAAAACACATTTTCCTCACATTTCGGTGACAGAAAATTCTGGAATCTGAGAGGAGCCACAAATTTCCTTCCACCCACCGTTCCCCCGAGTCTCCCGATAAAAATGATACCTCACTTGTGTTGGTAGGCCTAGCGGCCGCAACAGGACACACCCCAAAACACAACGTGCACATATCACAATTTTTCATTGAAAACAGTGCCTACCTGTAGATTCTGGCCTCTAGCTCAGCCGGCACCTAGGGAAACCTACCAAACCTCTGCATTTTTTAAAACTAGAGACTTAGAGGAATCCAAGATGGGGTGACTTGTGGGGCTCTGACCAGGTTCTGTTACCCAGAATCCTTTGCAAACCTCACAATTTGGCTAAAAAAACTCATTTTCCTCACATTTCGGTGACAGAAAGTTCTGGAATCTGAGAGGAGCCACAAATTTCCTTCCACCCAGCGTTTCCCCAAGTCTCCCGATAAAAATGATACCTCACTTGTGTGGGTAGGCCTAGCAGCCACGACAAGACACACCCCAAAACACAAAGTGGACACATCCCATTTTTTGAAAGAAAACAGAGCTGTTTTTTGCACAGTGTCTACCTCTAGATTTTGGCCTCTAGCTCAGCCGGCACCTAGGGAAACCTACCAAACCTGAGCATTTTTGAAAACTAGAGACCTAGGGGAATCCAAGATGGGGTGACTTGTGGGGCTCTGACCAGGTTCTGTTACCCAGACTCCTTTGCAAACCTCAAATTTTGGCTAAAAAAACACATTTTCCTCACATTTCGGTGACAGAAAGTTCTGGAATCTGAGAGGAGCCACAAATTTCCTTCCACCCAGCATTCCCCCAAGTCTCCTGATAAAAATGATACCTCACTTGTGTGGGTAGGCCTAGCGCCCGTGACAGGAAACGCCCCAAAACACAACGTGGACACATCAGAGAAAACAGAGCTGTTTTTTGCAAAGTGCCTACCTGTAGATTTTGGCCTCTAGCTCAGCCGGCACCTAGGGAAACCAACCAAACCTGTGCATTTTTCAAAACTAGAGACCTAGGGGAATCCAAAATGGGGTGACTTGTGGGGCTCTGACCAGGTTCTGTTACCCAGAATCCTTTGCAAACCTCAAAATTTGGCTAAAAAAACACATTTTCCTCACATTTCGGTGACAGAAAGTTCTGGAATCTGAGAGGAGGGACAAATTTCCTGCCGCCCAGCGTTCCCCCAAGTCTCCCGATAAAAATGATACCTCACTTGTGTGGGTAGGCCTAGCACCCGTGACAGGAAACGCCCCAAAACACAACGTGGACACATCACATTTTTAAAAAGAAAACAGAGGTGTTTTTTGCAAAGTGCCTACCTGTAGATTTTGGCCTCAAGCTCAGCCGGCACCTAGGGAAACCTACCAAGCCTCTGCATTTTCTAAAACTAGAGACCAAGGGGGATCCAAGATGGGGTGACTTGTGGGGCTCTGACCAGGTTCTGTTACCCAGAATCCTTTGCAAACCTCAAATTTTGGCTAAAAAAACACATTTTCCTCACATTTCAGTGAAAGAAAGTTCTGGAATCTGAGAGGAGCCACAAATTTCCTTCCACCCAGCGTTCCCCCAAGTCTCCCGATAAAAATGATACCTCACTTGTGTGGGTAGGCCTAGCGCCCGTGACAGGGAACGCCCTAAAACGCAACGTGGACACATCCCATTTTTTTAAAGAAAACAGAGCTGTTTTTTGCAAAGTGCCTACCTGCAGATTTTGGCCTCTAGCTCAGCCGGCACCTAGGGAAACCTACCAAACCTGTGTATTTTTTAAAACTAGAGACCTAGGGGAATCCAAGATGGGGTGACTTGTGGGGCTCTGACCAGGTTCTGTTACCCAGAATCCTTTTCAAACCTCATATTTTGGCTAAAAAAAAGCATTTTCCTCAAATTTCGGTGTCAGAAAGTTCTGGAATCTGAGAGGAGCCACAAATTTCCTTCCACTCAGCGTTCCCCCAAGTGTCCCGATAAAAATGATACCTCACTTGTGTGGGTAGGCCTAGCACCCGAGACAGGAAACGCCCCAAAACAGAACGTGGACACATACCATTTTTTTAAAGAAAACAGAGCTTTTTTTTGCAAACTGCCTACCTGTAGATTTTGGCCTCTAGCTCAGCCGGCACCTAGGGAAACCTACCAAACCTGTGCATTTATGAAAACTAGAGACCTAGGGGAATCCAAGATGGGGTGACTTGTGGGGCTCTGACCAGGTTCGGTTACCCAGAATCCTTTGCAAACCTCAAATTTTGGCTAAAAAAACACATTTTCCTCACATTTCGGTGACAGAAAGTTCTGGAATCTGAGAGGAGCCACAAATTTCCTTCCACCCAGCGTTCCCCCAAGTCTCCCAATAAAAATGATACCTCACTTGTGTGGGTAGGCCTAGCACCCGAGACCGGAAACGCCCCAAAACGCTACTTGGACACATCCCATTTTTTTAAAGAAAACAGAGCTTTTTTTTGCAAAGTGCCTACCTGTAGATTTTGGCCTCTAGCTCAGCCGGCACCTAGGGAAACCTACCAAACCTGTGCATTTTTGAAAACTAGAGACCTAGGGGAATCCAAGATGGGGTGACTTGTGGGGCTCTGACCAGGTTCGGTTACCCAGAATCCTTTGCAAACCTCAAATTTTGGCTAAAAAAACACATTTTCCTCACATTTCGGTGACAGAAAGTTCTGGAATCTGAGAGGAGCCACAAATTTCCTTCCACCCAGCGTTCCCCCAAGTCTCCCAATAAAAATGATACCTCACTTGTGTGGGTAGGCCTAGCACCCGAGACCGGAAACGCCCCAAAACGCTACTTGGACACATCCCATTTTTTTAAAGAAAACAGAGCTTTTTTTTGCAAAGTGCCTACCTGTAGATTTTGGCCTCTAGCTCAGCCGGCACCTAGGGAAACCTACCAAACCTGTGCATTTTTGAAAACTAGAGACCTAGGGGAATCCAAGATGGGGTGACTTGTGGGGCTCTGACCAGGTTCGGTTACCCAGAATCCTTTGCAAACCTCAAATTTTGGCTAAAAAAACACATTTTCCTCACATTTCGGTGACAGAAAGTTCTGGAATCTGAGAGGAGCCACAAATTTCCTTCCACCCAGCGTTCCCCCAAGTCTCCCGATAAAAATGATACCTCACTTGTGTGGGTAGGCCTAGCGCCTACGACAGAAAACGCCCCTAAACGCAACGTGGACACATCCCATTTTTTTAAAGAAAACAGCTGTTTTTTTACAAAGTGCCTACCTGTAGATTTTGGCCTCTAGCTCAGCCGGCACCTAGGGAAACCTACCAAACCTGTGCATTTGTGAAAACTAGAGACCTAGGGGAATCCAGGATGGGGTGACTTGTGGGGCTCTGACCAGGTTCTGTTACCCAGAATCCTTTTCAAACCTCAAAATCTGGCTAAAAAAACACATTTTCCTCACATTTCGGTGACAGAAAGTTCTGGAATCTGAGAGGAGCCACAAATTTCCTTCCACCCAGCGTTCCCCGAGTCTCCCGATAAAAATTATACCTCACTTGTGTGGGTAGGCCTAGCGGCCGCAACAGGACACACCCCAAAACACAACGTGGACACATCACAATTTTTCATTGAAAACAGTGCCTACCTGTAGATTTTGGCGTCTAGCTCAGCCGGCACCTAGGGAAACCTACCAAACCTGTGCATTTTTGAAAACTAGAGACTTAGAGGAATCCAAGATGGGGTGACTTGTGGGGCTCTGACCAGGTTCTGTTACCCAGAATCCTTTGCAAACCTCAAAATTTGGCTAAAAAAACTCATTTTCCTCACATTTCGGTGACAGAAAGTTCTGGAATCTGAGAGGAGCCACAAATTTCCTTCCACCCAGCGTTCCCCCAAGTCTCCCGATAAAAATGATACCTCACTTGTGTGGGTAGGCCTAGCACCTACGACAGAAAACGCCCCTAAACGCAACGTGGACACATCCCATTTTTTTAAAGAAAACAGCTGTTTTTTTACAAAGTGCCTACCTGTAGATTTTGGCCTCTAGCTCAGCCGGCACCTAGGGAAACCTACCAAACCTGTGCATTTTTGAAAACTAGAGACCTAGGGGAATCCAGGATGGGGTGACTTGTGGGGCTCTGACCAGGTTCTGTTACCCAGAATCCTTTTCAAACCTCAAAATCTGGCTAAAAAAACACATTTTCCTCACATTTCGGTGACAGAAAGTTCTGGAATCTGAGAGGAGCCACAAATTTCCTTCCACCCAGCGTTCCCCGAGTCTCCCGATAAAAATTATACCTCACTTGTGTGGGTAGGCCTAGCGGCCGCAACAGGACACACCCCAAAACACAACGTGGACACATAACAATTTTTCATTGAAAACAGTGCCTACCTGTAGATTTTGGCGTCTAGCTCAGCCGGCACCTAGGGAAACCTACCAAACCTGTGCATTTTTGAAAACTAGAGACTTAGAGGAATCCAAGATGGGGTGACTTGTGGGGCTCTGACCAGGTTCTGTTACGCAGAATCCTTTGCAAACCTCAAAATTTGGCTAAAAAAACTCATTTTCCTCACATTTCGGTGACAGAAAGTTCTGGAATCTGAGAGGAGCCACAAATTTCCTTCCACCCAGCGTTCCCCCAAGTCTCCCGATAAAAATGATACCTCACTTGTGTGGGTAGGCCTAGCGCCTACGACAGAAAACGCCCCTAAACGCAACGTGGACACATCCCATTTTTTTAAAGAAAACAGCTGTTTTTTTACAAAGTGCCTACCTGTAGATTTTGGCCTCTAGCTCAGCCGGCACCTAGGGAAACCTACCAAACCTGTGCATTTTTGAAAACTAGAGACCTAGGGGAATCCAGGATGGGGTGACTTGTGGGGCTCTGACCAGGTTCTGTTACCCAGAATCCTTTTCAAACCTCAAAATCTGGCTAAAAAAACACATTTTCCTCACATTTCGGTGACAGAAAGTTCTGGAATCTGAGAGGAGCCACAAATTTCCTTCCACCCAGCGTTCCCCGAGTCTCCCGATAAAAATTATACCTCACTTGTGTGGGTAGGCCTAGCGGCCGCAACAGGACACACCCCAAAACACAACGTGGACACATAACAATTTTTCATTGAAAACAGTGCCTACCTGTAGATTTTGGCGTCTAGCTCAGCCGGCACCTAGGGAAACCTACCAAACCTGTGCATTTTTGAAAACTAGAGACTTAGAGGAATCCAAGATGGGGTGACTTGTGGGGCTCTGACCAGGTTCTGTTACGCAGAATCCTTTGCAAACCTCAAAATTTGGCTAAAAAAACTCATTTTCCTCACATTTCGGTGACAGAAAGTTCTGGAATCTGAGAGGAGACACAAATTTCCTTCCACCCAGCGTTCCCCCAAGTCTCCCGATAAAAATGATACCTCACTTGTGTGGGTAGGCCTAGCGCCTGCGACAGGAAACGCCCCAAAACGCAACGTGGACACATCACAGAAAACAGAGATGTTTTTTGCAAAGTGCCTACCTGTAGATTTTGGCCTCTAGCTCAGCCGGCACCTAGGGAAACCTACCAAACCTGTGCATTTTTGAAAACTAAAGACCTAGGGAAATTCCAACATGGGGTGACTTGTGGGGCTCTGACCAGGTTCGGTTACCCAGAATCCTTTGCAAACCTCAAATTTTGGGCAAAAAAACACATTTTCCTCACATTTCGGTGACAGAAAGTTCAAGAATCTGAGAGGAGCCACAAATTTCCTTCCACCCAGCGTTTCCCCAAGTCTCCCGATAAAAATGATACCTCACTTGTGTGGGTAGGCCTAGCGGCCACGACAGGACCCACCCCAAAACACAAAGTGGACACATCCCATTTTTTGAAAGAAAACAGAGCTGTTTTTTGCAAAGTGCCTACCTGTAGATTTTGGCCTCTAGCTCAGCCGGCACCTAGGGAAACCTACCAAACCTGTGCATTTTTGAAAACTAGAGACCTAGGGGAATCCAAGATGGGGTGACTTGTGGGGCTCTGACCAGGTTCTGTTACCCAGAATCCTTTGCACACCTCATATTTTGGCTAAAAAAACGCATTTTCCTCACATTTCGGTAACAGAAAGTTCTGGAATCTGAGAGGAGCCACAAATTTTCTTCCACCCAGCGTTCCCCCAAGTGTCCCGATAAAAATGATACCTCACTTGTGTGGGTAGGCTTAGCGCCTGCGACAGGAAACGCCCCAAAACGCAACGTGGACACATCACAGAAAACAGATTTGTTTTTTGCAAAGTGCCTATCTGTAGATTTTGGCCTCTAGCTCAGCCGGCACCTAGGGAAACCTACCAAACCTGTGCATTTTTGAAAACTAGAGACCTAGGGAAATTCCAAGATGGGGTGACTTGTGGGGCTCTGACCAGGTTCGGTTACCCAGAATCCTTTGCAAACCTCAAATTTTGGCCAAAAAAACACATTTTCCTCACATTTCGGTGACAGAAAGTTCTGGAATCTGAGAGGAGCCACAAATTTCCTTCCACCCAGCGTTTCCCCAAGTCTCCCGATAAAAATGATACCTCACTTGTGTGGGTAGGGCTAGTGCCTGCGACAGGAAACGCCCCAAAACGCAACATGGACACATCACAGAAAACAGAGCTGATTTTTGCAAAGTGCCTACCTGTAGATTTTGGCCTCTAGCTCAGCCGGCACCTAGGGAAACCTATCAAACCTGTGCATTTTTTAAAACTAGAGACCTAGGGAAATTCCAAGATGGGGTGACTTGTGGTGCTCTGACCAGGTTCGGTTACCCAGAATCCTTTGCAAACCTCAAATTTTGGCCAAAAAAACAAATTTTCCTCACATTTCGGTGACAGAAAGTTCTGGAATCTGAGAGGAGCCACAAATTTCCTTCCACCCAGCGTTTCCCCAAGTCTCCCGATAAAAATGATACCTCACTTGTGTGGGTAGGCCTAGCGGCCACGACAGGACCCACCACAAAACACAAAGTGGACACATCCCATTTTTTGAAAGAAAACAGAGCTGTTTTTTGCAAAGTGCCTACCTGTAGATTTTGGCCTCTAGCTCAGCTGGCACCTAGGGAAACCTACCAAACCTGTGCATTTTTGAAAACTAGAGACCTAGGGGAATCCAAGATGGGGTGACTTGTGGGGCTCTGACCAGGTTCTATAACCCAGAATCCTTTGCAAACCTCATATTGTGGCTAAAAAAACGCATTTTCCTCACATTTCGGTGACAGAAAGTTCTGGAATCTGAGAGGAGCCACAAATTTCCTCCCACCCAGCGTTCCCCCAAGTCTCCCGATAAAAATGATACCTCACTTGTGTGGGTAGGCCTAGCACCCGAGACTGGAAACGCCCCAAAACGCAACGTGGACACATCCCATTTTTTTTAAGAAAAGAGAGCTTTTTTTTGCAAAGTGCCTACCTGTAGATTTTGGCCTCTAGCTCAGCCGGCACCTAGGGAAACCTACCAAAACTGTGCATTTTTTAAAACTAGAGACCTAGGGGAATCCAAGATGGGGTGACTTGTGGGGCTCTGACCAAGTTCTGTTACCCAGAATCCTTTGCAAACCTCAAATTTTGGCTAAAAAAACACATTTTCCTCACATTTCGGTGACAGAAAGTTCTGGAATCTGAGAGGAGCCACAAATTTCCTTCCACCCAGCGTTCCCCCAAGTCTCCCGATAAAAATGATACCTCACTTGTGTGGGTAGGCCTAGCGCCTACGATAGAAAACGCCCCTAAACGCAACGTGGACACATCCCATTTTTTTAAAGAAAACAGCTGTTTTTTTACAAAGTGCCTACCTGTAGATTTTGGCCTCTAGCTCAGCCGGCACCTAGGGAAACCTACCAAACCTGTGCATTTGTGAAAACTAGAGACCTAGGGGAATCCAGGATGGGGTGACTTGTGGGGCTCTGACCAGGTTCTGTTACCCAGAATCCTTTTCAAACCTCAAAATCTGGCTAAAAAAACACATTTTCCTCACATTTCGGTGACAGAAAGTTCTGGAATCTGAGAGGAGCCACAAATTTCCTTCCACCCAGCGTTCCCCCAAGTCTCCCGATAAAAATGATACCTCACTTGTGTGGGTAGGCCTAGCACCCGAGACTGGAAACGCCCCAAAACGCAACGTGGACACATCCCATTTTTTTTAAGAAAAGAGAGCTTTTTTTTGCAAAGTGCCTACCTGTAGATTTTGGCCTCTAGCTCAGCCGGCACCTAGGGAAACCTACCAAAACTGTGCATTTTTTAAAACTAGAGACCTAGGGGAATCCAAGATGGGGTGACTTGTGGGGCTCTGACCAAGTTCTGTTACCCAGAATCCTTTGCAAACCTCAAATTTTGGCTAAAAAAACACATTTTCCTCACATTTCGGTGACAGAAAGTTCTGGAATCTGAGAGGAGCCACAAATTTCCTTCCACCCAGCGTTCCCCCAAGTCTCCCGATAAAAATGATACCTCACTTGTGTGGGTAGGCCTAGCGCCTACGATAGAAAACGCCCCTAAACGCAACGTGGACACATCCCATTTTTTTAAAGAAAACAGCTGTTTTTTTACAAAGTGCCTACCTGTAGATTTTGGCCTCTAGCTCAGCCGGCACCTAGGGAAACCTACCAAACCTGTGCATTTGTGAAAACTAGAGACCTAGGGGAATCCAGGATGGGGTGACTTGTGGGGCTCTGACCAGGTTCTGTTACCCAGAATCCTTTTCAAACCTCAAAATCTGGCTAAAAAAACACATTTTCCTCACATTTCGGTGACAGAAAGTTCTGGAATCTGAGAGGAGCCACAAATTTCCTTCCACCCAGCGTTCCCCCAAGTCTCCTGATAAAAATGATACCTCACTTGTGTGGGTAGGCCTAGCGGCGGCAACAGGACACACCCCAAAACACAACGTGGACACATCACAATTTTTCATTGAAAACAGTGCCTACCTGTAGATTTTGGCCTCTAGCTCAGCCGGCACCTAGGGAAACCTACCAAACCTCTGCATTTTTGAAAACTAGAGACTTAGAGGAATCCAAGATGGGGTGACTTGTGGGGCTCTGACCAGGTTCTGTTACCCAGAATCCTTTGCAAACCTCAAAATTTGGCTAAAAAAACTCATTTTCCTCACATTTCGGTGACAGAAAGTTCTGGAATCTGAGAGGAGCCACAAATTTCCTTCCACCCAGCGTTCCCACAAGTCTCCCGATAAAAATGATACCTCACTTGTGTGGGAAGGCCTAGCGCCTGCGACAGGAAACGCCCCAAAACGCAACGTGGACACATCACATAAAACAGAGCTGTTTTTTGCAAAGTGCCTACCTGTAGATTTTGGCCTCTAGCTCAGCCGGCACCTAGGGAAACCTACCAAACCTGTGCATTTTTTTAAACTAGAGACCTAGGGAAATTCCAAGATGGGGTGACTTGTTGGGCTCTGACCAGGTTCGGTTACCCAGAATCCTTTGTAAACCTCAAATTTTGGCTAAAAAAACACATTTTCCTCACATTTCGGTGAAAGAAAGTTCTGGAATCTGAGAGGAGCCACAAATTTCCTTCCACCCAGCGTTCCCCCAAGTCTCCCGATAAAAATTATACCTCACTTGTGTGGGTAGGCCTAGCGCCCGCGACAGGAAACGCCCTAAAACGCAACGTGGACACATCCCATTTTTTTAAAGAAAACAGAGCTGTTTTTTGCAAAGTGCCTACCTGTAGATTTTGGTCTCTAGCTCAGCCGGCACCTAGGAAAATCTACCAAACCTGTGCATTTTTGAAAACTAGAGACCTATTGGAATCCAAGATGGGGTGACTTGTGGGGCTCTGACCAGGTTCTGTTACCCAGAATCCTTTGCAAACCTCATTTTATGGCTAAAAAAACGCATTTTCCTCACATTTCGGTGACAGAAGGTTCTGGAATCTGAGAGGAGCCACAAATTTCCTTCCACCCAGCGTTCCCCCAAGTCTCCCGATAAAAATGATACCTCACTTGTGTGGGTAGGCCTAGCGCCCGAGACAGGAAACGCCCCAAAACGCAACGTGGACACATCAAATTTTTTAAACAAAACAGAGCTGTTTTTTGCAAAGTGCCTACCTGTAGATTTTGGCCTCTAGCTCAGCTGGCACCTAGGGAAACCTAACAAACCTGTGCATTTTCTAAAACTAGAGACCAAGGGGGATCCAAGATGGGGTGACTTGTGGGGCTCTGACCAGGTTCTGTTACCCAGAATCCTTTGCAAACCTCACATTTTGGCTAAATAATTACATTTTCCTCACATTTCGGTGAAAAAAAGTTCTGGAATCTGAGAGGAGACACAAATTTCCTTCCACCCAGCGTTCCCCCGAGTCTCCCGATAAAAATTATACCTTACTTGTGTGGGTAGGCCTAGCGGCCGCAACAGGACACAACCCAAAACACAACGTGGACACAACACAATTTTTCATTGAAAACAGTGCCTACCTGTAGATTTTGGCCTCTAACTCAGCCGGCAACTAGGGAAACCTACCAAACCTGTGCATTTTTTAAAACTAGAGACTTAGAGGAATCCAAGATGGGGTGACTTGTGGGGCTCTGACCAGGTTCTGTTACCCAGAATCCTTTACAAACCTCAAAATTTGGCTAAAAAAACAAATTTTCCTCACATTTTGGTGACAGAAAGTTCTGAAATCTGAGAGGAGCCACAAATGTCCTTCCACCCAGCGTTTCCGAAAGTCTCCCGATAAAAATTATACCTCACTTGTGTGGGTAGGCCTAGCACCCGCGACAGGAAATGCCCTAAAACGCAACGTGGACACATCCCATTTTTTGAAAGAAAACAGAGCTGTTTTTTGCAAAGTGCCTACCTGTAGATTTTGGCCTCTAGCTCAGCCGGCACCTAGGGAAACCTACCAAACCTTTGCATTTTTGAAAACTAGAGACCTAGGGGAATCCAAGATGGGGTGACTTGTGGGGCTCTGACCAGGTTCTGTTACCCAGAATCCTTTGCAAACCTCACAATTTGGCTAAAAAAACTCATTTTCCTCACATTTCGGTGACAGAAAGTTCTGGAATCTGAGAGGAGCCACAAATTTCCTTCCACCCAGCGTTCCCCCAAGTCTCCCGATAAAAATGATACCTCACTTGTGTGGGTAGGCCTAGCGCCCACGACAGGAAATGCCCCAAAACGCAACGTGGACACATCCCATTTTTTTAAAGAAAACAGAGCTGTTTTTTTGTAAAGTGCCTACCTGTAGATTGTGGCCTCAAGCTTAGCCGGCACCTAGGGAAACCTACCAAACCTGTGCATTTTTGAAAACTAGATACCTAGGGGAATCCAAGATTGGGTGACTTGTGGGGCTCTGACCAGGTTCTGTTACCCAGAATCCTTTTCAAACCTCAAAATCTGGCTAAAAAAACACATTTTCCTCACATTTCGGTGACAGAAAGTTCTGGAATCTGAGAGGAGCCACAAATTTCCTTCCACCCACCGTTCCCCCGAGTCTCCCGATAATAATGATACCTCACTTGTGTTGGTAGGCCTAGCGGCCGCAACAGGACACACCCCAAAACACAACGTGCACATATCACAATTTTTCATTGAAAACAGTGCCTACCTGTAGATTCTGGCCTCTAGCTCAGCCGGCACCTAGGGAAACCTACCAAACCTCTGCATTTTTGAAAACTAGAGACTTAGAGGAATCCAAGATGGGGTGACTTGTGGGGCTCTGACCAGGTTCTGTTACCCAGAATCCTTTGCAAACCTCAAAATTTGGCTAAAAAAACTCATTTTCCTCACATTTCGGTGACAGAAAGTTCTGGAATCTGAGAGGAGCCACAAATGTCCTTCCACCCAGCGTTCCCCCAAGTCTCCCGATAAAAATGATACCTCACTTGTGTGGGTAGGCCTAGCGCCTGCGACAGGAAACACCCCAAAACGCAACGTGGACACATCCCATTTTTTTAAAGAAAACAGAGCTGTTTTTTGCAAAGTGCCTACCTGTAGATTTTGGCCTCTAGCTCAGCTGGCACCTAGGGAAACCTAACAAACCTGTGCATTTTCTAAAACACAACGTGCACATATCAAAATTTTTCATTCAAAACAGTGCCTACCTGTAGATTTGGGCCTCTAGCTCAGCCGGCACCTAGGGAAACCTACCAAACCTGTGCATTTTTAAAAACTAGAGACCTATGGGAATCCAAGATGGGGTGACTTGTGGGGCTCTGACCAGGTTCTGTTACCCAGAATCCTTTGCAAACCTCATATTATGGCTAAAAAAACGCATTTTCCTCACATTTCGGTGACAGAAAGTTCTGGAATCTGAGAGGAGCCACAAATTTCCTTCCACCCAGCGTTCCCCCAAGTCTCCCGATAAAAATGATACCTCACTTGTGTGGGTAGGCCTAGCGCCCGAGACAGGAAACGCCCCAAAACGCAACGTGGACACATCCCATTTTTTTTAAACAAAACAGAGCTGTTTTTTGCAAAGTGCCTACCTGTAGATTTTGGCCTCTAGCTCAGCTGGCACCTAGGGAAACCTAACAAACCTGTGCATTTTCTAAAACTAGAGACCAAGAGGAATCCAAGATGGGGTGACTTGTGGGGCTCTGACCAGGTTCTGTTACCCAGAATCCTTTGCAAACCTCAAAATTTGGCTAAAAAAACTAATTTTCCTCACATTTCGGTGACAGAAAGTTCTGGAATCTGAGAGGAGCCACAAATATCTTTCCACCCAGCGTTCCCCGAAGTCTCCCGATAAAAATTAAACCTCACTTGTGTGGGTAGGCCTAGCACCCGCGACAGGAAATGCCCTAAAACGCAACGTGGACACATCCCATTTTTTTAAAGAAAACAGAGCTGTTTTTTGCAAAGTGCCTACCTGTAGATTTTGGCCTCTAGCTCAGCCGGCAGCTAGGGAAACTTACCAAACCTGTGCATTTTTTAAAACTAGAGACCTAGGGGAATCCAAGATGGGGTGACTTGTGCGGCTGTGACCAGGTTCTGTTACCCAGAATTCTTTTCAAACCTCAAAATTTGGCTAAAAAAACACATTTTCCTCACATTTCGGTGACAGAAAGTTCTGGAATCTGAGAGGAGCCACAAATTTCCTTCCACCCAGCGTTCCCCCGAGTCTCCCAATAAAAATGATACCTCACTTGTGTAGGTAGGCCTAGCGGCCGCAACAGGACACACCCCAAAACACAAAGTGGACACATCACAATTTTTCATTGAAAACAGTGCCTACCTGTAGCTTTTGGCCTCTAGCTCAGCCGGCACCTAGGGAAACCTACCAAACCTGTGCATTTTTGAAAACTAGAGACTTAGAGGAATCCAAGATGGGGTGACTTGTGGGGCTCTGACCAGGTTCTGTTACCCAGAATCCTTTGCAAACCTCACAATTTGGCTAAAAAAACTCATTTTCCTCACATTTCGGTGACAGAAAGTTCTGGAATCTGAGAGGAGCCACAAATTTCCTTCCACCCAGCGTTTCCCCAAGTCTCCCGATAAAAATGGTACCTCACTTGTGTGGGTAGGCCTAGCGGCCACGACAAGACACACCCCAAAACACAAAGTGGACACATCCCATTTTTTGAAAGAAAACAGAGCTGTTTTTTGCAAAGTGTCTACCTCTAGATTTTGGCCTCTAGCTCAGCCGGCACCTAGGGAAACCTACCAAACCTGAGCATTTTTGAAAACTAGAGACCTAGGGGAATCCAAGATGGGGTGACTTGTGGGGCTCTGACCAGGTTCTGTTACCCAGACTCCTTTGCAAACCTCAAATTTTGGCTAAAAAAACACATTTTCCTCACATTTCGGTGACAGAAAGTTCTGGAATCTGAGAGGAGCCACAAATTTCCTTCCACCCAGCATTCCCCCAAGTCTCCTGATAAAAATGATACCTCACTTGTGTTGGTAGGCCTTGCGCCCGTGACAGGAAACGCCCCAAAACACAACGTGGACACATCACAGAAAACAGAGCTGTTTTTTGCAAAGTGCCTACCTGTAGATTTTGGCCTCTAGCTCAGCCGGCACCTAGGAAAACCAACCATACCTGTGCATTTTTCAAAACTAGAGACCTAGGGGAATCCAAAATGGGGTGACTTGTGGGGCTCTGACCAGGTTCTGTTACCCAGAATCCTTTGCAAACCTCAAAATTTGGCTAAAAAAACACGTTTTCCTCACATTTCGGTGACAGAAAGTTCTGGAATCTGAGAGGAGGGACAAATTTCCTGCCGCCCAGCGTTCCCCCAAGTCTCCCGATAAAAATGATACCTCACTTGTGTGGGTAGGCCTAGCACCCGTGACAGGAAACGCCCCAAAACACAACGTGGACACATCACATTTTTAAAAAGAAAACAGAAGTGTTTTTTGCAAAGTGCCTATCTGTAGATTTTGGCCTCTAGCTCAGCCGGCACCTAGGGAAACCTACCAAGCCTGTGCATTTTCTAAAACTAGAGACCAAGGGGGATCCAAGATGGGGTGACTTGTGGGTCTCTGACCAGGTTCTGTTACCCAGAATCCTTTGCAAACCTCAAATTTTGGCTAAAAAAACACATTTTCCTCACATTTCAGTGAAAGAAAGTTCTGGAATCTGAGAGGAGCCACAAATTTCCTTCCACCCAGCATTCCCCCAAGTCTCCTGATAAAAATGATACCTCACTTGTGTGGGTAGGCCTAGCGCCCGTGACAGGAAACGCCCCAAAACACAACGTGGACACATCAGAGAAAACAGAGCTGTTTTTTGCAAAGTGCCTACCTGTAGATTTTGGCCTCTAGCTCAGCCGGTACCTAGGGAAACTTACCAAACCTGTGCATTTTTGAAAACTAGAGACCTAGGGTAATCCAAGATGGGGTGACTTGTGGGGCTCTGACCAGGTTCGGTTACCCAGAATCCTTTGCAAACCTCATATTTTGGCTAAAAAAACGCATTTTCCTCACATTTAGGTGACAGAAAGTTCTGGAATCTGAGAGGAGCCACAAATTTCCTTCCACCCAGCGTTCCCCCAACTCTCCCGATAAAAATGATACCTCACTTGTGTGGGTAGGCCTAGCGCCCGAGACAGGAAACGCCCCAAAACGCAACGTGGACACATCCCATTTTTTTAAAGAAAACAGAGCTTTTTTTTGCAAAGTGCCTACCTGTAGATTTTGGCCTCTAGCTCAGCCGCCACCTAGGCAAACCTACCAAACCTGTGCATTTTTTAAAACTAGAGACCTAGGGGAATCCAAGATGGGGTGACTTGTGCGGCTGTGACCAGGTTCTGTTACCGAGAATCCTTTTCAAACCTCAAAATTTGGCTAAAAAAACACATTTTCCTCACATTTCGGTGACAGAAAGTTCTGGAATCTGAGAGGAGCCACAAATTTCCTTCCACCCAGCGTTTCCCCAAGTCTCCCAATAAAAATGATACCTCACTTGTGTAGGTAGGCCTAGCGGCCGCAACAGGACACACCCCAAAACACATAGTGGACACATCACAATTTTTCATTGAAAACAGTGCCTACCTGTAGCTTTTGGCCTCTAGCTCAGCCGGCACCTAGGGAAACCTACCAAACCTGTGTATTTTTTAAAACTAGAGACCTAGGGGAATCCAAGATGGGGTGACTTGTGGGGCTCTGACCAGGTTCTGTTACCCAGAATCCTTTTCAAACCTCATATTTTGGCTAAAAAAACGCATTTTCCTCAAATTTCGGTGTCAGAAAGTTCTGGAATCTGAGAGGAGCCACAAATTTCCTTCCACTCAGCGTTCCCCCAAGTGTCCCGATAAAAATGATACCTCACTTGTGTGGGTAGGCCTAGCACCCGAGACAGGAAACGCCCCAAAACGGAACGTGGACACATACCATTTTTTTAAAGAAAACAGAGCTTTTTTTTGCAAACTGCCTACCTGTAGATTTTGGCCTCTAGCTCAGCCGGCACCTAGGGAAACCTACCAAACCTGTGCATTTATGAAAACTAGAGACCTAGGGGAATCCAAGATGGGGTGACTTGTGGGGCTCTGACCAGGTTCGGTTACCCAGAATCCTTTGCAAACCTCAAATTTTGGCTAAAAAAACACATTTTCCTCACATTTCGGTGACAGAAAGTTCTGGAATCTGAGAGGAGCCACAAATTTCCTTCCACCCAGCGTTCCCCCGAGTCTCCCGATAAAAATTATACCTCACTTGTGTGGGTGGGTCTAGCGGCCGCAACAGGACACACCCCAAAACACAACGTGGACACATCACAATTTTTCATTGAAAACAGTGCATACCTGTAGATTTTGGCCTCTAGCTCAGCCGGCACCTAGGGAAACCTACCAAACCTGTGCATTTCTGAAAACTAGAGACCTAGGGGAATCCAAGATTGGGTGACTTGTGGGGCTCTGACCAGGTTCTGTTACCCAGAATCCTTTGCAAACCTCATATTTTGGCTAAAAAAACACATTTTCCTCACATTTCGGTGACAGAAAGTTCTGGAATCTGAGAGGAGCCACAAATTTCCTTCCACCCAGCGTTCCCCCAAGTGTCCCGATAAAAATGATACCTCACTTGTGTGGGTAGGCCTAGCACCCGAGACCGGAAACGCCCCAAAACGCTACGTGGACACATCCCATTTTTTTAAAGAAAACAGAGCTTTTTTTTGCAAAGTGCCTACCTGTAGATTTTGGCCTCTAGCTCAGCCGGCACCTAGGGAAACCTACCAAACCTGTGCATTTTTGAAAACTAGAGACCTAGGGGAATCCAAGATGGGGTGACTTGTGGGGCTCTGACCAGGTTCGGTTACCCAGAATCCTTTGCAAACCTCAAATTTTGGCTAAAAAAACACATTTTCCTCACATTTCGGTGACAGAAAGTTCTGGAATCTGAGAGGAGCCACAAATTTCCTTCCACCCAGCGTTCCCCCAAGTCTCCCGATAAAAATGATACCTCACTTGTGTGGGTAGGCCTAGCGCCTACGACAGAAAACGCCCCTAAACGCAACGTGGACACATCCCATTTTTTTAAAGAAAACAGCTGTTTTTTTACAAACTGCCTACCTGTAGATTTTGGCCTCTAGCTCAGCCGGCACCTAGGGAAACCTACCAAACCTGTGCATTTTTGAAAACTAGAGACCTAGGGGAATCCAGGATGGGGTGACTTGTGGGGCTCTGACCAGGTTCTGTTACCCAGAATCCTTTTCAAACCTCAAAATCTGGCTAAAAAAACACATTTTCCTCACATTTCGGTGACAGAAAGTTCTGGAATCTGAGAGGAGCCACAAATTTCCTTCCACCCAGCGTTCCCCGAGTCTCCCGATAAAAATTATACCTCACTTGTGTGGGTAGGCCTAGCGGCCGCAACAGGACACACCCCAAAACACAACGTGGACACATCACAATTTTTCATTGAAAACAGTGCCTACCTGTAGATTTTGGCGTCTAGCTCAGCCGGCACCTAGGGAAACCTACCAAACCTGTGCATTTTTTAAAACTAGAGACCTAGGGTAATCCAAGATGGGGTGACTTGTGGGGCTCTGACCAGGTTCTGTTACCCAGAATCGTTTGCAAACCTCATATTTTGGCTAAAAAAACGCATTTTCCTCACATTTAGGTGACAGAAAGTTCTGGAATCTGAGAGGAGCCACAAATTTCCTTCCACCCAGCGTTCCCCCAAGTCTCCCGATAAAAATGATACCTCACTTGTGTGGGTAGGATTAGCGCCCGAGACAGGAAACGCCCCAAAACGCAACGTGGACACATCCCTTTTTTTTTTAAAGAAAACAGAGCTTTTTTTTGCAAAGTGCCTACCTGTAGATTTTGGCCTCTAGCTCAGCCGGCACCTAGGCAAACCTACCAAACCTGTGCATTTTTTAAAACTAGAGACCTAGGGGAATCCAAGATGGGGTGACTTGTGTGGCTGTGACCAGGTTCTGTTACCCAGAATCCTTTTCAAACCTCAAAATTTGGCTAAAAAAACACATTTTCCTCACATTTCGGTGACAGAAAGTTCTGGAATCTGAGAGGAGCCACAAATTTCCTTCCACCCAGCGTTCCCCCGAGTCTCCCAATAAAAATGATACCTCACTTGTGTAGGTAGGCCTAGCGGCCGCAACAGGACACACCCCAAAACACAACGTGGACACATCACAATTTTTCATTGAAAACAGTGCCTACCTGTAGCTTTTGGCCTCTAGCTCAGCCGGCACCTAGGGAAACCTACCAAACCTGTGCATTGTTGAAAACTAGAGACTTAGAGGAATCCAAGATGGGGTGACTTGTGGGGCTCTGACCAGGTTCTGTTACCCAGAATCCTTTGCAAACCTCACAATTTGGCTAAAAAAACTCATTTTCCTCACATTTCGGTGACAGAAAGTTCTGGAATCTGAGAGGAGCCACAAATTTCCTTCCACCCAGCGTTTCCCCAAGTCTCCCGATAAAAATGATACCTCACTTGTGTGGGTAGGCCTAGCGGCCACGACAGGACCCACCCCAAAACACAAAGTGGACACATCCCATTTTTTGAAAGAAAACAGAGCTGTTTTTTGCAAAGTGCCTACCTGTAGATTTTGGCCTCTAGCTCAGCCGGCACCTAGGGAAACCTACCAAACCTGTGCATTTTTGAAAACTAGAGACCTAGGGGAATCCAAGATGGGGTGACTTGTGGGGCTCTGACCAGGTTCTGTTACCCAGAATCCTTTGCACACCTCATATTTTGGCTAAAAAAACGCATTTTCCTCACATTTCGGTAACAGAAAGTTCTGGAATCTGAGAGGAGCCACAAATTTTCTTCCACCCAGCGTTCCCCCAAGTGTCCCGATAAAAATGATACCTCACTTGTGTGGGTAGGCCTAGCGCCTGCGACAGGAAACGCCCCAAAACGCAATGTGGACACATCACAGAAAACAGATTTGTTTTTTGCAAAGTGCCTATCTGTAGATTTTGGCCTCTAGCTCAGCCGGCACCTAGGGAAACCTACCAAACCTGTGCATTTTTGAAAACTAGAGACCTAGGGAAATTCCAAGATGGGGTGACTTGTGGGGCTCTGACCAGGTTCGGTTACCCAGAATCCTTTGCAAACCTCAAATTTTGGCCAAAAAAACACATTTTCCTCACATTTCGGTGACAGAAAGTTCTGGAATCTGAGAGGAGCCACAAATTTCCTTCCACCCAGCGTTTCCCCAAGTCTCCCGATAAAAATGATACCTCACTTGTGTGGGTAGGGCTAGTGCCTGCGACAGGAAACGCCCCAAAACGCAACATGGACACATCACAGAAAACAGAGCTGATTTTTGCAAAGTGCCTACCTGTAGATTTTGGCCTCTAGCTCAGCCGGCACCTAGGGAAACCTATCAAACCTGTGCATTTTTGAAAACTAGAGACCTAGGGAAATTCCAAGATGGGGTGACTTGTGGTGCTCTGACCAGGTTCGGTTACCCAGAATCCTTTGCAAACCTCAAATTTTGGCCAAAAAAACAAATTTTCCTCACATTTCGGTGACAGAAAGTTCTGGAATCTGAGAGGAGCCACAAATTTCCTTCCACCCAGCGTTTCCCCAAGTCTCCCGATAAAAATGATACCTCACTTGTGTGGGTAGGCCTAGCGGCCACGACAGGACCCACCACAAAACACAAAGTGGACACATCCCATTTTTTGAAAGAAAACAGAGCTGTTTTTTGCAAAGTGCCTACCTGTAGATTTTGGCCTCTAGCTCAGCCGGCACCTAGGGAAACCTACCAAACCTGTGCATTTTTGAAAACTAGAGACCTAGGGGAATCCAAGATGGGGTGACTTGTGGGGCTCTGACCAGGTTCTGTTACCCAGAATCCTTTGCAAACCTCATATTGTGGCTAAAAAAACGCATTTTCCTCACATTTCGGTGACAGAAAGTTCTGGAATCTGAGAGGAGCCACAAATTTCCTTCCACCCAGCGTTCCCCCAAGTCTCCCGATAAAAATGATACCTCACTTGTGTGGGTAGGCCTAGCACCCGAGACTGGAAACGCCCCAAAACGCAACGTGGACACATCCCATTTTTTTTAAGAAAAGAGAGCTTTTTTTTGCAAAGTGCCTACCTGTAGATTTTGGCCTCTAGCTCAGCCGACACCTAGGGAAACCTACCAAAACTGTGCATTTTTTAAAACTAGAGACCTAGGGGAATCCAAGATGGGGTGACTTGTTGGGCTCTGACCAAGTTCTGTTACCCAGAATCCTTTGCAAACCTCAAATTTTGGCTAAAAAAAAATGCATTTTCCTCACATTTCGGTGACAGAAAGTTCTGGAATCTGAGAGGAGCCACAAATTTCCTTCCACCCAGCGTTCCCCCAAGTCTCCTGATAAAAATGATACCTCACTTGTGTGGGTAGGCCTAGCGCCGGCAACAGGACACACCCCAAAACACAACGTGGACACATCACAATTTTTCATTGAAAACAGTTCCTACCTGTAGGTTTTGGCCTCTAGCTCAGCCGGCACCT
Source organism: Pleurodeles waltl (assembly GCF_031143425.1). Classification (NCBI taxonomy): domain Eukaryota; kingdom Metazoa; phylum Chordata; class Amphibia; order Caudata; family Salamandridae; genus Pleurodeles; species Pleurodeles waltl. The sequence goes on along the minus strand of NW_027150404.1, from coordinate 607,371 downwards.
AGGGAAACCTACCAAACCTCTGCATTTTTGAAAACTAGAGACTTAGAGGAATCCAAGATGGGGTGACTTGTGGGGCTCTGACCAGGTTCTGTTACCCAGAATCCTTTGCAAACCTCAAAATTTGGCTAAAAAAACTCATTTTCCTCACATTTCGGTGACAGAAAGTTCTGGAATCTGAGAGGAGCCACAAATTTCCTTCCACCCAGCGTTCCCACAAGTCTCCCGATAAAAATGATACCTCACTTGTGTGGGAAGGCCTAGCGCCTGCGACAGGAAACGCCCCAAAACGCAACGTGGACACATCACATAAAACAGAGCTGTTTTTTGCAAAGTGCCTACCTGTAGATTTTGGCCTCTAGCTCAGCCGGCACCTAGGGAAACCTACCAAACCTGTGCATTTTTTTAAACTAGAGACCTAGGGAAATTCCAAGATGGGGTGACTTGTGGGGCTCTGACCAGGTTCGGTTACCCAGAATCCTTTGTAAACCTCAAATTTTGGCTAAAAAAACACATTTTCCTCACATTTCGGTGAAAGAAAGTTCTGGAATCTGAGAGGAGCCACAAATTTCCTTCCACCCAGCGTTCCCCCAAGTCTCCCGATAAAAATAATACCTCACTTGTGTGGGTAGGCCTAGCGCCCGCGACAGGAAACGCCCTAAAACGCAACGTGGACACATCCCATTTTTTTAAAGAAAACAGAGCTGTTTTTTGCAAAGTGCCTACCTGTAGATTTTGGTCTCTAGCTCAGCCGGCACCTAGGAAAACCTACCAAACCTGTGCATTTTTGAAAACTAGAGACCTATTGGAATCCAAGATGGGGTGACTTGTGGGGCTCTGACCAGGTTCTGTTACCCAGAATCCTTTGCAAACCTCATTTTATGGCTACAAAAACGCATTTTCCTCACATTTCGGTGACAGAAGGTTCTGGAATCTGAGAGGAGCCACAAATTTCCTTCCACCCAGCGTTCCCCCAAGTCTCCCGATAAAAATGATACCTCACTTGTGTGGGTAGGCCTAGCGCCCGAGACAGGAAACGCCCCAAAACGCAACGTGGACACATCCCATTTTATAAACAAAACAGAGCTGTTTTTTGCAAAGTGCCTACCTGTAGATTTTGGCCTCTAGCTCAGCTGGCACCTAGGGAAACCTAACAAACCTGTGCATTTTCTAAAACTAGAGACCAAGGGGGATCCAAGATGGGGTGACTTGTGGGGCTCTGACCAGGTTCTGTTACCCAGAATCCTTTGCAAACCTCACATTTTGGCTAAATAAACACATTTTCCTCACATTTCGGTGAAAAAAAGTTCTGGAATCTGAGAGGAGACACAAATTTCCTTCCACCCAGCGTTCCCCCGAGTCTCCCGATAAAAATTATACCTTACTTGTGTGGGTAGGCCTAGCGGCCGCAACAGGACACAACCCAAAACACAACGTGGACACAACACAATTTTTCATTGAAAACAGTGCCTACCTGTAGATTTTGGCCTCTAACTCAGCCGGCAACTAGGGAAACCTACCAAACCTGTGCATTTTTTAAAACTAGAGACTTAGAGGAATCCAAGATGGGGTGACTTGTGGGGCTCTGACCAGGTTCTGTTACCCAGAATCCTTTACAAACCTCAAAATTTGGCTAAAAAAACTAATTTTCCTCACATTTCGGTGACAGAAAGTTCTGAAATCTGAGAGGAGCCACAAATGTCCTTCCACCCAGCGTTTCCGAAAGTCTCCCAATAAAAATTATACCTCACTTGTGTGGGTAGGCCTAGCACCCGCGACAGGAAATGCCCTAAAACGCAACGTGGACACATCCCATTTTTTTAAAGAAAACAGAGCTGTTTTTTGCAAAGTGCCTACCTGTAGATTTTGGCCTCTAGCTCAGCCGGCACCTAGGGAAACCTACCAAACCTTTGCATTTTTGAAAACTAGAGACCTAGGGGAATCCAAGATGGGGTGACTTGTGGGGCTCTGACCAGGTTCTGTTACCCAGAATCCTTTGCAAACCTCACAATTTGGCTAAAAAAACTCATTTTCCTCACATTTCGGTGACAGAAGGTTCTGGAATCTGAGAGGAGCCACAAATTTCCTTCCACCCAGCGTTCCCCCAAGTCTCCCGATAAAAATCATACCTCACTTGTGTGGGTAGGCCTAGCGCCCACGACAGGAAATGCCCCAAAACGCAACGTGGACACATCCCATTTTTTTAAAGAAAACAGAGCTGTTTTTTTGTAAAGTGCCTACCTGTAGATTGTGGCCTCAAGCTTAGCCGGCACCTAGGGAAACCTACCAAACCTGTGCATTTTTTAAAACTAGATACCTAGGGGAATCCAAGATTGGGTGACTTGTGGGGCTCTGACCAGGTTCTGTTACCCAGAATCCTTTTCAAACCTCAAAATCTGGCTAAAAAAACACATTTTCCTCACATTTCGGTGACAGAAAGTTCTGGAATCTGAGAGGAGCCACAAATTTCCTTCCACCCACCGTTCCCCCGAGTCTCCCGATAAAAATGATACCTCACTTGTGTTGGTAGGCCTAGCGGCCGCAACAGGACACACCCCAAAACACAACGTGCACATATCACAATTTTTCATTGAAAACAGTGCCTACCTGTAGATTCTGGCCTCTAGCTCAGCCGGCACCTAGGGAAACCTACCAAACCTCTGCATTTTTTAAAACTAGAGACTTAGAGGAATCCAAGATGGGGTGACTTGTGGGGCTCTGACCAGGTTCTGTTACCCAGAATCCTTTGCAAACCTCACAATTTGGCTAAAAAAACTCATTTTCCTCACATTTCGGTGACAGAAAGTTCTGGAATCTGAGAGGAGCCACAAATTTCCTTCCACCCAGCGTTTCCCCAAGTCTCCCGATAAAAATGATACCTCACTTGTGTGGGTAGGCCTAGCAGCCACGACAAGACACACCCCAAAACACAAAGTGGACACATCCCATTTTTTGAAAGAAAACAGAGCTGTTTTTTGCACAGTGTCTACCTCTAGATTTTGGCCTCTAGCTCAGCCGGCACCTAGGGAAACCTACCAAACCTGAGCATTTTTGAAAACTAGAGACCTAGGGGAATCCAAGATGGGGTGACTTGTGGGGCTCTGACCAGGTTCTGTTACCCAGGCTCCTTTGCAAACCTCAAATTTTGGCTAAAAAAACACATTTTCCTCACATTTCGGTGACAGAAAGTTCTGGAATCTGAGAGGAGCCACAAATTTCCTTCCACCCAGCATTCCCCCAAGTCTCCTGATAAAAATGATACCTCACTTGTGTGGGTAGGCCTAGCGCCCGTGACAGGAAACGCCCCAAAACACAACGTGGACACATCAGAGAAAACAGAGCTGTTTTTTGCAAAGTGTCTACCTGTAGATTTTGGCCTCTAGCTCAGCCGGCACCTAGGGAAACCAACCAAACCTGTGCATTTTTCAAAACTAGAGACCTAGGGGAATCCAAAATGGGGTGACTTGTGGGGCTCTGACCAGGTTCTGTTACCCAGAATCCTTTGCAAACCTCAAAATTTGGCTAAAAAAACACATTTTCCTCACATTTCGGTGACAGAAAGTTCTGGAATCTGAGAGGAGGGACAAATTTCCTGCCGCCCAGCGTTCCCCCAAGTCTCCCGATAAAAATGATACCTCACTTGTGTGGGTAGGCCTAGCGCCCGTGACAGGGAACGCCCTAAAACGCAACGTGGACACATCCCATTTTTTTAAAGAAAACAGAGCTGTTTTTTGCAAACTGCCTACCTGCAGATTTTGGCCTCTAGCTCAGCCGGCACCTAGGGAAACCTACCAAACCTGTGTATTTTTTAAAACTAGAGACCTAGGGGAATCCAAGATGGGGTGACTTGTGGGGCTCTGACCAGGTTCTGTTACCCAGAATCCTTTTCAAACCTCATATTTTGGCTAAAAAAAAGCATTTTCCTCAAATTTCGGTGTCAGAAAGTTCTGGAATCTGAGAGGAGCCACAAATTTCCTTCCACTCAGCGTTCCCCCAAGTGTCCCGATAAAAATGATACCTCACTTGTGTGGGTAGGCCTAGCACCCGAGACAGGAAACGCCCCAAAACAGAACGTGGACACATACCATTTTTTTAAAGAAAACAGAGCTTTTTTTTGCAAACTGCCTACCTGTAGATTTTGGCCTCTAGCTCAGCCGGCACCTAGGGAAACCTACCAAACCTGTGCATTTATGAAAACTAGAGACCTAGGGGAATCCAAGATGGGGTGACTTGTGGGGCTCTGACCAGGTTCGGTTACCCAGAATCCTTTGCAAACCTCAAATTTTGGCTAAAAAAACACATTTTCCTCACATTTCGGTGACAGAAAGTTCTGGAATCTGAGAGGAGCCACAAATTTTCTTCCACCCAGCGTTCCCCCGAGTCTCCCGATAAAAATTATACCTCACTTGTGTGGGTGGGTCTAGCGGCCGCAACAGGACACACCCCAAAACACAACGTGGACACATCACAATTTTTCATTGAAAACAGTGCATACCTGTAGATTTTGGCCTCTAGCTCAGCCGGCACCTAGGGAAACCTACCAAACCTGTGCATTTCTGAAAACTAGAGACCTAGGGGAATCCAAGATGGGGTGACTTGTGGGGCTCTGACCAGGTTCTGTTACCCAGAATCCTTTGCAAACCTCATATTTTGGCTAAAAAAACACATTTTCCTCACATTTCGGTGACAGAAAGTTCTGGAATCTGAGAGGAGCCACAAATTTCCTTCCACCCAGCGTTCCCCCAAGTCTCCCAATAAAAATGATACCTCACTTGTGTGGGTAGGCCTAGCACCCGAGACCGGAAACGCCCCAAAACGCTACTTGGACACATCCCATTTTTTTAAAGAAAACAGAGCTTTTTTTTGCAAAGTGCCTACCTGTAGATTTTGGCCTCTAGCTCAGCCGGCACCTAGGGAAACCTACCAAACCTGTGCATTTTTGAAAACTAGAGACCTAGGGGAATCCAAGATGGGGTGACTTGTGGGGCTCTGACCAGGTTCGGTTACCCAGAATCCTTTGCAAACCTCAAATTTTGGCTAAAAAAACAAATTTTCCTCACATTTCGGTGACAGAAAGTTCTGCAATCTGAGAGGAGCCACAAATTTCCTTCCACCCAGCGTTCCCCCAAGTCTCCCGATAAAAATGATACCTCACTTGTGTGGGTAGGCCTAGCGCCTACGACAGAAAACGCCCCTAAACGCAACGTGGACACATCCCATTTTTTTAAAGAAAACAGCTGTTTTTTTACAAAGTGCCTACCTGTAGATTTTGGCCTCTAGCTCAGCCGGCACCTAGGGAAACCTACCAAACCTGTGCATTTGTGAAAACTAGAGACCTAGGGGAATCCAGGATGGGGTGACTTGTGGGGCTCTGACCAGGTTCTGTTACCCAGAATCCTTTTCAAACCTCAAAATCTGGCTAAAAAAACACATTTTCCTCACATTTCGGTGACAGAAAGTTCTGGAATCTGAGAGGAGCCACAAATTTCCTTCCACCCAGCGTTCCCCGAGTCTCCCGATAAAAATTATACCTCACTTGTGTGGGTAGGCCTAGCGGCCGCAACAGGACACACCCCAAAACACAACGTGGACACATCACAATTTTTCATTGAAAACAGTGCCTACCTGTAGATTTTGGCGTCTAGCTCAGCCGGCACCTAGGGAAACCTACCAAACCTGTGCATTTTTGAAAACTAGAGACTTAGAGGAATCCAAGATGGGGTGACTTGTGGGGCTCTGACCAGGTTCTGTTACCCAGAATCCTTTGCAAACCTCAAAATTTGGCTAAAAAAACTCATTTTCCTCACATTTCGGTGACAGAAAGTTCTGGAATCTGAGAGGAGCCACAAATTTCCTTCCACCCAGCGTTCCCCCAAGTCTCCCGATAAAAATGATACCTCACTTGTGTGGGTAGGCCTAGCACCTACGACAGAAAACGCCCCTAAACGCAACGTGGACACATCCCATTTTTTTAAAGAAAACAGCTGTTTTTTTACAAAGTGCCTACCTGTAGATTTTGGCCTCTAGCTCAGCCGGCACCTAGGGAAACCTACCAAACCTGTGCATTTTTGAAAACTAGAGACCTAGGGGAATCCAGGATGGGGTGACTTGTGGGGCTCTGACCAGGTTCTGTTACCCAGAATCCTTTTCAAACCTCAAAATCTGGCTAAAAAAACACATTTTCCTCACATTTCGGTGACAGAAAGTTCTGGAATCTGAGAGGAGCCACAAATTTCCTTCCACCCAGCGTTCCCCGAGTCTCCCGATAAAAATTATACCTCACTTGTGTGGGTAGGCCTAGCGGCCGCAACAGGACACACCCCAAAACACAACGTGGACACATAACAATTTTTCATTGAAAACAGTGCCTACCTGTAGATTTTGGCGTCTAGCTCAGCCGGCACCTAGGGAAACCTACCAAACCTGTGCATTTTTGAAAACTAGAGACTTAGAGGAATCCAAGATGGGGTGACTTGTGGGGCTCTGACCAGGTTCTGTTACGCAGAATCCTTTGCAAACCTCAAAATTTGGCTAAAAAAACTCATTTTCCTCACATTTCGGTGACAGAAAGTTCTGGAATCTGAGAGGAGCCACAAATTTCCTTCCACCCAGCGTTCCCCCAAGTCTCCCGATAAAAATGATACCTCACTTGTGTGGGTAGGCCTAGCGCCTACGACAGAAAACGCCCCTAAACGCAACGTGGACACATCCCATTTTTTTAAAGAAAACAGCTGTTTTTTTACAAAGTGCCTACCTGTAGATTTTGGCCTCTAGCTCAGCCGGCACCTAGGGAAACCTACCAAACCTGTGCATTTTTGAAAACTAGAGACCTAGGGGAATCCAGGATGGGGTGACTTGTGGGGCTCTGACCAGGTTCTGTTACCCAGAATCCTTTTCAAACCTCAAAATCTGGCTAAAAAAACACATTTTCCTCACATTTCGGTGACAGAAAGTTCTGGAATCTGAGAGGAGCCACAAATTTCCTTCCACCCAGCGTTCCCCGAGTCTCCCGATAAAAATTATACCTCACTTGTGTGGGTAGGCCTAGCGGCCGCAACAGGACACACCCCAAAACACAACGTGGACACATAACAATTTTTCATTGAAAACAGTGCCTACCTGTAGATTTTGGCGTCTAGCTCAGCCGGCACCTAGGGAAACCTACCAAACCTGTGCATTTTTGAAAACTAGAGACTTAGAGGAATCCAAGATGGGGTGACTTGTGGGGCTCTGACCAGGTTCTGTTACGCAGAATCCTTTGCAAACCTCAAAATTTGGCTAAAAAAACTCATTTTCCTCACATTTCGGTGACAGAAAGTTCTGGAATCTGAGAGGAGACACAAATTTCCTTCCACCCAGCGTTCCCCCAAGTCTCCCGATAAAAATGATACCTCACTTGTGTGGGTAGGCCTAGCGCCTGCGACAGGAAACGCCCCAAAACGCAACGTGGACACATCACAGAAAACAGAGATGTTTTTTGCAAAGTGCCTACCTGTAGATTTTGGCCTCTAGCTCAGCCGGCACCTAGGGAAACCTACCAAACCTGTGCATTTTTGAAAACTAAAGACCTAGGGAAATTCCAACATGGGGTGACTTGTGGGGCTCTGACCAGGTTCGGTTACCCAGAATCCTTTGCAAACCTCAAATTTTGGGCAAAAAAACACATTTTCCTCACATTTCGGTGACAGAAAGTTCAAGAATCTGAGAGGAGCCACAAATTTCCTTCCACCCAGCGTTTCCCAAAGTCTCCCGATAAAAATGATACCTCACTTGTGTGGGTAGGCCTAGCGGCCACGACAGGACCCACCCCAAAACACAAAGTGGACACATCCCATTTTTTGAAAGAAAACAGAGCTGTTTTTTGCAAAGTGCCTACCTGTAGATTTTGGCCTCTAGCTCAGCCGGCACCTAGGGAAACCTACCAAACCTGTGCATTTTTGAAAACTAGAGACCTAGGGGAATCCAAGATGGGGTGACTTGTGGGGCTCTGACCAGGTTCTGTTACCCAGAATCCTTTGCACACCTCATATTTTGGCTAAAAAAACGCATTTTCCTCACATTTCGGTAACAGAAAGTTCTGGAATCTGAGAGGAGCCACAAATTTTCTTCCACCCAGCGTTCCCCCAAGTGTCCCGATAAAAATGATACCTCACTTGTGTGGGTAGGCTTAGCGCCTGCGACAGGAAACGCCCCAAAACGCAACGTGGACACATCACAGAAAACAGATTTGTTTTTTGCAAAGTGCCTATCTGTAGATTTTGGCCTCTAGCTCAGCCGGCACCTAGGGAAACCTACCAAACCTGTGCATTTTTGAAAACTAGAGACCTAGGGAAATTCCAAGATGGGGTGACTTGTGGGGCTCTGACCAGGTTCGGTTACCCAGAATCCTTTGCAAACCTCAAATTTTGGCCAAAAAAACACATTTTCCTCACATTTCGGTGACAGAAAGTTCTGGAATCTGAGAGGAGCCACAAATTTCCTTCCACCCAGCGTTTCCCCAAGTCTCCCGATAAAAATGATACCTCACTTGTGTGGGTAGGGCTAGTGCCTGCGACAGGAAACGCCCCAAAACGCAACATGGACACATCACAGAAAACAGAGCTGATTTTTGCAAAGTGCCTACCTGTAGATTTTGGCCTCTAGCTCAGCCGGCACCTAGGGAAACCTATCAAACCTGTGCATTTTTGAAAACTAGAGACCTAGGGAAATTCCAAGATGGGGTGACTTGTGGTGCTCTGACCAGGTTCGGTTACCCAGAATCCTTTGCAAACCTCAAATTTTGGCCAAAAAAACAAATTTTCCTCACATTTCGGTGACAGAAAGTTCTGGAATCTGAGAGGAGCCACAAATTTCCTTCCACCCAGCGTTTCCCCAAGTCTCCCGATAAAAATGATACCTCACTTGTGTGGGTAGGCCTAGCGGCCACGACAGGACCCACCACAAAACACAAAGTGGACACATCCCATTTTTTGAAAGAAAACAGAGCTGTTTTTTGCAAAGTGCCTACCTGTAGATTTTGGCCTCTAGCTCAGCCGGCACCTAGGGAAACCTACCAAACCTGTGCATTTTTGAAAACTAGAGACCTAGGGGAATCCAAGATGGGGTGACTTGTGGGGCTCTGACCAGGTTCTATAACCCAGAATCCTTTGCAAACCTCATATTGTGGCTAAAAAAACGCATTTTCCTCACATTTCGGTGACAGAAAGTTCTGGAATCTGAGAGGAGCCACAAATTTCCTCCAACCCAGCGTTCCCCCAAGTCTCCCGATAAAAATGATACCTCACTTGTGTGGGTAGGCCTAGCACCCGAGACTGGAAACGCCCCAAAACGCAACGTGGACACATCCCATTTTTTTTAAGAAAAGAGAGCTTTTTTTTGCAAAGTGCCTACCTGTAGATTTTGGCCTCTAGCTCAGCCGGCACCTAGGGAAACCTACCAAAACTGTGCATTTTTTAAAACTAGAGACCTAGGGGAATCCAAGATGGGGTGACTTGTGGGGCTCTGACCAAGTTCTGTTACCCAGAATCCTTTGCAAACCTCAAATTTTGGCTAAAAAAACACATTTTCCTCACATTTCGGTGACAGAAAGTTCTGGAATCTGAGAGGAGCCACAAATTTCCTTCCACCCAGCGTTCCCCCAAGTCTCCCGATAAAAATGATACCTCACTTGTGTGGGTAGGCCTAGCGCCTACGATAGAAAACGCCCCTAAACGCAACGTGGACACATCCCATTTTTTTAAAGAAAACAGCTGTTTTTTTACAAAGTGCCTACCTGTAGTTTTGGCCTCTAGCTCAGCCGGCACCTAGGGAAACCTACCAAACCTGTGCATTTGTGAAAACTAGAGACCTAGGGGAATCCAGGATGGGGTGACTTGTGGGGCTCTGACCAGGTTCTGTTACCCAGAATCCTTTTCAAACCTCAAAATCTGGCTAAAAAAACACATTTTCCTCACATTTCGGTGACAGAAAGTTCTGGAATCTGAGAGGAGCCACAAATTTCCTTCCACCCAGCGTTCCCCCAAGTCTCCTGATAAAAATGATACCTCACTTGTGTGGGTAGGCCTAGCGGCGGCAACAGGACACACCCCAAAACACAACGTGGACACATCACAATTTTTCATTGAAAACAGTGCCTACCTGTAGATTTTGGCCTCTAGCTCAGCCGGCACCTAGGGAAACCTACCAAACCTCTGCATTTTTGAAAACTAGAGACTTAGAGGAATCCAAGATGGGGTGACTTGTGGGGCTCTGACCAGGTTCTGTTACCCAGAATCCTTTGCAAACCTCAAAATTTGGCTAAAAAAACTCATTTTCCTCACATTTCGGTGACAGAAAGTTCTGGAATCTGAGAGGAGCCACAAATTTCCTTCCACCCAGCGTTCCCACAAGTCTCCCGATAAAAATGATACCTCACTTGTGTGGGAAGGCCTAGCGCCTGCGACAGGAAACGCCCCAAAACGCAACGTGGACACATCACATAAAACAGAGCTGTTTTTTGCAAAGTGCCTACCTGTAGATTTTGGCCTCTAGCTCAGCCGGCACCTAGGGAAACCTACCAAACCTGTGCATTTTTTTAAACTAGAGACCTAGGGAAATTCCAAGATGGGGTGACTTGTTGGGCTCTGACCAGGTTCGGTTACCCAGAATCCTTTGTAAACCTCAAATTTTGGCTAAAAAAACACATTTTCCTCACATTTCGGTGAAAGAAAGTTCTGGAATCTGAGAGGAGCCACAAATTTCCTTCCACCCAGCGTTCCCCCAAGTCTCCCGATAAAAATTATACCTCACTTGTGTGGGTAGGCCTAGCGCCCGCGACAGGAAACGCCCTAAAACGCAACGTGGACACATCCCATTTTTTTAAAGAAAACAGAGCTGTTTTTTGCAAAGTGCCTACCTGTAGATTTTGGTCTCTAGCTCAGCCGGCACCTAGGAAAATCTACCAAACCTGTGCATTTTTGAAAACTAGAGACCTATTGGAATCCAAGATGGGGTGACTTGTGGGGCTCTGACCAGGTTCTGTTACCCAGAATCCTTTGCAAACCTCATTTTATGGCTAAAAAAACGCATTTTCCTCACATTTCGGTGACAGAAGGTTCTGGAATCTGAGAGGAGCCACAAATTTCCTTCCACCCAGCGTTCCCCCAAGTCTCCCGATAAAAATGATACCTCACTTGTGTGGGTAGGCCTAGCGCCCGAGACAGGAAACGCCCCAAAACGCAACGTGGACACATCACATTTTTTAAACAAAACAGAGCTGTTTTTTGCAAAGTGCCTACCTGTAGATTTTGGCCTCTAGCTCAGCTGGCACCTAGGGAAACCTAACAAACCTGTGCATTTTCTAAAACTAGAGACCAAGGGGGATCCAAGATGGGGTGACTTGTGGGGCTCTGACCAGGTTCTGTTACCCAGAATCCTTTGCAAACCTCACATTTTGGCTAAATAATTACATTTTCCTCACATTTCGGTGAAAAAAAGTTCTGGAATCTGAGAGGAGACACAAATTTCCTTCCACCCAGTGTTCCCCCGAGTCTCCCGATAAAAATTATACCTTACTTGTGTGGGTAGGCCTAGCGGCCGCAACAGGACACAACCCAAAACACAACGTGGACACAACACAATTTTTCATTGAAAACAGTGCCTACCTGTAGATTTTGGCCTCTAACTCAGCCGGCAACTAGGGAAACCTACCAAACCTGTGCATTTTTTAAAACTAGAGACTTAGAGGAATCCAAGATGGGGTGACTTGTGGGGCTCTGACCAGGTTCTGTTACCCAGAATCCTTTACAAACCTCAAAATTTGGCTAAAAAAACAAATTTTCCTCACATTTTGGTGACAGAAAGTTCTGAAATCTGAGAGGAGCCACAAATGTCCTTCCACCCAGCGTTTCCGAAAGTCTCCCGATAAAAATTATACCTCACTTGTGTGGGTAGGCCTAGCACCCGCGACAGGAAATGCCCTAAAACGCAACGTGGACACATCCCATTTTTTGAAAGAAAACAGAGCTGTTTTTTGCAAAGTGCCTACCTGTAGATTTTGGCCTCTAGCTCAGCCGGCACCTAGGGAAACCTACCAAACCTTTGCATTTTTGAAAACTAGAGACCTAGGGGAATCCAAGATGGGGTGACTTGTGGGGCTCTGACCAGGTTCTGTTACCCAGAATCCTTTGCAAACCTCACAATTTGGCTAAAAAAACTCATTTTCCTCACATTTCGGTGACAGAAAGTTCTGGAATCTGAGAGGAGCCACAAATTTCCTTCCACCCAGCGTTCCCCCAAGTCTCCCGATAAAAATGATACCTCACTTGTGTGGGTAGGCCTAGCGCCCACGACAGGAAATGCCCCAAAACGCAACGTGGACACATCCCATTTTTTTAAAGAAAACAGAGCTGTTTTTTTGTAAAGTGCCTACCTGTAGATTGTGGCCTCAAGCTTAGCCGGCACCTAGGGAAACCTACCAAACCTGTGCATTTTTGAAAACTAGATACCTAGGGGAATCCAAGATTGGGTGACTTGTGGGGCACTGACCAGGTTCTGTTACCCAGAATCCTTTTCAAACCTCAAAATCTGGCTAAAAAAACACATTTTCCTCACATTTCGGTGACAGAAAGTTCTGGAATCTGAGAGGAGCCACAAATTTCCTTCCACCCACCGTTCCCCCGAGTCTCCCGATAATAATGATACCTCACTTGTGTTGGTAGGCCTAGCGGCCGCAACAGGACACACCCCAAAACACAACGTGCACATATCACAATTTTTCATTGAAAACAGTGCCTACCTGTAGATTCTGGCCTCTAGCTCAGCCGGCACCTAGGGAAACCTACCAAACCTCTGCATTTTTGAAAACTAGAGACTTAGAGGAATCCAAGATGGGGTGACTTGTGGGGCTCTGACCAGGTTCTGTTACCCAGAATCCTTTGCAAACCTCAAAATTTGGCTAAAAAAACTCATTTTCCTCACATTTCGGTGACAGAAAGTTCTGGAATCTGAGAGGAGCCACAAATGTCCTTCCACCCAGCGTTCCCCCAAGTCTCCCGATAAAAATGATACCTCACTTGTGTGGGTAGGCCTAGCGCCTGCGACAGGAAACACCCCAAAACGCAACGTGGACACATCCCATTTTTTTAAAGAAAACAGAGCTGTTTTTTGCAAAGTGCCTACCTGTAGATTTTGGCCTCTAGCTCAGCTGGCACCTAGGGAAACCTAACAAACCTGTGCATTTTCTAAAACACAACGTGCACATATCACAATTTTTCATTCAAAACAGTGCCTACCTGTAGATTTTGGCCTCTAGCTCAGCCGGCACCTAGGGAAACCTACCAAACCTGTGCATTTTTAAAAACTAGAGACCTATGGGAATCCAAGATGGGGTGACTTGTGGGGCTCTGACCAGGTTCTGTTACCCAGAATCCTTTGCAAACCTCATATTATGGCTAAAAAAACTCATTTTCCTCACATTTCGGTGACAGAAAGTTCTGGAATCTGAGAGGAGCCACAAATTTCCTTCCACCCAGCGTTCCCCCAAGTCTCCCGATAAAAATGATACCTCACTTGTGTGGGTAGGCCTAGCACCTACGACAGAAAACGCCCCTAAACGCAACGTGGACACATCCCATTTTTTTAAAGAAAACAGCTGTTTTTTTACAAAGTGCCTACCTGTAGATTTTGGCCTCTAGCTCAGCCGGCACCTAGGGAAACCTACCAAACCTGTGCATTTTTGAAAACTAGAGACCTAGGGGAATCCAGGATGGGGTGACTTGTGGGGCTCTGACCAGGTTCTGTTACCCAGAATCCTTTTCAAACCTCAAAATCTGGCTAAAAAAACACATTTTCCTCACATTTCGGTGACAGAAAGTTCTGGAATCTGAGAGGAGCCACAAATTTCCTTCCACCCAGCGTTCCCCGAGTCTCCCGATAAAAATTATACCTCACTTGTGTGGGTAGGCCTAGCGGCCGCAACAGGACACACCCCAAAACACAACGTGGACACATAACAATTTTTCATTGAAAACAGTGCCTACCTGTAGATTTTGGCGTCTAGCTCAGCCGGCACCTAGGGAAACCTACCAAACCTGTGCATTTTTGAAAACTAGAGACTTAGAGGAATCCAAGATGGGGTGACTTGTGGGGCTCTGACCAGGTTCTGTTACGCAGAATCCTTTGCAAACCTCAAAATTTGGCTAAAAAAACTCATTTTCCTCACATTTCGGTGACAGAAAGTTCTGGAATCTGAGAGGAGCCACAAATTTCCTTCCACCCAGCGTTCCCCCAAGTCTCCCGATAAAAATGATACCTCACTTGTGTGGGTAGGCCTAGCGCCTACGACAGAAAACGCCCCTAAACGCAACGTGGACACATCCCATTTTTTTAAAGAAAACAGCTGTTTTTTTACAAAGTGCCTACCTGTAGATTTTGGCCTCTAGCTCAGCCGGCACCTAGGGAAACCTACCAAACCTGTGCATTTTTGAAAACTAGAGACCTAGGGGAATCCAGGATGGGGTGACTTGTGGGGCTCTGACCAGGTTCTGTTACCCAGAATCCTTTTCAAACCTCAAAATCTGGCTAAAAAAACACATTTTCCTCACATTTCGGTGACAGAAAGTTCTGGAATCTGAGAGGAGCCACAAATTTCCTTCCACCCAGCGTTCCCCGAGTCTCCCGATAAAAATTATACCTCACTTGTGTGGGTAGGCCTAGCGGCCGCAACAGGACACACCCCAAAACACAACGTGGACACATAACAATTTTTCATTGAAAACAGTGCCTACCTGTAGATTTTGGCGTCTAGCTCAGCCGGCACCTAGGGAAACCTACCAAACCTGTGCATTTTTGAAAACTAGAGACTTAGAGGAATCCAAGATGGGGTGACTTGTGGGGCTCTGACCAGGTTCTGTTACGCAGAATCCTTTGCAAACCTCAAAATTTGGCTAAAAAAACTCATTTTCCTCACATTTCGGTGACAGAAAGTTCTGGAATCTGAGAGGAGACACAAATTTCCTTCCACCCAGCGTTCCCCCAAGTCTCCCGATAAAAATGATACCTCACTTGTGTGGGTAGGCCTAGCGCCTGCGACAGGAAACGCCCCAAAACGCAACGTGGACACATCACAGAAAACAGAGATGTTTTTTGCAAAGTGCCTACCTGTAGATTTTGGCCTCTAGCTCAGCCGGCACCTAGGGAAACCTACCAAACCTGTGCATTTTTGAAAACTAAAGACCTAGGGAAATTCCAACATGGGGTGACTTGTGGGGCTCTGACCAGGTTCGGTTACCCAGAATCCTTTGCAAACCTCAAATTTTGGGCAAAAAAACACATTTTCCTCACATTTCGGTGACAGAAAGTTCAAGAATCTGAGAGGAGCCACAAATTTCCTTCCACCCAGCGTTTCCCAAAGTCTCCCGATAAAAATGATACCTCACTTGTGTGGGTAGGCCTAGCGGCCACGACAGGACCCACCCCAAAACACAAAGTGGACACATCCCATTTTTTGAAAGAAAACAGAGCTGTTTTTTGCAAAGTGCCTACCTGTAGATTTTGGCCTCTAGCTCAGCCGGCACCTAGGGAAACCTACCAAACCTGTGCATTTTTGAAAACTAGAGACCTAGGGGAATCCAAGATGGGGTGACTTGTGGGGCTCTGACCAGGTTCTGTTACCCAGAATCCTTTGCACACCTCATATTTTGGCTAAAAAAACGCATTTTCCTCACATTTCGGTAACAGAAAGTTCTGGAATCTGAGAGGAGCCACAAATTTTCTTCCACCCAGCGTTCCCCCAAGTGTCCCGATAAAAATGATACCTCACTTGTGTGGGTAGGCTTAGCGCCTGCGACAGGAAACGCCCCAAAACGCAACGTGGACACATCACAGAAAACAGATTTGTTTTTTGCAAAGTGCCTATCTGTAGATTTTGGCCTCTAGCTCAGCCGGCACCTAGGGAAACCTACCAAACCTGTGCATTTTTGAAAACTAGAGACCTAGGGAAATTCCAAGATGGGGTGACTTGTGGGGCTCTGACCAGGTTCGGTTACCCAGAATCCTTTGCAAACCTCAAATTTTGGCCAAAAAAACACATTTTCCTCACATTTCGGTGACAGAAAGTTCTGGAATCTGAGAGGAGCCACAAATTTCCTTCCACCCAGCGTTTCCCCAAGTCTCCCGATAAAAATGATACCTCACTTGTGTGGGTAGGGCTAGTGCCTGCGACAGGAAACGCCCCAAAACGCAACATGGACACATCACAGAAAACAGAGCTGATTTTTGCAAAGTGCCTACCTGTAGATTTTGGCCTCTAGCTCAGCCGGCACCTAGGGAAACCTATCAAACCTGTGCATTTTTGAAAACTAGAGACCTAGGGAAATTCCAAGATGGGGTGACTTGTGGTGCTCTGACCAGGTTCGGTTACCCAGAATCCTTTGCAAACCTCAAATTTTGGCCAAAAAAACAAATTTTCCTCACATTTCGGTGACAGAAAGTTCTGGAATCTGAGAGGAGCCACAAATTTCCTTCCACCCAGCGTTTCCCCAAGTCTCCCGATAAAAATGATACCTCACTTGTGTGGGTAGGCCTAGCGGCCACGACAGGACCCACCACAAAACACAAAGTGGACACATCCCATTTTTTGAAAGAAAACAGAGCTGTTTTTTGCAAAGTGCCTACCTGTAGATTTTGGCCTCTAGCTCAGCCGGCACCTAGGGAAACCTACCAAACCTGTGCATTTTTGAAAACTAGAGACCTAGGGGAATCCAAGATGGGGTGACTTGTGGGGCTCTGACCAGGTTCTATAACCCAGAATCCTTTGCAAACCTCATATTGTGGCTAAAAAAACGCATTTTCCTCACATTTCGGTGACAGAAAGTTCTGGAATCTGAGAGGAGCCACAAATTTCCTCCAACCCAGCGTTCCCCCAAGTCTCCCGATAAAAATGATACCTCACTTGTGTGGGTAGGCCTAGCACCCGAGACTGGAAACGCCCCAAAACGCAACGTGGACACATCCCATTTTTTTTAAGAAAAGAGAGCTTTTTTTTGCAAAGTGCCTACCTGTAGATTTTGGCCTCTAGCTCAGCCGGCACCTAGGGAAACCTACCAAAACTGTGCATTTTTTAAAACTAGAGACCTAGGGGAATCCAAGATGGGGTGACTTGTGGGGCTCTGACCAAGTTCTGTTACCCAGAATCCTTTGCAAACCTCAAATTTTGGCTAAAAAAACACATTTTCCTCACATTTCGGTGACAGAAAGTTCTGGAATCTGAGAGGAGCCACAAATTTCCTTCCACCCAGCGTTCCCCCAAGTCTCCCGATAAAAATGATACCTCACTTGTGTGGGTAGGCCTAGCGCCCACGACAGGAAATGCCCCAAAACGCAACGTGGACACATCCCATTTTTTTAAAGAAAACAGAGCTGTTTTTTTGTAAAGTGCCTACCTGTAGATTGTGGCCTCAAGCTTAGCCGGCACCTAGGGAAACCTACCAAACCTGTGCATTTTTGAAAACTAGATACCTAGGGGAATCCAAGATTGGGTGACTTGTGGGGCTCTGACCAGGTTCTGTTACCCAGAATCCTTTTCAAACCTCAAAATCTGGCTAAAAAAACACATTTTCCTCACATTTCGGTGACAGAAAGTTCTGGAATCTGAGAGGAGCCACAAATTTCCTTCCACCCAGCGTTCCCCCAAGTCTCCTGATAAAAATGATACCTCACTTGTGTGGGTAGGCCTAGCGGCGGCAACAGGACACACCCCAAAACACAACGTGGACACATCACAATTTTTCATTGAAAACAGTGCCTACCTGTAGATTTTGGCCTCTAGCTCAGCCGGCACCTAGGGAAACCTACCAAACCTCTGCATTTTTGAAAACTAGAGACTTAGAGGAATCCAAGATGGGGTGACTTGTGGGGCTCTGACCAGGTTCTGTTACCCAGAATCCTTTGCAAACCTCAAAATTTGGCTAAAAAAACTCATTTTCCTCACATTTCGGTGACAGAAAGTTCTGGAATCTGAGAGGAGCCACAAATTTCCTTCCACCCAGCGTTCCCACAAGTCTCCTGATAAAAATGATACCTCACTTGTGTGGGAAGGCCTAGCGCCTGCGACAGGAAACGCCCCAAAACGCAACGTGGACACATCACATAAAACAGAGCTGTTTTTTGCAAAGTGCCTACCTGTAGATTTTGGCCTCTAGCTCAGCCGGCACCTAGGGAAACCTACCAAACCTGTGCATTTTTTTAAACTAGAGACCTAGGGAAATTCCAAGATGGGGTGACTTGTTGGGCTCTGACCAGGTTCGGTTACCCAGAATCCTTTGTAAACCTCAAATTTTGGCTAAAAAAACACATTTTCCTCACATTTCGGTGAAAGAAAGTTCTGGAATCTGAGAGGAGCCACAAATTTCCTTCCACCCAGCGTTCCCCCAAGTCTCCCGATAAAAATTATACCTCACTTGTGTGGGTAGGCCTAGCGCCCGCGACAGGAAACGCCCTAAAACGCAACGTGGACACATCCCATTTTTTTAAAGAAAACAGAGCTGTTTTTTGCAAAGTGCCTACCTGTAGATTTTGGTCTCTAGCTCAGCCGGCACCTAGGAAAATCTACCAAACCTGTGCATTTTTGAAAACTAGAGACCTATTGGAATCCAAGATGGGGTGACTTGTGGGGCTCTGACCAGGTTCTGTTACCCAGAATCCTTTGCAAACCTCATTTTATGGCTAAAAAAACGCATTTTCCTCACATTTCGGTGACAGAAGGTTCTGGAATCTGAGAGGAGCCACAAATTTCCTTCCACCCAGCGTTCCCCCAAGTCTCCCGATAAAAATGATACCTCACTTGTGTGGGTAGGCCTAGCGCCCGAGACAGGAAACGCCCCAAAACGCAACGTGGACACATCACATTTTTTAAACAAAACAGAGCTGTTTTTTGCAAAGTGCCTACCTGTAGATTTTGGCCTCTAGCTCAGCTGGCACCTAGGGAAACCTAACAAACCTGTGCATTTTCTAAAACTAGAGACCAAGGGGGATCCAAGATGGGGTGACTTGTGGGGCTCTGACCAGGTTCTGTTACCCAGAATCCTTTGCAAACCTCACATTTTGGCTAAATAATTACATTTTCCTCACATTTCGGTGAAAAAAAGTTCTGGAATCTGAGAGGAGACACAAATTTCCTTCCACCCAGTGTTCCCCCGAGTCTCCCGATAAAAATTATACCTTACTTGTGTGGGTAGGCCTAGCGGCCGCAACAGGACACAACCCAAAACACAACGTGGACACAACACAATTTTTCATTGAAAACAGTGCCTACCTGTAGATTTTGGCCTCTAACTCAGCCGGCAACTAGGGAAACCTACCAAACCTGTGCATTTTTTAAAACTAGAGACTTAGAGGAATCCAAGATGGGGTGACTTGTGGGGCTCTGACCAGGTTCTGTTACCCAGAATCCTTTACAAACCTCAAAATTTGGCTAAAAAAACAAATTTTCCTCACATTTTGGTGACAGAAAGTTCTGAAATCTGAGAGGAGCCACAAATGTCCTTCCACCCAGCGTTTCCGAAAGTCTCCCGATAAAAATTATACCTCACTTGTGTGGGTAGGCCTAGCACCCGCGACAGGAAATGCCCTAAAACGCAACGTGGACACATCCCATTTTTTGAAAGAAAACAGAGCTGTTTTTTGCAAAGTGCCTACCTGTAGATTTTGGCCTCTAGCTCAGCCGGCACCTAGGGAAACCTACCAAACCTTTGCATTTTTGAAAACTAGAGACCTAGGGGAATCCAAGATGGGGTGACTTGTGGGGCTCTGACCAGGTTCTGTTACCCAGAATCCTTTGCAAACCTCACAATTTGGCTAAAAAAACTCATTTTCCTCACATTTCGGTGACAGAAAGTTCTGGAATCTGAGAGGAGCCACAAATTTCCTTCCACCCAGCGTTCCCCCAAGTCTCCCGATAAAAATGATACCTCACTTGTGTGGGTAGGCCTAGCGCCCACGACAGGAAATGCCCCAAAACGCAACGTGGACACATCCCATTTTTTTAAAGAAAACAGAGCTGTTTTTTTGTAAAGTGCCTACCTGTAGATTGTGGCCTCAAGCTTAGCCGGCACCTAGGGAAACCTACCAAACCTGTGCATTTTTGAAAACTAGATACCTAGGGGAATCCAAGATTGGGTGACTTGTGGGGCACTGACCAGGTTCTGTTACCCAGAATCCTTTTCAAACCTCAAAATCTGGCTAAAAAAACACATTTTCCTCACATTTCGGTGACAGAAAGTTCTGGAATCTGAGAGGAGCCACAAATTTCCTTCCACCCACCGTTCCCCCGAGTCTCCCGATAATAATGATACCTCACTTGTGTTGGTAGGCCTAGCGGCCGCAACAGGACACACCCCAAAACACAACGTGCACATATCACAATTTTTCATTGAAAACAGTGCCTACCTGTAGATTCTGGCCTCTAGCTCAGCCGGCACCTAGGGAAACCTACCAAACCTCTGCATTTTTGAAAACTAGAGACTTAGAGGAATCCAAGATGGGGTGACTTGTGGGGCTCTGACCAGGTTCTGTTACCCAGAATCCTTTGCAAACCTCAAAATTTGGCTAAAAAAACTCATTTTCCTCACATTTCGGTGACAGAAAGTTCTGGAATCTGAGAGGAGCCACAAATGTCCTTCCACCCAGCGTTCCCCCAAGTCTCCCGATAAAAATGATACCTCACTTGTGTGGGTAGGCCTAGCGCCTGCGACAGGAAACACCCCAAAACGCAACGTGGACACATCCCATTTTTTTAAAGAAAACAGAGCTGTTTTTTGCAAAGTGCCTACCTGTAGATTTTGGCCTCTAGCTCAGCTGGCACCTAGGGAAACCTAACAAACCTGTGCATTTTCTAAAACACAACGTGCACATATCACAATTTTTCATTCAAAACAGTGCCTACCTGTAGATTTTGGCCTCTAGCTCAGCCGGCACCTAGGGAAACCTACCAAACCTGTGCATTTTTAAAAACTAGAGACCTATGGGAATCCAAGATGGGGTGACTTGTGGGGCTCTGACCAGGTTCTGTTACCCAGAATCCTTTGCAAACCTCATATTATGGCTAAAAAAACGCATTTTCCTCACATTTCGGTGACAGAAAGTTCTGGAATCTGAGAGGAGCCACAAATTTCCTTCCACCCAGCGTTCCCCCAAGTCTCCCGATAAAAATGATACCTCACTTGTGTGGGTAGGCCTAGCGCCCGAGACAGGAAACGCCCCAAAACGCAACGTGGACACATCCCATTTTTTTTAAACAAAACAGAGCTGTTTTTTGCAAAGTGCCTACCTGTAGATTTTGGCCTCTAGCTCAGCTGGCACCTAGGGAAACCTAACAAACCTGTGCATTTTCTAAAACTAGAGACCAAGAGGAATCCAAGATGGGGTGACTTGTGGGGCTCTGACCAGGTTCTGTTACCCAGAATCCTTTGCAAACCTCAAAATTTGGCTAAAAAAACTAATTTTCCTCACATTTCGGTGACAGAAAGTTCTGGAATCTGAGAGGAGCCACAAATATCTTTCCACCCAGCGTTCCCCGAAGTCTCCCGATAAAAATTAAACCTCACTTGTGTGGGTAGGCCTAGCACCCGCGACAGGAAATGCCCTAAAACGCAACGTGGACACATCCCATTTTTTTAAAGAAAACAGAGCTGTTTTTTGCAAAGTGCCTACCTGTAGATTTTGGCCTCTAGCTCAGCCGGCAGCTAGGGAAACTTACCAAACCTGTGCATTTTTTACAACTAGAGACCTAGGGGAATCCAAGATGGGGTGACTTGTGCGGCTGTGACCAGGTTCTGTTACCCAGAATCCTTTTCAAACCTCAAAATTTGGCTAAAAAAACACATTTTCCTCACATTTCGGTGACAGAAAGTTCTGGAATCTGAGAGGAGCCACAAATTTCCTTCCACCCAGCGTTCCCCCGAGTCTCCCAATAAAAATGATACCTCACTTGTGTAGGTAGGCCTAGCGGCCGCAACAGGACACACCCCAAAACACATAGTGGACACATCACAATTTTTCATTGAAAACAGTGCCTACCTGTAGCTTTTGGCCTCTAGCTCAGCCGGCACCTAGGGAAACCTACCAAACCTGTGCATTTTTGAAAACTAGAGACCTAGGGAAATTCCAAGATGGGGTGACTTGTGGGGCTCTGACCAGGTTCGGTTACCCAGAATCCTTTGCAAACCTCAAATTTTGGCCAAAAAAACACATTTTCCTCACATTTCGGTGACAGAAAGTTCTGGAATCTGAGAGGAGCCACAAATTTCCTTCCACCCAGCGTTTCCCCAAGTCTCCCGATAAAAATGATACCTCACTTGTGTGGGTAGGCCTAGCGCCTGCGACAGGAAACGCCCCAAAACGCAACATGGACACATCACAGAAAACAGAGCTGTTTTTTGCAAAGTGCCTACCTGTAGATTTTGGCCTCTAGCTCAGCCGGCACCTAGGGAAACCTATCAAACCTGTGCATTTTTGAAAACTAGAGACCTAGGGAAATTCCAAGATGGGGTGACTTGTGGGGCTCTGACCAGGTTCTGTTACCCAGAATCCTTTGCAAACCTCATATTGTGGCTAAAAAAACGCATTTTCCTCACACTTCGGTGACAGAAAGTTCTGGAATCTGAGAGGAGCCACAAATTTCCTTCCACCCAGCGTTCCCCCAAGTCTCCCGATAAAAATGATACCTCACTTGTGTGGGTAGGCCTAGTGCCTGCGACAGGAAACGCCCCAAAACGCAACATGGACACATCACAGAAAACAGAGCTGTTTTTTGCAAAGTGCCTACCTGTAGATTTTGGCCTCTAGCTCAGCCGGCACCTAGGGAAACCTATCAAACCTGTGCATTTTTTAAAACTAGAGACCTAGGGAAATTCCAAGATGGGGTGACTTGTGGGGCTCTGACCAGGTTCGGTTACCCAGAATCCTTTGCAAACCTCAAATTTTGGCCAAAAAAACACATTTTCCTCACATTTCGGTGACAGAAAGTTCTGGTATCTGAGAGGAGCCACAAATTTCCTTCCACCCAGCGTTTCCCCAAGTCTCCCGATAAAAATGATACCTCACTTGTGTGGGTAGGCCTAGCGGCCACGACAGGTCCCACCACAAAACACAAAGTGGACACATCCCATTTTTTGAAAGAAAACAGAGCTGTTTTTTGCAAAGTGCCTACCTGTAGATTTTGGCCTCTAGCTCAGCCGGCACCTAGGGAAACCTACCAAACCTGTGCATTTTTTAAAACTAGAGACCTAGGGGAATCCAAGATGGGGTGACTTGTGGGGCTCTGACCAGGTTCTGTTACCCAGAATCCTTTGCAAACCTCATATTGTGGCTAAAAAAACGCATTTTCCTCACATTTCGGTGACAGAAAGTTCTGGAATCTGAGAGGAGCCACAAATTTCCTTCCACCCAGCGTTCCCCCAAGTCTCCCGATAAAAATTATACCTCACTTGTGTGGGTAGGCCTAGCACCCGAGACTGGAAACGCCCCAAAACACAACGTGGACACATCCCATTTTTTTTAAGAAAAGAGAGCTTTTTTTTGCAAAGTGCCTACCTGTAGATTTTGGCCTCTAGCTCAGCCGGCACCTAGGGAAACCTACCAAACCTGTGCATTTTTTAAAACTAGAGACCTAGGGGAATCCAAGATGGGGTGACTTGTGGGGCTCTGACCAGGTTCTGTTACCCAGAATCCTTTGCAAACCTCAAATTTTGGCTAAAAAAACAAATTTTCCTCACATTTCGGTGACAGAAAGTTCTGGAATCTGAGAGGAGCCACAAATTTCCTTCCACCCAGCGTTCCCCCAAGCGTCCCGATAAAAATAATACCTCACTTGTGTGGGTAGGCCTAGCGCCCACGACAGGAAACGCCCCAAAACGCAACGTGGACACATCCCATTTTTTTAAAGAAAACAGAGCTGTTTTTTTGTAAAGTGCCTACCTGTAGATTGTGGCCTCAAGCTTAGCCGGCACCTAGGGAAACTTACCAAACCTGTGCATTTCTTAAAACTAGAGACCTAGGGGAATCCAAGATGGGGTGACTTGTGGGATTCTGACCAGGTTCTGTTACCCAGAATCCTTTTCAAACCTCAAAATCTGGCTAAAAAAACTCATTTTCCTCACATTTTGGTGACAGAAAGTTCTGGAATCTGAGAGGAGCCACAAATTTCCTTCCACCCAGCGTTCCCCCGAGTCTCCCGACAAAAATGAAACCTCACTTGTGTGGGTAGGCCTAGCGGCCGCAACAGGCCACAACCCAAAACACAACGTGGACACAACACAATTTTTCATTGAAAACAGTGCCTACCTGTAGATTTTGGCCTCTAGCTTAGCCGGCAACTAGGGAAACCTACCAAACCTGTGCATTTTTGAAAACTAGAGACTTAGAGGAATCCAAGATGGGGTGACTTGTGGAGCTCTGACCAGGTTCTGTTACCCAGAATCCTTTGCAAACCTCAAATTTTGGCTAAATAAACACATTTTCCTCACATTTCGGTGAAAGAAAGTTCTGGAATCTGAGAGGAGCTACAAATTTCCTTCCACCCAGCGTTCCCCGAGTCTCCCGACAAAAATGAAACCTCACTTGTGTGGGTAGGCCTAGCGGCCGCAACACCA
The DNA here is from genome assembly GCF_031143425.1 of Pleurodeles waltl. Classification (NCBI taxonomy): domain Eukaryota; kingdom Metazoa; phylum Chordata; class Amphibia; order Caudata; family Salamandridae; genus Pleurodeles; species Pleurodeles waltl. The sequence continues at coordinate 582,748 of NW_027150404.1, read as the reverse complement.
CCCAACCCATAACACAACGTGGACACAACACAATTTTTCATTGAAAACAGTGCCTACCTGTAGATTTTGGCCTCTAGCTCAGCCGGCAACTAGGGAAACCTACCAAACCTGTGCATTTTTGAATACTAGAGACTTAGAGGAATCCAAGATGGGGTGACTTGTGGGGCTCTGACCAGGTTCTGTTACCCAGAATCCTTTGCAAACCTCAAAATTTGGCTAAAAAAACTAATTTTCCTCACATTTCGGTGACAGAAAGTTCTGGAATCTGAGAGGAGCTACAAATTTCCTTCCACCCAGCGTTCCCCGAAGTCTCCCGATAAAAATTATACCTCACTTGTGTGGGTAGGCCTAGCACCCGCGACAGGAAATGCCCTAAAACGCAACGTGGACACATCCCATTTTTTTAAAGAAAACAGAGCTGTTTTTTGCAAAGTGCCTACCTGTAGATTTTGGCCTCTAGCTCAGCCGGCACCTAGGGAAACTTACCAAACCTGTGCATTTTTGAAAACTAGAGACCTAGGGTAATCCAAGATGGGGTGAGTTGTGGGGCTCTGACCAGGTTCTGTTACCCAGAATCCTTTGCAAACCTCATATTTTGGCTAAAAAAACGCATTTTCCTCACATTTAGGTGACAGAAAGGTCTGGGATCTGAGAGGAGCCACAAATTTCCTTCCACCCAGCGTTCCCCCAAGTCTCCCGATAAAATTGATATCTCACTTGTGTGGGTAGGGCTAGCGCCCGTGACAGGAAACGCCCTAAAACGCAACGTGGACACATCCCATTTTTTTAAAGAAAACAGAGCTGTTTTTTGCAAAGTGCCTACCTGCAGATTTTGGCCTCTAGCTCAGCCGGCACCTAGGGAAACCTACCAAACCTGTGTATTTTTGAAAACTAGAGACCTAGAGGAATCCAAGATGGGGTGACTTGTGGGGCTCTGACCAGGTTCTGTTACCCAGAATCCTTTTCAAACCTCATATTTTGGCTAAAAAAACGCATTTTCCTCACATTTCGGTGACAGAAAGTTCTGAAATCTGAGAGGAGCCACAAATTTCCCTCCACCCAGCGTTCCCCCGAGTCTCCCGATAAAAATGATACCTCACTTGTGTGGGTAGGTCTAGCGGCCGCAACAGGACACACCCCAAAACACAACGTGGACACATCACAATTTTTCATTGAAAACAGTGCATACCTGTAGATTTTGGCCTCTAGCTCAGCCGGCACCTAGGGAAACCTACCAAACCTGTGCATTTCTGAAAACTAGAGATTTAGAGGAATCCAAGATGGGGTGACTTGTTGGGCTCTGACCAGGTTCTGTTACCCAGAATCCTTTGCAAACCTCAAATTTTGGCTAAAAAAAAGCATTTTCCTCACATTTCGGTGACAGAAAGTGCTGGAATCTGAGAGGAGCCACAAATTTCCATCCACCCAGCGTTCCCCCAAGTCTCCGGATAAAAATGATACCTCTCTTGTGTGGGTAGTCCTAGCGCCTGCGACAGGAAACGCCCCAAAACACAACGTGGACATATCACAATTTTTCATTGAAAACAGTGCCTACCTGTAGATTTTGGCCTCTAGCTCAGCCGGCACCTAGGGAAACCTACCAAACCTGTGCATTTTTTAAAACTAGAGACTTAGAGGAATCCAAGATGGGGTGACTTGTGGGGCTCTGACGAGGTTCTGTTACCCACAATCCTTGGCAAACCTCAAAATTTGGCTAAAAAAACTAATTTTCCTCACATTTCGGTGACAGAAAGTTCTGGAATCTGAGAGGAGCCACAAATTTCCTTCCACCCAGCGTTCCCCCAAGCGTCCCGATAAAAATAATACCTCACTTGTGTGGGTAGGCCTAGCGCCCACGACAGGAAACGCCCCAAAACGCAACGTGGACACATCCCATTTTTTTAAAGAAAACAGAGCTGTTTTTTTGTAAAGTGCCTACCTGTAGATTGTGGCCTCAAGCTCAGCCGGCACCTAGGGAAACCTACCAAACCTGTGCATTTTTGAAGACTAGAGACCTAGGGGAATCCAAGATGGGGTGACTTGTGTGATTCTGACCAGGTTCTGTTACCCAGAATCCTTTTCAAACCTCAAAATCTGGCTAAAAAAACTAATTTTCCTCACATTTTGGTGACAGAAAGTTCTGGAATCTGAGAGGAGCCACAAATTTCCTTCCACCCAGCGTTCCCCCGAGTCTCCCGATAAAAATGATACCTCACTTGTGTTGGTAGGCCTAGCGGCCGCAACAGGGCACACCCCAAAACACAACGTGGACATATCACAATTTTTCATTGAAAACAGTGCCTACCTGTAGATTTTGGCCTCTAGCTCAGCCGGCACCTAGGGAAACCTACCAAACCTGTGCATTTTTGAAAACTAGAGACTTAGAGGAATCCAAGATGGGGTGACTTGTGGGGCTCTGACGAGGTTCTGTTACCCACAATCCTAGGCAAACCTCAAAATTTGGCTAAAAAAACTAATTTTCCTCACATTTCGGTGACAGAAAGTTCTGGAATCTGAGAGGAGCCACAAATTTCCTTCCACCCAGCGTTCCCCCAAGTCTCCCGATAAAAATGATACCTCACTTGTGTGGGTAGGCCTAGCGCCTGCAACAGGAAACGCCCCGAAACGCAACGTGGACACATCCCATTTTTTTAAAGAAAACAGAGCTGTTTTTTCCAAAGTGCCTACCCTGTAGATTTTGGCCTCTAGCTCAGCTGGCACCTAGGGAAACCTAACAAACCTGTGCATTTTCTAAAACTAGAGACCAAAGGGGATCCAAGATGGGGTGACTTGTGGGGCTCTGACCAGGTTCTGTTACCCAGAATCCTTTGCAAACCTCAAATTTTGGTTAAAAAAACACATTTTCCTCACATTTCGGTGAAAGAAAGTTCTGGAATCTGAGAGGAGCCTCAAATTTCCTTCCACCCAGCGTTCCCCCAAGTCTCCCGATAAAAATTATACCTCACTTGTGTGGGTAGGCCTAGCGCCCGCGACAGGAAACGCCCTAAAACACAACGTGGACACATCCCATTTTTTGAAAGAAAACAGAGCTGTTTTTTGCAAAGTGCCTACCTGTAGATTTTGCTCTCTAGCTCAGCCGGCACCTAGGGAAACCTACCAAACCTGTGCATTTTTGAAAACTAGAGACTTAGAGGAATCCAAGATGGGGTGACTTGTGGGGCTCTGACCAGGTTCTGTTACCCAGAATCCTTTGCAAACCTCAAAATTTGGCTAAAAAAACTCATTTTCCTCACATTTCGGTGACAGAAAGTTCTGGAATCTGAGAGGAGCCACAAATTTCCTTCCACCCAGCGTTCCCCCAAGTCTCCCGATAAAAATGATACCTCCCTTGTGTGGGTAGGCCTAGCGCCTGCGACAGGAAACGCCCCAAAACGCAACGTGGACACATCCCATTTTTTTTAAAGAAAACAGAGCTGTTTTTTGCAAAGTGCCTACCTGTAGATTTTGGCCTCTAGCTCAGCTGGCACCTAGGGAAACCTAACAAACCTGTACATTTTCTAAAACTAGAGACCAAGGGGGATCCAAGATGGGGTGACTTGTGGGGCTCTGACCAGGTTCTGTTACCCATAATCCTTTGCAAACCTCAAATTTTGGCTAAATAAACACATTTTCCTCACATTTCGGTGAAAGAAAGTTCTGGAATCTGAGAGGAGCTACAAATTTCCTTCCACCCAGCGTTCCCCGAGTCTCCCGACAAAAATGAAACCTCACTTGTGTGGGTAGGCCTAGCGGCCGCAACAGGCCACAACCCAAAACACAACGTGGACACAACACAATTTTTCATTGAAAACAGTGCCTACCTGTAGATTTTGGCCTCTAGCTTAGCCGGCAACTAGGGAAACCTACCAAACCTGTGCATTTTTGAAAACTAGAGACTTAGAGGAATCCAAGATGGGGTGACTTGTGGAGCTCTGACCAGGTTCTGTTACCCAGAATCCTTTGCAAACCTCAAATGTTGGCTAAATAAACACATTTTCCTCACATTTCGGTGAAAGAAAGTTCTGGAATCTGAGAGGAGCTACAAATTTCCTTCCACCCAGCGTTCCCCGAGTCTCCCGACAAAAATGAAACCTCACTTGTGTGGGTAGGCCTAGCGGCCGCAACACCACCCAACCCAAAACACAACGTGGACACAACACAATTTTTCATTGAAAACAGTGCCTACCTGTAGATTTTGGCCTCTAGCTCAGCCGGCAACTAGGGAAACCTACCAAACCTGTGCATTTTTGAATACTAGAGACTTAGAGGAATCCAAGATGGGGTGACTTGTGGGGCTCTGACCAGGTTCTGTTACCCAGAATCCTTTGCAAACCTCAAAATTTGGCTAAAAAAACTAATTTTCCTCACATTTCGGTGACAGAAAGTTCTGGAATCTGAGAGGAGCCACAAATTTCCTTCCACCCAGCGTTCCCCGAAGTCTCCCGATAAAAATTATACCTCACTTGTGTGGGTAGGCCTAGCACCCGCGACAGGAAATGCCCTAAAACGCAACGTGGACACATCCCATTTTTTTAAAGAAAACAGAGCTGTTTTTTGCAAAGTGCCTACCTGTAGATTTTGGCCTCTAGCTCAGCTGGCACCTAGGGAAACTTACCAAACCTGTGCATTTTTGAAAACTAGAGACCTAGGGTAATCCAAGATGGGGTGACTTGTGGGGCTCTGACCAGGTTCTGTTACCCAGAATCCTTTGCAAACCTCATATTTTGGCTAAAAAAACGCATTTTCCTCACATTTAGGTGACAGAAAGGTCTGGGATCTGAGAGGAGCCACAAATTTCCTTCCACCCAGCGTTCCCCCAAGTCTCCCGATAAAAATGATACCTCACTTGTGTGGGTAGGGCTAGCGCCCGTGACAGGAAACGCCCTAGAACGCAACGTGGACACATCCCATTTTTTGAAAGAAAACAGAGCTGTTTTTTGCAAAGTGCCTATCTGCAGATTTTGGCCTCTAGCTCAGCCGGCACCTAGGGAAACCTACCAAACCTATGTATTTTTGAAAACTAGAGACCTAGAGGAATCCAAGATGGGGTGACTTGTGGGGCTCTGTCCAGGTTCTGTTACCCAGAATCCTTTTCAAACCTCATATTTTGGCTAAAAAAACGCATTTTCCTCTCATTTCGGTGACAGAAAGTTCTGAAATCTGAGAGGAGCCACAAATTTCCCTCCACCCAGCGTTCCCCCGAGTCTCCCGATAAAAATGATACCTCACTTGTGTGGGTAGGTCTAGCGGCCGCAACAGGACACACCCCAAAACACAACGTGGACACATCACAATTTTTCATTGAAAACAGTGCATACCTGTAGATTTTGGCCTCTAGCTCAGCCGGCACCTAGGGAAACCTACCAAACCTGTGCATTTCTAAAAACTAGAGATTTAGAGGAATCCAAGATGGGGTGACTTGTTGAGCTCTGACCAGGTTCTGTTACCCAGAATCCTTTGCAAACCTCAAATTTTGGCTAAAAAAAAGCATTTTCCTCACATTTCGGTGACAGAAAGTGCTGGAATCTGAGAGGAGCCACAAATTTCCATCCACCCAGCGTTCCCCCAAGTCTCCGGATAAAAATGATACCTCTCTTGTGTGGGTAGTCCTAGCGCCTGCGACAGGAAACGCCCCAAAACACAACGTGGACATATCACAATTTTTCATTGAAAACAGTGCCTACCTGTAGATTTTGGCCTCTAGCTCAGCCGGCACCTAGGGAAAGCTACCAAACCTGTGCATTTTTGAAAACTAGAGACTTAGAGGAATCCAAGATGGGGTGACTTGTGGGGCTCTGACGAGGTTCTGTTACCCAGAATCCTTTGCAAACCTCAAAATTTGGCTAAAAAAACTCATTTTCCTCACATTTCGGTGACAGAAAGTTCTGGAATCTGAGAGGAGCCACAAATTTCCTTCCACCCAGCGTTCCCCCAAGTCTCCCGATAAAAATGATACCTCCCTTGTGTGGGTAGGCCTAGCGCCTGCGACAGGAAACGCCCCAAAACGCAACGTGGACACATCCCATTTTTTTTAAAGAAAACAGAGCTGTTTTTTGCAAAGTGCCTACCTGTAGATTTTGGCCTCTAGCTCAGCTGGCACCTAGGGAAACCTAACAAACCTGTACATTTTCTAAAACTAGAGACCAAGGGGGATCCAAGATGGGGTGACTTGTGGGGCTCTGACCAGGTTCTGTTACCCATAATCCTTTGCAAACCTCAAATTTTGGCTAAATAAACACATTTTCCTCACATTTCGGTGAAAGAAAGTTCTGGAATCTGAGAGGAGCTACAAATTTCCTTCCACCCAGCGTTCCCCGAGTCTCCCGACAAAAATGAAACCTCACTTGTGTGGGTAGGCCTAGCGGCCGCAACAGGCCACAACCCAAAACACAACGTGGACACAACACAATTTTTCATTGAAAACAGTGCCTACCTGTAGATTTTGGCCTCTAGCTTAGCCGGCAACTAGGGAAACCTACCAAACCTGTGCATTTTTGAAAACTAGAGACTTAGAGGAATCCAAGATGGGGTGACTTGTGGAGCTCTGACCAGGTTCTGTTACCCAGAATCCTTTGCAAACCTCAAATGTTGGCTAAATAAACACATTTTCCTCACATTTCGGTGAAAGAAAGTTCTGGAATCTGAGAGGAGCTACAAATTTCCTTCCACCCAGCGTTCCCCGAGTCTCCCGACAAAAATGAAACCTCACTTGTGTGGGTAGGCCTAGCGGCCGCAACACCACCCAACCCAAAACACAACGTGGACACAACACAATTTTTCATTGAAAACAGTGCCTACCTGTAGATTTTGGCCTCTAGCTCAGCCGGCAACTAGGGAAACCTACCAAACCTGTGCATTTTTGAATACTAGAGACTTAGAGGAATCCAAGATGGGGTGACTTGTGGGGCTCTGACCAGGTTCTGTTACCCAGAATCCTTTGCAAACCTCAAAATTTGGCTAAAAAAACTAATTTTCCTCACATTTCGGTGACAGAAAGTTCTGGAATCTGAGAGGAGCCACAAATTTCCTTCCACCCAGCGTTCCCCGAAGTCTCCCGATAAAAATTATACCTCACTTGTGTGGGTAGGCCTAGCACCCGCGACAGGAAATGCCCTAAAACGCAACGTGGACACATCCCATTTTTTTAAAGAAAACAGAGCTGTTTTTTGCAAAGTGCCTACCTGTAGATTTTGGCCTCTAGCTCAGCTGGCACCTAGGGAAACTTACCAAACCTGTGCATTTTTGAAAACTAGAGACCTAGGGTAATCCAAGATGGGGTGACTTGTGGGGCTCTGACCAGGTTCTGTTACCCAGAATCCTTTGCAAACCTCATATTTTGGCTAAAAAAACGCATTTTCCTCACATTTAGGTGACAGAAAGGTCTGGGATCTGAGAGGAGCCACAAATTTCCTTCCACCCAGCGTTCCCCCAAGTCTCCCGATAAAAATGATACCTCACTTGTGTGGGTAGGGCTAGCGCCCGTGACAGGAAACGCCCTAGAACGCAACGTGGACACATCCCATTTTTTGAAAGAAAACAGAGCTGTTTTTTGCAAAGTGCCTATCTGCAGATTTTGGCCTCTAGCTCAGCCGGCACCTAGGGAAACCTACCAAACCTATGTATTTTTGAAAACTAGAGACCTAGAGGAATCCAAGATGGGGTGACTTGTGGGGCTCTGTCCAGGTTCTGTTACCCAGAATCCTTTTCAAACCTCATATTTTGGCTAAAAAAACGCATTTTCCTCTCATTTCGGTGACAGAAAGTTCTGAAATCTGAGAGGAGCCACAAATTTCCCTCCACCCAGCGTTCCCCCGAGTCTCCCGATAAAAATGATACCTCACTTGTGTGGGTAGGTCTAGCGGCCGCAACAGGACACACCCCAAAACACAACGTGGACACATCACAATTTTTCATTGAAAACAGTGCATACCTGTAGATTTTGGCCTCTAGCTCAGCCGGCACCTAGGGAAACCTACCAAACCTGTGCATTTCTGAAAACTAGAGATTTAGAGGAATCCAAGATGGGGTGACTTGTTGAGCTCTGACCAGGTTCTGTTACCCAGAATCCTTTGCAAACCTCAAATTTTGGCTAAAAAAAAGCATTTTCCTCACATTTCGGTGACAGAAAGTGCTGGAATCTGAGAGGAGCCACAAATTTCCATCCACCCAGCGTTCCCCCAAGTCTCCGGATAAAAATGATACCTCTCTTGTGTGGGTAGTCCTAGCGCCTGCGACAGGAAACGCCCCAAAACACAACGTGGACATATCACAATTTTTCATTGAAAACAGTGCCTACCTGTAGATTTTGGCCTCTAGCTCAGCCGGCACCTAGGGAAACCTACCAAACCTGTGCATTTTTGAAAACTAGAGACTTAGAGGAATCCAAGATGGGGTGACTTGTGGGGCTCTGACGAGGTTCTGTTACCCACAATCCTTGGCAAACCTCAAAATTTGGCTAAAAAAACTAATTTTCCTCACATTTCGGTGACAGAAAGTTCTGGAATCTGAGAGGAGCCACAAATTTCCTTCCACCCAGCGTTCCCCCAAGCGTCCCGATAAAAATAATACCTCACTTGTGTGGGTAGGCCTAGCGCCCACGACAGGAAACGCCCCAAAACGCAACGTGGACACATCCCATTTTTTTAAAGAAAACAGAGCTGTTTTTTTGTAAAGTGCCTACCTGTAGATTGTGGCCTCAAGCTCAGCCGGCACCTAGGGAAACCTACCAAACCTGTGCATTTTTGAAGACTAGAGACCTAGGGGAATCCAAGATGGGGTGACTTGTGTGATTCTGACCAGGTTCTGTTACCCAGAATCCTTTTCAAACCTCAAAATCTGGCTAAAAAAACTAATTTTCCTCACATTTTGGTGACAGAAAGTTCTGGAATCTGAGAGGAGCCACAAATTTCCTTCCACCCAGCGTTCCCCCGAGTCTCCCGATAAAAATGATACCTCACTTGTGTTGGTAGGCCTAGCGGCCGCAACAGGGCACACCCCAAAACACAACGTGGACATATCACAATTTTTCATTGAAAACAGTGCCTACCTGTAGATTTTGGCCTCTAGCTCAGCCGGCACCTAGGGAAACCTACCAAACCTGTGCATTTTTGAAAACTAGAGACTTAGAGGAATCCAAGATGGGGTGACTTGTGGGGCTCTGACGAGGTTCTGTTACCCACAATCCTAGGCAAACCTCAAAATTTGGCTAAAAAAACTAATTTTCCTCACATTTCGGTGACAGAAAGTTCTGGAATCTGAGAGGAGCCACAAATTTCCTTCCACCCAGCGTTCCCCCAAGTCTCCCGATAAAAATGATACCTCACTTGTGTGGGTAGGCCTAGCGCCTGCAACAGGAAACGCCCCGAAACGCAACGTGGACACATCCCATTTTTTTAAAGAAAACAGAGCTGTTTTTTCCAAAGTGCCTACCCTGTAGATTTTGGCCTCTAGCTCAGCTGGCACCTAGGGAAACCTAACAAACCTGTGCATTTTCTAAAACTAGAGACCAAAGGGGATCCAAGATGGGGTGACTTGTGGGGCTCTGACCAGGTTCTGTTACCCAGAATCCTTTGCAAACCTCAAATTTTGGTTAAAAAAACACATTTTCCTCACATTTCGGTGAAAGAAAGTTCTGGAATCTGAGAGGAGCCTCAAATTTCCTTCCACCCAGCGTTCCCCCAAGTCTCCCGATAAAAATTATACCTCACTTGTGTGGGTAGGCCTAGCGCCCGCGACAGGAAACGCCCTAAAACACAACGTGGACACATCCCATTTTTTGAAAGAAAACAGAGCTGTTTTTTGCAAAGTGCCTACCTGTAGATTTTGCTCTCTAGCTCAGCCGGCACCTAGGGAAACCTACCAAACCTGTGCATTTTTGAAAACTAGAGACTTAGAGGAATCCAAGATGGGGTGACTTGTGGGGCTCTGACCAGGTTCTGTTACCCAGAATCCTTTGCAAACCTCAAAATTTGGCTAAAAAAACTCATTTTCCTCACATTTCGGTGACAGAAAGTTCTGGAATCTGAGAGGAGCCACAAATTTCCTTCCACCCAGCGTTCCCCCAAGTCTCCCGATAAAAATGATACCTCCCTTGTGTGGGTAGGCCTAGCGCCTGCGACAGGAAACGCCCCAAAACGCAACGTGGACACATCCCATTTTTTTTAAAGAAAACAGAGCTGTTTTTTGCAAAGTGCCTACCTGTAGATTTTGGCCTCTAGCTCAGCTGGCACCTAGGGAAACCTAACAAACCTGTACATTTTCTAAAACTAGAGACCAAGGGGGATCCAAGATGGGGTGACTTGTGGGGCTCTGACCAGGTTCTGTTACCCATAATCCTTTGCAAACCTCAAATTTTGGCTAAATAAACACATTTTCCTCACATTTCGGTGAAAGAAAGTTCTGGAATCTGAGAGGAGCTACAAATTTCCTTCCACCCAGCGTTCCCCGAGTCTCCCGACAAAAATGAAACCTCACTTGTGTGGGTAGGCCTAGCGGCCGCAACAGGCCACAACCCAAAACACAACGTGGACACAACACAATTTTTCATTGAAAACAGTGCCTACCTGTAGATTTTGGCCTCTAGCTTAGCCGGCAACTAGGGAAACCTACCAAACCTGTGCATTTTTGAAAACTAGAGACTTAGAGGAATCCAAGATGGGGTGACTTGTTGAGCTCTGACCAGGTTCTGTTACCCAGAATCCTTTGCAAACCTCAAATGTTGGCTAAATAAACACATTTTCCTCACATTTCGGTGAAAGAAAGTTCTGGAATCTGAGAGGAGCTACAAATTTCCTTCCACCCAGCGTTCCCCGAGTCTCCCGACAAAAATGAAACCTCACTTGTGTGGGTAGGCCTAGCGGCCGCAACACCACCCAACCCAAAACACAAAGTGGACACAACACAATTTTTCATTGAAAACAGTGCCTACCTGTAGATTTTGGCCTCTAGCTCAGCCGGCAACTAGGGAAACCTACCAAACCTGTGCATTTTTGAATACTAGAGACTTAGAGGAATCCAAGATGGGGTGACTTGTGGGGCTCTGACCAGGTTCTGTTACCCAGAATCCTTTGCAAACCTCAAAATTTGGCTAAAAAAACTAATTTTCCTCACATTTCGGTGACAGAAAGTTCTGGAATCTGAGAGGAGCCACAAATTTCCTTCCACCCAGCGTTCCCCGAAGTCTCCCGATAAAAATTATACCTCACTTGTGTGGGTAGGCCTAGCACCCGTGACAGGAAATGCCCTAAAACGCAACGTGGACACATCCCATTTTTTTAAAGAAAACAGAGCTGTTTTTTGCAAAGTGCCTACCTGTAGATTTTGGCCTCTAGCTCAGCTGGCACCTAGGGAAATTTACCAAACCTGTGCATTTTTGAAAACTAGAGACCTAGGGTAATCCAAGATGGGGTGACTTGTGGGGCTCTGACCAGGTTCTGTTACCCAGAATCCTTTGCAAACCTCATATTTTGGCTAAAAAAACGCATTTTCCTCACATTTAGGTGACAGAAAGGTCTGGGATCTGAGAGGAGCCACAAATTTCCTTCCACCCAGCGTTCCCCCAAGTCTCCCGATAAAAATGATACCTCACTTGTGTGGGTAGGGCTAGCGCCCGTGACAGGAAACGCCCTAGAACGCAACGTGGACACATCCCATTTTTTGAAAGAAAACAGAGCTGTTTTTTGCAAAGTGCCTATCTGCAGATTTTGGCCTCTAGCTCAGCCGGCACCTAGGGAAACCTACCAAACCTATGTATTTTTGAAAACTAGAGACCTAGAGGAATCCAAGATGGGGTGACTTGTGGGGCTCTGTCCAGGTTCTGTTACCCAGAATCCTTTTCAAACCTCATATTTTGGCTAAAAAAACGCATTTTCCTCTCATTTCGGTGACAGAAAGTTCTGAAATCTGAGAGGAGCCACAAATTTCCCTCCACCCAGCGTTCCCCCGAGTCTCCCGATAAAAATGATACCTCACTTGTGTGGGTAGGTCTAGCGGCCGCAACAGGACACACCCCAAAACACAACGTGGACACATCACAATTTTTCATTGAAAACAGTGCATACCTGTAGATTTTGGCCTCTAGCTCAGCCGGCACCTAGGGAAACCTACCAAACCTGTGCATTTCTGAAAATTAGAGATTTAGAGGAATCCAAGATGGGGTGACTTGTGGGGCTCTGACCAGGTTCTGTTACCCAGAATCCTTTGCAAACCTCAAATTTTGGCTAAAAAAAAGCATTTTCCTCACATTTCGGTGACAGAAAGTGCTGGAATCTGAGAGGAGCCACAAATTTCCATCCACCCAGCGTTCCCCCAAGTCTCCGGATAAAAATGATACCTCTCTTGTGTGGGTAGTCCTAGCGCCTGCGACAGGAAACGCCCCAAAACGCAACATGGACACATCACAGAAAACAGAGCTGTTTTTTGCAAAGTGCCTACCTGTAGATTTTGGCCTCTAGCTCAGCCGGCACCTAGGGAAACCTACCAAACCTGTGCATTTTTGAATACTAGAGACCTAGGGAAATTCCAAGATGGGGTGACTTGTGGGGCTCTGACCAGGTTCGGTTACCCAGAACCCTTTGCAAACCTCAAATTTTGGACAAAAAAACACATTTTCCTCACATTTCGGTGACAGAAAGTTCTGGAATCTGAGAGGAGCCACACATTTCCTTCCACCCAGCGTTTTCCAAGTCTCCCGATAAAAATGACACCTCACTTGTGTGGGTAGGCCTAGCGGCCACGACACGACACACCCCAAAACACAAAGTGGACACATCCCATTTTTTGAAAGAAAACAGAGCTGTTTTTTGCAAAGTGCCTACCTGTAGATTTTGGCCTCTAGCTCAGCCGGCACCTAGGGAAACCTACCAAACCTGTGCATTTTTGAAAACTAGAGACTTAGAGGAATCCAAGATGGGGTGACTTGTGGGGCTCTGACCAGGTTCTGTTACCCAGAATCCTTTGCAAACCTAAAAATTTGGCTAAAAAAACTCATTTTCCTCACATTTCGGTGACAGAAAGTTCTGGAATCTGAGAGGAGCCACAAATTTCCTTCCACCCAGCGTTCCCCCAAGTCTCCCGATAAAAATGATACCTCACTTGTGTGGGTAGGCCTAGCGCCTGCGACAGGAAACGCCCCAAAACGCAACGTGGACACATCACAGAAAACAGAGCTGTTTTTTGCAAAGTGCCTACCTGTAGATTTTGGCCTCTAGCTCAGCCGGCACCTAGGGAAACCTACCAAACCTGTGCATTTTTGAAAACTAAAGACCTAGGGAAATTCCAAGATGGGGTGACTTGTGGGGCTCTGACCAGGTTCGGTTACCCAGAATCCTTTGCAAACCTCAAATTTTGGCCCCAAAAACAAATTTTCCTCACATTTCGGTGACAGAAAGTTCAAGAATCTGAGAGGAGCCACAAATTTCCTTCCACCCAGCGTTTCCCCAAGTCTCCCGATAAAAATGATACCTCTCTTGTGTGGGTAGGCCTAGCGCCTGCGACAGGAAACGCCCCAAAACGCAACGTGGACACATCACAGAAAACAGAGCTGTTTTTTGCAAAGTGCCTACCTGTAGGTTTTGGCCTCTAGCTCAGCCGGCACCTAGGGAAACCTACCAAACTTGTGCATTTTTGAAAACTAGAGACCTAGGGAAATTCCAAGATGGGGTGACTTGTGGGGCTCTGACCAGGTTCGGTTACCCAGAATCCTTTGCAAACCTCAAATTTTGGCCAAAAAAACACATTTTCCTCACATTTCGGTGACAGAAAGTTCTGGAATCTGAGAGGAGCCACAAATTTCCTTCCACCCAGCGTTTCCCCAAGTCTCCCGATAAAAATGATACCTCACTTGTGTGGGTAGGCCTAGTGGCCACGACAGGACCCACCCCAAAACACAAAGTGGACACATCCCATTTTTTGAAAGAAAACAGAGCTGTTTTTTGCAAAGTGCCTACCTGTAGATTTTGGCCTCTAGCTCAGCCGGCACCTAGGGAAACCTACCAAACCTGTGCATTTTTGAAAACTAGAGACTTAGAGGAATCCAAGATGGGGTGACTTGTGGGGCTCTGACCAGGTTCTGTTACCCAGAATCCTTTGCAAACCTAAAAATTTGGCTAAAAAAACTCATTTTCCTCACATTTTGGTGACAGAAAGTTCTGGAATCTGAGAGGAGCCACAAATTTCCTTCCACCCAGCGTTCCCCCAAGTCTCCCGATAAAAATGATACCTCACTTGTGTGGGTAGGCCTAGCGCCTGCGACAGGAAACGCCCCAAAACGCAACGTGGACACATCACAGAAAACAGAGCTGTTTTTTGCAAAGTGCCTACCTGTAGATTTTGGCCTCTAGCTCAGCCGGCACCTAGGGAAACCTACCAAACCTGTGCATTTTTGAAAACTAAAGACCTAGGGAAATTCCAAGATGGGGTGACTTGTGGGGCTCTGACCAGGTTCGGTTACCCAGAATCCTTTGCAAACCTCAAATTTTGGCCCAAAAAACAAATTTTCCTCACATTTCGGTGACAGAAAGTTCAAGAATCTGAGAGGAGCCACAAATTTCCTTCCACCCAGCGTTTCCCCAAGTCTCCCGATAAAAATGATACCTCTCTTGTGTGGGTAGGCCTAGCGCCTGCGACAGGAAACGCCCCAAAACGCAACGTGGACACATCACAGAAAACAGAGCTGTTTTTTGCAAAGTGCCTACCTGTAGGTTTTGGCCTCTAGCTCAGCCGGCACCTAGGGAAACCTACCAAACTTGTGCATTTTTGAAAACTAGAGACCTAGGGAAATTCCAAGATGGGGTGACTTGTGGGGCTCTGACCAGGTTCGGTTACCCAGAATCCTTTGCAAACCTCAAATTTTGGCCAAAAAAACACATTTTCCTCACATTTCGGTGACAGAAAGTTCTGGAATCTGAGAGGAGCCACAAATTTCCTTCCACCCAGCGTTTCCCCAAGTCTCCCGATAAAAATGATACCTCACTTGTGTGGGTAGGCCTAGTGGCCACGACAGGACCCACCCCAAAACACAAAGTGGACACATCCCATTTTTTGAAAGAAAACAGAGCTGTTTTTTGCAAAGTGCGTACCTGTAGATTTTGGCCTCTAGCTCAGCCGGCACCTAGGGAAACCTACCAAACCTGTGCATTTTTGAAAACTAGAGACTTAGAGGAATCCAAGATGGGGTGACTTGTGGGGCTCTGACGAGGTTCTGTTACCCACAATCCTTGGCAAACCTCAAAATTTGGCTAAAAAAACTAATTTTCCTCACATTTCGGTGACAGAAAGTTCTGGAATCTGAGAGGAGCCACAAATTTCCTTCCACCCAGCGTTCCCCCAAGCGTCCCGATAAAAATAATACCTCACTTGTGTGGGTAGGCCTAGCGCCCACGACAGGAAACGCCCCAAAACGCAACGTGGACACATCCCATTTTTTTAAAGAAAACAGAGCTGTTTTTTTGTAAAGTGCCTACCTGTAGATTGTGGCCTCAAGCTCAGCCGGCACCTAGGGAAACCTACCAAACCTGTGCATTTTTGAAGACTAGAGACCTAGGGGAATCCAAGATGGGGTGACTTGTGTGATTCTGACCAGGTTCTGTTACCCAGAATCCTTTTCAAACCTCAAAATCTGGCTAAAAAAACTAATTTTCCTCACATTTTGGTGACAGAAAGTTCTGGAATCTGAGAGGAGCCACAAATTTCCTTCCACCCAGCGTTCCCCCGAGTCTCCCGATAAAAATGATACCTCACTTGTGTTGGTAGGCCTAGCGGCCGCAACAGGGCACACCCCAAAACACAACGTGGACATATCACAATTTTTCATTGAAAACAGTGCCTACCTGTAGATTTTGGCCTCTAGCTCAGCCGGCACCTAGGGAAACCTACCAAACCTGTGCATTTTTGAAAACTAGAGACTTAGAGGAATCCAAGATGGGGTGACTTGTGGGGCTCTGACGAGGTTCTGTTACCCACAATCCTAGGCAAACCTCAAAATTTGGCTAAAAAAACTAATTTTCCTCACATTTCGGTGACAGAAAGTTCTGGAATCTGAGAGGAGCCACAAATTTCCTTCCACCCAGCGTTCCCCCAAGTCTCCCGATAAAAATGATACCTCACTTGTGTGGGTAGGCCTAGCGCCTGCAACAGGAAACGCCCCGAAACGCAACGTGGACACATCCCATTTTTTTAAAGAAAACAGAGCTGTTTTTTCCAAAGTGCCTACCCTGTAGATTTTGGCCTCTAGCTCAGCTGGCACCTAGGGAAACCTAACAAACCTGTGCATTTTCTAAAACTAGAGACCAAAGGGGATCCAAGATGGGGTGACTTGTGGGGCTCTGACCAGGTTCTGTTACCCAGAATCCTTTGCAAACCTCAAATTTTGGTTAAAAAAACACATTTTCCTCACATTTCGGTGAAAGAAAGTTCTGGAATCTGAGAGGAGCCTCAAATTTCCTTCCACCCAGCGTTCCCCCAAGTCTCCCGATAAAAATTATACCTCACTTGTGTGGGTAGGCCTAGCGCCCGCGACAGGAAACGCCCTAAAACACAACGTGGACACATCCCATTTTTTGAAAGAAAACAGAGCTGTTTTTTGCAAAGTGCCTACCTGTAGATTTTGCTCTCTAGCTCAGCCGGCACCTAGGGAAACCTACCAAACCTGTGCATTTTTGAAAACTAGAGACTTAGAGGAATCCAAGATGGGGTGACTTGTGGGGCTCTGACCAGGTTCTGTTACCCAGAATCCTTTGCAAACCTCAAAATTTGGCTAAAAAAACTCATTTTCCTCACATTTCGGTGACAGAAAGTTCTGGAATCTGAGAGGAGCCACAAATTTCCTTCCACCCAGCGTTCCCCCAAGTCTCCCGATAAAAATGATACCTCCCTTGTGTGGGTAGGCCTAGCGCCTGCGACAGGAAACGCCCCAAAACGCAACGTGGACACATCCCATTTTTTTTAAAGAAAACAGAGCTGTTTTTTGCAAAGTGCCTACCTGTAGATTTTGGCCTCTAGCTCAGCTGGCACCTAGGGAAACCTAACAAACCTGTACATTTTCTAAAACTAGAGACCAAGGGGGATCCAAGATGGGGTGACTTGTGGGGCTCTGACCAGGTTCTGTTACCCATAATCCTTTGCAAACCTCAAATTTTGGCTAAATAAACACATTTTCCTCACATTTCGGTGAAAGAAAGTTCTGGAATCTGAGAGGAGCTACAAATTTCCTTCCACCCAGCGTTCCCCGAGTCTCCCGACAAAAATGAAACCTCACTTGTGTGGGTAGGCCTAGCGGCCGCAACAGGCCACAACCCAAAACACAACGTGGACACAACACAATTTTTCATTGAAAACAGTGCCTACCTGTAGATTTTGGCCTCTAGCTTAGCCGGCAACTAGGGAAACCTACCAAACCTGTGCATTTTTGAAAACTAGAGACTTAGAGGAATCCAAGATGGGGTGACTTGTTGAGCTCTGACCAGGTTCTGTTACCCAGAATCCTTTGCAAACCTCAAATGTTGGCTAAATAAACACATTTTCCTCACATTTCGGTGAAAGAAAGTTCTGGAATCTGAGAGGAGCTACAAATTTCCTTCCACCCAGCGTTCCCCGAGTCTCCCGACAAAAATGAAACCTCACTTGTGTGGGTAGGCCTAGCGGCCGCAACACCACCCAACCCAAAACACAAAGTGGACACAACACAATTTTTCATTGAAAACAGTGCCTACCTGTAGATTTTGGCCTCTAGCTCAGCCGGCAACTAGGGAAACCTACCAAACCTGTGCATTTTTGAATACTAGAGACTTAGAGGAATCCAAGATGGGGTGACTTGTGGGGCTCTGACCAGGTTCTGTTACCCAGAATCCTTTGCAAACCTCAAAATTTGGCTAAAAAAACTAATTTTCCTCACATTTCGGTGACAGAAAGTTCTGGAATCTGAGAGGAGCCACAAATTTCCTTCCACCCAGCGTTCCCCGAAGTCTCCCGATAAAAATTATACCTCACTTGTGTGGGTAGGCCTAGCACCCGCGACAGGAAATGCCCTAAAACGCAACGTGGACACATCCCATTTTTTTAAAGAAAACAGAGCTGTTTTTTGCAAAGTGCCTACCTGTAGATTTTGGCCTCTAGCTCAGCTGGCACCTAGGGAAACTTACCAAACCTGTGCATTTTTGAAAACTAGAGACCTAGGGTAATCCAAGATGGGGTGACTTGTGGGGCTCTGACCAGGTTCTGTTACCCAGAATCCTTTGCAAACCTCATATTTTGGCTAAAAAAACGCATTTTCCTCACATTTAGGTGACAGAAAGGTCTGGGATCTGAGAGGAGCCACAAATTTCCTTCCACCCAGCGTTCCCCCAAGTCTCCCGATAAAAATGATACCTCACTTGTGTGGGTAGGGCTAGCGCCCGTGACAGGAAACGCCCTAGAACGCAACGTGGACACATCCCATTTTTTGAAAGAAAACAGAGCTGTTTTTTGCAAAGTGCCTATCTGCAGATTTTGGCCTCTAGCTCAGCCGGCACCTAGGGAAACCTACCAAACCTATGTATTTTTGAAAACTAGAGACCTAGAGGAATCCAAGATGGGGTGACTTGTGGGGCTCTGTCCAGGTTCTGTTACCCAGAATCCTTTTCAAACCTCATATTTTGGCTAAAAAAACGCATTTTCCTCTCATTTCGGTGACAGAAAGTTCTGAAATCTGAGAGGAGCCACAAATTTCCCTCCACCCAGCGTTCCCCCGAGTCTCCCGATAAAAATGATACCTCACTTGTGTGGGTAGGTCTAGCGGCCGCAACAGGACACACCCCAAAACACAACGTGGACACATCACAATTTTTCATTGAAAACAGTGCATACCTGTAGATTTTGGCCTCTAGCTCAGCCGGCACCTAGGGAAACCTACCAAACCTGTGCATTTCTGAAAATTAGAGATTTAGAGGAATCCAAGATGGGGTGACTTGTGGGGCTCTGACCAGGTTCTGTTACCCAGAATCCTTTGCAAACCTCAAATTTTGGCTAAAAAAAAGCTTTTTCCTCACATTTCGGTGACAGAAAGTGCTGGAATCTGAGAGGAGCCACAAATTTCCATCCACCCAGCGTTCCCCCAAGTCTCCGGATAAAAATGATACCTCTCTTGTGTGGGTAGTCCTAGCGCCTGCGACAGGAAACGCCCCAAAACGCAACATGGACACATCACAGAAAACAGAGCTGTTTTTTGCAAAGTGCCTACCTGTAGATTTTGGCCTCTAGCTCAGCCGGCACCTAGGGAAACCTACCAAACCTGTGCATTTTTGAATACTAGAGACCTAGGGAAATTCCAAGATGGGGTGACTTGTGGGGCTCTGACCAGGTTCGGTTACCCAGAACCCTTTGCAAACCTCAAATTTTGGACAAAAAAACACATTTTCCTCACATTTCGGTGACAGAAAGTTCTGGAATCTGAGAGGAGCCACACATTTCCTTCCACCCAGCGTTTTCCAAGTCTCCCGATAAAAATGACACCTCACTTGTGTGGGTAGGCCTAGCGGCCACGACACGACACACCCCAAAACACAAAGTGGACACATCCCATTTTTTGAAAGAAAACAGAGCTGTTTTTTGCAAAGTGCCTACCTGTAGATTTTGGCCTCTAGCTCAGCCGGCACCTAGGGAAACCTACCAAACCTGTGCATTTTTGAAAACTAGAGACTTAGAGGAATCCAAGATGGGGTGACTTGTGGGGCTCTGACCAGGTTCTGTTACCCAGAATCCTTTGCAAACCTAAAAATTTGGCTAAAAAAACTCATTTTCCTCACATTTCGGTGACAGAAAGTTCTGGAATCTGAGAGGAGCCACAAATTTCCTTCCACCCAGCGTTCCCCCAAGTCTCCCGATAAAAATGATACCTCACTTGTGTGGGTAGGCCTAGCGCCTGCGACAGGAAACGCCCCAAAACGCAACGTGGACACATCACAGAAAACAGAGCTGTTTTTTGCAAAGTGCCTACCTGTAGATTTTGGCCTCTAGCTCAGCCGGCACCTAGGGAAACCTACCAAACCTGTGCATTTTTGAAAACTAAAGACCTAGGGAAATTCCAAGATGGGGTGACTTGTGGGGCTCTGACCAGGTTCGGTTACCCAGAATCCTTTGCAAACCTCAAATTTTGGCCCAAAAAACAAATTTTCCTCACATTTCGGTGACAGAAAGTTCAAGAATCTGAGAGGAGCCACAAATTTCCTTCCACCCAGCGTTTCCCCAAGTCTCCCGATAAAAATGATACCTCTCTTGTGTGGGTAGGCCTAGCGCCTGCGACAGGAAACGCCCCAAAACGCAACGTGGACACATCACAGAAAACAGAGCTGTTTTTTGCAAAGTGCCTACCTGTAGGTTTTGGCCTCTAGCTCAGCCGGCACCTAGGGAAACCTACCAAACTTGTGCATTTTTGAAAACTAGAGACCTAGGGAAATTCCAAGATGGGGTGACTTGTGGGGCTCTGACCAGGTTCGGTTACCCAGAATCCTTTGCAAACCTCAAATTTTGGCCAAAAAAACACATTTTCCTCACATTTCGGTGACAGAAAGTTCTGGAATCTGAGAGGAGCCACAAATTTCCTTCCACCCAGCGTTTCCCCAAGTCTCCCGATAAAAATGATACCTCACTTGTGTGGGTAGGCCTAGTGGCCACGACAGGACCCACCCCAAAACACAAAGTGGACACATCCCATTTTTTGAAAGAAAACAGAGCTGTTTTTTGCAAAGTGCGTACCTGTAGATTTTGGCCTCTAGCTCAGCCGGCACCTAGGGAAACCTACCAAACCTGTGCATTTTTGAAAACTAGAGACCTAGGGGAATCCAAGATGGGGTGACTTGTGGGGCTCTGACCAGGTTCTGTTACCCAGAATCCTTTGCAAACCTCATATTGTGGCTAAAAAAACGCATTTTCCTCACATTTCGGTGACAGAAAGTTCTGGAATCTGAGAGGAGCCACAAATTTCCTTCCACCCAGCGTTCCCCCAAGTCTCCCGATAAAAATGATACCTCACTTGTGTGGGTAGGCCTAGCACCCGAGACTGGAAACACCCCAAAACGCAACGTGGACACATCCCATTTTTTTTTAAGAAAACAGAGCTTTTTTTTGCAGTGACTACCTGTAGATTTTGGCCTCTAGCTCAGCCGGCACCTAGGGAAACCTACCAAACCTGTGCATTTTTTAAAACTAGAGACCTAGGGGAATCCAAGATGGGGTGACTTGTGGGGATCTGACCAGGTTCTGTTACCCAGAATTTTTTGCAAACCTCAAATTTTGGCTAAAAAAAAATGCATTTTCCTCACATTTCGGTGACAGAAAGTTCTGGAATCTGAGAGGAGCCACAAATTTCCTTCCACCCAGCGTTCCCCCAAGTCTCCTGATAAAAATGATACCTCACTTGTGTGGGTAGGCCTAGCGCCCGAGGCAGGAAACGCCCCAAAATGCAACGTGGACACATCCCATTTTTTTACAGAAAACAGAGCTTTTTTTTGCAAAGTGCCTAACTGTAGATTTTGGCCTCTAGCTCAGCCAGCACCTAGGAAAACCTACCAAACCTGTACATTTTTGAAAACTAGAGACCTAGGGGAATCCAAGATGGGGTGACTTGTGGGGCTCTGACCAGGTTCGGTTACCCAGAATCCTTTGCAAACCTCAAATTTTGGCAAAAAAAACGCATTTTCCTCTCATTTCGGTGACAGAAATATCTGGAATCTGAGAGGAGCCACAAATTTCCTTCCACCCAGCGTTCCCCCAAGTCTCCTGATAAAAATGATTCCTCACTTGTGTGGGTAGGCCTAGCGCCCACGACAGGAAACGCCCCAAAACGCAACGTGGACACATCCCATTTTTTTAAAGAAAACAGAGCTGTTTTTTTGTAAAGTGCCTACCTGTAGATTGTGGACTCAAGCTTAGCCGGCACCTAGGGAAACCTACCAAACCTGTGCATTTTTGAAAACTAGAGACCTAGGGGAATCCAAGATGGGGTGACTTGTGGGGCTCTGACCAGGTTCTGTTACCCAGAATCCTTTTCAAACCTCAAAATCTGGCTAAAAAAACTCATTTTCCTCACATTTTGGTGACAGAAAGTTCTGGAATCTGAGAGGAGCCACAAATTTCCTTCCACCCAGCGTTCCCCCGAGTCTCCCGATAAAAATGATACCTCACTTGTGTTGGTAGGCCTAGCGGCCGCAACAGGACACACCCCAAAACACAACGTGGACATATCACAATTTTTCATTGAAAACAGTGCCTACCTGTAGATTTTCGCCTCTAGCTCAGCCGGCACCTAGGGAAACCTACCAAACCTGTGCATTTTTGAAAACTAGAGACTTAGAGGAATCCAAGATGGGGTGACTTGTGGGGCTCTGACCAGGTTCTGTTACCCAGAATCCTTTGCAAACCTCAAAATTTGGCTAAAAAAACTCATTTTCCTCACATTTCGGTGACAGAAAGTTCTGGAATCTGAGAGGAGCCACAAATTTCCTTCCACCCAGCGTTCCCCCAAGTCTCCCGATAAAAATGATACCTCACTTGTGTGGGTAGGCCTAGCGCCTGCAACAGGAAACGCCCCAAAACGCAACGTGGACACATCCCATTTTTTTAAAGAAAACAGAGCTCTTTTTTCCAAAGTGCCTACCCCGTAGATTTTGGCCTCTAGCTCAGCTGGCACCTAGGGAAACCTAACAAACCTGTGCATTTTCTAAAACTAGAGACCAAGGGGGATCCAAGATGGGGTGACTTGTGGGGCTCTGACCAGGTTCTGTTACCCAGAATCCTTTGCAAACCTCAAATTTTGGCTAAAAAAACACATTTTCCTCACATTTCGGTGAAAGAAAGTTCTGGAATCTGAGAGGAGCCACAAATTTCCTTCCACCCAGCGTTCCCCAAGTCTCCCGATAAAAATTATACCTCACTTGTGTGGGTAGGCCTAGCGCCCGCGACAGGAAACGCCCTAAAATGCAAGGTGAACACATCCCATTTTTTGAAAGAAAACAGAGCTGTTTTTTGCAAAGTGCCTACCTGTAGATTTTGCTCTCTAGCTCAGCCGGCACCTAGGGAAACCTACCAAACCTGTGCATTTTTTAAAACTAGAGACTTAGAGGAATCCAAGATGGGGTGACTTGTGGGGCTCTGACCAGGTTCTGTTACCCAGAATCCTTTGCAAACCTAAAAATTTGGCTAAAAAAACTCATTTTCCTCACATTTCGGTGACAGAAAGTTCTGGAATCTGAGAGGAGCCACAAATTTCCTTCCACCCAGCGTTCCCCCAAGTCTCCCGATAAAAATGATACCTCACTTGTGTGGGTAGGCCTAGCGCCTGCGACAGGAAACGCCCCAAAACGCAACGTGGACACATCCCATTTTTTTAAAGAAAACAGAGCTGTTTTTTGCAAAGTGCCTACCTGTAGATTTTGGCCTCTAGCTCAGCTGGCACCTAGGGAAACCTAACAAACCTGTGCATTTTCTAAAACTAGAGACCAAGGGGGATCCAAGATGGGGTGACTTGTGGGGCTCTGACCAGGTTCTGTTACCCAGAATCCTTTGCAAACCTTAAATTTTGGCTAAATAAAAACATTTTCCTCACATTTCGGTGAAAGAAAGTTCTGGAATCTGAGAGGAGCTACAAATTTCCTTCCACCCAGCGTTCCCCGAGTCTCCCGACAAAAATGAAACCTCACTTGTGAGGGTAGGCCTAGCGGCCGCAACAGGACACAACCCAAAACACAACGTGGACACAACACAATTTTTCATTGAAAACAGTGCCTACCTGTAGATTTTGGCCTCTAGCTCAGCCGGCAACTAGGGAAACCTACCAAACCTGTGCATTTTTGAAAACTAGAGACTTAGAGGAATCCAAGATGGGGTGACTTGTGGGGCTCTGACCAGGTTATGTTACCCAGAATCCTTTGCAAACCTCAAATTTTGGCTAAAAAAAAGCATTTTCCTCACATTTCGGTGACAGAAAGTGCTGGAATCTGAGAGGAGCCACAAATTTCCATCCACCCAGCGTTCCCCCAAGTCTCCGGATAAAAATGATACCTCTCTTGTGTGGGTAGTCCTAGCGCCTGCGACAGGAAACGCCCCAAAACGCAACATGGACACATCACAGAAAACAGAGCTGTTTTTTGCAAAGTGCCTACCTGTAGATTTTGGCCTCTAGCTCAGCCGGCACCTAGGGAAACCTACCAAACCTGTGCATTTTTGAATACTAGAGACCTAGGGAAATTCCAAGATGGGGTGACTTGTGGGGCTCTGACCAGGTTCGGTTACCCAGAACCCTTTGCAAACCTCAAATTTTGGACAAAAAAACACATTTTCCTCACATTTCGGTGACAGAAAGATCTGGAATCTGAGAGGAGCCACACATTTCCTTCCACCCAGCGTTTCCCAAGTCTCCCGATAAAAATGACACCTCACTTGTGTGGGTAGGCCTAGCGGCCACGACAGGACACGCCCCAAAACACAAAGTGGACACATCCCATTTTTTGAAAGAAAACAGAGCTGTTTTTTGCAAAGTGCCTACCTGTAGATTTTGGCCTCTAGCTCAGCCGGCACCTAGGGAAACCTACCAAACCTGTGCATTTTTGAAGACTAGAGACCTAGGGGAATCCAAGATGAGGTGACTTGTGGGGCTCTGACCAGGTTCTGTTACCCAGAATCCTTTGCAAACCTCATATTTTGGCTAAAAAAACGCATTTTCCTCACATTTCGGTGACAGAAAGTTCTGGAATCTGAGAGGAGCCACAAATTTCCTTCCACCCAGCGTTCCCCCAAGTCTCCCGATAAAGATGATACCTCACTTGTGTGGGTACGCCTAGCGCCCGAGACAGGAAACGCAACGTGGACACATCCCATTTTTTTAAAGAAAACACAGCTTTTTTTTGCAAAGTGCCTACCTGTAGATTTTGGCCTCTAGCTCAGCCGGTACCTAGGGAAACCTACCAAACCTGTGCATTTCTGAAAACTAGAGACATAGGGGAATCCAAGATGGGGTGACTTGTGGGGCTCTGACCAGGTTCTGTTACCCAGAATCCTTTGCAAACCTCATATTTTGGCTAAAAAAAACACATTTTCCTCACATTTCGGTGACAGAAAGTTCTGGAATCTGAGAGGAGCCACAAATTTCCTTCCACCCAGCGTTCCCCCAAGTGTCCCGATAAAAATGATACCTCACTTGTGTGGGTAGGCCTAGCACCCGAGACAGGAAACGCCCCAAAACGCAACGTGGACACATCCCATTTTTTTAAAGAAAACAGAGCTTTTTTTTGCAAAGTGCCTACCTGTAGATTTTGGCCTCTAGCTCATCCGGCACCTAGGGAAACCTACCAAACCTGTGCATTTTTGAAAACTAGAGACCTAGGGGAATCCAAGATGGGGTGACTTGTGGGGCTCTGACCAGGTTCGGTTACCCAGAATACTTGTCAAACCTCAAATTTTGGCTAAAAAAACAAATTTTCCTCACATTTCGGTGACAGAAAGTTCTGGAATCTGAGAGGAGCCACAAATTTCCTTCCACCCAGCATTCCCCCAAGTCTCCCGATAAAAATGATACCTCACTTGTGTGGGTAGGCCTAGCGCCTGCGACAGAAAACGCCCCTAAACGCAACGTGGACACATCCCATTTTTTTAAAGAAAACAGCTGTTTTTTTGCAAAGTGCCTACCTGTAGATTTTGGCCTCTAGCTCAGCCGGCACCTAGGGAAACCTACCAAACCTGTGCATTTTTGAAAACTAGAGACCTAGGGGAATCCAAGATGGGGTGACTTGTGGGGCTCTGACCAGGTTCTGTTACCCAGAATCCTTTTCAAACCTCAAAATCTGGCTAAAAAAACACAATTTCCTCCCATTTCGGTGACAGAAAGTTCTGGAATCTGAGAGGAGCCACAAATTTCCTTCCGCCCAGCGTTCCCCCGAGTCTCCCGATAAAAATTATACCTCATTTGTGTGGGTAGGCCTAGCGGCCGCAACACAACACACCCCAAAACACAACATGGACACATCACAATTTTTCATTGAAAACAGTGCCTACCTGTAGATTTTGGCATCTAGCTCAGCCGGCACCTAGGGAAACCTACCAAACCTGTGCATTTTTGAAAACTAGAGACTTAGAGGAATCCAAGATGGGGTGACTTGTGGGGCTCTGACCAGGTTCTGTTACCCAGAATCCTTTGCAAACCTAAAAATTTGGCTAAAAAAACTCATTTTCCTCACATTTCGGTGACAGAAAGTTCTGGAATCTGAGAGGAGCCACAAATTTCCTTCCACCCAGCGTTCCCCCAAGTCTCCCGATAAAAATGATACCTCACTTGTGTGGGTAGGCCTCGCGCCTGCGACAGGAAACGCCCCAAAACGCAACGTGGACACATCACAGAAAACAGAGCTGTTTTTTGCAAAGTGCCTACCTGTAGATTTTGGCCTCTAGCTCAGCCGGCACCTAGGGAAACCTACCAAACCTGTGCATTTTTGAAAACTAAAGACCTAGGGAAATTCCAAGATGGGGTGACTTGTGGGGCTCTGACCAGGTTCGGTTACCCAGAATCCTTTGCAAACCTCAAATTTTGGCCCAAAAAACAAATTTTCCTCACATTTCGGTGACAGAAAGTTCAAGAATCTGAGAGGAGCCACAAATTTCCTTCCACCCAGCGTTTCCCCAAGTCTCCCGATAAAAATGATACCTCACTTGTGTGGGTAGGCCTAGAGGCCACGACAGGACCCACCCCAAAACACAAAGTGGACACATCCCATTTTTTGAAAGAAAACAGAGCTGTTTTTTGCAAAGTGCCTACCTGTAGATTTTGGCCTCTAGAACAGCCGGCACCTAGGGAAACCTACCAAACCTGTGCATTTTTTAAAACTAGAGACCTAGGGGAATCCAAGATGGGGTGACTTGTGGGGCTCTGACCAGGTTCTGTTACCCAGAATCCTTTGCACACCTCATATTTTGGCTAAAAAAACGCATTTTCCTCACATTTCGGTAACAGAAAGTTCTGGAATCTGAGAGGAGCCACAAATTTCCTTCCACCCAGCGTTCCCCCAAGTGTCCCGATAAAAATGATACCTCACTTGTGTGGGTAGGCCTAGCGCCTGCGACAGGAAACGCCCCAAAACGCAACGTGGACACATCACAGAAAACAGAGCTGTTTTTTGCAAAGTGCCTATCTGTAGATTTTGGCCTCTAGCTCAGCCGGCACCTAGGGAAACCTACCAAACCTGTGCATTTTTTAAAACTAGAGACCTAGGGAAATTCAACGATGGGGTGACTTGTGGGGCTCTGACCAGGTTCGGTTACCCAGAATCCTTTGCAAACCTCAAATTTTGGCCAAAAAAACACATTTTCCTCACATTTCGGTGACAAAAAGTTCTGGAATCTGAGAGGAGCCACAAATTTCCTTCCACCCAGCGTTTCCCCAAGTCTCCCGATAAAAATGATACCTCACTTGTGTGGGTAGGCCTAGCGCCTGCGACAGGAAACGCCCCAGAACGCAACGTGGACACATCACAGAAAACAGAGCTGTTTTTTGCAAAGTGCCTACCTGTAGGTTTTGGCCTCTAGCTCAGCCGGCACCTAGGGAAACCTACCAAACCTGTGCATTTTTGAAAACTAGAGACCTAGGGAAATTCCAAGATGGGGTGACTTGTGGGGCTCTGACCAGGTTCGGTTACCCAGAATCCTTTGCAAACCTCAAATTTTGGCCAAAAAAACACATTTTCCTCACATTTCGGTGACAGAAAGTTCTGGAATCTGAGAGGAGCCACAAATTTCCTTCCACCCAGCGTTTCTCCAAGTCTCCCGATAAAAATGATACCTCACTTGTGTGGGTAGGCCTAGTGGCCACGACAGGACCCACCCCAAAACACAAAGTGGACACATCCCATTTTTTGAAAGAAAACAGAGCTGTTTTTTGCAAAGTGCCTACCTGTAGATTTTGGCCTCTAGCTCAGCCGGCACCTAGGGAAACCTACCAAACCTGTGCATTTTTGAAAACTAGAGACCTAGGGGAATCCAAGATGGGGTGACTTGTGGGGCTCTGACCAGGTTCTGTTACCCAGAATGCTTTGCAAACCTCATATTGTGGCTAAAAAAACGCATTTTCCTCACATTTCGGTGACAGAAAGTTCTGGAATCTGAGAGGAGCCACAAATTTCCTTCCACCCAGCGTTCCCCCAAGTCTCCCGATAAAAATGATACCTCACTTGTGTGGGTAGGCCTAGCACCCGAGACTGGAAACGCCCCAAAACGCAACGTGGACACATCCCATTTTTTTTTAAGAAAACAGAGCTTTTTTTTGCAAAGTGACTATGTGTAGATTTTGGCCTCTAGCTCAGCCGGCACCTAGGGAAACCTACCAAACCTGTGCATTTTTTAAATCTAGAGACCTAGTGGAATCCAAGATGGGGTGACTTGTGGGGCTCTGACCAGGTTCTGTTACCCAGAATTTTTTGCAAACCTCAAATTTTGGCTAAAAAAAAATGCATTTTCCTCACATTTCGGTGACAGAAAGTTCTGGAATCTGAGAGGAGCCACAAATTTCCTTCCACCCAGCGTTCCCCCAAGTCTCCTGATAAAAATGATACCTCACTTGTGTGGGTAGGCCTAGCGCCCGAGGCAGGAAACGCCCCAAAATGCAACGTGGACACATCCCATTTTTTTACAGAAAACAGAGCTTTTTTTTGCAAAGTGCCTAACTGTAGATTTTGGCCTCTAGCTCAGCCAGCACCTAGGAAAACCTACCAAACCTGTACATTTTTGAAAACTAGAGACCTAGGGGAATCCAAGATGGGGTGACTTGTGGGGCTCTGACCAGGTTCGGTTACCCAGAATCCTTTGCAAACCTCAAATTTTGGCAAAAAAAACGCATTTTCCTCTCATTTCGGTGACAGAAATATCTGGAATCTGAGAGGAGCCACAAATTTCCTTCCACCCAGCGTTCCCCCAAGTCTCCTGATAAAAATGATTCCTCACTTGTGTGGGTAGGCCTAGCGCCCACGACAGGAAACGCCCCAAAACGCAACGTGGACACATCCCATTTTTTTAAAGAAAACAGAGCTGTTTTTTTGTAAAGTGCCTACCTGTAGATTGTGGACTCAAGCTTAGCCGGCACCTAGGGAAACCTACCAAACCTGTGCATTTTTGAAAACTAGAGACCTAGGGGAATCCAAGATGGGGTGACTTGTGGGGCTCTGACCAGGTTCTGTTACCCAGAATCCTTTTCAAACCTCAAAATCTGGCTAAAAAAACTCATTTTCCTCACATTTTGGTGACAGAAAGTTCTGGAATCTGAGAGGAGCCACAAATTTCCTTCCACCCAGCGTTCCCCCGAGTCTCCCGATAAAAATGATACCTCACTTGTGTTGGTAGGCCTAGCGGCCGCAACAGGACACACCCCAAAACACAACGTGGACATATCACAATTTTTCATTGAAAACAGTGCCTACCCGTAGATTTTCGCCTCTAGCTCAGCCGGCACCTAGGGACACCTACCAAACCTGTGCATTTTTGAAAACTAGAGACTTAGAGGAATCCAAGATGGGGTGACTTGTGGGGCTCTGACCAGGTTCTGTTACCCAGAATCCTTTGCAAACCTCAAAATTTGGCTAAAAAAACTCATTTTCCTCACATTTCGGTGACAGAAAGTTCTGGAATCTGAGAGGAGCCACAAATTTCCTTCCACCCAGCGTTCCCCCAAGTCTCCCGATAAAAATGATACCTCACTTGTGAGGGTAGGCCTAGCGCCTGCAACAGGAAACGCCCCAAAACGCAATGTGGACACATCCCATTTTTTTAAAGAAAACAGAGCTGTTTTTTCCAAAGTGCCTACCCCGTAGATTTTGGCCTCTAGCTCAGCTGGCACCTAGGGAAACCTAACAAACCTGTGCATTTTCTAAAACTAGAGACCAAGGGGGATCCAAGATGGGGTGACTTGTGGGGCTCTGACCAGGTTCTGTTACCCAGAATCCTTTGCAAACCTCAAATTTTGGCTAAAAAAACACATTTTCCTCACATTTCGGTGAAAGAAAGTTCTGGAATCTGAGAGGAGCCACAAATTTCCTTCCACCCAGCGTTCCCCAAGTCTCCCGATAAAAATTATACCTCACTTGTGTGGGTAGGCCTAGCGCCCGCGACAGGAAACGCCCTAAAATGCAAGGTGAACACATCCCATTTTTTTAAAGAAAACAGAGCTGTTTTTTGCAAAGTGCCTACCTGTAGATTTTGCTCTCTAGCTCAGCCGGCACCTAGGGAAACCTACCAAACCTGTGCATTTTTGAAAACTAGAGACTTAGAGGAATCCAAGATGGGGTGACTTGTGGGGCTCTGACCAGGTTCTGTTACCCAGAATCCTTTGCAAACCTAAAAATTTGGCTAAAAAAACTCATTTTCCTCACATTTCGGTGACAGAAAGTTCTGGAATCTGAGAGGAGCCACAAATTTCCTTCCACCCAGCGTTCCCCCAAGTCTCCCGATAAAAATGATACCTCACTTGTGTGGGTAGGCCTAGCGCCTGCGACAGGAAACGCCCCAAAACGCAACGTGGACACATCCCATTTTTTTAAAGAAAACAGAGCTGTTTTTTGCAAAGTGCCTACCTGTAGATTTTGGCCTCTAGCTCAGCTGGCACCTAGGGAAACCTAACAAACCTGTGCATTTTCTAAAACTAGAGACCAAGGGGGATCCAAGATGGGGTGACTTGTGGGGCTCTGACCAGGTTCTGTTACCCAGAATCCTTTGCAAACCTCAAATTTTGGCTAAATAAAAACATTTTCCTCACATTTCGGTGAAAGAAAGTTCTGGAATCTGAGAGGAGCTACAAATTTCCTTCCACCCAGCGTTCCCCGAGTCTCCCGACAAAAATGAAACCTCACTTGTGAGGGTAGGCCTAGCGGCCGCAACAGGACTCAACCCAAAACACAACGTGGACACAACACAATTTTTCATTGAAAACAGTGCCTACCTGTAGATTTTTGCCTCTAGCTCAGCCGGCACCTAGGGAAACCTACCAAACCTGTGCATTTTTGAAAACTAGAGACTTAGAGGAATCCAAGATGGGGTGACTTGTGGGGCTCTGACCAGGTTCTGTTACCCAGAATCCTTTGCAAACCTCAAAATTTGGCTAAAAAAAATCATTTTCCTCACATTTCGGTGACAGAAAGTTCTGGAATCTGAGAGGAGCCACAAATTTCCTTCCACCCAGCGTTCCCCCAAGTCTCCCGATAAAAATGATACCTCACTTGTGTGGGTAGGCCTAGCGCCTGCAACAGGAAACGCCCCAAAACGCAACGTGGACACATCCCATTTTTTTAAAGAAAACAGAGCTGTTTTTTCCAAAGTGCCTACCCCGTAGATTTTGGCCTCTAGCTCAGCTGGCACCTAGGGAAACCTAACAAACCTGTGCATTTTCTAAAACTAGAGACCAAGGGGGATCCAAGATGGGGTGACTTGTGGGGCTCTGACCAGGTTCTGTTACCCAGAATCCTTTGCAAACCTCAAATTTTGGCTAAAAAAACACATTTTCGTCACATTTTGGTGAAAGAAAGTTCTGGAATCTGAGAGGAGCCACAAATTTCCTTCCACCCAGCGTTCCCCCAAGTCTCCCGATAAAAATTATACCTCACTTGTGTGGGTAGGCCTAGCGCCCGCGACAGGAAACGCCCTAAAACGCAACGTGGACACATCCCATTTTTTCAAAGAAAACAGAGCTGTTTTTTGCAAAGTGCCTACCTGTAGATTTTGCTCTCTAGCTCAGCCGGCACCTACGGAAACCTACCAAACCTGTGCATTTTTGAAAACTAGAGACTTAGAGGAATCCAAGATGGGGTGACTTGTGGGGCTCTGACCAGGTTCTGTTACCCAGAATCCTTTGCAAACCTCAACATTTGGCTAAAAAAACTCATTTTCCTCACATTTCGGTGACAGAAAGTTCTGGAATCTGAGAGGAGCCACAAATTTCCTTCCACCCAGCGTTCCCCCAAGTCTCCCGATAAAAATGATACCTCACTTGTGTGGGTAGGCCTAGCGCCTGCAACAGGAAACGCCCCAAAACGCAACGTGGACACATCCCATTTTTTTAAAGAAAACAGAGCTGTTTTTTGCAAAGTGCCTACCTGTAGATTTTGGCCTCTAGCTCAGCTGGCACCTAGGGAAACCTAACAAACCTGTGCATTTTCTAAAACTAGAGACCAAGGGGGATCCAAGATGGGGTGACTTGTGGGGCTCTGACCAGGTTCTGTTACCCAGAATCCTTTGCAAACCTCAAATTTTGGCTAAATAAACACATTTTCCTCACATTTCGGTGAAAGAAAGTTCTGGAATCTGAGAGGAGCTACAAATTTCCTTCCACCCAGCGTTCCCCGAGTCTCCCGACAAAAATGAAACCTCACTTGTGTGGGTAGGCCTAGCGGCCACAACAGGTCACAACCCAAAACACAACGTGGACACAACACAATTTTTCATTGAAAACAGTGCCTACCTGTAGATTTTGGCCTCTAGCTCAGCCGGCAACTAGGGAAACCTACCAAACCTGTGCATTTTTTAAAACTAGAGACTTAGAGGAATCCAAGATGGGGTGACTTGTGGGGCTCTGACCAGGTTCTGTTACCCAGAATCCTTTGCAAACCTCAAATTTTGGCTAAATAAACACATTTTCCTCACATTTCGGTGAAAGAAAGTTCTGGAATCTGAGAGGAGCTACAAATTTCCTTCCACCCAGCGTTCCCCGAGTCTCCCGACAAAAATGAAACCTCACTTGCGTGGGTAGGCCTAGCGGCCGCAACAGGACCCGACCCGAAGCACAACGTGGACACAACACAATTTTTCATTGAAAACAGTGCCTACCTGTAGATTTTGGCCTCTAGCTGAGCCGGCAACTAGGGAAACCTACCAAACCTGTGCATTTTTGAAAACTAGAGACTTAGAGGAATCCAAGATGGGGTGACTTGTGGGGCTCTGACCAGGTTCTGTTACCCAGACTCCTTTGCAAACCTCAAAATTTGGCTAAAAAAACTAATTTTCCTCACATTTCGGTGACAGAAAGTTCTGGAATCTGAGAGGAGCCACAAATTTCCTTCCACCCAGCGTTCCCCAAAGTCTCCCGATAAAAATTATACCTCACTTGTGTGGGTAGGCCTAGCACCCGCGACAGGAAATGCCCTAAAACGCAACGTGGACACATCCCATTTTTTTAAAGAAAACAGAGCTGTTTTTTGCAAAGTGCCTACCTGTAGATTTTGGCCTCTAGCTCAGCCGGCACCTAGGGAAATTTACCAAACCTGTGCATTTTTGAAAACTAGAGACCTAGGGTAATCCAAGATGGGGTGACTTGTGGGGCTCTGACCAGGTTCTGTTACCCAGAATCCTTTGCAAACCTCATATTTTGGCAAAAAAAATGCATTTTCGTCACATTTAGGTGACGGAAAGTTCTGGAATCTGAGAGGAGCCACAAATTTCCTTCCACCCAGCGTTCCCCCAAGTCTCCCGATAAAAATGATACCTCACTTGTGTGGGTAGGCCTAGCGCCCGAGACAGGAAACGCCCCAAAACGCAACGTGGACACATCCCATTTTTTTAAAGAAAACAGAGCTTTTTTTTGCAAAGTGCCTACCTGTAGATTTTGGCCTCTAGCTCAGCCGGCACCTAGTGAAACCTACCAAACCTGTGCATTTTTTAAAACTAGAGACGTAGGGGAATCCAAGATGGGGTGACTTGTGCGGCTGTGACCAGGTTCTGTTACCCAGAATCCTTTTCAAACCTCACAATTTGGCTAAAAAAACACATTTTCCACACATTTCGGTGACAGAAAGTTCTGGAATCTGAGAGGAGCCACAAATTTCCTTCCACCCAGCGTTCCCCCGAGTCTCCCAATAAAAATGATACCTCACTAGTGTAGGTAGGCCTAGCGGCCGCAACAGGACACATCCCAACACACAACGTGGACATATCACAATTTTTCATTGAAAACAGTGCCTACCTGTAGATTTTGGCCTCTAGCTCAGCCGGCACCTAGGGAAACCTACCAAACCTGTGCATTTTTTAAAACTAGAGACTTAGAGGAATCCAAGATGGGGTGAGTTGTGGGGCTCTGACCAAGTTCTGTTACCCAGAATCCTTGGCAAACCTCAAAATTTGGCTAAAAAAACTCATTTTCCTCACATTTCGGTGACAGAAAGTTCTGGAATCTGAGAGGAGCCACAAATTTCCTTCCACCCAGCGTTTCCCCAAGTCTCCCGATAAAAATGATACCTCACTTGTGTGGGTAGGCCTAGCGGCCACGACAACTCACACCCCAAAACACAAAGTGGACACATCCCATTTTTTTAAAGAAAACAGAGCTTTTTTTTGCAAAGTGCCTACCTGTAGATTTTGGCCTCTAGCTCAGCCGGCACCTAGGGAAACCTACCAAACCTGTGCATTTTTTAAAACTAGAGACCTAGGGGAATCCAAGATGGGGTGACTTGTGGGGCTCTGACCAGGTTCTGTTACCCAGAATCCTTTGCAAACCTCAAATTTTGGCTAAAAAAAAATGCATTTTCCTCACATTTCGGTGACAGAAAGTTCTGGAATCTGAGAGGAGCCACAAATTTCCTTCCACCCAGCGTTCCCCCAAGTCTCCTGATAAAAATGATACTTCACTTGTGTGGGTAGGCCTAGCGCCCGAGACAGGAAACGCCCCAAAATGCAACGTGGACACATCCCATTTTTTTACAGAAAACAGAGCTTTTTTTTGCAAAGTGCCTACCTGTAGATTTTGGCCTCTAGCTCAGCCGGCACCTAGGGAAACCTACCAAACCTGTGCATTTTTGAAAACTAGAGACCTAGGGGAATCCAAGATGGGGTGACTTGTGGGGCTCTGACCAGGTTCTGTTACCCAGAATCCTTGGCAAACCTCAAAATTTGGCTAAAAAAACGCATTTTGCTCACATTTCGGTAACAGAAAGTTCTGGAATCTGAGAGGAGCCACAAATTTCCTTCCACCCAGCGTTTCCCCAAGTCTCCCGATAAAAATGATACCTCACTTGTGTGGGTAGGCCTAGCGCCTGCGACAGGAAACGCCCCAAAACGCAATGTGGACACATCACAGAAAACAGAGCTGTTTTTTGCAAAGTGTCTACCTGTAGATTTTGGCCTCTAGCTCAGCCGGCACCTAGGGAAACCTACCAAACCTGTGCATTTTTGAAAACTAGAGACCTAGGGAAATTCCAAGATGGGGTGACTTGTGGGGCTCTGACCAGGTTCGGTTACCCAGAATCCTTTGCAAACCTCAAATTTTGGCCCAAAAAAAACATTTTCCTCACATTTCGGTGACAGAAAGTTCTGGAATCTGAGAGGAGCCACAAATTTCCTTCCACCCAGCGTTTCCCCAAGTCTCCCGATAAAAATGATACCTCACTTGTGTGGGTAGGCCTAGCGGCCACGACACAACCCACCCCAAAACACAAAGTGGACACATCCCATTTTTTGAAAGAAAACAGAGCTGTTTTTTGCAAAGTGCCTACCTGTAGATTTTGGCCTCTAGCTCAGCCGGCACCTAGGGAAACCTACCAAACCTGTGCATTTTTGAAAACTAGAGACCTAGGGGAATCCAAGATGGGGTGACTTGTGGGGCTCTGACCAGGTTCTGTTACCCAGAATCCTTTGCAAAACTCATATTGTGGCTAAAAAAACGCATTTTCCTCACATTTCGGTGACAGAAAGTTCTGGAATCTGAGAGGAGCCACAAATTTCCTTCCACCCAGCGTTCCCCCAAGTCTCCCGATAAAAATGATACCTCACTTGTGTGGGTAGGCCTAGCACCCGAGACTGGAAACGCCCCAAAACGCAACGTGGACACATCCCATTTTTTTTAAGAAAACAGAGCTTTTTTTTGCAAAGTGCCTACCTGTAGATTTTGGCCTCTAGCTCAGCCGGCACCTAGGGAAACCTACCAAACCTGTGCATTTTTTAAAACTAGAGACCTAGGGGAATCCAAGATGGGGTGACTTGTGGGGCTCTGACCAGGTTCTGTTACCCAGAATCCTTTGCAAACCTCAAATTTTGGCTAAAAAAAAATGCATTTTCCTCACATTTCGGTGACAGAAAGTTCTGGAATCTGAGAGGAGCCACAAATTTCCTTCCACCCAGCGTTCCCCCAAGTCTCCTGATAAAAATGATACCTCACTTGTGTGGGTAGGCCTAGCGCCCGAGACAGGAAACGCCCCAAAATGCAACGTGGACACATCCCATTTTTTTACAGAAAACAGAGCTTTTTTTTGCAAAGTGTCTAACTGTAGATTTTGGCCTCTAGCTCAGCCAGCACCTAGGAAAACCTACCAAACCTGTACATTTTTGAAAACTAGAGACCTAGGGGAATCCAAGATGGGGTGACTTGTGGGCCTCTGACCAGGTTCGGTTACCCAGAATCCTTTGTAAACCTCAAATTTTGGCTAAAAAAATGCATTTTCCTCACATTTCGGTGACAGAAATAACTGGAATCTGAGAGGAGCCACAAATTTCCTTCCACCCAGCGTTCCCCCAAGTCTCCTGATAAAAATGATTCCTCACTTGTGTGGGTAGGCCTAGCGCCCACGACAGGAAACGCCCCAAAAAGCAACGTGGACACATCCCATTTTTTTAAAGAAAACAGAGCTGTTTTTTTGTAAAGTGCCTACCTGTAGATTGTGGCCTCAAGCTTAGCCGGCACCTAGGGAAACCTACCAAACCTGTGCATTTTTTAAAACTAGAGACCTAGGGGAATCCAAGATGGGGTGACTTGTGGGGCTCTGACCAGGTTCTGTTACCCAAATCCTTTTCAAACCTCAAAATCTGGCTAAAAAAACTCATTTTCCTCACATTTTGGTGACAGAAAGTTCTGGAATCTGAGAGGAGCCACAAATTTCCTTCCACCCGGCGTTCCCCCGAGTCTCCCGATAAAAATTATACCTCACTTGTGTGGGTAGGCCTAGCGGCCGCAACAGGACACACCCCAAAACACAACGTGGACACATCACAATTTTTCATTGAAAACAGTGCATACCTGTAGATTTTGGCGTCTAGCTCAGCCGGCACCTAGGGAAACCTACCAAACCTGTGCATTTTTGAAAACTAGAGACTTAGAGGAAGCCAAGATGGGGTGACTTGTGGGGCTCTGACCAGGTTCTGTTACCCAGAATCCTTTGCAAACCTCAAAATCTGGCTAAAAAAACTCATTTTCCTCACATTTCGGTGACAGAAAGTTCTGGAATCTGAGAGGAGCCACAAATTTCCTTCCACCCAGCGTTCCCCCAAGTCTCCCGATAAAAATGATACCTCACTTGTGTGGGTAGGCCTAGCGCCTGCGACAGGAAACGCCCCAAAACGCAACATGGACACATCACAGAAAACAGAGCTGTTTTTTGCAAAGTGCCTACCTGTAGATTTTAGCCTTTAGCTCAGCCGGCACCTAGGGAAACCTACCAAACCTGTGCATTTTTGAAAACTAAAGACCTAGGGAAATTCCAAGATGGGGTGACTTGTGGGGCTCTGACCAGGTTCGGTTACTCACAATCCTTTGCAAACCTCAAATTTTGGCCAAAAAAACAAATTTTCCTCACATTTCGGTGACAGAAAGTTCAAGAATCTGAGAGGAGCCACAAATTTCCTTCCACCCAGCGTTTCCCCAAGTCTCCCGATAAAAATGATACCTCACTTGTGTGGGTAGGCCTAGCGGCCATGACAGTACCCACCCCAAAACACAAAGTGGAGACATCCCATTTTTTGAAAGAAAAAAGAGCTGTTTTTTGCAAAGTGCCTACCTGTAGATTTTGGCCTCTAGAACAGCCGGCACCTAGGGAAACCTACCAAACCTGTGCATTTTTGAAAACTAGAGACCTAGGGGAATCCAAGATGGGGTGACTTGTGGGGCTCTGACCAGGTTCTGTTACCCAGAATCCTTTGCACACCTCATATTTTGGCTTAAAAAACGCATTTTCCTCACATTTCGGTAACAGAAAGTTCTTGAATCTGAGAGGAGCCACAAATTTCCTTCCACCCAGCGTTCCCCCAAGTGTCCCGATAAAAATGATACCTCACTTGTGTGGGTAGGCCTAGCGCCTGCGACAGGAAACGCCCCAAAACGCAACGTGGACACATCACAGAAAACAGAGCTGTTTTTTGCAAAGTGCCTATCTGTAGATTTTGGCCTCTAGCTCAGCCGGCACCTAGGGAAACCTACCAAACCTGTGCATTTTTTAAAACTAGAGACATAGGGAAATTCCAAGATGGGGTGACTTGTGGGGCTCTGACCAGGTTCGGTTACCCAGAATCCTTTGCAAACCTCAAATTTTGGCCAAAAAAACACATTTTCCTCACATTTCGGTGACAGAAAGTTCTGGAATCTGAGAGGAGCCACAAATTTCCTTCCACCCAGCGTTTCCCCAAGTCTCCCGATAAAAATGATACCTCACTTGTGTGGGTAGGCCTAGCGCCTGCGACAGGAAACGCCCCAAAACGCAACGTGGACACATCACAGAAAACAGAGCTGTTTTTTGCAAAGTGCCTACCTGTAGATTTTGGCCTCTAGCTCAGCCGGCACCTAGGGAAATCTACCAAACCTGTGCATTTTTGAAAACTAGAGACCTAGGGAAATTCCAAGATGGGGTGACTTGTGGGGCTCTGACCAGGTTCGGTTACCCAGAATCCTTTGCAAACCTCAACTTTTGGCCAAAAAAACACATTTTCTCACATTTCGGTGACAGAAAGTTCTGGAATCTGAGAGGAGCCACAAATTTCCTTCCACCCAGCGTTTCCCCAAGTCTCCCGATAAAAATGATACCTCACTTGTGTGGGTAGGCCTAGCGGCCACGACAGGACCCACCCCAAAACACAAAGTGGACACATCCCATTTTTTGAAAGAAAACAGAGCTGTTTTTTGCAAAGTGCTTACCTGTAGATTTTGGCCTCTAGCTCAGCCGGCACCTAGGGAAACCTACCAAACCTGTGCATTTTTGAAAACTAGAGACCTAGGGGAATCCAAGATGGGGTGACTTGTGGGGCTCTAACCAGGTTCTGTTACCCAGAATCCTTTGCAAACCTCATATTGTGGCTAAAAAAACGCATTTTCCTCACATTTCGGTGACAGAAAGTTCTGGAATCTGAGAGGAGCCACAAATTTCCTTCCACCCAGCGTTCCCCCAAGTCTCCCGATAAAAATGATACCTCACTTGTGTGGGTAGGCCTAGCACCCGAGACTGGAAACGCCCCAAAACGCAACGTGGACACATCCCATTTTTTTTAAGAAAACAGAGCTTTTTTTTGCAAAGTGCCTACCTGTAGATTTTGGCCTCTAGCTCAGCCGGCACCTAGGGAAACCTACCAAACCTGTGCATTTTTTGAAACTAGAGACCTAGGGGAATCCAAGATGGGGTGACTTGTGGGGCTCTGACCAGGTTCTGTTACCCAGAATCCTTTGCAAACCTCAAATTTTGGCTAAAGAAAAATGCATTTTCCTCACATTTCGGTGACAGAAAGTTCTGGAATCTGAGAGGAGCCACAAATTTCCTTCCACCCAGCGTTCCCCCAAGTCTCCTGATAAAAATGATACCTCACTTGTGTGGGTAGGCATAGCGCCCGAGACAGGAAACGCCCCAAAATGCAACGTGGACACATCCCATTTTTTTACAGAAAACAGAGCTTTTTTTTGCAAAGTGCCTAACTGTAGATTTTGGCCTCTAGCTCAGCCAGCACCTAGGAAAACCTACCAAACCTGTACATTTTTTAAAACTAGAGACCTAGGGGAATCCAAGATGGGGTGACTTGTGGGGCTCTGACCAGGTTCGGTTACCCAGAATCCTTTGTAAACCTCAAATTTTGGCTAAAAAAACGCATTTTCCTCACATTTCGGTGACAGAAATAACTGGAATCTGAGAGGAGCCACAAATTTCCTTCCACCTAGCGTTCCCCCAAGTCTCCTGATAAAAATGATTCCTCACTTGTGTGGGTAGGCCTAGCGCCCACGACAGGAAACGCCCCAAAACGCAACGTGGAGACATCCCATTTTTTTAAAGAAAACAGAGCTGTTTTTTTGTAAAGTGCCTACCTGTAGATTGTGGCCTCAAGCTTAGCCGGCACCTAGGGAAACCTACCAAACCTGTGCATTTTTTAAAACTAGAGACCTAGGGGAATCCAAGATGGGGTGACTTGTGGGGCTCTGACCAGGTTCTGTTACCCAAATCCTTTGAAAACCTCAAAATCTGGCTAAAAAAACTCATTTTCCTCACATTTTGGTGACAGAAAGTTCTGGAATCTGAGAGGAGCCACAAATTTCCTTCCACCCAGCGTTCCCCCGAGTCTCCCGATAAAAATGATACCTCACTTGTGTGGGTAGGCCTAGCGCCTGCGACAGGAAACGCCCCAAAACGCAACGTGGACACATCCCATTTTTTTAAAGAAAACAGAGCTGTTTTTTGCAAAGTGCCTACCTGTAGATTTTGGCCTCTAGCTCAGCTGGCACCTAGGGAAAC
This sequence comes from Pleurodeles waltl, assembly GCF_031143425.1. Lineage (NCBI taxonomy): Eukaryota > Metazoa > Chordata > Amphibia > Caudata > Salamandridae > Pleurodeles > Pleurodeles waltl. Next base: position 542,291 of record NW_027150404.1, on the reverse strand, counting down.
CTAACAAACCTGTGCATTTTCTAAAACTAGAGACCAAGGGGGATCCAAGATGGGGTGACTTGTGGGGCTCTGACCAGGTTCTGTTACCCAGAATCCTTTGCAAACCTCAAATTTTGGCTAAATAAACACATTTTCCTCACATTTCGGTGAAAGAAAGTTCTGGAATCTGAGAGGAGCTACAAATTTCCTTCCACCCAGCGTTCCCCGAGTCTCCCGACAAAAATGAAACCTCACTTGTGTGGGTAGGCCTAGCGGCCACAACAGGGCACAACCCAAAACACAACGTGGACACAACACAATTTTTCATTGAAAACAGTGCCTACCTGTAGATTTTGGCCTCTAGCTCAGCCGGCACCTAGGGAAACCTAACAAACCTGTGCATTTTCTAAAACTAGAGACCAAGGGGGATGCAAGATGGGGTGACTTGTGGGGCTCTGACCAGGTTCTGTTACCCAGAATCCTTTGCAAACCTCAAATTTTGGCTAAATAAACACATTTTCCTCACATTTCGGTGAAAGAAAGTTCTGGAATCTGAGAGGAGCTACAAATTTCCTTCCACCCAGCGTTCCCCGAGTCTCCCGACAAAAATGAAACCTCACTTGTGTGGGTAGGCCTAGCGGCCACAACAGGGCACAACCCAAAACACAACGTGGACACAACACAATTTTTCATTGAAAACAGTGCCTACCTGTAGATTTTGGCCTCTAGCTGAGCCGGCAACTAGGGAAACCTACCAAACCTGTGCATTTTTGAAAACTAGAGACTTAGAGGAATCCAAGATGGGGTGACTTGTGGGGCTCTGACCAGGTTCTGTTACCCAGAATCCTTTGCAAACTTCAACATTTGGCTAAAAAAACTCATTTTCCTCACATTTCGGTGACAGAAAGTTCTGGAATCTGAGAGGAGCCACAAATTTCCTTCCACCCAGCGTTCCCCCAAGTCTCCCGATAAAAATGATACCTCACTTGTGTGGGTAGGCCTAGCGCCTGCGACAGGAAACGCCCCAAAACGCAACGTGGACACATCCCATTTTTTTAAAGAAAACAGAGCTGTTTTTTGCAAAGTGCCTACCTGTAGATTTTGGCCTCTAGCTCAGCTGGCACCTAGGGAAACCTAACAAACCTGTGCATTTTCTAAAACTAGAGACCAAGGGGGATCCAAGATGGGGTGACTTGTGGGGCTCTGACCAGGTTCTGTTACCCAGAATCCTTTGCAAACCTCAAATTTTGGCTAAATAAACACATTTTCCTCACATTTCGGTGAAAGAAAGTTCTGGAATCTGAGAGGAGCTACAAATTTCCTTCCACCCAGCGTTCCCCGAGTCTCCCGACAAAAATGAAACCTCACTTGCGTGGGTAGGCCTAGCGGCCGCAACAGGACCCGACCCAAAACACAACGTGGACACAACACAATTTTTCATTGAAAACAGTGCCTACCTGTAGATTTTGGCCTCTAGCTGAGCCGGCAACTAGGGAAACCTACCAAACCTGTGCATTTTTGAAAACTAGAGACTTAGAGGAATCCAAGATGGGGTGACTTGTGGGGCTCTGACCAGGTTCTGTTACCCAGAATCCTTTGCTAACCTCAACATTTGGCTAAAAAAACTCATTTTCCTCACATTTCGGTGACAGAAAGTTCTGGAATCTGAGAGGAGCCACAAATTTCCTTCCACCCAGCGTTCCCCCAAGTCTCCTGATAAAAATGATACTTCACTTGTGTGGGTAGGCCTAGCGCCCGAGACAGGAAACGCCCCAAAATGCAACGTGGACACATCCCATTTTTTTACAGAAAACAGAGCTTTTTTTTGCAAAGTGCCTACCTGTAGATTTTGGCCTCTAGCTCAGCCGGCACCTAGGGAAACCTACCAAACCTGTGCATTTTTGAAAACTAGAGACCTAGGGGAATCCAAGATGGGGTGACTTGTGGGGCTCTGACCAGGTTCTGTTACCCAGAATCCTTGGCAAACCTCAAAATTTGGCTAAAAAAACGCATTTTGCTCACATTTCGGTAACAGAAAGTTCTGGAATCTGAGAGGAGCCACAAATTTCCTTCCACCCAGCGTTTCCCCAAGTCTCCCGATAAAAATGATACCTCACTTGTGTGGGTAGGCCTAGCGCCTGCGACAGGAAACGCCCCAAAACGCAATGTGGACACATCACAGAAAACAGAGCTGTTTTTTGCAAAGTGTCTACCTGTAGATTTTGGCCTCTAGCTCAGCCGGCACCTAGGGAAACCTACCAAACCTGTGCATTTTTTAAAACTAGAGACCTAGGGAAATTCCAAGATGGGGTGACTTGTGGGGCTCTGACCAGGTTCGGTTACCCAGAATCCTTTGCAAACCTCAAATTTTGGCCCCAAAAAAACATTTTCCTCACATTTCGGTGACAGAAAGTTCTGGAATCTGAGAGGAGCCACAAATTTCCTTCCACCCAGCGTTTCCCCAAGTCTCCCGATAAAAATGATACCTCACTTGTGTGGGTAGGCCTAGCGGCCACGACACAACCCACCCCAAAACACAAAGTGGACACATCCCATTTTTTGAAAGAAAACAGAGCTGTTTTTTGCAAAGTGCCTACCTGTAGATTTTGGCCTCTAGCTCAGCCGGCACCTAGGGAAACCTACCAAACCTGTGCATTTTTGAAAACTAGAGACCTAGGGGAATCCAAGATGGGGTGACTTGTGGGGCTCTGACCAGGTTCTGTTACCCAGAATCCTTTGCAAAACTCATATTGTGGCTAAAAAAACGCATTTTCCTCACATTTCGGTGACAGAAAGTTCTGGAATCTGAGAGGAGCCACAAATTTCCTTCCACCCAGCGTTCCCCCAAGTCTCCCGATAAAAATGATACCTCACTTGTGTGGGTAGGCCTAGCACCCGAGACTGGAAACGCCCCAAAACGCAACGTGGACACATCCCATTTTTTTAAAGAAAACAGAGCTTTTTTTTGCAAAGTGCCTACCTGTAGATTTTGGCCTCTAGCTCAGCCGGCACCTAGGGAAACCTACCAAACCTGTGCATTTTTTAAAACTAGAGACCTAGGGGAATCCAAGATGGGGTGACTTGTGGGGCTCTGACCAGGTTCTGTTACCCAGAATCCTTTGCAAACCTCAAATTTTGGCTAAAAAAAAATGCATTTTCCTCACATTTCGGTGACAGAAAGTTCTGGAATCTGAGAGGAGCCACAAATTTCCTTCCACCCAGCGTTCCCCCAAGTCTCCTGATAAAAATGATACCTCACTTGTGTGGGTAGGCCTAGCGCCCGAGACAGGAAACGCCCCAAAATGCAACGTGGACACATCCCATTTTTTTACAGAAAACAGAGCTTTTTTTTGCAAAGTGTCTAACTGTAGATTTTGGCCTCTAGCTCAGCCAGCACCTAGGAAAACCTACCAAACCTGTACATTTTTGAAAACTAGAGACCTAGGGGAATCCAAGATGGGGTGACTTGTGGGCCTCTGACCAGGTTCGGTTACCCAGAATCCTTTGTAAACCTCAAATTTTGGCTAAAAAAATGCATTTTCCTCACATTTCGGTGACAGAAATAACTGGAATCTGAGAGGAGCCACAAATTTCCTTCCACCCAGCGTTCCCCCAAGTCTCCTGATAAAAATGATTCCTCACTTGTGTGGGTAGGCCTAGCGCCCACGACAGGAAACGCCCCAAAAAGCAACGTGGACACATCCCATTTTTTTAAAGAAAACAGAGCTGTTTTTTTGTAAAGTGCCTACCTGTAGATTGTGGCCTCAAGCTTAGCCGGCACCTAGGGAAACCTACCAAACCTGTGCATTTTTTAAAACTAGAGACCTAGGGGAATCCAAGATGGGGTGACTTGTGGGGCTCTGACCAGGTTCTGTTACCCAAATCCTTTTCAAACCTCAAAATCTGGCTAAAAAAACTCATTTTCCTCACATTTTGGTGACAGAAAGTTCTGGAATCTGAGAGGAGCCACAAATTTCCTTCCACCCAGCGTTCCCCCGAGTCTCCCGATAAAAATTATACCTCACTTGTGTGGGTAGGCCTAGCGGCCGCAACAGGACACACCCCAAAACACAACGTGGACACATCACAATTTTTCATTGAAAACAGTGCATACCTGTAGATTTTGGCGTCTAGCTCAGCCGGCACCTAGGGAAACCTACCAAACCTGTGCATTTTTGAAAACTAGAGACTTAGAGGAAGCCAAGATGGGGTGACTTGTGGGGCTCTGACCAGGTTCTGTTACCCAGAATCCTTTGCAAACCTCAAAATCTGGCTAAAAAAACTCATTTTCCTCACATTTCGGTGACAGAAAGTTCTGGAATCTGAGAGGAGCCACAAATTTCCTTCCACCCAGCGTTCCCCCAAGTCTCCCGATAAAAATGATACCTCACTTGTGTGGGTAGGCCTAGCGCCTGCGACAGGAAACGCCCCAAAACGCAACATGGACACATCACAGAAAACAGAGCTGTTTTTTGCAAAGTGCCTACCTGTAGATTTTAGCCTTTAGCTCAGCCGGCACCTAGGGAAACCTACCAAACCTGTGCATTTTTGAAAACTAAAGACCTAGGGAAATTCCAAGATGGGGTGACTTGTGGGGCTCTGACCAGGTTCGGTTACTCACAATCCTTTGCAAACCTCAAATTTTGGCCAAAAAAACAAATTTTCCTCACATTTCGGTGACAGAAAGTTCAAGAATCTGAGAGGAGCCACAAATTTCCTTCCACCCAGTGTTTCCCCAAGTCTCCCGATAAAAATGATACCTCACTTGTGTGGGTAGGCCTAGCGGCCATGACAGTACCCACCCCAAAACACAAAGTGGAGACATCCCATTTTTTGAAAGAAAAAAGAGCTGTTTTTTGCAAAGTGCCTACCTGTAGATTTTGGCCTCTAGAACAGCCGGCACCTAGGGAAACCTACCAAACCTGTGCATTTTTGAAAACTAGAGACCTAGGGGAATCCAAGATGGGGTGACTTGTGGGGCTCTGACCAGGTTCTGTTACCCAGAATCCTTTGCACACCTCATATTTTGGCTTAAAAAACGCATTTTCCTCACATTTCGGTAACAGAAAGTTCTTGAATCTGAGAGGAGCCACAAATTTCCTTCCACCCAGCGTTCCCCCAAGTGTCCCGATAAAAATGATACCTCACTTGTGTGGGTAGGCCTAGCGCCTGCGACAGGAAACGCCCCAAAACGCAACGTGGACACATCACAGAAAACAGAGCTGTTTTTTGCAAAGTGCCTATCTGTAGATTTTGGCCTCTAGCTCAGCCGGCACCTAGGGAAACCTACCAAACCTGTGCATTTTTTAAAACTAGAGACATAGGGAAATTCCAAGATGGGGTGACTTGTGGGGCTCTGACCAGGTTCGGTTACCCAGAATCCTTTGCAAACCTCAAATTTTGGCCAAAAAAACACATTTTCCTCACATTTCGGTGACAGAAAGTTCTGGAATCTGAGAGGAGCCACAAATTTCCTTCCACCCAGCGTTTCCCCAAGTCTCCCGATAAAAATGATACCTCACTTGTGTGGGTAGGCCTAGCGCCTGCGACAGGAAACGCCCCAAAACGCAACGTGGACACATCACAGAAAACAGAGCTGTTTTTTGCAAAGTGCCTACCTGTAGATTTTGGCCTCTAGCTCAGCCGGCACCTAGGGAAATCTACCAAACCTGTGCATTTTTGAAAACTAGAGACCTAGGGAAATTCCAAGATGGGGTGACTTGTGGGGCTCTGACCAGGTTCGGTTACCCAGAATCCTTTGCAAACCTCAACTTTTGGCCAAAAAAACACATTTTCTCACATTTCGGTGACAGAAAGTTCTGGAATCTGAGAGGAGCCACAAATTTCCTTCCACCCAGCGTTTCCCCAAGTCTCCCGATAAAAATGATACCTCACTTGTGTGGGTAGGCCTAGCGGCCACGACAGGACCCACCCCAAAACACAAAGTGGACACATCCCATTTTTTGAAAGAAAACAGAGCTGTTTTTTGCAAAGTGCTTACCTGTAGATTTTGGCCTCTAGCTCAGCCGGCACCTAGGGAAACCTACCAAACCTGTGCATTTTTGAAAACTAGAGACCTAGGGGAATCCAAGATGGGGTGACTTGTGGGGCTCTAACCAGGTTCTGTTACCCAGAATCCTTTGCAAACCTCATATTGTGGCTAAATAAACGCATTTTCCTCACATTTCGGTGACAGAAAGTTCTGGAATCTGAGAGGAGCCACAAATTTCCTTCCACCCAGCGTTCCCCCAAGTCTCCCGATAAAAATGATACCTCACTTGTGTGGGTAGGCCTAGCACCCGAGACTGGAAACGCCCCAAAACGCAACGTGGACACATCCCATTTTTTTTAAGAAAACAGAGCTTTTTTTTGCAAAGTGCCTACCTGTAGATTTTGGCCTCTAGCTCAGCCGGCACCTAGGGAAACCTACCAAACCTGTGCATTTTTTGAAACTAGAGACCTAGGGGAATCCAAGATGGGGTGACTTGTGGGGCTCTGACCAGGTTCTGTTACCCAGAATCCTTTGCAAACCTCAAATTTTGGCTAAAGAAAAATGCATTTTCCTCACATTTCGGTGACAGAAAGTTCTGGAATCTGAGAGGAGCCACAAATTTCCTTCCACCCAGCGTTCCCCCAAGTCTCCTGATAAAAATGATACCTCACTTGTGTGGGTAGGCATAGCGCCCGAGACAGGAAACGCCCCAAAATGCAACGTGGACACATCCCATTTTTTTACAGAAAACAGAGCTTTTTTTTGCAAAGTGCCTAACTGTAGATTTTGGCCTCTAGCTCAGCCAGCACCTAGGAAAACCTACCAAACCTGTACATTTTTTAAAACTAGAGACCTAGGGGAATCCAAGATGGGGTGACTTGTGGGGCTCTGACCAGGTTCGGTTACCCAGAATCCTTTGTAAACCTCAAATTTTGGCTAAAAAAACGCATTTTCCTCACATTTCGGTGACAGAAATAACTGGAATCTGAGAGGAGCCACAAATTTCCTTCCACCTAGCGTTCCCCCAAGTCTCCTGATAAAAATGATTCCTCACTTGTGTGGGTAGGCCTAGCGCCCACGACAGGAAACGCCCCAAAACGCAACGTGGAGACATCCCATTTTTTTAAAGAAAACAGAGCTGTTTTTTTGTAAAGTGCCTACCTGTAGATTGTGGCCTCAAGCTTAGCCGGCACCTAGGGAAACCTACCAAACCTGTGCATTTTTTAAAACTAGAGACCTAGGGGAATCCAAGATGGGGTGACTTGTGGGGCTCTGACCAGGTTCTGTTACCCAAATCCTTTGAAAACCTCAAAATCTGGCTAAAAAAACTCATTTTCCTCACATTTTGGTGACAGAAAGTTCTGGAATCTGAGAGGAGCCACAAATTTCCTTCCACCCAGCGTTCCCCCGAGTCTCCCGATAAAAATGATACCTCACTTGTGTGGGTAGGCCTAGCGCCTGCGACAGGAAACGCCCCAAAACGCAACGTGGACACATCCCATTTTTTTAAAGAAAACAGAGCTGTTTTTTGCAAAGTGCCTACCTGTAGATTTTGGCCTCTAGCTCAGCTGGCACCTAGGGAAACCTAACAAACCTGTGCATTTTCTAAAACTAGAGACCAAGGGGGATCCAAGATGGGGTGACTTGTGGGGCTCTAACCAGGTTCTGTTACCCAGAATCCTTTGCAAACCTCAAATTTTGGCTAAATAAACACATTTTCCTCACATTTCGGTGAAAGAAAGTTCTGGAATCTGAGAGGAGCTACAAATTTCCTTCCACCCAGCGTTCCCCGAGTCTCCCGACAAAAATGAAACCTCACTTGTGTGGGTAGGCCTAGCGGCCACAACAGGGCACAACCCAAAACACAACGTGGACACAACACAATTTTTCATTGAAAACAGTGCCTACCTGTAGATTATGGCCTCTAGCTCAGCCGGCACCTAGGGAAACCTAACAAACCTGTGCATTTTCTAAAACTAGAGACCAAGGGGGATGCAAGATGGGGTGACTTGTGGGGCTCTGACCAGGTTCTGTTACCCAGAATCCTTTGCAAACCTCAAATTTTGGCTAAATAAACACATTTTCCTCACATTTCGGTGAAAGAAAGTTCTGGAATCTGAGAGGAGCTACAAATTTCCTTCCACCCAGCGTTCCCCGAGTCTCCCGACAAAAATGAAACCTCACTTGTGTGGGTAGGCCTAGCGGCCACAACAGGGCACAACCCAAAACACAACGTGGACACAACACAATTTTTCATTGAAAACAGTGCCTACCTGTAGATTTTGGCCTCTAGCTGAGCCGGCAACTAGGGAAACCTACCAAACCTGTGCATTTTTGAAAACTAGAGACTTAGAGGAATCCAAGATGGGGTGACTTGTGGGGCTCTGACCAGGTTCTGTTACCCAGAATCCTTTGCAAACTTCAACATTTGGCTAAAAAAACTCATTTTCCTCACATTTCGGTGACAGAAAGTTCTGGAATCTGAGAGGAGCCACAAATTTCCTTCCACCCAGCGTTCCCCCAAGTCTCCCGATAAAAATGATACCTCACTTGTGTGGGTAGGCCTAGCGCCTGCGACAGGAAACGCCCCAAAACGCAACGTGGACACATCCCATTTTTTTAAAGAAAACAGAGCTGTTTTTTGCAAAGTGCCTACCTGTAGATTTTGGCCTCTAGCTCAGCTGGCACCTAGGGAAACCTAACAAACCTGTGCATTTTCTAAAACTAGAGACCAAGGGGGATCCAAGATGGGGTGACTTGTGGGGCTCTGACCAGGTTCTGTTACCCAGAATCCTTTGCAAACCTCAAATTTTGGCTAAATAAACACATTTTCCTCACATTTCGGTGAAAGAAAGTTCTGGAATCTGAGAGGAGCTACAAATTTCCTTCCACCCAGCGTTCCCCGAGTCTCCCGACAAAAATGAAACCTCACTTGCGTGGGTAGGCCTAGCGGCCGCAACAGGACCCGACCCAAAACACAACGTGGACACAACACAATTTTTCATTGAAAACAGTGCCTACCTGTAGATTTTGGCCTCTAGCTGAGCCGGCAACTAGGGAAACCTACCAAACCTGTGCATTTTTGAAAACTAGAGACTTAGAGGAATCCAAGATGGGGTGACTTGTGGGGCTCTGACCAGGTTCTGTTACCCAGAATCCTTTGCTAACCTCAACATTTGGCTAAAAAAACTCATTTTCCTCACATTTCGGTGACAGAAAGTTCTGGAATCTGAGAGGAGCCACAAATTTCCTTCCACCCAGCGTTCCCCCAAGTCTCCCGATAAAAATGATACCTCACTTGTGTGGGTAGGCCTAGCGCCTGCGACAGGAAACGCCCCAAAACGCAACGTGGACACATCCCATTTTTTTAAAGAAAACAGAGCTGTTTTTTGCAAAGTGCCTACCTGTAGATTTTGGCCTCTAGCTCAGCTGGCACCTAGGGAAACCTAACAAACCTGTGCATTTTCTAAAACTAGAGACCAAGGGGGATCCAAGATGGGGTGACTTGTGGGGCTCTGACCAGGTTCTGTTACCCAGAATCCTTTGCAAACCTCAAATTTTGGCTAAATAAACACATTTTCCTCACATTTCGGTGAAAGAAAGTTCTGGAATCTGAGAGGAGCTACAAATTTCCTTCCACCCAGCGTTCCCCGAGTCTCCCGACAAAAATGAAACCTCACTTGTGTGGGTAGGCCTAGCGGCCACAACAGGACACAACCCAAAACACAACGTGGACACAACACAATTTTTCATTGAAAACAGTGCCTACCTGTAGATTTTGGCCTCTAGCTGAGCCGGCAACTAGGGAAACCTACCAAACCTGTGCATTTTTGAAAACTAGAGACTTAGAGGAATCCAAGATGGGGTGACTTGTGGGGCTCTGACCAGGTTCTGTTACCCAGAATCCTTTGCAAACCTCAACATTTGGCTAAAAAAACTCATTTTCCTCACATTTCAGTGACAGAAAGTTCTGGAATCTGAGAGGAGCCACAAATTTCCTTCCACCCAGCGTTCCCCCAAGTCTCCCGATAAAAATGATACCTCACTTGTGTGGGTAGGCCTAGCGCCTGCGACAGGAAACGCCCCAAAACGCAACGTGGACACATCCCATTTTTTTAAAGAAAACAGAGCTGTTTTTTGCAAAGTGCCTACCTGTAGATTTTGGCCTCTAGCTCAGCTGGCACCTAGGGAAACCTAACAAACCTGTGCATTTTCTAAAACTAGAGACCAAGGGGGATCCAAGATGGGGTGACTTGTGGGGCTCTGACCAGGTTCTGTTACCCAGAATCCTTTGCAAACCTCAAATTTTGGCTAAATAAACACATTTTCCTCACATTTCGGTGAAAGAAAGTTCTGGAATCTGAGAGGAGCTACAAATTTCCTTCCACCCAGCGTTCCCCGAGTCTCCCGACAAAAATGAAACCTCACTTGCGTGGGTAGGCCTAGCGGCCGCAACAGGACCCGACCCAAAACACAACATGGACACAACACAATTTTTCATTGAAAACAGTGCCTACCTGTAGATTTTGGCCTCTAGCTGAGCCGGCAACTAGGGAAACCTACCAAACCTGTGCATTTTTGAAAACTAGAGACTTAGAGGAATCCAAGATGGGGTGACTTGTGGGGCTCTGACCAGGTTCTGTTACCCAGAATCCTTTGCAAACCTCAACATTTGGCTAAAAAAACTCATTTTCCTCACATTTCGGTGACAGAAAGTTCTGGAATCTGAGAGGAGCCACAAATTTCCTTCCACCCAGCGTTCCCCCAAGTCTCCCGATAAAAATGATACCTCACTTGTGTGGGTAGGCCTAGCGCCTGCGACAGGAAAAGCCCCAAAACGCAACGTGGACACATCCCATTTTTTTAAAGAAAACAGAGCTGTTTTTTGCAAAGTGCCTACCTGTAGATTTTGGCCTCTAGCTCAGCTGGCACCTAGGGAAACCTAACAAACCTGTGCGTTTTCTAAAACTAGAGACCAAGGGGGATCCAAGATGGGGTGACTTGTGGGGCTCTGACCAGGTTCTGTTACCCAGAATCCTTTGCAAACCTCAAATTTTGGCTAAATAAACACATTTTCCTCACATTTCGGTGAAAGAAAGTTCTGGAATCTGAGAGGAGCTACAAATTTCCTTCCACCCAGCGTTCCCCGAGTCTCCCGACAAAAATGAAACCTCACTTGCGTGGGTAGGCCTAGCGGCCGCAACAGGACCCGACCCAAAACACAACATGGACACAACACAATTTTTCATTGAAAACAGTGCCTACCTGTAGATTTTGGCTTCTAGCTGAGCCGGCAACTAGGGAAACCTACCAAACCTGTGCATTTTTGAAAACTAGAGACTTAGAGGAATCCAAGATGGGGTGACTTGTGGGGCTCTGACCAGGTTCTGTTACCCAGAATCCTTTGCTAACCTCAACATTTGGCTAAAAAAACTCATTTTCCTCACATTTCGGTGACAGAAAGTTCTGGAATCTGAGAGGAGCCACAAATTTCCTTCCACCCAGCGTTCCCCCAAGTCTCCCGATAAAAATGATACCTCACTTGTGTGGGTAGGCCTAGCGCCTGCGACAGGAAACGCCCCAAAACGCAACGTGGACACATCCCATTTTTTTAAAGAAAACAGAGCTGTTTTTTGCAAAGTGCCTACCTGTAGATTTTGGCCTCTAGCTCAGCTGGCACCTAGGGAAACCTAACAAACCTGTGCACTTTCTAAAACTAGAGACCAAGGGGGATCCAAGATGGGGTGACTTGTGGGGCTCTGACCAGGTTCTGTTACCCAGAATCCTTTGCAAACCTCAAATTTTGGCTAAATAAACACATTTTCCTCACATTTCGGTGAAAGAAAGTTCTGGAATCTGAGAGGAGCTACAAATTTCCTTCCACCCAGCGTTCCCCGAGTCTCCCGACAAAAATGAAACCTCACTTGTGTGGGTAGGCCTAGCGGCCACAACAGGACACAACCCAAAACACAACGTGGACACAACACAATTTTTCATTGAAAACAGTGCCTACCTGTAGATTTTCGCCTCTAGCTCAGCCGGCAACTAGGGAAACCTACCAAACCTGTGCATTTTTTAAAACTAGAGACTTAGAGGAATCCAAGATGGGGTGACTTGTGGGGCTCTGACCAGGTTCTGTTACCCAGAATCCTTTGCAAACCTCAAATTTTGGCTAAATAAACACATTTTCCTCACATTTCGGTGAAAGAAAGTTCTGGAATCTGAGAGGAGCTACAAATTTCCTTCCACCCAGCGTTCCCCGAGTCTCCCGACAAAAATGAAACCTCACTTGCGTGGGTAGGCCTAGCGGCCGCAACAGTACCCGACCCAAAACACAACGTGGACACAACACAATTTTTCATTGAAAACAGTGCCTACCTGTAGATTTTTTCCTCTAGCTGAGCCGGCAACTAGGGAAACCTACCAAACCTGTGCATTTTTGAAAACTAGAGACTTAGAGGAATCCAAGATGGGGTGACTTGTGGGGCTCTGACCAGGTTCTGTTACCCAGAATCCTTTGCAAACCTCAACATTTGGCTAAAAAAACTCATTTTCCTCACATTTCGGTGACAGAAAGTTCTGGAATCTGAGAGGAGCCACAAATTTCCTTCCACCCAGCGTTCCCCAAAGTCTCCCGATAAAAATTATACCTCACTTGTGTGGGTAGGCCTAGCACCCGCGACAGGAAATGCCCTAAAACGCAACGTGGACACATCCCATTTTTTTAAAGAAAACAGAGCTGTTTTTTGCAAAGTGCCTACCTGTAGATTTTGGCCTCTAGCTCAGCCGGCACCTACGAAAACTTACCAAACCTGTGCATTTTTCAAAACTAGAGACCTAGGGTAATCCAAGATGGGGTGACTTGTGGGGCTCTGACCAGGTTCTGTTACCCAGAATCCTTTGCAAACCTCAAAATCTGGCTAAAAAAACTCATTTTCCTCACATTTCGGTGACAGAAAGTTCTGGAATCTGAGAGGAGCCACAAATTTCCTTCCACCCAGCGTTCCCCCAAGTCTACCGATAAAAATGATACCTCACTTGTGTGGGTAGGCCTAGCGCCCGAGACAGGAAACGCCCCAAAACGCAACGTGGACACATCCCATTTTTTTAAAGAAAACAGAGCTTTTTTTTGCAAAGTGCCTACCTGTAGATTTTGGCCTCTAGCTCAGCCGGCACCTAGGGAAACCTACCAAACCTGTGCATTTTTTAAAACTAGAGACTTAGAGGAATCCAAGATGGGGTGACTTGTGGGGCTCTGACCAGGTTCTGTTACCCAGAATCCTTTGCAAACCTCAAATTTTGGCTAAATAAAACATTTTCCTCACATTTCGGTGAAAGAAAGTTCTGGAATCTGAGAGGAGCTACAAATTTCCTTCCACCCAGCGTTCCCCGAGTCTCCCGACAAAAATGAAACCTCACTTGTGTGGGTAGGCCTAGCGGCCGCAACAGACCCCGACCCAAAACACAACGTGGACACAACACAATTTTTCATTGAAAACAGTGCCTACCTGTAGATTTTGGCCTCTAGCTGAGCCGGCAACTAGGGAAGCCTACCAAACCTGTGCATTTTTGAAAACTAGAGACTTAGAGGAATCCAAGATGGGGTGACTTGTGGGGCTCTGACCAGGTTCTGTTACCCAGAATCCTTTGCAAACCTAAAAATTTGGCTAAAAAAACTCATTTTCCTCACATTTTGGTGACAGAAAGTTCTGGAATCTGAGAGGAGCCACAAATTTCCTTCCACCCAGCGTTCCCCCAAGTCTCCCGATAAAAATGATACCTCACTTGTGTGGGTAGGCCTAGCGCCTGCGACAGGAAACGCCCCAAAACGCAACGTGGACACATCCCATTTTTTTAAAGAAAACAGAGCTGTTTTTTGCAAAGTGCCTACCTGTAGATTTTGGCCTCTAGCTCAGCTGGCACCTAGGGAAACCTAACAAACCTGTGCATTTTCTAAAACTAGAGACCAAGGGGGATCCAAGATGGGGTGACTTGTGGGGCTCTGACCAGGTTCTGTTACCCAGAATCCTTTGCAAACCTCAAATTTTGGCTAAATAAACACATTTTCCTCACATTTCGGTGAAAGAAAGTTCTGGAATCTGAGAGGAGCTACAAATTTCCTTCCACCCAGCGTTCCCCGAGTCTCCCGACAAAAATGAAACCTCACTTGCGTGGGTAGACCTAGCGGCCGCAACAGGACCCAACCCAAAACACAACGTGGACACAACACAATTTTTCATTGAAAACAGTGCCTACCTATAGATTTTGGCCTCTAGCTGAGCCGGCAACTAGGGAAACCTACCAAACCTGTGCATTTTTGAAAACTAGAGACTTAGAGGAATCCAAGATGGGGTGACTTGTGGGGCTCTGACCAGGTTCTGTTACCCAGAATCCTTTGCAAACCTCAACATTTGGCTAAAAAAACTCATTTTCCTCACATTTCGGTGACAGAAAGTTCTGGAATCTGAGAGGAGCCACAAATTTCCTTCCACCCAGCGTTCCCCCAAGTCTCCCGATAAAAATGATACCTCACTTGTGTGGGTAGGCCTAGCGCCTGCGGCAGGAAACGCCCCAAAACGCAACGTGGACACATCCCATTTTTTTAAAGAAAACAGAGCTGTTTTTTGCAAAGTGCCTACCTGTAGATTTTGGCCTCTAGCTCAGCTGGCACCTAGGGAAACCTAACAAACCTGTGCATTTTCTAAAACTAGAGACCAAGGGGGATCCAAGATGGGGTGACTTGTGGGGCTCTGACCAGGTTCTGTTACCCAGAATCCTTTGCAAACCTCAAATTTTGGCTAAATAAACACATTTTCCTCACATTTCGGTGAAAGAAAGTTCTGGAATCTGAGAGGAGCTACAAATTTCCTTCCACCCAGCGTTCCCCGAGTCTCCCGACAAAAATGAAACCTCACTTGCGTGGGTAGGCCTAGCGGCCGCAACAGGACCCGACCCAAAACACAACGTGGACACAACACAATTTTTCATTGAAAACAGTGCCTAGCTGTAGATTTTGGCCTCTAGCTGAGCCGGCAACTAGGGAAACCTACCAAACCTGTGCATTTTTGAAAACTAGAGACTTAGAGGAATCCAAGATGGGGTGACTTGTGGGGCTCTGACCAGGTTCTGTTACCCAGAATCCTTTGCAAACCTCAACATTTGGCTAAAAAAACTCATTTTCCTCACATTTCGGTGACAGAAAGTTCTGGAATCTGAGAGGAGCCACAAATTTCCTTCCACCCAGCGTTCCCCAAAGTCTCCCGATAAAAATTATACCTCACTTGTGTGGGTAGGCCTAGCACCCGCGACAGGAAATGCCCTAAAACGCAACGTGGACACATCCCATTTTTTTAAAGAAAACAGAGCTGTTTTTTGCAAAGTGCCTACCTGTAGATTTTGGCCTCTAGCTCAGCCGGCACCTAGGAAAACTTACCAAACCTGTGCATTTTTGAAAACTAGAGACCTAGGGTAATCCAAGATGGGGTGACTTGTGGGGCTCTGACCAGGTTCTGTTACCCAGAATCCTTTGCAAACCTCATATGTTGGCAAAAAAAATGCATTTTTGTCATATTTAGGTGACAGAAAGTTCTGGAATCTGAGAGGAGCCACAAATTTCCTTCCACCCAGCGTTCCCCCAAGTCTCCCGATAAAAATGATACCTCACTTGTGTGGGTAGGCCTAGCGCCCGAGACAGGAAACGCCCCAAAACGCAACGTGGACACATCCCATTTTTTTAAAGAAAACAGAGCTTTTTTTTGCAAAGTGCCTACCTGTAGATTTTGGCCTCTAGCTCAGCCGGCACCTAGGGAAACCTACCAAACCTGTGCATTTTTTAAAACTAGAGACTTAGAGGAATCCAAGATGGGGTGACTTGTGGGGCTCTGACCAGGTTCTGTTACCCAGAATCCTTTGCAAACCTCAAATTTTGGCTAAATAAACACATTTTCCTCACATTTCGGTGAAAGAAAGTTCTGGAATCTGAGAGGAGCTACAAATTTCCTTCCACCCAGCGTTCCCCGAGTCTCCCGACAAAAATGAAACCTCACTTGTGTGGGTAGGCCTAGCGGCCGCAACAGGACCCGACCCAAAACACAACGTGGACACAACACAATTTTTCATTGAAAACAGTGCCTACCTGTAGATTTTGGCCTCTAGCTGAGCCGGCAACTAGGGAAACCTACCAAACCTGTGCATTTTTGAAAACTAGAGACTTAGAGGAATCCAAGATGGGGTGACTTGTGGGGCTCTGACCAGGTTCTGTTACCCAGAATCCTTTGCAAACCTCAACATTTGGCTAAAAAAACTAATTTTCCTCACATTTCGGTGACAGAAAGTTCTGGAATCTGAGAGGAGCCACAAATTTCCTTCCACCCAGCGTTCCCCCAAGTCTCCCGATAAAAATGATACCTCACTTGTGTGGGTAGGCCTAGCGCCTGCGACAGGAAACGCCCCAAAACGCAACGTGGACACATCCCATTTTTTTAAAGAAAACAGAGCTGTTTTTTGCAAAGTGCCTACCTGTAGATTTTGGCCTCTAGCTCAGCTGGCACCTAGGGAAACCTAACAAACCTGTGCATTTTCTAAAACTAGAGACCAAGGGGGATCCAAGATGGGGTGACTTGTGGGGCTCTGACCAGGTTCTGTTACCCAGAATCCTTTGCAAACCTCAAATTTTGGCTAAATAAACACATTTTCCTCACATTTCGGTGAAAGAAAGTTCTGGAATCTGAGAGGAGCTACAAATTTCCTTCCACCCAGCGTTCCCCGAGTCTCCCGACAAAAATGAAACCTCACTTGCGTGGGTAGGCCTAGCTGCCGCAACAGGACCCGACCCAAAACACAACGTGGACACAACACAATTTTTCATTGAAAACAGTGCCTACCTGTAGATTTTGGCCTCTAGCTGAGCCGGCAACTAGGGAAACCTACCAAACCTGTGCATTTTTGAAAACTAGAGACTTAGAGGAATCCAAGATGGGGTGACTTGTGGGGCTCTGACCAGGTTCTGTTACCCAGAATCCTTTGCAAACCTCAACATTTGGCTAAAAAAACTAATTTTCCTCACATTTCGGTGACAGAAAGTTCTGGAATCTGAGAGGAGCCACAAATTTCCTTCCACCCAGCGTTCCCCCAAGTCTCCCGATAAAAATGATACCTCACTTGTGTGGGTAGGCCTAGCGCCTGCGACAGGAAACGCCCCAAAACGCAACGTGGACACATCCCATTTTTTTAAAGAAAACAGAGCTGTTTTTTGCAAAGTGCCTACCTGTAGATTTTGGCCTCTAGCTCAGCTGGCACCTAGGGAAACCTAACAAACCTGTGCATTTTCTAAAACTAGAGACCAAGGGGGATCCAAGATGGGGTGACTTGTGGGGCTCTGACCAGGTTCTGTTACCCAGAATCCTTTGCAAACCTCAAATTTTGGCTAAATAAACACATTTTCCTCACATTTCGGTGAAAGAAAGTTCTGGAATCTGAGAGGAGCTACAAATTTCCTTCCACCCAGCGTTCCCCGAGTCTCCCGACAAAAATGAAACCTCACTTGCGTGGGTAGGCCTAGCGGCCGCAACAGGACCCGACCCAAAACACAACGTGGACACAACACAATTTTTCATTGAAAACAGTGCCTACCTGTAGATTTTGGCCTCTAGCTGAGCCGGCAACTAAGGAAACCTACCAAACCTGTGCATTTTTGAAAACTAGAGACTTAGAGGAATCCAAGATGGGGTGACTTGTGGGGCTCTGACCAGGTTCTGTTACCCAGAATCCTTTGCAAACCTCAACATTTGGCTAAAAAAACTCATTTTCCTCACATTTCGGTGACAGAAAGTTCTGGAATCTGAGAGGAGCCACAAATTTCCTTCCACCCAGCGTTCCCCCAAGTCTCCCGATAAAAATGATACCTCACTTGTGTGGGTAGGCCTAGCGCCTGCGACAGGAAACGCCCCAAAACGCAACGTGGACACATCCCATTTTTTTAAAGAAAACAGAGCTGTTTTTTGCAAAGTGCCTACCTGTAGATTTTGGCCTCTAGCTCAGCTGGCACCTAGGGAAACCTAACAAACCTGTGCGTTTTCTAAAACTAGAGACCAAGGGGGATCCAAGATGGGGTGACTTGTGGGGCTCTGACCAGGTTCTGTTACCCAGAATCCTTTGCAAACCTCAAATTTTGGCTAAATAAACACATTTTCCTCACATTTCGGTGAAAGAAAGTTCTGGAATCTGAGAGGAGCTACAAATTTCCTTCCACCCAGCGTTCCCCGAGTCTCCCGACAAAAATGAAACCTCACTTGCGTGGGTAGGCCTAGCGGCCGCAACAGGACCCGACCCAAAACACAACATGGACACAACACAATTTTTCATTGAAAACAGTGCCTACCTGTAGATTTTGGCCTCTAGCTGAGCCGGCAACTAGGGAAACCTACCAAACCTGTGCATTTTTGAAAACTAGAGACTTAGAGGAATCCAAGATGGGGTGACTTGTGGGGCTCTGACCAGGTTCTGTTACCCAGAATCCTTTGCTAACCTCAACATTTGGCTAAAAAAACTCATTTTCCTCACATTTCGGTGACAGAAAGTTCTGGAATCTGAGAGGAGCCACAAATTTCCTTCCACCCAGCGTTCCCCCAAGTCTCCCGATAAAAATGATACCTCACTTGTGTGGGTAGGCCTAGCGCCTGCGACAGGAAACGCCCCAAAATGCAACGTGGACACATCCCATTTTTTTAAAGAAAACAGAGCTGTTTTTTGCAAAGTGCCTACCTGTAGATTTTGGCCTCTAGCTCAGCTGGCACCTAGGGAAACCTAACAAACCTGTGCACTTTCTAAAACTAGAGACCAAGGGGGATCCAAGATGGGGTGACTTGTGGGGCTCTGACCAGGTTCTGTTACCCAGAATCCTTTGCAAACCTCAAATTTTGGCTAAATAAACACATTTTCCTCACATTTCGGTGAAAGAAAGTTCTGGAATCTGAGAGGAGCTACAAATTTCCTTCCACCCAGCGTTCCCCGAGTCTCCCGACAAAAATGAAACCTCACTTGTGTGGGTAGGCCTAGCGGCCACAACAGGACACAACCCAAAACACAACGTGGACACAACACAATTTTTCATTGAAAACAGTGCCTACCTGTAGATTTTCGCCTCTAGCTCAGCCGGCAACTAGGGAAACCTACCAAACCTGTGCATTTTTTAAAACTAGAGACTTAGAGGAATCCAAGATGGGGTGACTTGTGGGGCTCTGACCAGGTTCTGTTACCCAGAATCCTTTGCAAACCTCAAATTTTGGCTAAATAAACACATTTTCCTCACATTTCGGTGAAAGAAAGTTCTGGAATCTGAGAGGAGCTACAAATTTCCTTCCACCCAGCGTTCCCCGAGTCTCCCGACAAAAATGAAACCTCACTTGCGTGGGTAGGCCTAGCGGCCGCAACAGGACCCGACCCAAAACACAACGTGGACACAACACAATTTTTCATTGAAAACAGTGCCTACCTGTAGATTTTGGCCTCTAGCTGAGCCGGCAACTAGGGAAACCTACCAAACCTGTGCATTTTTGAAAACTAGAGACTTAGAGGAATCCAAGATGGGGTGACTTGTGGGGCTCTGACCAGGTTCTGTTACCCAGAATCCTTTGCAAACCTCAACATTTGGCTAAAAAAACTCATTTTCCTCACATTTCGGTGACAGAAAGTTCTGGAATCTGAGAGGAGCCACAAATTTCCTTCCACCCAGCGTTCCCCAAAGTCTCCCGATAAAAATTATACCTCACTTGTGTGGGTAGGCCTAGCACCCGCGACAGGAAATGCCCTAAAACGCAACGTGGACACATCCCATTTTTTTAAAGTAAACAGAGCTGTTTTTTGCAAAGTGCCTACCTGTAGATTTTGGCCTCTAGCTCAGCCGGCACCTAGGAAAACTTACCAAACCTGTGTATTTTTGAAAACTAGAGACCTAGGGTAATCCAAGATGGGGTGACTTGTGGGGCTCTGACCAGGTTCTGTTACCCAGAATCCTTTGCAAACCTCATATTTTGGCAAAAAAAATGCATTTTTGTCATATTTAGGTGACAGAAAGTTCTGGAATCTGAGAGGAGCCACAAATTTCCTTCCACCCAGCGTTCCCCCAAGTCTCCCGATAAAAATGATACCTCACTTGTGTGGGTAGGCCTAGCGCCCGAGACAGGAAACGCCCCAAAACGCAACGTGGACACATCCCATTTTTTTAAAGAAAACAGAGCTTTTTTTTGCAAAGTGCCTACCTGTAGATTTTGGCCTCCAGCTCAGCCGGCACCTAGGGAAACCTACCAAACCTGTGCATTTTTTAAAACTAGAGACTTAGAGGAATCCAAGATGGGGTGACTTGTGGGGCTCTGACCAGGTTCTGTTACCCAGAATCCTTTGCAAACCTCAAATTTTGGCTAAATAAACACATTTTCCTCACATTTCGGTGAAAGAAAGTTCTGGAATCTGAGAGGAGCTACAAATTTCCTTCCACCCAGCGTTCCCCGAGTCTCCCGACAAAAATGAAACCTCACTTGTGTGGGTAGGCCTAGCGGCCGCAACAGGCCCCGACCCAAAACACAACGTGGACACAACACAATTTTTCATTGAAAACAGTGCCTACCTGTAGATTTTGGCCTCTAGCTGAGCCGGCAACTAGGGAAACCTACCAAACCTGTGCATTTTTGAAAACTAGAGACTTAGAGGAATCCAAGATGGGGTGACTTGTGGGGCTCTGACCAGGTTCTGTTACCCAGAATCCTTTGCAAACCTCAACATTTGGCTAAAAAAACTCATTTTCCTCACATTTCGGTGACAGAAAGTTCTGGAATCTGAGAGGAGCCACAAATTTCCTTCCACCCAGCGTTCCCCCAAGTCTCCCGATAAAAATGATACCTCACTTGTGTGGGTAGGCCTAGCGCCTGCGACAGGAAACGCCCCAAAACGCAACGTGGACACATCCCATTTTTTTAAAGAAAACAGAGCTGTTTTTTGCAAAGTGCCTACCTGTAGATTTTGGCCTCTAGCTCAGCTGGCACCTAGGGAAACCTAACAAACCTGTGCATTTTCTAAAACTAGAGACCAAGGGGGATCCAAGATGGGGTGACTTGTGGGGCTCTGACCAGGTTCTGTTACCCAGAATCCTTTGCAAACCTCAAATTTTGGCTAAATAAACACATTTTCCTCACATTTCGGTGAAAGAAAGTTCTGGAATCTGAGAGGAGCTACAAATTTCCTTCCACCCAGCGTTCCCCGAGTCTCCCGACAAAAATGAAACCTCACTTGCGTGGGTAGGCCTAGCGGCCGCAACAGGACCCAACCCAAAACACAACGTGGACACAACACAATTTTTCATTGAAAACAGTGCCTACCTATAGATTTTGGCCTCTAGCTGAGCCGGCAACTAGGGAAACCTACCAAACCTGTGCATTTTTGAAAACTAGAGACTTAGAGGAATCCAAGATGGGGTGACTTGTGGGGCTCTGACCAGGTTCTGTTACCCAGAATCCTTTGCAAACCTCAACATTTGGATAAAAAAACTCATTTTCCTCACATTTCGGTGACAGAAAGTTCTGGAATCTGAGAGGAGCCACAAATTTCCTTCCACCCAGCGTTCCCCCAAGTCTCCCGATAAAAATGATACCTCACTTGTGTGGGTAGGCCTAGCGCCTGCGATAGGAAACGCCCCAAAACGCAACGTGGACACATCCCATTTTTTTAAAGAAAACAGAGCTGTTTTTTGCAAAGTGCCTACCTGTAGATTTTGGCCTCTAGCTCAGCTGGCACCTAGGGAAACCTAACAAACCTGTGCATTTTCTAAAACTAGAGACCAAGGGGGATCCAAGATGGGGTGACTTGTGGGGCTCTGACCAGGTTCTGTCACCCAGAATCCTTTGCAAACCTCAAATTTTGGCTAAATAAACACATTTTCCTCACATTTCGGTGAAAGAAAGTTCTGGAATCTGAGAGGAGCTACAAATTTCCTTCCACCCAGCGTTCCCCGAGTCTCCTGACAAAAATGAAACCTCACTTGCGTGGGTAGGCCTAGCGGCCGCAACAGGACCCGACCCAAAACACAACGTGGACACAACACAATTTTTCATTGAAAACAGTGCCTACCTGTAGATTTTGGCCTCTAGCTGAGCCGGCAACTAGGGAAACCTACCAAACCTGTGCATTTTTGAAAACTAGAGACTTAGAGGAATCCAAGATGGGGTGACTTGTGGGGCTCTGACCAGGTTCTGTTACCCAGAATCCTTTGCAAACCTCAACATTTGGCTAAAAAAACTCATTTTCCTCACATTTCGGTGACAGAAAGTTCTGGAATCTGAGAGGAGCCACAAATTTCCTTCCACCCAGCGTTCCCCCAAGTCTCCCGATAAAAATGATACCTCACTTGTGTAGGTAGGCCTAGGGCCTGCGACAGGAAACGCCCCAAAACGCAACGTGGACACATCCCATTTTTTTAAAGAAAACAGAGCTGTTTTTTGCATTGTGCCTACCTGTAGATTTTGGCCTCTAGCTCAGCTGGCACCTAGGGAAACCTAACAAACCTGTGCATTTTCTAAAACTAGAGACCAAGGGGGATCCAAGATGGGGTGACTTGTGGGGCTCTGACCAGGTTCTGTTACCCAGAATCCTTTGCAAACCTCAAATTTTGGCTAAATAAACACATTTTCCTCACATTTCGGTGAAAGAAAGTTCTGGAATCTGAGAGGAGCTACAAATTTCCTTCCACCCAGCGTTCCCCGAGTCTCCCGACAAAAATGAAACCTCACTTATGTGGGTAGGCCTAGCGGCCACAACAGGACACAACCCAAAACACAACGTGGACACAACACAATTTTTCATTGAAAACAGTGCCTACCTGTAGATTTTCGCCTCTAGCTCAGCCGGCAACTAGGGAAACCTACCAAACCTGTGCATTTTTTAAAACTAGAGACTTAGAGGAATCCAAGATGGGGTGACTTGTGGGGCTCTGACCAGGTTCTGTTACCCAGAATCCTTTGCAAACCTCAAATTTTGGCTAAATAAACACATTTTCCTCACATTTTGGTGAAAGAAAGTTCTGGAATCTGAGAGGAGCTACAAATTTCCTTCCACCCAGCGTTCCCCGAGTCTCCCGACAAAAATGAAACCTCACTTGCGTGGGTAGGCCTAGCGGCCGCAACAGGACCCACCCCAAAACACAACGTGGACACAACACAATTTTTCATTGAAAACAGTGCCTACCTGTAGATTTTGGCCTCTAGCTGAGCCGGCAACTAGGGAAACCTACCAAACCTGTGCATTTTTGAAAACTAGAGACTTAGAGGAATCCAAGATGGGGTGACTTGTGGGGCTCTGACCAGGTTCTGTTACCCAGAATCCTTTGCAAACCTCAACATTTGGCTAAAAAAACTCATTTTCCTCACATTTCGGTGACAGAAAGTTCTGGAATCTGAGAGGAGCCACAAATTTCCTTCCACCCAGCGTTCCCCAAAGTCTCCCGATAAAAATTATACCTCACTTGTGTGGGTAGGCCTAGCACCCGCGACAGGAAATGCCCTAAAACGCAACGTGGACACATCCCATTTTTTTAAAGAAAACAGAGCTGTTTTTTGCAAAGTGCCTACCTGTAGATTTTGGCCTCTAGCTCAGCCGGCACCTAGGAAAACTTACCAAACCTGTGCATTTTTGAAAACTAGAGACCTAGGGTAATCCAAGATGGGGTGACTTGTGGGGCTCTGACCAGGTTCTGTTACCCAGAATCCTTTGCAAACCTCATATTTTGGCAAAAAAAATGCATTTTTGTCATATTTAGGTGACAGAAAGTTCTGGAATCTGAGAGGAGCCACAAATTTCCTTCCACCCAGCGTTCCCCCAAGTCTCCAGATAAAAATGATACCTCACTTGTGTGGGTAGGCCTAGCGCCCGAGACAGGAAACGCCCCAAAACGCAACGTGGACACATCCCATTTTTTTAAAGAAAACAGAGCTTTTTTTTGCAAAGTGCCTACCTGTAGATTTTGGCCTCTAGCTCAGCCGGCACCTAGGGAAACCTACCAAACCTGTGCATTTTTTAAAACTAGAGACCTAGGGGAATCCAAGATGGGGTGACTTGTGCGGATGTGACCAGGTTCTGTTACCCAGAATCCTTTTCAAACCTCAAAATTTGGCTAAAAAAACACATTTTCCTCACATTTCGGTGACAGAAAGTTCTGGAATCTGAGAGGAGCCACAAATTTCCTTCCACCCAGCGTTTCCCCGAGTCTCCCAATAAAAATGATACCTCACTAGTGTAGGTAGGCCTAGCGGCCGCAACAGGACACACCCCAACACACAACGTGGACACATCACAATTTTTCATTGAAAACAGTGCCTACCTGTAGATTTTGGCCTCTAGCTCAGCCGGCACCTAGGGAAACCTACCAAACCTGTGCATTTTTTAAAACTAGAGACTTAGAGGAATCCAAGATGGGGTGACTTGTGGGGCTCTGACCAGGTTCTGTTACCCAGAATCCTTGGCAAACCTCAAAATTTGGCTAAAAAAACTCATTTTCCTCACATTTCGGTGACAGAAAGTTCTGGAATCTGAGAGGAGCCACAAATTTCCTTCCACCCAGCGTTTCCCCAAGTCTCCCGATAAAAATTATACCTCACTTGTGTGGGTAGGCCTAGCAGCCACGACAACTCACACCCCAAAACACAAAGTGGACACATCCCATTTTTTGAAAGAAAACAGAGCTGTTTTTTGCAAAGTGCCTACCTGTAGATTTTGGCCTCTAGCTCAGCCGGCACCTAGGGAAACCTACCAAACCTGAGCATTTTTTAAAACTAGAGACCTAGGGGAATCCAAGATGGGGTGACTTGTGGGGCTCTGACCAGGTTCTGTTACCCAGAATCCTTTTCAAACCTCATATATTGGCTAAAAAAACGCATATTCCTCAAATTTCGGTGACAGAAAGTTCTGGAATCTGAGAGGAGCCACAAATTTCCTTCCACTCAGCGTTCCCCCAAGTGTCCCGATAAAAATGATACCTCACTTGTGTGGGTAGGCCTAGCACCCGAGACAGGAAACGCCCCAAAACGCAACGTGGACACATCCCATTTTTTTAAAGAAAACAGAGCTTTTTTTTGCAAAGTGCCTACCTGTAGATTTTGGCCTCTAGCTCAGCCGGCACCTAGGGAAACCCACCAAACCTGTGCATTTTTGAAAACTAGAGACCTAGGGGAATCCAAGATGGGGTGACTTGTGCGGCTGTGACCAGGTTCTGTTACCCAGAATCCTTTTCAAACCTCAAAATTTGGCTAAAAAAACACATTTTCCTCACATTTCGGTGACAGAAAGTTCTGGAATCTGAGAGGAGCCACAAATTTCCTTCCACCCAGCGTTCCCCCGAGTCTCCCAATAAAAATGATACCTCACTAGTGTAGGTAGGCCTAGCGGCCGCAACAGGACACACCCCAACACACAACGTGGACACATCACAATTTTTCATTGAAAACAGTGCCTACCTGTAGATTTTGGCCTCTAGCTCAGCCGGCACCTAGGGAAACTTACCAAACCTGTGCATTTTTTAAAACTAGAGACTTAGAGGAATCCAAGATGGGGTGACTTGTGGGGCTCTGACCAGGTTCTGTTACCCAGAATCCTTGGCAAACCTCAAAATTTGGCTAAAAAAACTCATTTTCCTCACATTTCGGTGACAGAAAGTTCTGGAATCTGAGAGGAGCCACAAATTTCCTTCCACCCAGCGTTTCCCCAAGTCTCCCGATAAAAATGATACCTCACTTGTGTGGGTAGGCCTAGCGGCCACGACAACTCACACCCCAAAACGCAACGTGGACACATCCCATTTTTTTAAAGAAAACAGAGCTGTTTTTTGCAAAGTGCCTACCTGTAGATTTTGGCCTCTAGCTCAGCTGGCACCTAGGGAAACCTAACAAACCTGTGCATTTTCTAAAACTAGAGACCAAGGGGGATCCAAGATGGGGTGACTTGTGGGGCTCTGACCAGGTTCTGTTACCCAGAATCCTTTGCAAACCTCAAATTTTGGCTAAATAAACACATTTTCCTCACATTTCGGTGAAAGAAAGTTCTGGAATCTGAGAGGAGCTACAAATTTCCTTCCACCCAGCGTTCCCCGAGTCTCCCGACAAAAATGAAACCTCACTTGTGTGGGTAGGCCTAGCGGCCACAACAGGACACAACCCAAAACACAACGTGGACACAACACAATTTTTCATTGAAAACAGTGCCTACCTGTAGATTTTCGCCTCTAGCTCAGCCGGCAACTAGGGAAACCTACCAAACCTGTGCATTTTTTAAAACTAGAGACTTAGAGGAATCCAAGATGGGGTGACTTGTGGGGCTCTGACCAGGTTCTGTTACCCAGAATCCTTTGCAAACCTCAAATTTTGGCTAAATAAACACATTTTCCTCACATTTCGGTGAAAGAAAGTTCTGGAATCTGAGAGGAGCTACAAATTTCCTTCCACCCAGCGTTCCCCGAGTCTCCTGACAAAAATGAAACCTCACTTGCGTGGGTAGGCCTAGCGGCAGCAACAGGACCCGACCCAAAACACAACGTGGACACAACACAATTTTTCATTGAAAACAGTGCCTACCTGTAGATTTTGGCCTCTAGCTGAGCCGGCAACTAGGGAAACCTACCAAACCTGTGCATTTTTGAAAACTAGAGACTTAGAGGAATCCAAGATGGGGTGACTTGTGGGGCTCTGACCAGGTTCTGTTACCCAGAATCCTTTGCAAACCTCAACATTTGGCTAAAAAAACTCATTTTCCTCACATTTCGGTGACAGAAAGTTCTAGAATCTGAGAGGAGCCACAAATTTCCTTCCACCCAGCGTTCCCCCAAGTCTCCCGATAAAAATGATACCTCACTTGTGTAGGTAGGCCTAGGGCCTGCGACAGGAAACGCCCCAAAACGCAACGTGGACACATCCCATTTTTTTAAAGAAAACAGAGCTGTTTTTTGCAAAGTGCCTACCTGTAGATTTTGGCCTCTAGCTCAGCTGGCACCTAGGGAAACCTAACAAACCTGTGCATTTTCTAAAACTAGAGACCAAGGGGGATCCAAGATGGGGTGACTTGTGGGGCTCTGACCAGGTTCTGTTACCCAGAATCCTTTGCAAACCTCAAATTTTGGCTAAATAAACACATTTTCCTCACATTTCGGTGAAAGAAAGTTCTGGAATCTGAGAGGAGCTACAAATTTCCTTCCACCCAGCGTTCCCCGAGTCTCCCGACAAAAATGAAACCTCACTTATGTGGGTAGGCCTAGCGGCCACAACAGGACACAACCCAAAACACAACGTGGACACAACACAATTTTTCATTGAAAACAGTGCCTACCTGTAGATTTTCGCCTCTAGCTCAGCCGGCAACTAGGGAAACCTACCAAACCTGTGCATTTTTTAAAACTAGAGACTTAGAGGAATCCAAGATGGGGTGACTTGTGGGGCTCTGACCAGGTTCTGTTACCCAGAATCCTTTGCAAACCTCAAATTTTGGCTAAATAAACACATTTTCCTCACATTTTGGTGAAAGAAAGTTCTGGAATCTGAGAGGAGCTACAAATTTCCTTCCACCCAGCGTTCCCCGAGTCTCCTGACAAAAATGAAACCTCACTTGCGTTGGTAGGCCTAGCGGCCGCAACAGGACCCGCCCCAAAACACAACGTGGACACAACACAATTTTTCATTGAAAACAGTGCCTACCTGTAGATTTTGGCCTCTAGCTGAGCCGGCAACTAGGGAAACCTACCAAACCTGTGCATTTTTGAAAACTAGAGACTTAGAGGAATCCAAGATGGGGTGACTTGTGGGGCTCTGACCAGGTTCTGTTACCCAGAATCCTTTGCAAACCTCAACATTTGGCTAAAAAAACTCATTTTCCTCACATTTCGGTGACAGAAAGTTCTGGAATCTGAGAGGAGCCACAAATTTCCTTCCACCCAGCGTTCCCCAAAGTCTCCCGATAAAAATTATACCTCACTTGTGTGGGTAGGCCTAGCACCCGCGACAGGAAATGCCCTAAAACGCAACGTGGACACATCCCATTTTTTGAAAGAAAACAGAGCTGTTTTTTGCAAAGTGCCTACCTGTAGATTTTGGCCTCTAGCTCAGCCGGCACCTAGGAAAACTTACCAAACCTGTGCATTTTTGAAAACTAGAGACCTAGGGTAATCCAAGATGGGGTGACTTGTGGGGCTCTGACCAGGTTCTGTTACCCAGAATCCTTTGCAAACCTCATATTTTGGCAAAAAAAATGCATTTTTGTCATATTTAGGTGACAGAAAGTTCTGGAATCTGAGAGGAGCCACAAATTTCCTTCCACCCAGCGTTCCCCCAAGTCTCCAGATAAAAATGATACCTCACTTGTGTGGGTAGGCCTAGCGCCCGAGACAGGAAACGCCCCAAAACGCAACGTGGACACATCCCATTTTTTTAAAGAAAACAGAGCTTTTTTTTGCAAAGTGCCTACCTGTAGATTTTGGCCTCTAGCTCAGCCGGCACCTAGGGAAACCTACCAAACCTGTGCATTTTTTAAAACTAGAGACCTAGGGGAATCCAAGATGGGGTGACTTGTGCGGATGTGACCAGGTTCTGTTACCCAGAATCCTTTTCAAACCTCAAAATTTGGCTAAAAAAACACATTTTCCTCACATTTCGGTGACAGAAAGTTCTGGAATCTGAGAGGAGCCACAAATTTCCTTCCACCCAGCGTTTCCCCGAGTCTCCCAATAAAAATGATACCTCACTAGTGTAGGTAGGCCTAGCGGCCGCAACAGGACACACCCCAACACACAACGTGGACACATCACAATTTTTCATTGAAAACAGTGCCTACCTGTAGATTTTGGCCTCTAGCTCAGCCGGCACCTAGGGAAACCTACCAAACCTGTGCATTTTTTAAAACTAGAGACTTAGAGGAATCCAAGATGGGGTGACTTGTGGGGCTCTGACCAGGTTCTGTTACCCAGAATCCTTGGCAAACCTCAAAATTTGGCTAAAAAAACTCATTTTCCTCACATTTCGGTGACAGAAAGTTCTGGAATCTGAGAGGAGCCACAAATTTCCTTCCACCCAGCGTTTCCCCAAGTCTCCCGATAAACATTATACCTCACTTGTGTGGGTAGGCCTAGCAGCCACGACAACTCACACCCCAAAACACAAAGTGGACACATCCCATTTTTTGAAAGAAAACAGAGCTGTTTTTTGCAAAGTGCCTACCTGTAGATTTTGGCCTCTAGCTCAGCCGGCACCTAGGGAAACCTACCAAACCTGAGCATTTTTTAAAACTAGAGACCTAGGGGAATCCAAGATGGGGTGACTTGTGGGGCTCTGACCAGGTTCTGTTACCCAGAATCCTTTTCAAACCTCATATATTGGCTAAAAAAACGCATATTCCTCAAATTTCGGTGACAGAAAGTTCTGGAATCTGAGAGGAGCCACAAATTTCCTTCCACTCAGCGTTCCCCCAAGTGTCCCGATAAAAATGATACCTCACTTGTGTGGGTAGGCCTAGCACCCGAGACAGGAAACGCCCCAAAACGCAACGTGGACACATCCCATTTTTTTAAAGAAAACAGAGCTTTTTTTTGCAAAGTGCCCACCTGTAGATTTTGGCCTCTAGCTCAGCCGGCACCTAGGGAAACCCACCAAACCTGTGCATTTTTGAAAACTAGAGACCTAGGGGAATCCAAGATGGGGTGACTTGTGCGGCTGTGACCAGGTTCTGTTACCCAGAATCCTTTTCAAACCTCAAAATTTGGCTAAAAAAACACATTTTCCTCACATTTCGGTGACAGAAAGTTCTGGAATCTGAGAGGAGCCACAAATTTCCTTCCACCCAGCGTTCCCCCGAGTCTCCCAATAAAAATGATACCTCACTAGTGTAGGTAGGCCTAGCGGCCGCAACAGGACACACCCCAACACACAACGTGGACACATCACAATTTTTCATTGAAAACAGTGCCTACCTGTAGATTTTGGCCTCTAGCTCAGCCGGCACCTAGGGAAACTTACCAAACCTGTGCATTTTTTAAAACTAGAGACTTAGAGGAATCCAAGATGGGGTGACTTGTGGGGCTCTGACCAGGTTCTGTTACCCAGAATCCTTGGCAAACCTCAAAATTTGGCTAAAAAAACTCATTTTCCTCACATTTCGGTGACAGAAAGTTCTGGAATCTGAGAGGAGCCACAAATTTCCTTCCACCCAGCATTTCCCCAAGTCTCCCGATAAAAATGATACCTCACTTGTGTGGGTAGGCCTAGCGGCCACGACAACTCACACCCCAAAACACAAAGTGGACACATCCCATTTTTTGAAAGAAAACAGAGCTGTTTTTTGCAAAGTGCCTACCTGTAGATTTTGGCCTCTAGCTCAGCCGGCACCTAGGGAAACCTACCAAACCTGAGCATTTTTGAAAACTAGAGACCTAGGGGAATCCAAGATGGGGTGACTTGTGGGGCTCAGACCAGGTTCTGTTACCCAGAATCCTTTTCAAACCTCATATTTTGGCTAAAAAAACGCATATTCCTCAAATTTCGGTGACAGAAAGTTCTGGAATCTGAGAGGAGCCACAAATTTCCTTCCACTCAGCGTTCCCCCAAGTGTCCCGATAAAAATGATACCTCACTTGTGTGGGTAGGCCTAGCACCCGAGACAGGAAACGCTCCAAAACGCAACGTGGACACATCCCATTTTTTTAAAGAAAACAGAGCTTTTTTTTGCAAAGTGCCTACCTGTAGATTTTGGCCTCTACCTCAGCCGGAACCTAGGGAAACCTACCAAACCTGTGCATTTTTGAAAACTAGAGACCAAGGGGGATCCAAGATGGGGTGACTTGTGGGGCTCTGACCAGGTTCTGTTACCCAGACTCCTTTGCAAACCTCAAATTTTGACTAAAAAAACACATTTTCCTCACATTTCGGTGACAGAAAGTTCTGGAATCTGAGAGGAGCCACAAATTTCCTTCCACCCAGCGTTCCCCCAAGTCTCCCGATAAAAATGATACCTCACTTGTGTGGGTAGGCCTTGCGCCCGCGACAGGAAATGCCCCAAAACACAACGTGGACACATCACAGAAAACAGAGCTGTTTTTTGCAAAGTGCCTACCTCTAGATTTTGGCCTCTAGCTCAGCCGGCACCTAGGGAAACCTACCAAACCTGAGCATTTTTGAAAACTAGAGACCTAGGGGAATCCAAGATGGGGTGACTTGTGGGGCTCTGACCAGGTTCTGTTACCCAGACTCCTTTGCAAACCTCAAATTTTGGATAAAAAAACACATTTTCCTCACATTTCGGTGACAGAAAGTTCTGGAATCTGAGAGGAGCCACAAATTTCCTTCCACCCAGCATTCCCCCAAGTCTCCTGATAAAAATGATACCTCACTTGTGTGGGTAGGCCTAGCGCCCGTGACAGGAAACGCCCTAAAACGCAAGGTGGACACATCCCATTTTTTTAAAAAAAACAGAGCTGTTTTTTGCAAAGTGCCTACCTGTAGATTTTGCTCTCTAGCTCAGCCGGCACCTAGGGAAACCTACCAAACCTGTGCATTTTTTAAAACTAGAGACTTAGAGGAATCCAAGATGGGGTGACTTGTGGGGCTCTGACCAGGTTCTGTTACCCAGAATCCTTTGCAAACCTCAACATTTGGCTAAAAAAACTCATTTTCCTCACATTTCGGTGACAGAAAGTTCTGGAATCTGAGAGGAGCCACAAATTTCCTTCCACCCAGCGTTCCCCCAAGTCTCCCGATAAAAATGATACCTCACTTGTGTGGGTAGGCCTAGCGCCTGCGACAGGAAACGCCCCAAAACGAAACGTGGACACATCCCATTTTTTTAAAGAAAACAGAGCTGTTTTTTGCAAAGTGCCTACCTGTAGATTTTGGCCTCTAGCTCAGCTGGCACCTAGGGAAACCTAACAAACCTGTGCATTTTCTAAAACTAGAGACCAAGGGGGATCCAAGATGGGGTGACTTGTGGAGCTCTGACCAGGTTCTGTTACCCAGAATCCTTTGCAAACCTCAAATTTTGGCTAAATAAACACATTTTCCTCACATTTCGGTGAAAGAAAGTTCTGGAATCTGAGAGGAGCTACAAATTTCCTTCCACCCAGCGTTCCCCGAGTCTCCCGACAAAAATGAAACCTCACTTGTGTGGGTAGGCCTAGCGGCCACAACAGGACACAACCCAAAACACAACGTGGACACAACACAATTTTTCATTGAAAACAGTGCCTACCTGTAGATTTTGGCCTCTAGCTCAGCCGGCAACTAGGGAAACCTACCAAACATGTGCATTTTTTAAAACTAGAGACTTAGAGGAATCCAAGATGGGGTGACTTGTGGGGCTCTGACCAGGTTCTGTTACCCAGAATCCTTTGCAAACCTCAAATTTTGGCTAAATAAACAAATGTTCCTCACATTTCGGTGAAAGAAAGTTCTGGAATCTGAGAGGAGCTACAAATTTCCTTCCACCCAGCGTTCCCCGAGTCTCCCGACAAAAATGAAACCTCACTTGCGTGGGTAGGCCTAGCGGCCGCAACAGGACCCGACCCAAAACACAACGTGGACACAACACAATTTTTCATTGAAAACAGTGCCTACCTGTAGATTTTGGCCTCTAGCTGAGCCGGCAACTAGGGAAACCTACAAAACCTGTGCATTTTTGAAAACTAGAGACTTAGAGGAATCCAAGATGGGGTGACTTGTGGGGCTCTGACCAGGTTCTGTTACCCAGAATCCTTTGCAAACCTCAACATTTGGCTAAAAAACTCATTTTCCTCACATTTCGGTGACAGAAAGTTCTGGAATCTGAGAGGAGCCACAAATTTCCTTCCACCCAGCGTTCCCCCAAGTCTCCCGATAAAAATGATACCTCACTTGTGTGGGTAGGCCTAGCGCCTGCGACAGGAAACGCCCCAAAACGCAACGTGGACACATCCCATTTTTTTTAAGAAAACAGAGCTGTTTTTTGCAAAGTGCCTACCTGTAGATTTTGGCCTCTAGCTCAGCTGGCACCTAGGGAAACCTAACAAACCTGTGCATTTTCTAAAACTAGAGACCAAGGGGGATCCAAGATGGGGTGACTTGTGGGGCTCTGACCAGGTTCTGTTACCCAGAATCCTTTGCAAACCTCAAATTTTGGCTAAATAAACGCATTTTCCTCACATTTCGGTGACAGAAAGTTCTGGAATCTGAGAGGAGCCACAAATTTCCTTCCACCCAGCGTTCCCCCAAGTCTCCCGATAAAGATGATACCTCACTTGTGTGGGTACGCCTAGCGCCCGAGACAGGAAACGCAACGTGGACACATCCCATTTTTTTAAAGAAAACACAGCTTTTTTTTGCAAAGTGCCTACCTGTAGATTTTGGCCTCTAGCTCAGCCGGTACCTAGGGAAACCTACCAAACCTGTGCATTTTTGAAAACTAGAGACCTAGGGGAATCAAAGATGGGGTGACTTGTGGGGCTCTGACCAGGTTCTGTTACCCAGAATCCTTTGCAAACCTCAAATTTTGGCTAAAAAAACACATTTTCCTCACATTTCGGTGACAGAAAGTTCTGGAATCTGAGAGGAGCCACAAATTTCCTTCCACCCAGCATTCCTCCAAGTCTCCCGATAAAAATGATACCTCACTTGTGTGGGTAGGCCTAGCGCCTACGACAGAAAACGCCCCAAAACGCAACGTGGACACATCCCATTTTTTTAAAGAAAACTGCTGTTTTTTGGCAAAGTGCCTACCTGTAGATTTTGGCCTCTAGCTCAGCCGGCACCTAGGGCAACCTACCAAACCTGTGCATTTTTTAAAACTAGAGACCTAGGGGAATCCAAGATGGGGTGACTTGTGGGGCTCTGACCAGGTTCTGTTACCCAGAATCCTTTTCAAACCTCAAAATCTGGCTAAAAAAACACATTTTCCTCACATTTCGGTGACAGAAAGTTCTGGAATCTGAGAGGAGCCACAAATTTGCTTCCACCCAGCATTCCCCCAAGTCTCCTGATAAAAATGATACCTCACTTGTGTGGGTAGGCCTAGCGCCCGTGACAGGAAACGCCCCAAAACACAATGTGGACACATCACAGAAAACAGAGCTGTTTTTTGCAAAGTGCCTACCTGTAGATTTTGGCCTCTGGCTCAGCCGGCACCTAGGGAAACCTACCAAGCCTGTGCATTTTCTAAAACTAGAGACCAAGGGGGATCCAAGATGGGGTGACTTGTGGGGCTCTGACCAGGTTCTGTTACCCAGAATCCTTTGCAAACCTCAAATTTTGGCTAAAAAAACACATTTTCCTCACATTTCGGTGAAAGAAAGTTCTGGAATCTGAGAGGAGCCACAAATTTCCTTCCACCCAGCGTTCCCCCAAGTCTCCCGATAAAAATTATACCTCACTTGTGTGGGTAGGCCTAGCGCCCGTGACAGGAAACGCCCTAAAACGCAACGTGGACACATCCCATTTTTTGAAAGAAACCAGAGCTGTTTTTTGCAAAGTGCCTACCTGCAGATTTTGGCCTCTAGCTCAGCCGGCACCTAGGGAAACCTACCAAACCTGTGTATTTTTGAAAACTAGAGACCTAGGGGAATCCAAGATGGGGTGACTTGTGGGGCTCAGACCAGGTTCTGTTACCCAGAATCCTTTTCAAACCTCATATTTTGGCTAAAAAAATGCATTTTCCTCAAATTTCGGTGACAGAAAGTTCTGGAATCTGAGAGGAGCCACAAATTTCCTTCCACTCAGCGTTCCCCCAGGTGTCCCGATAAAAACGATACCTCACTTGTGTGGGTAGGCCTAGCACCCGAGACAGGAAACGCCCCAAAACGCAACGTGGACACATCCCATTTTTTTAAAGAAAACAGAGCTTTTTTTTGCAAAGTGCCTACCTGTAGATTTTGGCCTCTAGCTCAGCCGGCACCTAGGTAAACCTACCAAGCCTGTGCATTTTCTAAAACTAGAGACCAAGGGGGATCCAAGATGGGGTGACTTGTGGGGCTCTGACCTGGTTCTGTTACCCAGAATACTTTGGAAACCTCAAATTTTGGCTAAAAAAACACATTTTCCTCACATTTCGGTGAAAGAAAGTTCTGGAATCTGAGAGGAGCCACAAATTTCCTTCCACCCAGCGTTCCCCCAAGTCTCCCGATAAAAATTATACCTCACTTGTGTGGGTAGGCCTAGCGCCAGTGACAGGAAACGCCCTAAAATGCAATGTGGACACATCACATTTTTTTAAAGAAAACAGAGCTGTTTTTTGCAAAGTGCCTACCTGTAGATTTTGGCCTCTAGCTCAGCCGGCACCTAGGGAAACCTACCAAACCTGTGTATTTTTGAAAACTAGAGACCTAGGGGAATCCAAGATGGGGTGACTTGTGGGGCTCTGACCAGGTTCTGTTACCCAGAATCCTTTTCAAAACTCATATTTTGGCTAAAAAAACGCATATTCCTCAAATTTCGGTGACAGAAAGTTCTGGAATCTGAGAGGAGCCACAAATTTCCTTCCACTCAGCGTTCCCCCAAGTGTCCCGATAAAAATGATACCTCACTTGTGTGGGTAGGCCTAGCACCCGAGACAGGAAACGCCCCAAAACGCAACGTTGACACATCCCATTTTTTTAAAGAAAACAGAGCTTTTTTTTGCAAAGTGCCTACCTGTAGATTTTGGCCTCTAGCTCAGCCGGCACCTAGGGACACCTACCAAACCTGTGCATTTTTGAAAACTAGAGACCTAGGGGAATCCAAGATGGGGTGACTTGTGGGGCTCTGACCAGGTTCTGTTACCCAGAATCCTTTTCAAACCTCATATTTTGGCTAAAAAAATGCATTTTCCTCAAATTTCGGTGACAGAAAGTTCTGGAATCTGAGAGGAGCCACAAATTTCCTTCCACTCAGCGTTCCCCCAGGTGTCCCGATAAAAATGATACCTCACTTGTGTGGGTAGGCCTAGCACCCGAGACAGAAAACGCCCTAAAATGCAACGTGGACACATCCCATTTTTTTAAAGAAAACAGAGCTGTTTTTTGCAAACTGCCTACCTGTAGATTTTGGCCTCTAGCTCAGCCGGCACCTAGGGAAACCTACCAAACCTGTGTATTTTTGAAAACTAGAGACCTAGGGGAATCCAAGATGGGGTGACTTGTGGGGCTCTGACCAGGTTCTGTTACCCAGAATCCTTTTCAAACCTCATATTTTGGCTAAAAAAACGCATATTCCTCAAATTTCGGTGACAGAAAGTTCTGGAATCTGAGAGGAGCCACAAATTTCCTTCCACTCAGCGTTCCCCCAAGTGTCCCGATAAAAATGATACCTCACTTGTGTGGGTAGGCCTAGCACCCGAGACAGGAAACGCCCCAAAACGCAACGTTGACACATCCCATTTTTTTAAAGAAAACAGAGCTTTTTTTTGCAAAGTGCCTACCTGTAGATTTTGGCCTCTAGCTCAGCCGGCACCTAGGGAAACCTACCAAGCCTGTGCATTTTCTAAAACTAGAGACCAAGGGGGATCCAAGATGGGGTGACTTGTGGGGCTCTGACCAGGTTCTGTTACCCAGAATCCTTTGCAAACCTCAAATTTTGGCTAAAAAAACACATTTTCCTCACATTTCGGTGACAGAAAGTTCTGGAATCTGAGAGGAGCCACAAATTTGCTTCCACCCAGCATTCCCCCAAGTCTCCTGATAAAAATGATACCTCACTTGTGTGGGTAGGCCTAGCGCCCGTGACAGGAAACGCCCCAAAACACAACGTGGACACATCACAGAAAACAGAGCTGTTTTTTGCAAAGTGCCTACCTGTAGATTTTGGCCTCTGGCTCAGCCGGCACCTAGGGAAACCTACCAAGCCTGTGCATTTTCTAAAACTAGAGACCAAGGGGGATCCAAGATGGGGTGACTTGTGGGGCTCTGACCAGGTTCTGTTACCCAGAATCCTTTGCAAACCTCAAATTTTGGCTAAAAAAACACATTTTCCTCACATTTCGGTGAAAGAAAGTTCTGGAATCTGAGAGGAGCCACAAATTTCCTTCCACCCAGCGTTCCCCCAAGTCTCCCGATAAAAATGATACCTCACTTGTGTGGGTAGGCCTAGCGCCCGTGACAGGAAACGCCCTAAAACGCAACGTGGACACATCCCATTTTTTGAAAGAAAACAGAGCTGTTTTTTGCCAAGTGCCTACCTGCAGATTTTGGCCTCTAGCTCAGCCGGCACCTAGGGAAACCTACCAAAGCTGTGTATTTTTGAAAACTAGAGACCTAGGGGAATCCAAGATGGGGTGACTTGTGGGGCTCAGACCAGGTTCTGTTACCCAGAATCCTTTTCAAACCTCATATTTTGGCTAAAAAAATGCATTTTCCTCAAATTTCGGTGACAGAAAGTTCTGGAATCTGAGAGGAGCCACAAATTTCCTTCCACTCAGCGTTCCCCCAGGTGTCCCGATAAAAATGATACCTCACTTGTGTGGGTAGGCCTAGCACCCGAGACAGGAAACGCCCCAAAACGCAACGTGGACACATCCCATTTTTTTAAAGAAAACAGAGCTTTTTTTTGCAAAGTGCCTACCTGTAGATTTTGGCCTCTAGCTCAGCCGGCACCTAGGGAAACCTACCAAACCTGTGCATTTTTGAAAGCTAGAGACCTAGGGGAATCCAAGATGGGGTGACTTGTGGGGCTCTGACCAGGTTCGGTTACCCAGAATCCTTTGCAAACCTCAAATTTTGGCTAAAAAAATGCATTTTCCTCACATTTCGGTGACAGAAAGTTCTGGAATCTGAGAGGAGCCACAAATTTCCTTCCACCCAGCGTTTCCCCAAGTCTCCCGATAAAAATGATACCTCACTTGTGTGGGTAGGCCTAGCGGCCACAACAACTCACACCCCAAAACACAAAGTGGACACATCCCATTTTTTGAAAGAAAACAGAGCTGTTTTTTGCAAAGTGCCTACCTGTAGATTTTGGCCTCTAGCTCAGCCGTCACCTAGGGAAACCTACCAAACCTGAGCATTTTTGAAAACTAGAGACCTAGGGGAATCCAAGATGGGGTGACTTGTGGGGCTCAGACCAGGTTCTGTTACCCAGAATCCTTTTCAAACCTCATATTTTGGCTAAAAAAATGCATATTCCTCAAATTTCGGTGACAGAAAGTTCTGGAATCTGAGAGGAGCCACAAATTTCCTTCCACTCAGCGTTCCCCCAAGTGTCCCGATAAAAATGATACCTCACTTGTGTGGGTAGGCCTAGCACCCGAGACAGGAAACGCCCCAAAACGCAACGTGGACACATCCCATTTTTTTAAAGAAAACAGAGCTTTTTTTTGCAAAGTGCCTACCTGTAGATTTTGGCCTCTAGCTCAGCCGGAACCTAGGGAAACCTACCAAACCTGTGCATTTTTGAAAACTAGAGACCAAGGGGGATCCAAGATGGGGTGACTTGTGGGGCTCTGACCAGGTTCTGTTACCCAGACTCCTTTGCAAACCTCAAATTTTGACTAAAAAAACACATTTTCCTCACATTTCGGTGACAGAAAGTTCTGGAATCTGAGAGGAGCCACAAATTTACTTCCACCCAGCGTTCCCCCAAGTCTCCCGATAAAAATGATACCTCACTTGTCTGGGTAGGCCTTGCGCCCGCGACAGGAAATGCCCCAAAACACAACGTGGACACATCACAGAAAACAGAGCTGTTTTTTGCAAAGTGCCTACCTCTAGATTTTGGCCTCTAGCTCAGCCGGCACCTAGGGAAACCTACCAAACCTGAGCATTTTTGAAAACTAGAGACCTAGGGGAATCCAAGATGGGGTGACTTGTGGGGCTCTGACCAGGTTCGGTTACCCAGAATCCTTTGCAAACCTCATATTTTGGCTAAAAAAACTCATTTTCCTCACATTTCGGTGACAGAAAGTTCTGGAATCTGAGAGAAGCCACAAATTTCCTTCCACCCAGCATTCCCCCAAGTCTCCTGATAAAAATGATACCTCACTTGTGTGGGTAGGCCTAGCGCCCGTGACAGGAAACGCCGCAAAACACAACGTGGACACATCACAGAAAACAGTGCTGTTTTTTGCAAAGTGCCTACCTGTAGATTTTGGCCTCTAGCTCAGCCGGCACCTAGGTAAACCTACCAAGCCTGTGCATTTTCTAAAACTAGAGACCAAGGGGGATCCAAGATGGGGTGACTTGTGGGGCTCTGACCAGGTTCTGTTACCCAGAATCCTTTTCAAACCTCAAAATCTGGCTAAAAAAACACATTTTCCTCACATTTCGGTGACAGAAAGTTCTGGAATCTGAGAGGAGCCACAAATTTGCTTCCACTCAGCGTTCCCCCAAGTGTCCCGATAAAAATGATACCTCACTTGTGTGGGTAGGCCTAGCACCCGAGACAGGAAACGCCCCAAAACGCAACGTGGACACATCCCATTTTTTTAAAGAAAACAGAGCTTTTTTTTGCAAAGTGCCTACCTGTAGATTTTGGCCTCTAGCTCAGCCGGCACCTAGGGAAACCTACCAAACCTGTGCATTTTTGAAAACTAGAGACCTAGGGGAATCCAAGATGGGGTGACTTGTGGGGCTCTGACCAGGTTCTGTTACCCAGAATCCTTTACAAACCTCAAATTTTGGCTAAAAAAACGCATTTTCCTCATATTTTGGTGACAGAAAGTTCTGGAATCTGAGAGGAGCCACAAATTTCCTTCCACCCAGCGTTCCCCCGAGTCTCCCGATAAAAATGATACCTCACTTGTGTGGGTAGGTCTAGCGGCCGCAACAGGACACACCCCAAAACACAACGCGGACACATCACAATTTTTCATTGAAAACAGTGTATACCTGTAGATTTTGGACTCTAGCTCAGCCGGCACCTAGGGAAACCTACCAAACCTGTGCCTTTCGGAAAACTAGAGACTTAGAGGAATCCAAGATGGGGTGACTTGTGGGGCTCTGACCAGGTTCTGTTACCCAGAATCCTTTGCAAACCTCAAATTTTGGCTAAAAAAACGCATTTTCCTCACATTTCGGTGACAGAAAGTTCTGGAATCTGAGAGGAGCCACAAATTTCCTTCCACCCAGCGTTCCCCCAAGTCTCCCGATAAAAATGATACCTCACTTGTGTGGGTAGGCCTAGCGCCTGCGACAGGAAACGCCCCAAAACGCAACGTGGACACATCACAGAAAACAGAGCTGTTTTTTGCAAAGTGCCTACCTGTAGATTTTGGCCTCTAGCTCAGCCGGCACCTAGGGAAACCTACCAAACCTGTGCATTTTTGAAAACTAGAGACCTAGGGAAATTCCAAGATGGGGTGACTTGTGGGGCTCTGACCAGGTTCGGTTACCCAGAACCCTTTGCAAACCTCAAATTTTGGCCAAAACAACACATTTTCCTCACATTTCGGTGACAGAAAGTTCTGGAATCTGAGAGGAGCCACAAATTTCCTTCCACCCAGCGTTTCCCAAGTCTCCCGATAAAAATGACACCTCACTTGTGTGGGTAGGCCTAGCGGCCACGACAGGACACACCCCAAAACACAAAGTGGACACATCCCATTTTTTGAAAGAAAACAGAGCTGTTTTTTGCAAAGTGCCTACCTGTAGATTTTGGCCTCTAGCTCAGCCGGCACCAAGGGAAACCTACCAAACCTGTGCATTTTTGAAAACTAGAGACCTAGGGGAATCCAAGATGAGGTGACTTGTGGGGCTCTGACCATGTTCTGTTACCCAGAATCCTTTGCAAACCTCATATTTTGGCTAAAAAAACGCATTTTCCTCACATTTCGGTGACAGAAAGTTCTGAAATCTGAGAGGAGCCACAAATTTCCTTCCACCCAGCGTTCCCCCAGGTGTCCCGATAAAAATGATACCTCACTTGTGTGGGTAGGCCTAGCACCCGAGACAGGAAACGCCCCAAAACGCAACGTGGACACATCCCATTTTTTTAAAGAAAACAGAGCTTTTTTTTGCAAAGTGCCTACCTGTAGATTTTGGCCTCTAGCTCAGCCGGCACCTAGGGAAACCTACCAAACCTGTGCATTTTTGAAAGCTAGAGACCTAGTGGAATCCAAGATGGGGTGACTTGTGGGGCTCTGACCAGGTTCGGTTACCCAGAATCCTTTGCAAACCTCAAATTTTGGCTAAAAAAATGCATTTTCCTCACATTTCAGTGACAGAAAGTTCTGGAATCTGAGAGGAGCCACAAATGTCCTTCCACCCAGCGTTCCCCTGTGTCTCCCGATAAAAATGATACCTCACTTGTGTGGTTAGGTCTAGCGGCCGCAACAGGACACACCCCAAAACACAACGTGGACACATCACAATTTTTCATTGAAAACAGTGCATACCTGTAGATTTTGGCCTCTAGCTCAGCCGGCACCTAGGGAAACCTACCAAACCTGTGCATTTCTGAAAACTAGAGACTTAGAGGAATCCAAGATGGGGGTGACTTGTGGGGCTCTGACCAGGTTCTGTTACCCAGAATCCTTTGCAAACCTCAAATTTTGGCTAAAAAAATGCATTTTCCTCACAATTCGGTGACAGAAAGTTCTGGAATCTGAGAGGAGCCACAAATTTCCTTCCACCCAGCGATAAAAATGATACCTCACTTGTGTGGGTAGGCCTAGCGCCTGCGACAGGAAACGCCCCAAAACTCAACGTGGACACATCACAGAAAACAGAGCTGTTTTTTGCAAAGTGCCTACCTGTAGATTTTGGCCTCTAGCTCAGCCGGCACCTAGGGAAACCTACCAAACCTGTGCATTTTTGAAAACTAGAGACCTAGGGGAATCCAAGATGAGGTGACTTGTGGGGCTCTGACCAGGTTCTGTTACCCAGGATCCTTTGCAAACCTCATATTTTGGCTAAAAAAACGCATTTTCCTCACATTTCGGTGACAGAAAGTTCTGGAATCTGAGAGGAGCCACAAATTTCCTTCCACCCAGCGTTCCCCCAAGTCTCCCGATAAAGATGATACCTCACTTGTGTGGGTACGCCCAGCGCCCGAGACAGGAAACGCAACGTGGACACATCCCATTTTTTTAAAGAAAACACAGCTTTTTTTTGCAAAGTGCCTACCTGTAGATTTTGGCCTCTAGCTCAGCCGGTACCTAGGGAAACCTACCAAACCTGTGCATTTTTGAAAACTAGAGACCTAGGGGAATCCAAGATGGGGTGACTTGTGGGGCTCTGACCAGGTTCTGTTACCCAGAATCCTTTGCAAACCTCATATTTTGGCTAATAAAACACATTTTCCTCACATTTCGGTGACAGAAAGTTCTGGAATCTGAGAGGAGCCACAAATTTCCTTCCACCCAGTGTTCCCCGAAGTGTCCCGATAAAAATGATACCTCACTTGTGTGGGTAGGCCTAGCACCCGAGACAGGAAACGCCCCAAAACGCAACGTGGACACATCCCATTTTTTAAAAGAAAACAGAGCTTTTTTTTCCAAAGTGCCTACCTGTAGATTTTGGCCTCTAGCTCAGCCGGCACCTAGGGAAACCTACCAAACCTGAGCATTTTTGAAAACTAGAGACCTAGGGGAATCCAAGATGGGGTGACTTGTGGGGCTCTGACCAGGTTCTGTTACCCAGACTCCTTTGCAAACCTCAAATTTTGGATAAAAAAACACATTTTCCTCACATTTCGGTGACAGAAAGTTCTGGAATCTGAGAGGAGCCACAAATTTCCTTCCACCCAGCATTCCCCCAAGTCTCCTGATAAAAATGATACCTCACTTGTGTGGGTAGGCCTAGCGCCCGTGACAGGAAACGCCGCAAAACACAACGTGGACACATCACAGAAAACAGTGCTGTTTTTTGCAAAGTGCCTACCTGTAGATTTTGGCCTCTAGCTCAGCCGGCACCTAGGTAAACCTACCAAGCCTGTGCATTTTCTAAAACTAGAGACCAAGGGGGATCCAAGATGGGGTGACTTGTGGGGCTCTGACCAGGTT
This sequence comes from Pleurodeles waltl, assembly GCF_031143425.1. Lineage (NCBI taxonomy): Eukaryota > Metazoa > Chordata > Amphibia > Caudata > Salamandridae > Pleurodeles > Pleurodeles waltl. Next base: position 499,378 of record NW_027150404.1, on the reverse strand, counting down.
CTGTTACCCAGAATACTTTGCAAACCTCAAATTTTGGCTAAAAAAACACATTTTCCTCACATTTCGGTGAAAGAAAGCTCTGGAATCTGAGAGGAGCCACAAATTTCCATCCACCCAGCGTTCCCCCAAGTCTCCCGATAAAAATTATACCTCACTTGTGTGGGTAGGCCTAGCGCCCGTGACAGGAAACGCCCTAAAACGCAACGTGGACACATCCCATTTTTTGAAAGAAAACAGAGCTGTTTTTTGCAAAGTGCCTACCTGTAGATTTTGGCCTCTAGATCAGCCGGCACCTAGGGAAACCTACCAAACCTGTGTATTTTTGAAAACTAGAGACCTAGGGGAATCCAAGATGGGGTGACTTGTGGGGCTCTGACCAGGTTCTGTTACCCAGAATCCTTTTCAAACCTCATATTTTGGCTCAAAAAACACATATTCCTCAAATTTCGGTGACAGAAAGTTCTGGAATCTGAGAGGAGCCACAAATTTCCTTCCACTCAGCGTTCCCCCAAGTGTCCCGATAAAAATGATACCTCACTTGTGTGGGTAGGCCTAGCACCCGAGACAGGAAACGCCCCAAAACGCAACGTGGACACATCCCATTTTTTTAAAGAAAACAGAGCTTTTTTTTGCAAAGTGCCTACCTGTAGATTTTGGCCTCTAGCTCAGCCGGCACCTAGGGAAACCTACCAAACCTGTGCATTTTTGAAAACTAGAGACCTAGGGGAATCCAAGATGGGGTGACTTGTGGGGCTCTGACCAGGTTCGGTTACCCAGAATCCTTTACAAACCTCAAATTTTGGCTAAAAAAACGCATTTTCCTCACATTTTGGTGACAGAAAGTTCTGGAATCTGAGAGGAGCCACAAATTTCCTTCCACCCAGCGTTCCCCCGAGTCTCCCGATAAAAATGATACCTCACTTGTGTGGATAGGTCTAGCGGCCGCAACAGGACACACCCCAAAACACAACGCGGACACATCACAATTTTTCATTGAAAACAGTGTATACCTGTAGATTTTGGACTCTAGCTCAGCCGGCACCTAGGGAAACCTACCAAACCTGTGCCTTTCTGAAAACTAGAGACTTAGAGGAATCCAAGATGGGGTGACTTGTGGGGCTCTGACCAGGTTCTGTTACCCAGAATCCTTTGCAAACCTCAAATTTTGGCTAAAAAAACGCATTTTCCTCACATTTCGGTGACAGAAAGTTCTGGAATCTGAGAGGAGCCACAAATTTCCTTCCACCCAGCGTTCCCCCAAGTCTCCCGATAAAAATGATACCTCACTTGTGTGGGTAGGCCTAGCGCCTGCGACAGGAAACGCCCCAAAACGCAACGTGGACACATCACAGAAAACAGAGCTGTTTTTTGCAAAGTGCCTACCTGTAGATTTTGGCCTCTAGCTCAGCCGGCACCTAGGGAAACCTACCAAACCTGTGCATTTTTGAAAACTAGAGACCTAGGGAAATTCCAAGATGGGGTGACTTGTGGGGCTCTGACCAGGTTCGGTTACCCAGAACCCTTTGCAAACCTCAAATTTTGGCCAAAAAAACATATTTTCCTCACATTTCGGTGACAGAAAGTTGTGGAATCTGAGAGGAGCCACAAATTTCCTTCCACCCAGCGTTTCCCAAGTCTCCCGATAAAAATGACACCTCACTTGTGTGGGTAGGCCTAGCGGCCACGACAGGACACACCCCAAAACACAAAGTGGACACATCCCATTTTTTGAAAGAAAACAGAGCTGTTTTTTGCAAAGTGCCTACCTGTAGATTTTGGCCTCTAGCTCAGCCGGCACCTAGGGAAACCTACCAAACCTGTGCATTTTTGAAAACTAGAGACCTAGGGGAATCCAAGATGAGGTGACTTGTGGGGCTCTGACCATGTTCTGTTACCCAGAATCCTTTGCAAACCTCATATTTTGGCTAAAAAAACGCATTTTCCTCACATTTCGGTGACAGAAAGTTCTGGAATCTGAGAGGAGCCACAAATTTCCTTCCACCCAGCGTTCCCCCAAGTCTCCCGATAAAGATGATACCTCACTTGTGTGGGTACGCCTAGCGCCCGAGACAGGAAACGCAACGTGGACACATCCCATTTTTTTAAAGAAAACACAGCTTTTTTTTGCAAAGTGCCTACCTGTAGATTTTGGCCTCTAGCTCAGCCGGTACCTAGGGAAACCTACCAAACCTGTGCATTTTTGAAAACTAGAGACCTAGGGGAATCAAACATGGGGTGACTTGTGGGGCTCTGACCAGGTTCTGTTACCCAGAATCCTTTGCAAACCTCAAATTTTGGCTAAAAAAACACATTTTCCTCACATTTCGGTGACAGAAAGTTCTGGAATCTGAGAGGAGCCACAAATTTCCTTCCACCCAGCATTCCCCCAAGTCTCCCGATAAAAATGATACCTCACTTGTGTGGGTAGGCCTAGCGCCTACGACAGAAAACGCCCCAAAACGCAACGTGGACACATCCCATTTTTTTAAAGAAAACAGCTGTTTTTTGGCAAAGTGCCTACCTGTAGATTTTGGCCTCTAGCTCAGCCGGCACCTAGGGCAACCTACCAAACCTGTGCATTTTTGAAAACTAGAGACCTAGGGGAATCCAAGATGCGGTGACTTGTGGGGCTCTGACCAGGTTCTGTTACCCAGAATCCTTTTCAAACCTCAAAATCTGGCTAAAAAAACACATTTTCCTCACATTTCGGTGACAGAAAGTTCTGGAATCTGAGAGGAGCCACAAATTTGCTTCCACCCAGCATTCCCCCAAGTCTCCTGATAAAAATGATACCTCACTTGTGTGGGTAGGCCTAGCGCCCGTGACAGGAAACGCCCCAAAACACAACGTGGACACATCACAGAAAACAGAGCTGTTTTTTGCAAAGTGCCTACCTGTAGATTTTGGCCTCTGGCTCAGCCGGCACCTAGGGAAACCTACCAAGCCTGTGCATTTTCTAAAACTAGAGACCAAGGGGGATCCAAGATTGGGTGACTTGTGGGGCTCTGACCAGGTTCTGTTACCCAGAATCCTTTTCAAACCTCATCTTTTGGCTAAAAAAATGCATTTTCCTCAAATTTCGGTGACAGAAAGTTCTGGAATCTGAGAGGAGCCACAAATTTCCTTCCACTCAGCGTTCCCCCAGGTGTCCCGATAAAAATGATACCTCACTTGTGTGGGTAGGCCTAGCACCCGAGACAGGAAATGCCCCAAAACGCAACGTGGACACATCACAGAAAACAGAGCTGTTTTTTGCAAAGTGCCTACCTGTAGATTTTGGCCTCTAGCTCAGCCGGCACCTAGGGAAACCTACCAAACCTGTGCATTTTTGAAAACTAGAGACCTAGGGAAATTCCAAGATGGGGTGACTTGTGGGGCTCTGACCAGGTTCTGTTACCCAGAATCCTTTTCAAACCTCAAAATCTGGCTAAAAAAACACATTTTCCTCACATTTCGGTGACAGAAAGTTCTGGAATCTGAGAGGAGCCACAAATTTCCTTCCACCCAGCGTTTCCCAAGTCTCCCGATAAAAATGACACCTCACTTGTGTGGGTAGGCCTAGCGGCCACGACAGGACACACCCCAAAACACAAAGTGGACACATCCAATTTTTTGAAAGAAAACAGAGCAGTTTTTTGCAAAGTGCCTACCTGTAGATTTTGGCCTCTAGCTCAGCCGGCACCTAGGGAAACCTACCAAACCTGTGCATTTTTTAAAACTAGAGACCTAGGGGAATCCAAGATGGGGTGACTTGTGGGGCTCAGACCAGGTTCTGTTACCCAGAATCCTTTTCAAACCTCATATTTTGGCTAAAAAAATGCATTTTCCTCAAATTTCGGTGACAGAAAGTTCTGGAATCTGAGAGGAGCCACAAATTTCCTTCCACTCAGCGTTCCCCCAGGTGTCCCGATAAAAATGATACCTCACTTGTGTGGGTAGGCCTAGCACCCGAGACAGGAAACGCCCCAAAACGCAACGTGGACACATCCCATTTTTTTAAAGAAAACAGAGCTTTTTTTTGCAAAGTGCCTACCTGTAGATTTTGGCCTCTAGCTCAGCCGGCACCTAGGGAAACCTACCAAACCTGTGCATTTTTGAAAACTAGAGACCTAGGGGAATCCAAGATGGGGTGACTTGTGGGGCTCTGACCAGGTTCGGTTACCCAGAATCCTTTGCAAACCTCACATTTTGGCTAAAAAAATGCATTTTCCTCACATTTCGGTGACAGAAAGTTCTGGAATCTGAGAGGAGCCACAAATGTCCTTCCACCCAGCGTTCCCCTGTGTCTCCCGATAAAAATGATACCTCACTTGTGTGGTTAGGTCTAGCGGCCGCAACAGGACACACCCCAAAACACAACGTGGACACATCACAATTTTTCATTGAAAACAGTGCATACCTGTAGATTTTGGCCTCTAGCTCAGCCAGCACCTAGGGAAACCTACCAAACCTGTGCATTTCTGAAAACTAGAGACTTAGAGGAATCCAAGATGGGGTGACTTGTGGGGCTCTGACCAGGTTCTGTTACCCAGAATCCTTTGCAAACCTCAAATTTTGGCTAAAAAAATGCATTTTCCTCACATTTCGGTGACAGAAAGTTCTGGAATCTGAGAGGAGCCACAAATTTCCTTCCACCCAGCGTTCCCCCAAGTCTCCCGATAAAAATGATACCTCACTTGTGTGGGTAGGCCTAGCGCCTGCGACAGGAGACGCCCCAAAACTCAACGTGGACACATCACAGAAAACGGAGCTGTTTTTTGCAAAGTGCCTACCTGTAGATTTTGGCCTCTAGCTCAGCCGGCACCTAGGGAAACCTACCAAACCTGTGCATTTTTGAAAACTAGAGACCTAGGGAAATTCCAAGATGGGGTGACTTGTGGGGCTCTGACCAGGTTCGGTTACCCAGAACCCTTTGCAAACCTCAAATTTTGGCCAAAAAAACACATTTTCCTCACATTTCGGTGACAGAAAGTTCTGGAATCTGAGAGGAGCCACAAATTTCCTTCCACCCAGCGTTTCCCAAGTCTCCCGATAAAAATGACACCTCACTTGTGTGGGTAGGCCTAGCGGCCACGACAGGACACACTCCAAAACACAAAGTGGACACATCCCATTTTTTGAAAGAAAACAGAGCAGTTTTTTGCAAAGTGCCTACCTGTAGATTTTGGCCTCTAGCTCAGCCGGCACCTAGGGAAACCTACCAAACCTGTGCATTTTTGAAAACTAGAGACCTAGGGGAATCCAAGATGAGGTGACTTGTGGGGCTCTGACCAGGTTCTGTTACCCAGAATCCTTTGCAAACCTCATATTTTGGCTAATAAAACACATTTTCCTCACATTTCGGTGACAGAAAGTTCTGGAATCTGAGAGGAGCCACAAATTTCCTTCCACCCAGCGTTCCCCCAAGTCTCCCGATAAAGATGATACCTCACTTGTGTGGGTACGCCCAGCGCCCGAGACAGGAAACGCAACGTGGACACATCCCATTTTTTTAAAGAAAACACAGCTTTTTTTTGCAAAGTGCCTACCTGTAGATTTTGGCCTCTAGCTCAGCCGGTACTTAGGGAAACCTACCAAACCTGTGCATTTTTGAAAACTAGAGACCTAGGGGAATCCAAGATGGGGTGACTTGTGGGGCTCTGACCAGGTTCTGTTACCCAGAATCCTTTGCAAACCTCATATTTTGGCTAATAAAACACATTTTCCTCACATTTCGGTGACAGAAAGTTCTGGAATCTGAGAGGAGCCACAAATTTCCTTCCACCCAGTGTTCCCCCAAGTGTCCCGATAAAAATGATACCTCACTTGTGTGGGTAGGCCTAGCACCCGAGACAGGAAACGCCCCAAAACGCAACGTGGACACATCCCATTTTTTAAAAGAAAACAGAGCTTTTTTTTCCAAAGTGCCTACCTGTAGATTTTGGCCTCTAGCTCAGCCGGCACCTAGGGAAACCTACCAAACCTGTGCATTTTTGAAAACTAGAGACCTAGGGGAATCCAAGATGGGGTGACTTGTGGGGCTCTGACCAGGTTCGGTTACCCAGAATCCTTTGCAAACCTCAAATTTTGGCTAAAAAAACTCATTTTCCTCACATTTCGGTGACAGAAAGTTCTGGAATCTGAGAGAAGCCACAAATTTCCTTCCACCCAGCGTTCCCCCAAGTCTCCCGATAAAAATGATGCCTCACTTGTGTGGGTAGGCCTAGCGCCTACGACAGAAAACGCCCCAAAACGTAACGTGGACACATCCCCTTTTTTTAAAGAAAACAGCTGTTTTTTTGCAAAGTGCCTACCTGTAGATTTTGGCCTCTAGCTCAGCCGGCACCTAGGGAAACCTACCAAACCTGTGCATTTTTGAAAACTAGAGACCTAGGGGAATTCAAGATGGGGTGACTTGTGGGGCTCTGACCACGTTCTGTTACCCAGAATCCTTTTCAAACCTCAAAATCTGGCTAAAAAAACACATTTTCCTCACATTTCGGTGACAGAAAGTTCTGGAATCTGAGAGGAGCCACAAATTTCCTTCCACCCAGCGTTCTCCCACGTGTCCCGATAAAAATTATACCTCACTTGTGTGGGTAGGCCTAGCACCCGAGACAGGAAACGCCCCAAAACGCAACGTGGACACATCCCATTTTTTTAAAGAAAACAGAGCTTTTTTTTGCAAAGTGCCTACCTGTAGATTTTGGCCTCTAGCTCAGCCGGCACCTAGGGAAACCTACCAAACCTGTGCATTTTTGAAAACTAGAGACGTAGGGGAATCCAAGATGGGGTGACTTGTGGGGCTCTGACCAGGTTCGGTTACCCAGAATCCTTTGCAAACCTCAAATTTTGGCTAAAAAAGCGCATTTTCCTCACATTTCGGTGACAGAAAGTTCTGGAATCTGAGAGGAGCCACAAATTTCCTTCCACCCAGCGTTCCCCCAAGTCTACCGATAAAAATGATACCTCACTTGTGTGGGTAGGCCTAGCGCCTGCGACAGGAAACGCCCCAAAACGCAACGTGGAAACATCCCATTTTTTGAAAGAAAACAGAGCTGTTTTTTGCAAAGTGCCTACCTGTAGATTTTGGTCTCTAGCTCAGCCGGCACCTAGGGAAACCTACCAAACCTGTGCATTTTTGAAAACTAGAGACCTAGGGGAATCCAAGATGGGGTGACTTGTGGGGCTCTGACCAGGTTCGGTTACCCAGAATCCTTTGCAAACCTCAAATTTTGGCTAAAAAAACTCATTTTCCTCACATTTCGGTGACAGAAAGTTCTGGAATCTGATAGAAGCCACAAATTTCCTTCCACCCAGCGTTCCCCCAAGTGTCCCGATAAAAATGATACCTCACTTGTGTGGGTAGGCCTAGTGCCTACGACAGAAACCGCCCCAAAACGTAACGTGGACACATCCCATTTTTTTAAAGAAAACAGCTGTTTTTTTGCAAAGTGCCTACCTGTAGATTTTGGCCTCTAGCTCAGCCGGCACCTAGGGAAACCTACCAAACCTGTGCATTGTTGAAAACTAGAGACCTAGGGGAATCCAAGATGGGGTGACTTGTGGGGCTCTGACCACGTTCTGTTACCCAGAATCCTTTTCAAACCTCAAAATCTGGCTAAAAAAACACATTTTCCTCACATTTCGGTGACAGAAAGTTCTGGAATCTGAGAGGAGCCACAAATTTCCTTCCACCCAGCGTTCCCCCAAGTGTCCCGATAAAAATTATACCTCACTTGTGTGGGTAGGCCTAGCACCCGAGACAGGAAACGCCCCAAAACGCAACGTGGACACATCCCATTTTTTTAAAGAAAACAGAGCTTTTTTTTGCAAAGTGCCTACCTGTAGATTTTGGCCTCTAGCTCAGCCGGCACCTAGGGAAACCTACCAAACCTGTGCATTTTTGAAAACTAGAGACGTAGGGGAATCCAAGATGGGGTGACTTGTGGGGCTCTGACCAGGTTCGGTTACCCAGAATCCTTTGCAAACCTCAAATTTTGGCTAAAAAAGCGCATTTTCCTCACATTTCGGTGACAGAAAGTTCTGGAATCTGAGAGGAGCCACAAATTTCCTTCCACCCAGCGTTCCCCCAAGTCTACCGATAAAAATGATACCTCACTTGTGTGGGTAGGCCTAGCGCCTGCGACAGGAAACGCCCCAAAACGCAACGTGGACACATCCCATTTTTTGAAAGAAAACAGAGCTGTTTTTTGCAAAGTGCCTACCTGTAGATTTTGGCCTCTAGCTCAGCCGGCACCTAGGGAAACCTACCAAACCTGTGCATTTTTGAAAACTAGAGACCTAGGGGAATCCAAGATGGGGTGACTTGTGGGGCTCTGACCAGGTTCTGTTACCCAGAATCCTTTTCAAACCTCAAAATCTGGCTAAAAAAACTCATTTTCCTCACATTTTGGTGACAGAAAGTTCTGGAATCTGAGAGGAGCCACAAATTTCCTTCCACCCAGCGTTCCCCCAAGTCTCCCGATAAAAATGATACCTCACTTGTGTGGGTAGGCCTAGCGCCTGCGACAGGAAACGCCCCGAAACTCAACGTGGACACATCACAGAAAACAGAGCTGTTTTTTGCAAAGTGCCTACCTGTAGATTTTGGCCTCTAGCTCAGCCGGCACCTAGGGAAACCTACCAAACCTGTGCATTTTTGAAAACTAGAGACCTAGGGAAATTCCAAGATGGGGTGACTTGTGGGGCTCTGACCAGGTTCGGTTACCCAGAACCCTTTGCAAACCTCAAATTTTGGCCAAAAAACACATTTTCCTCACATTTCGGTGACAGAAAGTTCTGGAATCTGAGAGGAGCCACAAATTTCCTTCCACCCAGCGTTTCCCAAGTGTCCCGATAAAAATGATACCTCACTTGTGTGGGTAGGCCTAGCGCCTACGACAGAAAACGCCCCAAAACGTAACGTGGACACATCCCATTTTTTTAAAGAAAACAGCTGTTTTTTTGCTAAGTGCCTACCTGTAGATTTTGGCCTCTAGCTCAGCCGGCACCTAGGGAAACCTACCAAACCTGTGCATTTTTTAAAACTAGAGACCTAGGGGAATCCAAGATGGGGTGACTTGTGGGGCTCTGACCACGTTCTGTTACCCAGAATCCTTTTCAAACCTCAAAATCTGGCTAAAAAAACACATTTTCCTCAAATTTCGGTGACAGAAAGTTCTGGAATCTGAGAGGAGCAACAAATTTCCTTCCACCCAGCGTTCCCCCAAGTGTCCCGATAAAAATTATACCTCACTTGTGTGGGTAGGCCTAGCACCCAAGACAGGAAACGCCCCAAAACGCAACGTGGACACATCCCATTTTTTTAAAGAAAACAGAGCTTTTTTTTGCAAAGTGCCTACCTGTAGATTTTGGCCTCTAGCTCAGCCGGCACCTAGGGAAACCTACCAAACCTGTGCATTTTTGAAAACTAGAGACGTAGGGGAATCCAAGATGGGGTGACTTGTGGGGCTCTGACCAGGTTCGGTTACCCAGAATCCTTTGCAAACCTCAAATTTTGGCTAAAAAAGCGCATTTTCCTCACATTTCGGTGAAAGAAAGTTCTGGAATCTGAGAGGAGCCACAAATTTCCTTCCACCCAGCGTTCCCCCAAGTCTACCGATAAAAATGATACCTCACTTGTGTGGGTAGGCCTAGCGCCTGTGACAGGAAACGCCCCAAAACGCAAAGTGGACACATCACAGAAAACAGAGCTGTTTTTTGCAAAGTGCCTATCTGTAGATTTTGGCCTCTAGCTCAGACGGCACCTAGGGAAACCTACCAAACCTGTGCATTTTTTTAAACTAGAGACCTAGGGAAATTCCAAGATGGGGTGACTTGTGGGGCTCTGACCAGGTTCGGTTACCCAGAATCCTTTGCAAACCTCATATTGTGGCTAAAAAAACGCATTTTCCTCACATTTCGGTGACAGAAAGTTCTGGAATCTGAGAGGAGCCACAAATTTCCTTCCACCCAGCGTTTCCCCAAGTCTCCCGATAAAAATGATACCTCACTTGTGTGGGTAGGCCTAGCGGCCACAACAGGACCCACCCCAAAACACAAAGTGGACACATCCCATTTTTTTAAAGAAAACAGAGCTTTTTTTTGCAAAGTGCCTACCTGTAGATTTTGTCCTCTAGCTCAGCCGGCACCTAGGGAAACCTACCAAACCTGTGCATTTTTTAAAACTAGAGACCTAGGGGAATCCAAGATGGGGTGACTTGTGGGGCTCTGACCAGGTTCGGTTACCCAGAATCCTTTGCAAACCTCAAATTTTGGCTAAAAAAATGCATTTTCCTCACATTTCGGTGACAGAAAGTTCTGGAATCTGAGAGGAGCCACAAATTTCCTTCCACCCAGCGTTCCCCGTGTCTCCCGATAAAAATGATACCTCACTTGTGTGGGTAGGTCTAGCGGCCGCAACAGGACACACCCCAAAACACAACGTGGACACATCACAATTTTTCATTGAAAACAGTGCATACCTGTAGATTTTGGCCTCTAGCTCAGCCGGCACCTAGGGAAACCTACCAAACCTGTGCATTTCTGAAAACTAGAGACTTAGAGGAATCCAAGATGGGGTGACTTGTGGGGCTCTGACCAGGTTCTGTTACCCAGAATCCTTTGCAAACCTCAAATTTTGGCTAAAAAAATGCATTTTCCTCACATTTCGGTGACAGAAAGTTCTGGAATCTGAGAGGAGCCACAAATTTCCTTCCACCCAGCGTTCCCCCAAGTCTCCCGATAAAAATGATACCTCACTTGTGTGGGTTCGCCTAGCGCCCGAGACAGGAAACGCAACGTGGACACATCCCATTTTTTTTAAAGAAAACACAGCTTTTTTTTGCAAAGTGCCTACCTGTAGATTTTGGCTTCTAGCTCAGCCGGTACCTAGGGAAACCTACCAAACCTGTGCATTTTTGAAAACTAGAGACCTAGGGGAATCCAAGATGGGGTGACTTGTGGGGCTCTGACCAGGTTCTGTTACCCAGAATCCTTTGCAAACCTCATATTTTGGCTAAAAAAACTCATTTTCCTCACATTTTGGTGACAGAAAGTTCTGGAATCTGAGAGAAGCCACAAATTTCCTTCCACCCAGCGTTCCCCCAAGTCTCCCGATAAAAATGATACCTCACTTGTGTGGGTAGGCCTAGCGCCTACGACAGAAAACGCCCCAAAACGTAACGTGGACACATCCCATTTTTTTAAAGAAAACAGCTGTTTTTTTGCAAAGTGCCTACCTGTAGATTTTGGCCTCTAGCTCAGCCGGCACCTAGGGAAACCTACCAAACCTGTGCATTTTTGAAAACTAGAGACCTAGGGGAATCCAAGATGGGGTGACTTGTGGGGCTCTGACCACGTTCTGTTACCCAGAATCCTTTTCAAACCTCAAAATCTGGCTAAAAAAACACATTTTCCTCACATTTCGGTGACAGAAAGTTCTGGAATCTGAGAGGAGCCACAAATTTCCTTCCACCCAGCGTTCCCCCAAGTGTCCCGATAAAAATTATACCTCACTTGTGTGGGTAGGCCTAGCACCCGAGACAGGAAACGCCCCAAAACGCAACGTGGGCACATCCCATTTTTTTTAAAGAAAACAGAGCTGTTTTTTGCAAAGTGCCTACCTGTAGATTTTGGGCTCTAGCTCAGCCGGCACCTAGGGAAACCTACCAAACCTGTGCATTTTTTAAAACTAGAGACCTAGGGAAATTCCAATATGGGGTGACTTGTGGGGCTCTGACCAGGTTCGGTTACCCAGAACCCTTTGCAAACCTCAAATTTTGGCCAAAAAAACACATTTTCCTCACATTTCGGTGACAGAAAGTTCTGGAATCTGAGAGGAGCCACAAATTTCCTTCCACCCAGCGTTTCCCAAGTCTCCCGATAAAAATGACACCTCACTTGTGTGGGTAGGCCTAGCGGCCACGACAGGACACACCCCAAAACACAAAGTGGACACATCCCATTTTTTTAAAGAAAACAGAGCTCTTTTTTGCAAAGTGCCTACCTGTAGATTTTGGCCTCTAGCTCAGCCGGCACCTAGGGAAACCTACCAAACCTGTGCATTTTTGAAAACTAGAGACCTAGGGGAATCCAAGATGAGGTGACTTGTGGGGCTCTGACCAGGTTCTGTTACCCAGAATCCTTTGCAAACCTCATATTTTGGCTAAAAAAACGCATTTTCCTCACATTTCGGTGACAGAAAGTTCTGGAATCTGAGAGGAGCCACAAATTTCCTTCCACCCAGCGTTCCCCCAAGTCTCCCGATAAAAATGATACCTCACTTGTGTGGGTAGGCCTAGCGCCTACGACAGAAAACGCCCCAAAACGCAACGTGGACACATCCCATTTTTTTAAAGAAAACAGCTGTTTTTTGGCAAAGTGCCTACCTGTAGATTTTGGCCTCTAGCTCAGCCGGCACCTAGGGAAACCTACCAAACCTGTGCATTTTTGAAAACTAGAGACCTAGGGGAATCCAAGATGGGGTGACTCGTGGGGCTCTGACCAGGTTCTGTTACCCAGAATCCTTTTCAAACCTCAAAATCTGGCTAAAAAAAACACATTTTCCTCACATTTCGGTGACAGAAAGTTCTGGAATCTGAGAGGAGCCACAAATTTGCTTCCACCCAGCATTCCCCCAAGTCTCCTGATAAAAATGATACCTCACTTGTGTGGGTAGGCCTAGCGCCCGTGACAGGAAACGCCCCAAAACACAACGTGGACACATCACAGAAAACAGAGCTGTTTTTTGCAAAGTGCCTACCTGTAGATTTTGGCCTCTGGCTCAGCCGGCACCTAGGGAAACCTACCAAGCCTGTGCATTTTCCAAAACTAGAGACCAAGGGGGATCCAAGATGGGGTGACTTGTGGGGCTCTGACCAGGTTCTGTTACCCAGAATCCTTTGCAAACCTCAAATTTTGGCTAAAAAACACATTTTCCTCACATTTCGGTGAAAGAAAGTTCTGGAATCTGAGAGGAGCCACAAATTTCCTTCCACTCAGCGTTCCCCCAGGTGTCCCGATAAAAATGATACCTCACTTGTGTGGGTAGGCCTAGCACCCGAGACAGGAAACGCCCCAAAACGCAACGTGGACACATCCCATTTTTTTAAAGAAAACAGAGTTTTTTTTTGCAAAGTGCCTACCTGTAGATTTTGGCCTCTAGCTCAGCCAGCACCTAGGTAAACCTACCAAGCCTGTGCATTTTCTAAAACTAGAGACCAAGGGGGATCCAAGATGGGGTGACTTGTGGGGCTCTGACCAGGTTCTGTTACCCAGAATACTTTGCAAACCTCAACTTTTGGCTAAAAAAACACATTTTCCTCAAATTTCGGTGAAAGAAAGTTCTGGAATCTGAGAGGAGCCACAAATTTCCTTCCACCCAGCGTTCCCCCAAGTCTCCCGATAAAAATTATACCTCACTTGTGTGGGTAGGCCTAGCGCCCGTGACAGGAAACGCCCTAAAACGCAACGTGGACACATCCCATTTTTTGAAAGAAAACAGAGCTGTTTTTTGCAAAGTGCCTACCTGTAGATTTTGGCCTCTAGCTCAGCCGGCACCTAGGGAAACCTACCAAACCTGTGTATTTTTGAAAACTAGAGACCTAGGGGAATCCAAGATGGGGTGACTTGTGGGGCTCTGACCAGGTTCTGTTACCCAGAATCCTTTTCAAACCTCATATTTTGGCTAAAAAAACGCATATTCCTCAAATTTCGGTGACAGAAAGTTCTGGAATCTGAGAGGAGCCACAAATTTCCTTCCACTCAGCGTTCCCCCAAGTGTCCCGATAAAAATGATACCTCACTTGAGTGGGTAGGCCTAGCACCCGAGACAGGAAACGCCCCAAAACGCAACGTGGACACATCCCATTTTTTTAAAGAAAACAGAGCTTTTTTTTGCAAAGTGCCTACCTGTAGATTTTGGCCTCTAGCTCAGCCGGCAACTAGGGAAACCTACCAAACCTGTGCATTTTTGAGAACTAGAGACCTAGGGGAATCCAAGATGGGGTGACTTGTGGGGCTCTGACCAGGTTCGGTTACCCAGAATCCTTTACAAACCTCAAATTTTGGCTAAAAAAACGCATTTTCCTCACATTTTGGTGACAGAAAGTTCTGGAATCTGAGAGGAGCCACAAATTTCCTTCCACCCAGCGATCCCCCGAGTCTCCCGATAAAAATGATACCTCACTTGTGTGGGTAGGTCTAGCGGCCGCAACAGGACACACCCCAAAACACAACGTGGACACATCACAATTTTTCATTGAAAACAGTGTATACCTGTAGATTTTGGACTCTAGCTCAGCCGGCACCTAGGGAAACCTACCAAACCTGTGCCTTTCTGAAAACTAGAGACTTAGAGGAATCCAAGATGGGGTGACTTGTGGGGCTCTGACCAGGTTCTGTTACCCAGAATCCTTTGCAAACCTCAAATTTTGGCTAAAAAAACGCATTTTCCTCACATTTCGGTGACAGAAAGTTCTGGAATCTGAGAGGAGCCACAAATTTCCTTCCACCCAGCGTTCCCCCAAGTCTCCCGATAAAAATGATACCTCACTTGTGTGGGTAGGCCTAGCGCCTGCGACAGGAAACGCCCCAAAACGCAACGTGGACACATCACAGAAAACAGAGCTGTTTTTTGCAAAGTGCCTACCTGTAGATTTTGGCCTCTAGCTCAGCCGGCACCTAGGGAAACCTACCAAACCTGTGCATTTTTGAAAACTAGAGACCTAGGGAAATTCCAATATGGGGTGACTTGTGGGGCTCTGACCAGGTTCGGTTACCCAGAACCCTTTGCAAACCTCAAATTTTGGCCAAAAAAACACATTTTCCTCACATTTCGGTGACAGAAAGTTCTGGAATCTGAGAGGAGCCACAAATTTCCTTCCACCCAGCGTTTCCCAAGTCTCCCGATAAAAATGACACCTCACTTGTGTGGGTAGGCCTAGCGGCCACGACAGGACACACCCCAAAACACAAAGTGGACACATCCCATTTTTTTAAAGAAAACAGAGCTGTTTTTTGAAAAGTGCCTACCTGTAGATTTTGGCCTCTAGCTCAGCCGGCACCTAGGGAAACCTACCAAACCTGTGCATTTTTGAAAACTAGAGACCTAGGGGAATCCAAGATGAGGTGACTTGTGGGGCTCTGACCAGGTTCTGTTACCCAGAATCCTTTGCAAACCTCATATTTTGGCTAAAAAAACGCATTTTCCTCACATTTCGGTGACAGAAAGTTCTGGAATCTGAGAGGAGCCACAAATTTCCTTCCACCCAGCGTTCCCCCAAGTCTCCCGATAAAGATGATACCTCACTTGTGTGGGTACGCCTAGCGCCCGAGACAGGAAACGCAACGTGGACACATCCCATTTTTTTAAAGAAAACACAGCTTTTTTTTGCAAAGTGCCTACCTGTAGATTTTGGCCTCTAGCTCAGCCGGTACCTAGGGAAACCTACCAAACCTGTGCATTTTTGAAAACTAGAGACCTAGGGGAATCCAAGATGAGGTGACTTGTGGGGCTCTAATCAGGTTCTGTTACCCAGAATCCTTTGCAAACCTCAAATTTTGGCTAAAAAAATGCATTTTCCTCACATTTCGGTGACAGAAAGTTCTGGAATCTGAGAGGAGCCACAAATTTCCTTCCACCCAGCGTTCCCCCGTGTCTCCCGATAAAAATGATACCTCACTTGTGTGGGTAGGTCTAGCGGCCGCAACAGGACACACCCCAAAACACAACGTGGACACATCACAATTTTTCATTGAAAACAGTGCATACCTGTAGATTTTGGCCTCTAGCTCAGCCGGCACCTAGGGAAACCTACCAAACCTGTGCATTTCTGAAAACTAGAGACTTAGAGGAATCCAAGATGGGGTGACTTGTGGGGCTCTGACCAGGTTCTGTTACCCAGAATCCTTTGCAAACCTCAAATTTTGGCTAAAAAAATGCATTTTCCTCACATTTCGGTGACAGAAAGTTCTGGAATCTGAGAGGAGCCACAAATTTCCTTCCACCCAGCGTTCCCCCAAGTCTCCCGATAAAAATGATACCTCACTTGTGTGGGTAGGCCTAGCGCCTGCGACAGGAAACGCCCCAAAACTCAATGTGGACACATCACAGAAAACAGAGCTGTTTTTTGCAAAGTGCCTACCTGTAGATTTTGGCCTCTAGCTCAGCCGGCACCTAGGGAAACCTACCAAACCTGTGCATTTTTGAAAACTAGAGACCTAGGGAAATTCCAAGATGGGGTGACTTGTGGGGCTCTGACCAGGTTCGGTTACCCAGAACCCTTTGCAAACCTCAAATTTTGGCCAAAAAAACACATTTTCCTCACATTTCGGTGACAGAAAGTTCTGGAATCTGAGAGGAGCCACAAATTTCCTTCCACCCAGCGTTTCCCAAGTCTCCCGATAAAAATGACACCTCACTTGTGTGGGTAGGCCTAGCGGCCACGACAGGACACACCCCAAAACACAAAGTGGACACATCCCATTTTTTGAAAGAAAACAGAGCTGTTTTTTGCAAAGTGCCTACCTGTAGATTTTGGCCTCTAGCTCAGCCGGCACCTAGGGAAACCTACCAAACCTGTGCATTTTTGAAAACTAGAGACCTAGGGGAATCCAAGATGAGGTGACTTGTGGGGCTCTGACCAGGTTCTGTTACCCAGAATCCTTTGCAAACCTCATATTTTGGCTAAAAAAACGCATTTTCCTCACATTTCGGTGACAGAAAGTTCTGGAATCTGAGAGGAGCCACAAATTTCCTTCCACCCAGCGTTCCCCCAAGTCTCCCGATAAAAATTATACCTCACTTGTGTGGGTAGGCCTAGCGCCCGTGACAGGAAACGCCCTAAAACGCAACGTGGACACATCCCATTTTTTGAAAGAAAACAGAGCTGTTTTTTGCAAAGTGCCTACCTGTAGATTTTGGCCTCTAGCTCAGCCGGCACCTAGGGAAACCTACCAAACCTGTGTATTTTTGAAAACTAGAGACCTAGGGGAATCTAAGATGGGGTGACTTGTGGGGCTCTGACCAGGTTCTGTTACCCAGAATCCTTTTCAAACCTCATATTTTGGCTAAAAAAACGCATATTCCTCAAATTTCGGTGACAGAAAGTTCTGGAATCTGAGAGGAACCACAAATTTCCTTCCACTCAGCGTTCCCCCAAGTGTCCCGATAAAAATGATACCTCACTTGTGTGGGTAGGCCTAGCACCCGAGACAGGAAACGCCCCAAAACGCAACGTGGACACATCCCATTTTTTTAAAGAAAACAGAGCTTTTTTTTGCAAAGTGCCTACCTGTAGATTTTGGCCTCTAGCTCAGCCGGCACCTAGGGAAACCTACCAAACCTGTGCATTTTTGAAAACTAGAGACCTAGGGGAATCCAAGATGGGGTGACTTGTGGGGCTCTGACCAGGTTCGGTTACCCAGAATCCTTTACAAACCTCAAATTTTGGCTAAAAAAACGCATTTTCCTCACATTTTGGTGACAGAAAGTTCTGGAAACTGAGAGGAGCAACAAATTTCCTTCCACCCAGCGTTTCCCAAGTCTCCCGATAAAAATGACACCTCACTTGTGTGGGTAGGTCTAGCGCCTACGACAGGACACACCCCAAAACACAAAGTGGACACATCCCATTTTTTGAAAGAAAACAGAGCTGTTTTTTGAAAAGTGCCTACCTGTAGATTTTGGCCTCTAGCTCAGCCGGCACCTAGGGACCTACCAAACCTGTGCATTTTTTAAAACTAGAGACCTAGGGGAATCCAAGATGAGGTGACTTGTGGGGCTCTGACCAGGTTCTGTTACCCAGAATCCTTTGCAAACCTCATATTTTGGCTAAAAAAACGCATTTTCCTCACATTTCGGTGACAGAAAGTTCTGGAATCTGAGAGGAGCCACAAATTTCCTTCCACCCAGCGTTCCCCCAAGTCTCCCGATAAAGATGATACCTCACTTGTGTGGGTACGCCTAGCGCCCGAGACAGGAAACGCAACGTGGACACATCCCATTTTTTTAAAGAAAACACAGCTTTTTTTTGCAAAGTGCCTACCTGTAGATTTTGGCCTCTAGCTCATCCGGTACCTAGGGAAACCTACCAAACCTGTGCATTTTTGAAAACTAGAGACCTAGGGGAATCCAAGATGGGGTGACTTGTGGGGCTCTGACCAGGTTCGGTTACCCAGAATCCTTTGCAAACCTCAAATTTTGGCTAAAAAAACACATTTTCCTCACATTTCGGTGACAGAAAGTTCTGGAATCTGAGAGGAGCCACAAATTTCCTTCCACCCAGCGTTCCCCCAAGTCTCCCGATAAAAATGATACCTCACTTGTGTGGGTAGGCCTAGCGCCTACGACAGAAAACGCCCCAAAACGCAACGTGGACACATCCCATTTTTTTTAAAGAAAACAGCTGTTTTTTGGCAAAGTGCCTACCTGTAGATTTTGGCCTCTAGCTCAGCCGGCACCTAGGGAAACCTACCAAACCTGTGCATTTTTGAAAACTAGAGACCTAGGGGAATCCAAGATGGGGTGACTTGTGGGGCTCTGACCAGGTTCTGTTACCCAGAATCCTTTTCAAACCTCAAAATCTGGCTAAAAAAACACATTTTCCTCACATTTCGGTGACAGAAAGTTCTGGAATCTGAGAGGAGCCACAAATTTGCTTCCACCCAGCATTCCCCCAAGTCTCCTGATAAAAATGATACCTCACTTGTGTGGGTAGGCCTAGCGCCCGTGACAGGAAACGCCCCAAAACACAACGTGGACACATCACAGAAAACAGAGCTGTTTTTTGCAAAGTGCCTACCTGTAGATTTTGGCCTCTGGCTCAGCCGGCACCTAGGGAAACCTACCAAGCCTGTGCATTTTCTAAAACTAGAGACCAAGGGGGATCCAAGATGGGGTGACTTGTGGGGCTCTGACCAGGTTCTGTTACCCAGAATCCTTTGCAAACCTCAAATTTTGGCTAAAAAAACACATTTTCATCACATTTCGGTGAAAGAAAGTTCTGGAATCTGAGAGGAGCCACAAATTTCCTTCCACCCAGCGTTTCCCAAGTCTCCCGATAAAAATGACACCTCACTTGTGTGGGTAGGCCTAGCGGCCACGACAGGACACACCCCAAAACACAAAGTGGACACATCCCATTTTTTGAAAGAAAACAGAGCTGTTTTTTGCAAAGTGGCTACCTGTAGATTTTGGCCTCTAGCTCAGCCGGCACCTAGGGAAACCTACCAAGCCTGTGCATTTTCTAAAACTAGAGACCAAGGGGGATCCAAGATGGGGTGACTTGTGGGGCTCTGACCAGGTTCTGTTACCCAGAATCCTTTGCAAACTTCAAATTTTGGCTAAAAAAACACATTTTCCTCACATTTCGGTGAAAGAAAGTTCTGGAATCTGAGAGGAGCCACAAATTTCCTTCCACCCAGCGTTCCCCCAAGTCTCCCGATAAAAATTATACCTCACTTGTGTGGGTAAGCCTAGCGCACGTGACAGGAAACGCCCTAAAACGCAACGTGGACACATCCCATTTTTTGAAAGAAAGCAGAGCTGTTTTTTGCAAAGTGCCTACCTGCAGATTTTGGCCTCTAGCTCAGCCGGCACCTAGGGAAACCTACCAAACCTGTGTATTTTCGAAAACTAGAGACCTAGGGGAATCCAAGATGGGGTGACTTGTGGGGCTCAGACCAGGTTCTGTTACCCAGAATCCTTTTCAAACCTCATATTTTGGCTAAAAAAATGCATTTTCCTCACATTTCGGTGACAGAAAGTTCTGGAATCTGAGAGGAGCCACAAATTTCCTTCCACCCAGCGTTCCCCCAAGTCTCCCGATAAAGATGATACCTCACTTGTGTGGGTACGCCTAGCGCCCGAGACAGGAAACGCAACGTGGACACATCCCATTTTTTTAAAGAAAACACAGCTTTTTTTTGCAAAGTGCCTACCTGTAGATTTTGGCCTCTAGCTCATCCGGTACCTAGGGAAACCTACCAAACCTGTGCATTTTTGAAAACTAGAGACCTAGGGGAATCCAAGATGGGGTGACTTGTGGGGCTCTGACCAGGTTCGGTTACCCAGAATCCTTTGCAAACCTCAAATTTTGGCTAAAAAAACACATTTTCCTCACATTTCGGTGACAGAAAGTTCTGGAATCTGAGAGGAGCCACAAATTTCCTTCCACCCAGCGTTCCCCCAAGTCTCCCGATAAAAATGATACCTCACTTGTGTGGGTAGGCCTAGCGCCTACGACAGAAAACGCCCCAAAACGCAACGTGGACACATCCCATTTTTTTTAAAGAAAACAGCTGTTTTTTGGCAAAGTGCCTACCTGTAGATTTTGGCCTCTAGCTCAGCCGGCACCTAGGGAAACCTACCAAACCTGTGCAATTTTGAAAACTAGAGACCTAGGGGAATCCAAGATGGGGTGACTTGTGGGGCTCTGACCAGGTTCTGTTACCCAGAATCCTTTTCAAACCTCAAAATCTGGCTAAAAAAACACATTTTCCTCACATTTCGGTGACAGAAAGTTCTGGAATCTGAGAGGAGCCACAAATTTGCTTCCACCCAGCATTCCCCCAAGTCTCCTGATAAAAATGATACCTCACTTGTGTGGGTAGGCCTAGCGCCCGTGACAGGAAACGCCCCAAAACACAACGTGGACACATCACAGAAAACAGAGCTGTTTTTTGCAAAGTGCCTACCTGTAGATTTTGGCCTCTGGCTCAGCCGGCACCTAGGGAAACCTACCAAGCCTGTGCATTTTCTAAAACTAGAGACCAAGGGGGATCCAAGATGGGGTGACTTGTGGGGCTCTGACCAGGTTCTGTTACCCAGAATCCTTTGCAAACCTCAAATTTTGGCTAAAAAAACACATTTTCATCACATTTCGGTGAAAGAAAGTTCTGGAATCTGAGAGGAGCCACAAATTTCCTTCCACCCAGCGTTCCCCCAAGTCTCCCGATAAAAATTATACCTCTCTTGTGTGGGTAAGCCTAGCGCCCGTGACAGGAAACGCCCCAAAACGCAACGTGGACACATCACAGAAAACAGAGCTGTTTTTTGCAAAGTGCCTACCTGTAGATTTTGGCCTCTAGCTCAGCCGGCACCTAGGGAAACCTACCAAACCTGTGCATTTTTGAAAACTGGAGACCTAGGGAAATTCCAAGATGGGGTGACTTGTGGGGCTCTGACCAGGTTCGGTTACCCAGAACCCTTTGCAAACCTCAAATTTTGGCCAAAAAAACACATTTTCCTCACATTTCGGTGACAGAAAGTTCTGGAATCTGAGAGGAGCCACAAATTTCCTTCCACCCAGCGTTTCCCAAGTCTCCCGATAAAAATGACACCTCACTTGTGTGGGTAGGCCTAGCGGCCACGACAGGACACACCCCAAAACACAAGTGGACACATCCCATTTTTTGAAAGAAAACAGAGCTGTTTTTTGCAAAGTGGCTACCTGTAGATTTTGGCCTCTAGCTCAGCCGGCACCTAGGGAAACCTACCAAGCCTGTGCATTTTCTAAAACTAGAGACCAAGGGGGATCCAAGATGGGGTGACTTGTGGGGCTCTGACCAGGTTCTGTTACCCAGAATCCTTTGCAAACTTCAAATTTTGGCTAAAAAAACACATTTTCCTCACATTTCGGTGAAAGAAAGTTCTGGAATCTGAGAGGAGCCACAAATTTCCTTCCACCCAGCGTTCCCCCAAGTCTCCCGATAAAAATTATACCTCACTTGTGTGGGTAAGCCTAGCGCACGTGACAGGAAACGCCCTAAAACGCAACGTGGACACATCCCATTTTTTGAAAGAAAGCAGAGCTGTTTTTTGCAAAGTGCCTACCTGCAGATTTTGGCCTCTAGCTCAGCCGGCACCTAGGGAAACCTACCAAACCTGTGTATTTTCGAAAACTAGAGACCTAGGGGAATCCAAGATGGGGTGACTTGTGGGGCTCAGACCAGGTTCTGTTACCCAGAATCCTTTTCAAACCTCATATTTTGGCTAAAAAAATGCATTTTCCTCAAATTTCGGTGACAGAAAGTTCTGGAATCTGAGAGGAGCCACAAATTTCCTTCCACTCAGCGTTCCCCCAGGTGTCCCGATAAAAATGATACCTCACTTGTGTGGGTAGGCCTAGCACCCGAGACAGGAAACGCCCCAAAACGCAACGTGGACACATCCCATTTTTTTAAAGAAAACAGAGCTTTTTTTTGCAAAGTGCCTACCTGTAGATTTTGGCCTCTAGCTCAGCCGGCACCTAGGGAAACCTACCAAACCTGTGCATTTTTGAAAACTAGAGACCTAGGGGAATCCAAGATGGGGTGACTTGTGGGGCTCTGACCAGGTTCGGTTACCCAGAATCCTTTGCAAACCTCAAATTTTGGCTAAAAAAATGCATTTTCCTCACATTTCGGTGACAGAAAGTTCTGGAATCTGAGAGGAGCCACAAATTTCCTTCCACCCAGCGTTCCCCCGTGTCTCCCGATAAAAATGATACCTCACTTGTGTGGGTAGGTCTAGCGGCCGCAACAGGACACACCCCAAAACACAACGTGGACACATCACAATTTTTCATTGAAAACAGTGCATACCTGTAGATTTTGGCCTCTAGCTCAGCCGGCACCTAGGGAAACCTACCAAACCTGTGCATTTCTGAAAACTAGAGACTTAGAGGAATCCAAGATGGGGTGACTTGTGGGGCTCTGACCAGGTTCTGTTACCCAGAATCCTTTGCAAACCTCAAATTTTGGCTAAAAAAATGCATTTTCCTCACATTTCGGTGACAGAAAGTTCTGGAATCTGAGAGGAGCCACAAATTTCCTTCCACCCAGCGTTCCCCCAAGTCTCCCGATAAAAATGATACCTCACTTGTGTGGGTAGGCCTAGCGCCTGCGACAGGAAACGCCCCAAAACTCAACGTGGACACATCACAGAAAACAGAGCTGTTTTTTGCAAAGTGCCTACCTGTAGATTTTGGCCTCTAGCTCAGCCGGCACCTAGGGAAACCTACCAAACCTGTGCATTTTTGAAAACTAGAGACCTAGGGAAATTCCAAGATGGGGTGACTTGTGGGGCTCTGACAAGGTTCGGTTACCCAGAACCCTTTGCAAACCTCAAATTTTGGCCAAAAAAACACATTTTCCTCACATTTCGGTGACAGAAAGTTCTGGAATCTGAGAGGAGCCACAAATTTCCTTCCACCCAGCGTTTCCCAAGTCTCCCGATAAAAATGACACCTCACTTGTGTGGGTAGGCCTAGCGGCCACGACAGGTCACACCCCAAAACACAAAGTGGACACATCCCATTTTTTGAAAGAAAACAGAGCTGTTTTTTGCAAAGTGCCTACCTGTAGATTTTGGCCTCTAGCTCAGCCGGCACCTAGGGAAACCTACCAAACCTGTGCATTTTTGAAAACTAGAGACCTAGGGGAATCCAAGATGAGGTGACTTGTGGGGCTCTGACCAGGTTCTGTTACCCAGAATCCTTTGCAAACCTCATATTTTGGCTAAGAAAACGCATTTTCCTCACATTTCGGTGACAGAAAGTTCTGGAATCTGAGAGGAGCCACAAATTTCCTTCCACCCAGCGTTCCCCCAAGTCTCCCGATAAAAATTATACCTCACTTGTGTGGGTAGGCCTAGCGCCCGTGACAGGAAACGCCCTAAAACGCAACGTGGACGCATCCCATTTTTTGAAAGAAAACAGAGCTGTTTTTTGCAAAGTGCCTACCTGTAGATTTTGGCCTCTAGCTCAGCCGGCACCTAGGGAAACCTACCAAACCTGTGTATTTTTGAAAACTAGAGACCTAGGGGAATCCAAGATGGGGTGACTTGTGGGGCTCTGACCAGGTTCTGTTACCCAGAATCCTTTTCAAACCTCATATTTTGGCTAAAAAAACGCATATTCCTCAAATTTCGGTGACAGAAAGTTCTGGAATCTGAGAGGAGCCACAAATTTCCTTCCACTCAGCGTTCCCCCAAGTGTCTCGATAAAAATGATACCTCACTTGTGTGGGTAGGCCTAGCACCCGAGACAAGAAACGCCCCAAAACGCAACGTGGACACATCCCATTTTTTTAAAGAAAACAGAGCTTTTTTTTGCAAAGTGCCTACCTGTAGATTTTGGCCTCTAGCTCAGCCGGCACCTAGGGAAACCTACCAAACCTGTGCATTTTTAAAAACTAGAGACCTAGGGGAATCCAAGATGGGGTGACTTGTGGGGCTCTGACCAGGTTCTGTTACCCAGAATCCTTTGCAAATCTCAAAATGTGGCTAAAAAAACAAATTTTCCTCACATTTCGGTGACAGAAAGTTCTGGAATCTGAGAGGAGGCACAAATTTCCTTCCACCCAGCGTTCCCCTAAGTCTCCTGAGAAAAATGACACCTCACTTGTGTGGGTAAGCCTAGCGCCTGCGACAGGAAATGCCTCAAAACGCAACGTGGACACATCAAATTTTTTTAAAGAAAACAGAGGTGTTTTTTGCAAAGTGCCTCCTTGTACATTTTGGCCTCTAGCTCAGCCGGCACCTAGGGAAACCTACCAAACCTGTGCATTTTTTAAAACTGGAGACCTAGGGAAATTCCAAGATGGGGTGACTTGTGGGGCTCTGACCAGGTTCGGTTACCCAGAACCCTTTGCAAACCTCAAATTTTGGCCAAAAAAACACATTTTCCTCACATTTCGGTGACAGAAAGTTCTGGAATCTGAGAGGAGCCACAAATTTCCTTCCACCCAGCGTTTCCCAAGTCTCCCGATAAAAATGACACCTCACTTGTGTGGGTAG
Organism: Pleurodeles waltl; assembly: GCF_031143425.1. Lineage (NCBI taxonomy): Eukaryota > Metazoa > Chordata > Amphibia > Caudata > Salamandridae > Pleurodeles > Pleurodeles waltl. The sequence continues at coordinate 474,618 of NW_027150404.1, read as the reverse complement.
GCCTAGCGGCCACGACAGGACACACCCCAAAACACAAGTGGACACATCCCATTTTTTGAAAGAAAACAGAGCTGTTTTTTGCAAAGTGGCTACCTGTAGATTTTGGCCTCTAGCTCAGCCGGCACCTAGGGAAACCTACCAAGCCTGTGCATTTTCTAAAACTAGAGACCAAGGGGGATCCAAGATGGGGTGACTTGTGGGGCTCTGACCAGGTTCTGTTACCCAGAATCCTTTGCAAACTTCAAATTTTGGCTAAAAAAACACATTTTCCTCACATTTCGGTGAAAGAAAGTTCTGGAATCTGAGAGGAGCCACAAATTTCCTTCCACCCAGCGTTCCCCCAAGTCTCCCGATAAAAATTATACCTCACTTGTGTGGGTAAGCCTAGCGCACGTGACAGGAAACGCCCTAAAACGCAACGTGGACACATCCCATTTTTTGAAAGAAAGCAGAGCTGTTTTTTGCAAAGTGCCTACCTGCAGATTTTGGCCTCTAGCTCAGCCGGCACCTAGGGAAACCTACCAAACCTGTGTATTTTCGAAAACTAGAGACCTAGGGGAATCCAAGATGGGGTGACTTGTGGGGCTCAGACCAGGTTCTGTTACCCAGAATCCTTTTCAAACCTCATATTTTGGCTAAAAAAATGCATTTTCCTCAAATTTCGGTGACAGAAAGTTCTGGAATCTGAGAGGAGCCACAAATTTCCTTCCACTCAGCGTTCCCCCAGGTGTCCCGATAAAAATGATACCTCACTTGTGTGGGTAGGCCTAGCACCCGAGACAGGAAACGCCCCAAAACGCAACGTGGACACATCCCATTTTTTTAAAGAAAACAGAGCTTTTTTTTGCAAAGTGCCTACCTGTAGATTTTGGCCTCTAGCTCAGCCGGCACCTAGGGAAACCTACCAAACCTGTGCATTTTTGAAAACTAGAGACCTAGGGGAATCCAAGATGGGGTGACTTGTGGGGCTCTGACCAGGTTCGGTTACCCAGAATCCTTTGCAAACCTCAAATTTTGGCTAAAAAAATGCATTTTCCTCACATTTCGGTGACAGAAAGTTCTGGAATCTGAGAGGAGCCACAAATTTCCTTCCACCCAGCGTTCCCCCGTGTCTCCCGATAAAAATGATACCTCACTTGTGTGGGTAGGTCTAGCGGCCGCAACAGGACACACCCCAAAACACAACGTGGACACATCACAATTTTTCATTGAAAACAGTGCATACCTGTAGATTTTGGCCTCTAGCTCAGCCGGCACCTAGGGAAACCTACCAAACCTGTGCATTTCTGAAAACTAGAGACTTAGAGGAATCCAAGATGGGGTGACTTGTGGGGCTCTGACCAGGTTCTGTTACCCAGAATCCTTTGCAAACCTCAAATTTTGGCTAAAAAAATGCATTTTCCTCACATTTCGGTGACAGAAAGTTCTGGAATCTGAGAGGAGCCACAAATTTCCTTCCACCCAGCGTTCCCCCAAGTCTCCCGATAAAAATGATACCTCACTTGTGTGGGTAGGCCTAGCGCCTGCGACAGGAAACGCCCCAAAACTCAACGTGGACACATCACAGAAAACAGAGCTGTTTTTTGCAAAGTGCCTACCTGTAGATTTTGGCCTCTAGCTCAGCCGGCACCTAGGGAAACCTACCAAACCTGTGCATTTTTGAAAACTAGAGACCTAGGGAAATTCCAAGATGGGGTGACTTGTGGGGCTCTGACAAGGTTCGGTTACCCAGAACCCTTTGCAAACCTCAAATTTTGGCCAAAAAAACACATTTTCCTCACATTTCGGTGACAGAAAGTTCTGGAATCTGAGAGGAGCCACAAATTTCCTTCCACCCAGCGTTTCCCAAGTCTCCCGATAAAAATGACACCTCACTTGTGTGGGTAGGCCTAGCGGCCACGACAGGTCACACCCCAAAACACAAAGTGGACACATCCCATTTTTTGAAAGAAAACAGAGCTGTTTTTTGCAAAGTGCCTACCTGTAGATTTTGGCCTCTAGCTCAGCCGGCACCTAGGGAAACCTACCAAACCTGTGCATTTTTGAAAACTAGAGACCTAGGGGAATCCAAGATGAGGTGACTTGTGGGGCTCTGACCAGGTTCTGTTACCCAGAATCCTTTGCAAACCTCATATTTTGGCTAAGAAAACGCATTTTCCTCACATTTCGGTGACAGAAAGTTCTGGAATCTGAGAGGAGCCACAAATTTCCTTCCACCCAGCGTTCCCCCAAGTCTCCCGATAAAAATTATACCTCACTTGTGTGGGTAGGCCTAGCGCCCGTGACAGGAAACGCCCTAAAACGCAACGTGGACGCATCCCATTTTTTGAAAGAAAACAGAGCTGTTTTTTGCAAAGTGCCTACCTGTAGATTTTGGCCTCTAGCTCAGCCGGCACCTAGGGAAACCTACCAAACCTGTGTATTTTTGAAAACTAGAGACCTAGGGGAATCCAAGATGGGGTGACTTGTGGGGCTCTGACCAGGTTCTGTTACCCAGAATCCTTTTCAAACCTCATATTTTGGCTAAAAAAACGCATATTCCTCAAATTTCGGTGACAGAAAGTTCTGGAATCTGAGAGGAGCCACAAATTTCCTTCCACTCAGCGTTCCCCCAAGTGTCTCGATAAAAATGATACCTCACTTGTGTGGGTAGGCCTAGCACCCGAGACAAGAAACGCCCCAAAACGCAACGTGGACACATCCCATTTTTTTAAAGAAAACAGAGCTTTTTTTTGCAAAGTGCCTACCTGTAGATTTTGGCCTCTAGCTCAGCCGGCACCTAGGGAAACCTACCAAACCTGTGCATTTTTGAAAACTAGAGACCTAGGGGAATCCAAGATGGGGTGACTTGTGGGGCTCTGACCAGGTTCGGTTACCCAGAATCCTTTACAAACCTCAAATTTTGGCTAAAAAAACGCATTTTCCTCACATTTTGGTGACAGAAAGTTCTGGAATCTGAGAGGAGCCACAAATTTCCTTCCACCCAGCGTTCCCCCGAGTATCCCGATAAAAATGATACCTCACTTGTGTGGGTAGGTCTAGCGGCCGCAACAGGACACACCCCAAAACACAACGTGGACACATCACAATTTTTCATTGAAAACAGTGTATACCTGTAGATTTTGGACTCTAGCTCAGCCGGCACCTAGGGAAACCTACCAAACCTGTGCCTTTCTGAAAACTAGAGACTTAGAGGAATCCAAGATGGGGTGACTTGTGGGGCTCTGACCAGGTTCTGTTACCCAGAATCCTTTGCAAACCTCAAATTTTGGCTAAAAAAACGCATTTTCCTCACATTTCGGTGACAGAAAGTTCTGGAATCTGAGAGGAGCCACAAATTTCCTTCCACCCAGCGTTCCCCCAAGTCTCCCGATAAAAATGATACCTCACTTGAGTGGGTAGGCCTAGCGCCTGCGACAGGAAACGCCCCAAAACGCAACGTAGACACATCACAGAAAACAGAGCTGTTTTTTGCAAAGTGCCTACCTGTAGATTTTGGCCTCTAGCTCAGCCGGCACCTAGGGAAACCTACCAAACCTGTGCATTTTTGAAAACTAGAGACCTAGGGAAATTCCAATATGGGGTGACTTGTGGGGCTCTGACCAGGTTCGGTTACCCAGAACCCTTTGCAAACCTCAAATTTTGGCCAAAAAAACACATTTTCCTCACATTTCGGTGACAGAAAGTTCTGGAATCTGAGAGGAGCAACAAATTTCCTTCCACCCAGCGTTTCCCAAGTCTCCCGATAAAAATGACACCTCACTTGTGTGGGTAGACCTAGCGGCCACGACAGGACACACCCCAAAACACAAAGTGGACACATCCCATTTTTTTAAAGAAAACAGAGCTGTTTTTTGAAAAGTGCCTACCTGTAGATTTTGGCCTCTAGCTCAGCCGGCACCTAGGGAAACCTACCAAACCTGTGCATTTTTTAAAACTAGAGACCTAGGGGAATCCAAGATGAGGTGACTTGTGGGACTCTGACCAGGTTCTGTTACCCAGAATCCTTTGCAAACCTCATATTTTGGCTAAAAAAACGCATTTTCCTCACATTTCGGTGACAGAAAGTTCTGGAATCTGAGAGGAGCCACAAATTTCCTTCCACCCAGCGTTCCCCCAAGTCTCCCGATAAAGATGATACCTAACTTGTGTGGGTACGCCGAGCGCCCGAGACAGGAAACGCAACATGGACACATCCCTTTTTTTAAAGAAAACACAGCTTTTTTTTGCAAAGTGCCTACCTGTAGATTTTGGCCTCTAGCTCAGCCGGTACCTAGGGAAACCTACCAAACCTGTGCATTTTTGAAAACTAGAGACCTAGGGGAATCCAAGATGGGGTGACTTGTGGGGCTCTGACCAGGTTCGGTTACCCAGAATCCTTTGCAAACCTCAAATTTTGGCTAAAAAAACACATTTTCCTCACATTTCGGTGACAGAAAGTTCTGGAATCTGAGAGGAGCCACAAATTTCCTTCCACCCAGCGTTCCCCCAAGTCTCCCGATAAAAATGATACCTCACTTGTGTGGGTAGGCCTAGCGCCTACGACAGAAAACGCCCCAAAACGCAACGTGGACACATCCCATTTTTTTAAAGAAAACAGCTGTTTTTTGGCAAAGTGCCTACCTGTAGATTTTGGCCTCTAGCTCAGTCGGCACCTAGGGAAACCTACCAAACCTGTGCATTTTTGAAAACTAGAGACCTAGGGGAATCCAAGATGGGGTGACTTGTGGGGCTCTGACCAGGTTCTGTTACCCAGAATCCTTTTCAAACCTCAAAATCTGGCTAAAAAAACACATTTTCCTCACATTTCGGTGACAGAAAGTTCTGGAATCTGAGAGGAGCCACAAATTTGCTTCCACCCAGCATTCCCCCAAGTCTCCTGATAAAAATGATACCTCACTTGTGTGGGTAGGCCTAGCGCCCGTGACAGGAAACGCCCCAAAACACAACGTGGACACATCACAGAAAACAGAGCTGTTTTTTGCAAAGTGCCTACCTGTAGATTTTGGCCTCTGGCTCAGCCGGCACCTAGGGAAACCTACCAAGCCTGTGCATTTTCTAAAACTAGAGACCAAGGGGGATCCAAGATGGGGTGACTTGTGGGGCTCTGACCAGGTTCTGTTACCCAGAATCCTTTGCAAACCTCAAATTTTGGCTAAAAAAACACATTTTCCTCACATTTCGGTGAAAGAAAGATCTGGAATCTGAGAGGAGCCACAAATTTCCTTCCACCCAGCGTTCCCCCAAGTCTCCCGATAAAAATTATACCTCTCTTGTGTGGGTAAGCCTAGCGCCCGTGACAGGAAACGCCCTAAAACGCAACGTGGACACATCCCATTTTTTGAAAGAAAACAGAGCTGTTTTTTGCAAAGTGCCTACCTGCAGATTTTGGCCTCTAGCTCAGCCGGCACCTAGGGAAACCTACCAAACCTGTGCATTTTTGAAAACTAGAGACCTAGGGGAATCCAAGATGGGGTGACTTGTGGGGCTCTGACCAGGTTCTGTTACCCAGAATCCTTTTCAAACCTCATATTTTGGCTAAAAAAACGCATATTCCTCAAATTTCGGTGACAGAAAGTTCTGGAATCTGAGAGGAGCCACAAATTTCCTTCCACTCAGCGTTCCCCCAAGTGTCCTGATAAAAATGATACCTCACTTGTGTGGGTAGGCCTAGCACCCGAGACAGGAAACGCCCCAAAACGCAACGTGGACACATCCCATTTTTTTAAAGAAAACAGAGCTTTTTTTTGCAAAGTGCCTACCTGTAGATTTTGGCCTCTAGCTCAGCCGGCACCTAGGGAAACCTACCAAACCTGTGCATTTTTGAAAACTAGAGACCTAGGGGAATCCAAGATGGGGTGACTTGTGGGGCTCTGACCAGGTTCGGTTACCCAGAATCCTTTACAAACCTCAAATTTTGGCTAAAAAAACGCATTTTCCTCACATTTTGGTGACAGAAAGTTCTGGAATCTGAGAGGAGCCACAAATTTCCTTCCACCCAGCGTTCCCCTGAGTCTCCCGATAAAAATGATACCTCACTTGTGTGGGTAGGTCTAGCGGCCGCAACAGGACACACCCCAAAACACAACGTGGACACATCACAATTTTTCATTGAAAACAGTGTATACCTGTAGATTTTGGACTCTAGCTCAGCCGGCACCTAGGGAAACCTACCAAACCTGTGCCTTTCTGAAAACTAGAGACTTATAGGAATCCAAGATGGGGTGACTTGTGGGGCTCTGACCAGGTTCTGTTACCCAGAATCCTTTGCAAACCTCAAATTTTGGCTAAAAAAACGCATTTTCCTCACATTTCGGTGACAGAAAGTTCTGGAATCTGAGAGGAGCCACAAATTTCCTTCCACCCAGCGTTCCCCCAAGTCTCCCGATAAAAATGATACCTCACTTGTGTGGGTAGGCCTAGCGCCTGCGACAGGAAACGCCCCAAAACGCAACGTGGACACATCACAGAAAACAGAGCTGTTTTTTGCAAAGTGCCTACCTGTAGATTTTGGCCTCTAGCTCAGCCGGCACCTAGGGAAACCTACCAAACCTGTGCATTTTTTAAAACTAGAGACCTAGGAAAATTCCAATATGGGGTGACTTGTGGGGCTCTGACCAGGTTCGGTTACCCAGAACCCTTTGCAAACCTCAAATTTTGGCCAAAAAAACACATTTTCCTCACATTTCGGTGACAGAAAGTTCTGGAATCTGAGAGGAGCAACAAATTTCCTTCCACCCAGCGTTTCCCAAGTCTCCCGATAAAAATGACACCTCACTTGTGTGGGTAGGCCTAGCGGCCACGACAGGACACACCCCAAAACACAAAGTGGACACATCCCATTTTTTTAAAGAAAACAGAGCTGTTTTTTTAAAAGTGCCTACCTGTAGATTTTGGCCTCTAGCTCAGCCGGCACCTAGGGAAACCTACCAAACCTGTGCATTTTTTAAAACTAGAGACCTAGGGGAATCCAAGATGAGGTGACTTGTGGGGCTCTGACCAGGTTCTGTTACCCAGAATCCTTTGCAAACCTCATATTTTGGCTAAAAAAACGCATTTTCCTCACATTTCGGTGACAGAAAGTTCTGGAATCTGAGAGGAGCCACAAATTTCCTTCCACCCAGCGTTCCCCCAAGTCTCCCGATAAAGATGATACCTCACTTGTGTGGGTACGCCTAGCGCCCGAGACAGGAAATGCAACGTGGACACATCCCATTTTTTTAAAGAAAACACAGCTTTTTTTTGCAAAGTGCCTACCTGTAGATTTTGGCCTCTAGCTCAGCCGGTACCTAGGGAAACCTACCAAACCTGTGCATTTTTGAAAACTAGAGACCTAGGGGAAACCAAGATGGGGTGACTTGTGGGGCTCTGACCAGGTTCGGTTACCCAGAATCCTTTGCAAACCTCAAATTTTGGCTAAAAAAACACATTTTCCTCACATTTCGGTGACAGAAAGTTCTGGAATCTGAGAGGAGCCACAAATTTCCTTCCACCCAGCGTTCCCCCGAGTCTCCCGATAAAAATGATACCTCACTTGTGTGGGTAGGTCCAGCGGCCGCAACAGGACACACCCCAAAACACAACGTGGACACATCACAATTTTTCATTGAAAACAGTGTATACCTGTAGATTTTGGACTCTAGCTCAGCCGGCACCTAGGGAAACCTACCAAACCTGTGCCTTTCTGAAAACTAGAGACTTATAGGAATCCAAGATGGGGTGACTTGTGGGGCTCTGACCAGGTTCTGTTACCCAGAATCCTTTGCAAACCTCAAATTTTGGCTAAAAAAACGCATTTTCCTCACATTTCGGTGACAGAAAGTTCTGGAATCTGAGAGGAGCCACAAATTTCCTTCCACCCAGCGTTCCCCCAAGGCTCCCGATAAAAATGATACCTCACTTGTGTGGGTAGGCCTAGCGCCTGCGACAGGAAACGCCCCAAAACGCAACGTGGACACATCACAGAAAACAGAGCTGTTTTTTGCAAAGTGCCTACCTGTAGATTTTGGCCTCTAGCTCAGCCGGCACCTAGGGAAACCTACCAAACCTGTGCATTTTTTAAAACTAGAGACCTAGGGAAATTCCAATATGGGGTGACTTGTGGGGCTCTGACCAGGTTCGGTTACCCAGAACCCTTTGCAAACCTCAAATTTCGGCCAAAAAAACACATTTTCCTCACATTTCGGTGACAGAAAGTTCTGGAATCTGAGAGGAGCAACAAATTTCCTTCCACCCAGCGTTTCCCAAGTCTCCCGATAAAAATGACACCTCACTTGTGTGGGTAGGCCTAGCGGCCACGACAGGACACACCCCAAAACACAAAGTGGACACATCCCATTTTTTTAAAGAAAACAGAGCTGTTTTTTGAAAAGTGCCTACCTGTAGATTTTGGCCTCTAGCTCAGCCGGCACCTAGGGAAACCTACCAAACCTGTGCATTTTTTAAAACTAGAGACCTAGGGGAATCCAAGATGAGGTGACTTGTGGGGCTCTGACCAGGTTCTGTTACCCAGAATCCTTTGCAAACCTCATATTTTGGCTAAAAAAACGCATTTTCCTCACATTTCGGTGACAGAAAGTTCTGGAATCTGAGAGGAGCCACAAATTTCCTTCCACCCAGCGTTCCCCCAAGTCTCCCGATAAAGATGATACCTCACTTGTGTGGGTACGCCTAGCGCCCGAGACAGGAAACGCAACGTGGACACATCCCATTTTTTTAAAGAAAACACAGCTTTTTTTTGCAAAGTGCCTACCTGTAGATTTTGGCCTCTAGCTCAGCCGGTACCTAGGGAAACCTACCAAACATGTGCATTTTTGAAAACTAGAGACCTAGGGGAATCCAAGATGGGGTGACTTGTGGGGCTCTGACCAGGTTCGGTTACCCAGAATCCTTTGCAAACCTCAAATTTTGGCTAAAAAAACACATTTTCCTCACATTTCGGTGACAGAAAGTTCTGGAATCTGAGAGGAGCCACAAATTTCCTTCCACCCAGCGTTCCCCCAAGTCTCCCGATAAAAATGATACCTCACTTGTGTGGGTAGGCCTAGCGCCTACGACAGAAAACGCCCCAAAACGCAACGTGGACACATCCCATTTTTTTTAAAGAAAACAGCTGTTTTTTGGCAAAGTGCCTACCTGTAGATTTTGGCCTCTAGCTCAGCCGGCACCTAGGGAAACCTACCAAACCTGTGCATTTTTGAAAACTAGAGACCTAGGGGAATCCAAGATGGGGTGACTTGTGGGGCTCTGACCAGGTTCTGTTACCCAGAATCCTTTTCAAACCTCAAAATCTGGCTAAAAAAACACATTTTCCTCACATTTCGGTGACAGAAAGTTCTGGAATCTGAGAGGAGCCACAAATTTGCTTCCACCCAGCATTACCCCAAGTCTCCTGATAAAAATGATACCTCACTTGTGTGGGTAGGCCTAGCGCCCGTGACAGGAAACGCCCCAAAACACAACGTGGACACATCACAGAAAACAGAGCTGTTTTTTGCAAAGTGCCTACCTGTAGATTTTGGCCTCTGGCTCAGCCGGCACCTAGGGAAACCTACCAAGCCTGTGCATTTTCTAAAACTAGAGACCAAGGGGGATCCAAGATGGGGTGACTTGTGGGGCTCTGACCAGGTTCTGTTACCCAGAATCCTTTGCAAACCTCAAATTTTGGCTAAAAAAACACATTTTCATCACATTTCGGTGAAAGAAAGTTCAGAATCTGAGAGGAGCCACAAATTTCCTTCCACCCAGCGTTCCCCCAAGTCTCCCGATAAAAATTATACCTCTCTTGTGTGGGTAAGCCTAGCGCCCGTGACAGGAAACGCCCTAAAACGCAACGTGGACACATCCCATTTTTTGAAAGAAAACAGAGCTGTTTTTTGCAAAGTGCCTACCTGCAGATTTTGGCCTCTAGCTCAGCCGGCACCTAGGGAAACCTACCAAACCTGTGTATTTTCGAAAACTAGAGACCTAGGGGAATCCAAGATGGGGTGACTTGTGGGGCTCAGACCAGGTTCTGTTACCCAGAATCCTTTTCAAACCTCATATTTTGGCTAAAAAAATGCATTTTCCTCAAATTTCGGTGACAGAAAGTTCTGGAATCTGAGAGGAGCCACAAATTTCCTTCCACTCAGCGTTCCCCCAGGTGTCCCGATAAAAATGATACCTCACTTGTGTGGGTAGGCCTAGCACCCGAGACAGGAAACGCCCCAAAACGCAACGTGGACACATCCCATTTTTTTAAAGAAAACAGAGCTTTTTTTTGCAAAGTGCCTACCTGTAGATTTTGTCCTCTAGCTCAGCCGGCACCTAGGGAAACCTACCAAACCTGTGCATTTTTGAAAACTAGAGACCTAGGGGAATCCAAGATGGGGTGACTTGTGGGGCTCTGACCAGGTTCGGTTACCCAGAATCCTTTGCAAACCTCACATTTTGGCTAAAAAAATGCATTTTCCTCACATTTCGGTGACAGAAAGTTCTGGAATCTGAGAGGAGCCACAAATTTCCTTCCACCCAGCGTTCCCCCGTGTCTCCCGATAAAAATGATACCTCACTTGTGTGGGTAGGTCTAGCGGCCGCAACAGGACACACCCCAAAACACAACGTGGACACATCACAATTTTTCATTGAAAACAGTGCATACCTGTAGATTTTGGCCTCTAGCTCAGCCGGCACCTAGGGAAACCTACCAAACCTGTGCATTTCTGAAAACTAGAGACTTAGAGGAATCCAAGATGGGGTGACTTGTGGGGCTCTGACCAGGTTCTGTTACCCAGAATCCTTTGCAAACCTCAAATTTTGGCTAAAAAAATGCATTCTCCTCACATTTCGGTGACAGAAAGTTCTGGAATCTGAGAGGAGCCACAAATTTCCTTCCACCCAGCGTTCCCCCAAGTCTCCCGATAAAAATGATACCTCAATTGTGTGGGTAGGCCTAGCGCCTGCGACAGGAAACGCCCCAAAACGCAACGTGGACACATCACAGAAAACAGAGCTGTTTTTTGCAAAGTGCCTACCTGTAGATTTTGGCCTCTAGCTCAGCCGGCACCTAGGGAAACCTACCAAACCTGTGCATTTTTTAAAACTAGAGACCTAGGGAAATTCCAATATGGGGTGACTTGTGGGGCTCTGACCAGGTTCGGTTACCCAGAACCCTTTGCAAACCTCAAATTTTGGCCAAAAAAACACATTTTCCTCACATTTCGGTGACAGAAAGTTCTGGAATCTGAGAGGAGCAACAAATTTCCTTCCACCCAGCGTTTCCCAAGTCTCCCGATAAAAATGACACCTCACTTGTGTGGGTAGGCCTAGCGGCCACGACAGGACACACCCCAAAACACAAAGTGGACACATCCCATTTTTTTAAAGAAAACAGAGCTGTTTTTTGAAAAGTGCCTACCTGTAGATTTTGGCCTCTAGCTCAGCCGGCACCTAGGGAAACCTACCAAACCTGTGCATTTTTTAAAACTAGAGACCTAGGGGAATCCAAGATGAGGTGACTTGTGGGGCTCTGACCAGGTTCTGTTACCCAGAATCCTTTGCAAACCTCATATTTTGGCTAAAAAAACGCATTTTCCTCACATTTCGGTGACAGAAAGTTCTGGAATCTGAGAGGAGCCACAAATTTCCTTCCACCCAGCGTTCCCCCAAGTCTCCCGATAAAGATGATACCTCACTTGTGTGGGTACGCCTAGCGCCCGAGACAGGAAACGCAACGTGGACACATCCCATTTTTTTAAAGAAAACACAGCTTTTTTTTGCAAAGTGCCTACCTGTAGATTTTGGCCTCTAGCTCAGCCGGTACCTAGGGAAACCTACCAAACATGTGCATTTTTGAAAACTAGAGACCTAGGGGAATCCAAGATGGGGTGACTTGTGGGGCTCTGACCAGGTTCGGTTACCCAGAATCCTTTGCAAACCTCAAATTTTGGCTAAAAAAACACATTTTCCTCACATTTCGGTGACAGAAAGTTCTGGAATCTGAGAGGAGCCACAAATTTCCTTCCACCCAGCGTTCCCCCAAGTCTCCCGATAAAAATGATACCTCACTTGTGTGGGTAGGCCTAGCGCCTACGACAGAAAACGCCCCAAAACGCAACGTGGACACATCCCATTTTTTTTAAAGAAAACAGCTGTTTTTTGGCAAAGTGCCTACCTGTAGATTTTGGCCTCTAGCTCAGCCGGCACCTAGGGAAACCTACCAAACCTGTGCATTTTTGAAAACTAGAGACCTAGGGGAATCCAAGATGGGGTGACTTGTGGGGCTCTGACCAGGTTCTGTTACCCAGAATCCTTTTCAAACCTCAAAATCTGGCAAAAAAAACACATTTTCCTCACATTTCGGTGACAGAAAGTTCTGGAATCTGAGAGGAGCCACAAATTTGCTTCCACCCAGCATTCCCCCAAGTCTCCTGATAAAAATGATACCTCACTTGTGTGGGTAGGCCTAGCGCCCGTGACAGGAAACGCCCCAAAACACAACGTGGACACATCACAGAAAACAGAGCTGTTTTTTGCAAAGTGCCTACCTGTAGATTTTGGCCTCTGGCTCAGCCGGCACCTAGGGAAACCTACCAAGCCTGTGCATTTTCTAAAACTAGAGACCAAGGGGGATCCAAGATGGGGTGACTTGTGGGGCTCTGACCAGGTTCTGTTACCCAGAATCCTTTGCAAACCTCAAATTTTGGCTAAAAAAACACATTTTCATCACATTTTGGTGAAAGAAAGTTCTGGAATCTGAGAGGAGCCACAAATTTCCTTCCACCCAGCGTTCCCCCAAGTCTCCCGATAAAAATTATACCTCTCTTGTGTGGGTAAGCCTAGCGCCCGTGACAGGAAACGCCCTAAAACGCAACGTGGACACATCCCATTTTTTTAAAGAAAACAGAGCTGTTTTTTGCAAAGTGCCTACCTGCAGATTTTGGCCTCTAGCTCAGCAGGCACCTAGGGAAACCTACCAAACCTGTGTATTTTCGAAAACTAGAGACCTAGGGGAATCCAAGATGGGGTGACTTGTGGGGCTCAGACCAGGTTCTGTTACCCAGAATCCTTTTCAAACCTCATATTTTGGCTAAAAAAATGCATTTTCCTCAAATTTCGGTGACAGAAAGTTCTGGAATCTGAGAGGAGCCACAAATTTCCTTCCACTCAGCGTTCCCCCAGGTGTCCCGATAAAAATGATACCTCACTTGTGTGGGTAGGCCTAGCACCGAGACAGGAAACGCCCCAAAACGCAACGTGGACACATCCCATTTTTTTAAAGAAAACAGAGCTTTTTTTTGCAAAGTGCCTACCTGTAGATTTTGTCCTCTAGCTCAGCCGGCACCTAGGGAAACCTACCAAACCTGTGCATTTTTGAAAACTAGAGACCTAGGGGAATCCAATATGGGGTGACTTGTGGGGCTCTGACCAGGTTCGGTTACCCAGAATCCTTTGCAAACCTCAAATTTTGGCTAAAAAAATGCATTTTCCTCACATTTCGGTGACAGAAAGTTCTGGAATCTGAGAGGAGCCACAAATTTCCTTCCACCCAGCGTTCCCCCGTGTCTCCCGATAAAAATGATACCTCACTTGTCTGGGTAGGTCTAGCGGCCGCAACAGGACACACCCCAAAACACAACGTGGACACATCACAATTTTTCATTGAAAACAGTGCATACCTGTAGATTTTGGCCTCTAGCTCAGCCGGCACCTAGGGAAACCTACCAAACCTGTGCATTTCTGAAAACTAGAGACTTAGAGGAATCCAAGATGGGGTGACTTGTGGGGCTCTGACCAGGTTCTGTTACCCAGAATCCTTTGCAAACCTCAAATTTTGGCTAAAAAAATGCATTCTCCTCACATTTCGGTGACAGAAAGTTCTGGAATCTGAGAGGAGCCACAAATTTCCTTCCACCCAGCGTTCCCCCAAGTCTCCCGATAAAAATGATACCTCACTTGTGTGGGTAGGCCTAGCGCCTGCGACAGGAAACGCCCCAAAACTCAACGTGGACACATCACAGAAAACAGAGCTGTTTTTTGCAAAGTGCCTACCTGTAGATTTTGGCCTCTAGCTCAGCCGGCACCTAGGGAAACCTACCAAACCTGTGCATTTTTGAAAACTAGAGACCTAGGGAAATTCCAAGATGGGGTGACTTGTGGGGCTCTGACCAGGTTCGGTTACCCAGAACCCTTTGCAAACCTCAAATTTTGGCCAAAAAAACACATTTTCCTCACATTTCGGTGACAGAAAGTTCTGGAATCTGAGAGGAGCCACAAATTTCCTTCCACCCAGCGTTTCCCAAGTCTCCCGATAAAAATGACACCTCACTTGTGTGGGTAGGCCTAGCGGCCACGACAGGACACACCCCAAAACACAAAGTGGACACATCCCAATTTTTGAAAGAAAACAGAGCTGTTTTTTGCAAAGTGCCTACCTGTAGATTTTGGCCTCTAGCTCAGCCGGCACCTAGGGAAACCTACCAAACCTGTGCATTTTTGAAAACTAGAGACCTAGGGGAATCCAAGATGAGGTGACTTGTGTGGCTCTGACCAGGTTCTGTTACCCAGAATCCTTTGCAAACCTCATATTTTGGCTAAAAAAACGCATTTTCCTCACATTTCGGTGACAGAAAGTTCTGGAATCTGAGAGGAGCCACAAATTTCCTTCCACCCAGCGTTCCCCCAAGTCTCCCGATAAAGATGATACCTCACTTGTGTGGGTACGCCTAGCGCCCGATACAGGAAACGCAACGTGGACACATCCCATTTTTTTAAAGAAAACACAGCTTTTTTTTCCAAAGTGCCTACCTGTAGATTTTGGCCTCTAGCTCAGCCGGCACCTAGGGAAACCTACCAAACCTGTGCATTTTTGAAAACTAGAGACCTAGAAGAATCCAAGGTGGGGTGACTTGTGGGGCTCTGACCAGGTTCGGTTACCCAGAATCCTTTGCAAACCTCAAATTTTGGCTAAAAAAACTCATTTTCCTCACATTTCGGTGACAGAAAGTTCTGGAATCTGAGAGAAGCCACAAATTTCCTTCCACCCAGCGTTCCCCCAAGTCTCCCGATAAAAATGATACCTCACTTGTGTGGGTAGGCCTAGCGCCTACGACAGAAAACGCCCCATAACGTAACGTGGACACATCCCATTTTTTTTAAAGAAAACAGCTGTTTTTTTGCAAAGTGCCTACCTGTAGATTTTGGCCTCTAGCTCAGCCGGCACCTAGGGAAACCTACCAAACCTGTGCATTTTTGAAAACTAGAGACCTAGGGGAATCCAAGATGGGGTGACTTGTGGGGCTCTGACCACGTTCTGTTACCCAGAATCCTTTTCAAACCTCAAAATCTGGCTAAAAAAACACATTTTCCTCACATTTCGGTGACAGAAAGTTCTGGAATCTGAGAGGAGCCACAAATTTCCTTCCACCCAGTGTTCCCCCAAGTGTCCCGATAAAAATTATACCTCACTTGTGTGGGTAGGCCTAGCACCCGAGACAGGAAACGCCCCTAAACACAACGTGGACACATCCCATTTTTTTAAAGAAAACAGAGCTTTTTTTTGCAAAGTGCCTACCTGTAGATTTTGGCCTCTAGCTCAGCCGGCACCTAGGGAAACCTACCAAACCTGTGCATTTTTGAAAATTAGAGACGTAGGTGAATCCAAGATGGGGTGACTTGTGGGGCTCTGACCAGGTTCGGTTACCCAGAATCCTTTGCAAACCTCAAATTTTGGCTAAAAAAGCGCATTTTCCTCACATTTCGGTGACAGAAAGTTCTGGAATCTGAGAGGAGCCTCAAATTTCTTTCCACCCAGCGTTCCCCCAAGTCTACCGATAAAAATGATACCTCACTTGTGTGGGTAGGCCTAGCGCCTGCGACAGGAAACGCCCCAAAACTCAACGTGGACACATCACAGAAAACAGAGCTGTTTTTTGCAAAGTGCCTACCTGTAGATTTTGGCCTCTAGCTCAGCCGGCACCTAGGGAAACCTACCAAACCTGTGCATTTTTGAAAACTAGAGACCTAGGGAAATTCCAAGATGGGGTGACTTGTGGGGCTCTGACCAGGTTCGGTTACCCAGAACCCTTTGCAAACCTCAAATTTTGGCCAAAAAAACACATTTTCCTCACATTTCGGTGACAGAAAGTTCTGGAATCTGAGAGGAGCCACAAATTTCCTTCCACCCAGCGTTTCCCAAGTCTCCCGATAAAAATGACACCTCACTTGTGTGGGTAGGCCTAGCGGCCACGACAGGACACACCCCAAAACACAAAGTGGACACATCCCAATTTTTGAAAGAAAACAGAGCTGTTTTTTGCAAAGTGCCTACCTGTAGATTTTGGCCTCTAGCTCAGCCGGCACCTAGGGAAACCTACCAAACCTGTGCATTTTTGAAAACTAGAGACCTAGGGGAATCCAAGATGAGGTGACTTGTGTGGCTCTGACCAGGTTCTGTTACCCAGAATCCTTTGCAAACCTCATATTTTGGCTAAAAAAACGCATTTTCCTCACATTTCGGTGACAGAAAGTTCTGGAATCTGAGAGGAGCCACAAATTTCCTTCCACCCAGCGTTCCCCCAAGTCTCCCGATAAAGATGATACCTCACTTGTGTGGGTACGCCTAGCGCCCGAGACAGGAAACGCAACGTGGACACATCCCATTTTTTTAAAGAAAACACAGCTTTTTTTTCCAAAGTGCCTACCTGTAGATTTTGGCCTCTAGCTCAGCCGGCACCTAGGGAAACCTACCAAACCTGTGCATTTTTGAAAACTAGAGACCTAGAAGAATCCAAGGTGGGGTGACTTGTGGGGCTCTGACCAGGTTCGGTTACCCAGAATCCTTTGCAAACCTCAAATTTTGGCTAAAAAAACTCATTTTCCTCACATTTCGGTGACAGAAAGTTCTGGAATCTGAGAGAAGCCACAAATTTCCTTCCACCCAGCGTTCCCCCAAGTCTCCCGATAAAAATGATACCTCACTTGTGTGGGTAGGCCTAGCGCCTACGACAGAAAACGCCCCATAACGTAACGTGGACACATCCCATTTTTTTTAAAGAAAACAGCTGTTTTTTTGCAAAGTGCCTACCTGTAGATTTTGGCCTCTAGCTCAGCCGGCACCTAGGGAAACCTACCAAACCTGTGCATTTTTGAAAACTAGAGACCTAGGGGAATCCAAGATGGGGTGACTTGTGGGGCTCTGACCACGTTCTGTTACCCAGAATCCTTTTCAAACCTCAAAATCTGGCTAAAAAAACACATTTTCCTCACATTTCGGTGACAGAAAGTTCTGGAATCTGAGAGGAGCCACAAATTTCCTTCCACCCAGTGTTCCCCCAAGTGTCCCGATAAAAATTATACCTCACTTGTGTGGGTAGGCCTAGCACCCGAGACAGGAAACGCCCCAAAACGCAACGTGGACACATCCCATTTTTTTAAAGAAAACAGAGCTTTTTTTTGCAAAGTGCCTACCTGTAGATTTTGGCCTCTAGCTCAGCCGGCACCTAGGGAAACCTACCAAACCTGTGCATTTTTGAAAATTAGAGACGTAGGTGAATCCAAGATGGGGTGACTTGTGGGGCTCTGACCAGGTTCGGTTACCCAGAATCCTTTGCAAACCTCAAATTTTGGCTAAAAAAGCGCATTTTCCTCACATTTCGGTGACAGAAAGTTCTGGAATCTGAGAGGAGCCTCAAATTTCTTTCCACCCAGCGTTCCCCCAAGTCTACCGATAAAAATGATACCTCACTTGTGTGGGTAGGCCTAGCGCCTGCGACAGGAAACGCCCCAAAACGCAACGTGGACACATCCCATTTTTTTAAAGAAAACAGAGCTGTTTTTTGCAAACTGCCTACCTGTAGATTTTGGCCTCTAGCTCAGCCGGCACCTAGGGAAACCTACCAAACCTGTGCATTTTTGAAAACTAGAGACCTAGGGGAATCCAAGATGGGGTGACTTGTGGGGCTCTGACCAGGTTCTGTTACCCAGAATCCTTTTCAAACCTCAAAATCTGGCTTAAAAAAACTCATTTTCCTCACATTTTGGTGACAGAAAGTTCAGGAATCTGAGAGGAGCCACAAATTTCCTTCCACCCAGCGTTCCCCCAAGTCTCCCGATAAAAATGATACCTCACTTGTGTGGGTAGGCCTAGCGCCTGCGACAGGAAACGCCCCAAAACTCAACGTGGACACATCACAGAAAACAGAGCTGTTTTTTGCAAAGTGCCTACCTGTAGATTTTGGCCTCTAGCTCAGCCGGCACCTAGGGAAACCTACCAAACCTGTGCATTTTTGAAAACTAGAGACCTAGGGAAATTCCAAGATGGGGTGACTTGTGGGGCTCTGACCAGGTTCGGTTACCCAGAACCCTTTGCAAACCTCAAATTTTGGCCAAAAAAACACATTTTCCTCACATTTCGGTGACAGAAAGTTCTGGAATCTGAGAGGAGCCACAAATTTCCTTCCACCCAGCTTTTCCCAAGTCTCCCGATAAAAATGACACCTCACTTGTGTGGGTAGGCCTAGCGGCCACGACAGGACACACCCCAAAACACAAAGTGGACACATCCCATTTTTTTTAAAGAAAACAGAGCTGTTTTTTGCAAAGTGCCTACCTGTAGATTTTGGCCTCTAGCTCAGCCGGCACCTAGGGAAACCTACCGAACCTGTGCATTTTTGAAAACTAGAGACCTAGGGGAATCCAAGATGAGGTGACTTGTGGGGCTCTGACCAGGTTCTGTTACCCAGAATCCTTTGCAAACCTCATATTTTGGCTAACAAAACGCATTTTCCTCACATTTCGGTGACAGAAAGTTCTGGAATCTGAGAGGAGCCACAAATTTCCTTCCACCCAGCGTTCCCCCAAGTCTCCCGATAAAGATGATACCTCACTTGTGTGGGTACGCCTAGCGCCCGAGACAGGAAACGCAACGTGGACACATCCCATTTTTTTAAAGAAAACAGAGCTTTTTTTTGCAAAGTGCCTACCTGTATATTTTGGCCTCTAGCTCAGCCGGTACCTAGGGAAACCTACCAAACCTGTGCATTTTTGAAAACTAGAGACCTATGGGAATCCAAGATGGGGTGACTTGTGGGGCTCTGACCAGGTTCTGTTACCCAGAATCCTTTGCAAACCTCAAATTTTGGCTAAAAAAACACATTTTCCTCACATTTCGGTGACAGAAAGTTCTGGAATCTGAGAGGAGCCACAAATTTCCTTCCACCCAGCGTTCCCCCAAGTCTCCCGATAAAAATGATACCTCACTTGTGTGGGTAGGCCTAGCGCCTACGACAGAAAACGCCCCAAAACGCAACGTGGACACATCCCATTTTTTTAAAGAAAACAGCTGTTTTTTGGCAAAGTGCCTACCTGTAGATTTTGGCCTCTAGCTCAGCCGGCACCTAGGGAAACCTACCAAACCTGTGCAATTTTGAAAACTAGAGACCTAGGGGAATCCAAGATGGGGTGACTTGTGGGGCTCTGACCAGGTTCTGTTACCCAGAATCCTTTTCAAACCTCAAAATCTGGCTTAAAAAAACTCATTTTCCTCACATTTTGGTGACAGAAAGTTCAGGAATCTGAGAGGAGCCACAAATTTCCTTCCACCCAGCGTTCCCCCAAGTCTCCCGATAAAAATGATACCTCACTTGTGTGGGTAGGCCTAGCGCCTGCGACAGGAAACGCCCCAAAACTCAACGTGGACACATCACAGAAAACAGAGCTGTTTTTTGCAAAGTGCCTACCTGTAGATTTTGGCCTCTAGCTCAGCCGGCACCTAGGGAAACCTACCAAACCTGTGCATTTTTGAAAACTAGAGACCTAGGGAAATTCCAAGATGGGGTGACTTGTGGGGCTCTGACCAGGTTCGGTTACCCAGAACCCTTTGCAAACCTCAAATTTTGGCCAAAAAAACACATTTTCCTCACATTTCGGTGACAGAAAGTTCTGGAATCTGAGAGGAGCCACAAATTTCCTTCCACCCAGCTTTTCCCAAGTCTCCCGATAAAAATGACACCTCACTTGTGTGGGTAGGCCTAGCGGCCACGACAGGACACACCCCAAAACACAAAGTGGACACATCCCATTTTTTTTTAAGAAAACAGAGCTGTTTTTTGCAAAGTGCCTACCTGTAGATTTTGGCCTCTAGCTCAGCCGGCACCTAGGGAAACCTACCGAACCTGTGCATTTTTGAAAACTAGAGACCTAGGGGAATCCAAGATGAGGTGACTTGTGGGGCTCTGACCAGGTTCTGTTACCCAGAATCCTTTGCAAACCTCATATTTTGGCTAACAAAACGCATTTTCCTCACATTTCGGTGACAGAAAGTTCTGGAATCTGAGAGGAGCCACAAATTTCCTTCCACCCAGCGTTCCCCCAAGTCTCCCGATAAAGATGATACCTCACTTGTGTGGGTACGCCTAGCGCCCGAGACAGGAAACGCAACGTGGACACATCCCATTTTTTTAAAGAAAACAGAGCTTTTTTTTGCAAAGTGCCTACCTGTATATTTTGGCCTCTAGCTCAGCCGGTACCTAGGGAAACCTACCAAACCTGTGCATTTTTGAAAACTAGAGACCTATGGGAATCCAAGATGGGGTGACTTGTGGGGCTCTGACCAGGTTCTGTTACCCAGAATCCTTTGCAAACCTCAAATTTTGGCTAAAAAAACACATTTTCCTCACATTTCGGTGACAGAAAGTTCTGGAATCTGAGAGGAGCCACAAATTTCCTTCCACCCAGCGTTCCCCCAAGTCTCCCGATAAAAATGATACCTCACTTGTGTGGGTAGGCCTAGCGCCTACGACAGAAAACGCCCCAAAACGCAACGTGGACACATCCCATTTTTTTAAAGAAAACAGCTGTTTTTTGGCAAAGTGCCTACCTGTAGATTTTGGCCTCTAGCTCAGCCGGCACCTAGGGAAACCTACCAAACCTGTGCAATTTTGAAAACTAGAGACCTAGGGGAATCCAAGATGGGGTGACTTGTGGGGCTCTGACCAGGTTCTGTTACCCAGAATCCTTTTCAAACCTCAAAATCTGGCTAAAAAAACACATTTTCCTCACATTTCGGTGACAGAAAGTTCTGGAATCTGAGAGGAGCCACAAATTTGCTTCCACCCAGCATTCCCCCAAGTCTCCTGATAAAAATGATACCTCACTTGTGTGGGTAGGCCTAGCGCCCGTGACAGGAAACGCCCCAAAACACAACGTGGACACATCACAGAAAACAGAGCTGTTTTTTGCAAAGTGCCTACCTGTAGATTTTGGCCTCTGGCTCAGCCGGCACCTAGGGAAACCTACCAAGCCTGTGCATTTTCTAAAACTAGAGACCAAGGGGGATCCAAGATGGGGTGACTTGTGGGGCTCTGACCAGGTTCTGTTACCCAGAATCCTTTGCAAACCTCAAATTTTGGCTAAAAAAACACATTTCCCTCACATTTCGGTGAAAGAAAGTTCTGGAATCTGAGAGGAGCCACAAATTTCCTTCCACCCAGCGTTCCCCCAAGTCTCCCGATAAAAATTATACCTCACTTGTGTGGGTAGGCCTAGCGCCCGTGACAGGAAACGCCCTAAAACGCAACGTGGACACATCCCATTTTTTTAAAGAAAACAGAGCTGTTTTTTGCAAAGTGCCTACCTGCAGATTTTGGCCTGTAGCTCAGCCGGCACCTAGGGAAACCTACCAAACCTGTGTATTTTTGAAAACTAGAGACCTAGGGGAATCCAAGATGGGGTGACTTGTGGGGCTCAGACCAGGTTCTGTTACCCAGAATCCTTTTCAAACCTCATATTTTGGCTAAAAAAATGCATTTTCCTCAAATTTCGGTGACAGAAAGTTCTGGAATCTGAGAGGAGCCACAAATTTCCTTCCACTCAGCGTTCCCCCAGGTGTCCCGATAAAAATGATACCTCACTTGTGTGGGTAGGCCTAGCACCCGAGACAGGAAACGCCCCAAAACGCAACGTGGACACATCCCATTTTTTTAAAGAAAACAGAGCTTTTTTTTGCAAAGTGCCTACCTGTAGATTTTGGCCTCTAGCTCAGCCGGCACCTAGGTAAACCTACCAAGCCTGTGCATTCTCTAAAACTAGAGACCAAGGGGGATCCAAGATGGGGTGACTTGTGGGGCTCTGACCAGGTTCTGTTACCCAGAATACTTTGCAAACCTCAAATTTTGGCTAAAAAAACACATTTTCCTCACATTTCGGTGAAAGAAAGTTCTGGAATCTGAGAGGAGCCACAAATTTCCTTCCACCCAGCGTTCCCCCAAGTCTCCCGATAACAATTATACCTCACTTGTGTGGGTAGGCCTAGCGCCCGTGACAGGAAACGCCCTAAAACGCAACGTGGACACATCCCATTTTTTGAAAGAAAACAGAGCTGTTTTTTGCAAAGTGCCTACCTGTAGATTTTGGCCTCTAGCTCAGCCGGCACCTAGGGAAACCTACCAAACCTGTGTATTTTTGAAAACTAGAGACCTAGGGGAATCCAAGATGGGGTGACTTGTGGGGCTCTGACCAGGTTCTGTTACCCAGAATCCTTTTCAAACCTCATATTTTGGCTAAAAAAAACGCATATTCCTCAAATTTCGGTGACAGAAAGTTCTGGAATCTGGGAGGAGCCACAAATTTCCTTCCACTCAGCGTTCCCCCAAGTGTCCTGATAAAAATGATACCTCACTTGTGTGGGTAGGCCTAGCACCCGTGACAGGAAACGCCCTAAAACGCAACGTGGACACATCCCATTTTTTTAAAGAAAACAGAGCTTTTTTTTGCAAAGTGCCTACCTGTAGATTTTGGCCTCTAGCTCAGCCGGCACCTAGGGAAACCTACCACACCTGTGCATTTTTGAAAACTAGAGACCTAGGGGAATCCACGATGGGGTGACTTGTGGGGCTCTGACCAGGTTCGGTTACCCAGAATCCTTTACAAACCTCAAATTTTGGCTAAAAAAACGCATTTTCCTCACATTTTGGTGACAGAAAGTTCTGGAATCTGAGAAGAGCCACAAATTTCCTTCCACCCAGCGTTCCCCTGAGTCTCCCGATAAAAATGATACCTCACTTGTGTGGGTAGGTCTAGCGGCCGCAACAGGACACACCCCAAAACACAACGTGGACACATCACAATTTTTCATTGAAAACAGTGTATACCTGTAGATTTTGGACTCTAGCTCAGCCGGCACCTAGGGAAACCTACCAAACCTGTGCCTTTCTGAAAACTAGAGACTTAGAGGAATCCAAGATGGGGTGACTTGTGGGGCTCTGACCAGGTTCTGTTACCCAGAATCCTTTGCAAACCTCAAATTTTGGCAAAAAAAACGCATTTTCCTCACATTTCGGTGACAGAAAGTTCTGGAATCTGAGAGGAGCCACAAATTTCCTTCCACCCAGCGTTCCCCCAAGTCTCCCGATAAAAATGATACCTCACTTGTGTGGGTAGGCCTAGCGCCTGCGACAGGAAACGCCCCAAAACGCAACGTGGACACATCACAGAAAACAGAGCTGTTTTTTGCAAAGTGCCTACCTGTAGATTTTGGCCTCTAGTTCAGCCGGCACCTAGGGAAACCAACCAAACCTGTGCATTTTTGAAAACTAGAGACCTAGGGAAATTCCAATATGGGGTGACTTGTGGGGCTCTGACCAGGTTCGGTTACCCAGAACCCTTTGCAAACCTCAAATTTTGGCCAAAAAAACACATTTTCCTCACATTTCGGTGACAGAAAGTTCTGGAATCTGAGAGGAGCCACAAATGTCCTTCCACCCAGCGTTTCCCAAGTCTCCCGATTAAAAATGACACCACACTTGTGTGGGTAGGCCTAGCGGCCACGACAGGACACACCCCAAAACACAAAGTGGACACATCCCATTTTTTTAAAGAAAACAGAGCTGTTTTTTGCAAAGTGCCTACCTGTAGATTTTGGCCTCTAGCTCAGCCGGCACCTAGGGAAACCTACCAAACCTGTGCATTTTTTAAAACTAGAGACGTAGGTGAATCCAAGATGGGGTGACTTGTGGGGCTCTGACCAGGTTCGGTTACCCAGAATCCTTTGCAAACCTCAAATTTTGGCTAAAAAAGCGCATTTTCCTCACATTTCGGTGACAGAAAGTTCTGGAATCTGAGAGGAGCCTCAAATTTCCTTCCACCCAGCGTTCCCCCAAGTCTACCGATAAAAATGATACCTCACTTGTGTGGGTAGGCCTAGCGCCTGCGACAGGAGACGCCCCAAAACGCAACGTGGACACATCCCATTTTTTTAAAGAAAACAGAGCTGTTTTTTGCAAAGTGCCTACCTGTAGATTGTGGCCTCTAGCTCAGCCGGCACCTAGGGAAACCTACCAAACCTGTGCATTTTTGAAAACTAGAGACCTAGGGGAATCCAAGATGGGGTGACTTGTGGGGCTCTGACCAGGTTCTGTTACCCAGAATCCTTTTCAAACCTCAAAATCTGGCTAAAAAAACTCATTTTCCTCACATTTTGGTGACAGAAAGTTCTGGAATCTGAGAGGAGCCACAAATTTCCTTCCACCCAGCGTTCCCCCAAGTCTCCCGATAAAAATGATACCTCACTTGTGTGGGTAGGCCTAGCGCCTGCGACAGGAAACGCCCCAAAACTCAACGTGGACACATCACAGAAAACAGAGCTGTATTTTGCAAAGTGCCTACCTGAAGATTTTGGCCTCTAGCTCAGCCGGCACCTAGGGAAACCTACCAATCCTGTGCATTTTTGAAAACTAGAGACCTAGGGAAATTCCAAGATGGGGTGACTTGTGGGGCTCTGACCAGGTTCGGTTACCCAGAACCCTTTGCAAACCTCAAATTTTGGCCAAAAAAACACATTTTCCTCACATTTCGGTGACAGAAAGTTCTGGAATCTGAGAGGAGCCACAAATTTCCTTCCACCCAGCGTTCCCCCAAGTCTCCCGATAACAATTATACCTCACTTGTGTGGGTAGGCCTAGCGCCCGTGACAGGAAACGCCCTAAAACGCAACGTGGACACATCCCATTTTTTGAAAGAAAACAGAGCTGTTTTTTGCAAAGTGCCTACCTGCAGATTTTGGCCTCTAGCTCAGCCGGCACCTAGGGAAACCTACCAAACCTGTGTATTTTCGAAAACTAGAGACCTAGGGGAATCCAAGATGGGGTGACTTGTGGGGCTCAGACCAGGTTCTGTGACCCAGAATCCTTTTCAAACCTCATATTTTGGCTAAAAAAATGCATTTTCCTCAAATTTCGGTGACAGAAAGTTCTGGAATCTGAGAGGAGCCACAAATTTCCTTCCACTCAGCGTTCCCCCAGGTGTCCCGATAAAAATGATACCTCACTTGTGTGGGTAGGCCTAGCACCCGAGACAGGAAACGCCCCAAAACGCAACGTGGACACATCCCATTTTTTTAAAGAAAACAGAGCTTTTTTTTGCAAAGTGCCTACCTGTAGATTTTGTCCTCTAGCTCAGCCGGCACCTAGGGAAACCTACCAAACCTGTGCATTTTTGAAAACTAGAGACCTAGGGGAATCCAAGATGGGGTGACTTGTGGGGCTCTGACCAGGTTCGGTTACCCAGAATCCTTTGCAAACCTCACATTTTGGCTAAAAAAATGCATTTTCCTCACATTTCGGTGACAGAAAGTTCTGGAATCTGAGAGGAGCCACAAATTTCCTTCCACCCAGCGTTCCCCCGTGTCTCCCGATAAAAATGATACCTCACTTGTGTGGGTAGGTCTAGCGGCCGCAACAGGACACACCCCAAAACACAACGTGGACACATCACAATTTTTCATTGAAAACAGTGCATACCTGTAGATTTTGGCCTCTAGCTCAGCCGGCACCTAGGGAAACCTACCAAACCTGTGCATTTCTGAAAACTAGAGACTTAGAGGAATCCAAGATGGGGTGACTTGTGGGGCTCTGACCAGGTTCTGTTACCCAGAATCCTTTGCAAACCTCAAATTTTGGCTAAAAAAATGCATTCTCCTCACATTTCGGTGACAGAAAGTTCTGGAATCTGAGAGGAGCAACAAATTTCCTTCCACCCAGCGTTTCCCAAGTCTCCCGATAAAAATGACACCTCACTTGTGTGGGTAGGCCTAGCGGCCACGACAGGACACACCCCAAAACACAAAGTGGACACATCCCATTTTTTTAAAGAAAACAGAGCTGTTTTTTGAAAAGTGCCTACCTGTAGATTTTGGCCTCTAGCTCAGCCGGCACCTAGGGAAACCTACCAAACCTGTGCATTTTTTAAAACTAGAGACCTAGGGGAATCCAAGATGAGGTGACTTGTGGGGCTCTGACCAGGTTCTGTTACCCAGAATCCTTTGCAAACCTCATATTTTGGCTAAAAAAACGCATTTTCCTCACATTTCGGTGACAGAAAGTTCTGGAATCTGAGAGGAGCCACAAATTTCCTTCCACCCAGCGTTCCCCCAAGTCTCCCGATAAAGATGATACCTCACTTGTGTGGGTACGCCTAGCGCCCGAGACAGGAAACGCAACGTGGACACATCCCATTTTTTTAAAGAAAACACAGCTTTTTTTTGCAAAGTGCCTACCTGTAGATTTTGGCCTCTAGCTCAGCCGGTACCTAGGGAAACCTACCAAACATGTGCATTTTTGAAAACTAGAGACCTAGGGGAATCCAAGATGGGGTGACTTGTGGGGCTCTGACCAGGTTCGGTTACCCAGAATCCTTTGCAAACCTCAAATTTTGGCTAAAAAAACACATTTTCCTCACATTTCGGTGACAGAAAGTTCTGGAATCTGAGAGGAGCCACAAATTTCCTTCCACCCAGCGTTCCCCCAAGTCTCCCGATAAAAATGATACCTCACTTGTGTGGGTAGGCCTAGCGCCTACGACAGAAAACGCCCCAAAACGCAACGTGGACACATCCCATTTTTTTTAAAGAAAACAGCTGTTTTTTGGCAAAGTGCCTACCTGTAGATTTTGGCCTCTAGCTCAGCCGGCACCTAGGGAAACCTACCAAACCTGTGCATTTTTGAAAACTAGAGACCTAGGGGAATCCAAGATGGATGTGACTTGTGGGGCTCTGACCAGGTTCTGTTACCCAGAATCCTTTTCAAACCTCAAAATCTGGCTAAAAAAACACATTTTCCTCACATTTTGGTGACAGAAAGTTCTGGAATCTGAGAGGAGCCACAAATTTGCTTCCACCCAGCATTCCCCCAAGTCTCCTGATAAAAATGATACCTCACTTGTGTGGGTAGGCCTAGCGCCCGTGACAGGAAACGCCCCAAAACACAACGTGGACACATCACAGAAAACAGAGCTGTTTTTTGCAAAGTGCCTACCTGTAGATTTTGGCCTCTGGCTCAGCCGGCACCTAGGGAAACCTACCAAGCCTGTGCATTTTCTAAAACTAGAGACCAAGGGGGATCCAAGATGGGGTGACTTGTGGGGCTCTGACCAGGTTCTGTTACCCAGAATCCTTTGCAAACCTCAAATTTTGGCTAAAAAAACACATTTTCATCACATTTCGGTGAAAGAAAGTTCTGGAATCTGAGAGGAGCCACAAATTTCCTTCCACCCAGCGTTCCCCCAAGTCTCCCGATAAAAATTATACCTCTCTTGTGTGGGTAAGCCTAGCGCCCGTGACAGGAAACGCCCTAAAACGCAACGTGGACACATCCCATTTTTTTAAAGAAAACAGA
Organism: Pleurodeles waltl; assembly: GCF_031143425.1. Lineage (NCBI taxonomy): Eukaryota > Metazoa > Chordata > Amphibia > Caudata > Salamandridae > Pleurodeles > Pleurodeles waltl. Next base: position 446,974 of record NW_027150404.1, on the reverse strand, counting down.
GCTGTTTTTTGCAAAGTGCCTACCTGCAGATTTTGGCCTCTAGCTCAGCCGGCACCTAGGGAAACCTACCAAACCTGTGTATTTTCGAAAACTAGAGACCTAGGGGAATCCAAGATGGGGTGACTTGTGGGGCTCAGACCAGGTTCTGTTACCCAGAATCCTTTTCAAACCTCATATTTTGGCTAAAAAAATGCATTTTCCTCAAATTTCGGTGACAGAAAGTTCTGGAATCTGAGAGGAGCCACAAATTTCCTTCCACTCAGCGTTCCCCCAGGTGTCCCGATAAAAATGATACCTCACTTGTGTGGGTAGGCCTAGCACCCGAGACAGGAAACGCCCCAAAACGCAACGTGGACACATCCCATTTTTTTAAAGAAAACAGAGCTTTTTTTTGCAAAGTGCCTACCTGTAGATTTTGTCCTCTAGCTCAGCCGGCACCTAGGGAAACCTACCAAACCTGTGCATTTTTGAAAACTAGAGACCTAGGGGAATCCAATATGGGGTGACTTGTGGGGCTCTGACCAGGTTCGGTTACCCAGAATCCTTTGCAAACCTCAAATTTTGGCTAAAAAAATGCATTTTCCTCACATTTCGGTGACAGAAAGTTCTGGAATCTGAGAGGAGCCACAAATTTCCTTCCACCCAGCGTTCCCCCGTGTCTCCCGATAAAAATGATACCTCACTTGTGTGGGTAGGTCTAGCGGCCGCAACAGGACACACCCCAAAACACAACGTGGACACATCACAATTTTTCATTGAAAACAGTGCATACCTGTAGATTTTGGCCTCTAGCTCAGCCGGCACCTAGGGAAACCTACCAAACCTGTGCATTTCTGAAAACTAGAGACTTAGAGGAATCCAAGATGGGGTGACTTGTGGGGCTCTGACCAGGTTCTGTTACCCAGAATCCTTTGCAAACCTCAAATTTTGGCTAAAAAAATGCATTCTCCTCACATTTCGGTGACAGAAAGTTCTGGAATCTGAGAGGAGCCACAAATTTCCTTCCACCCAGCGTTCCCCCAAGTCTCCCGATAAAAATGATACCTCACTTGTGTGGGTAGGCCTAGCGCCTGCGACAGGAAACGCCCCAAAACTCAACGTGGACACATCACAGAAAACAGAGCTGTTTTTTGCAAAGTGCCTACCTGTAGATTTTGGCCTCTAGCTCAGCCGGCACCTAGGGAAACCTACCAAACCTGTGCATTTTTGAAAACTAGAGACCTAGGGAAATTCCAAGATGGGGTGACTTGTGGGGCTCTGACCAGGTTCGGTTACCCAGAACCCTTTGCAAACCTCAAATTTTGGCCAAAAAAACACATTTTCCTCACATTTCGGTGACAGAAAGTTCTGGAATCTGAGAGGAGCCACAAATTTCCTTCCACCCAGCGTTTCCCAAGTCTCCCGATAAAAATGACACCTCACTTGTGTGGGTAGGCCTAGCGGCCACGACAGGACACACCCCAAAACACAAAGTGGACACATCCCATTTTTTGAAAGAAAACAGAGCTGTTTTTTGCAAAGTGCCTACCTGTAGATTTTGGCCTCTAGCTCAGCCGGCACCTAGGGAAACCTACCAAACCTGTGCATTTTTGAAAACTAGAGACCTAGGGGAATCCAAGATGAGGTGACTTGTGTGGCTCTGACCAGGTTCTGTTACCCAGAATCCTTTGCAAACCTCATATTTTGGCTAAAAAAAAGCATTTTCCTCACATTTCGGTGACAGAAAGTTCTGGAATCTGAGAGGAGCCACAAATTTCCTTCCACCCAGCGTTCCCCCAAGTCTCCCGATAAAGATGATACCTCACTTGTGTGGGTACGCCTAGCGCCCGAGACAGGAAACGCAACGTGGACACATCCCATTTTTTTAAAGAAAACACAGCTTTTTTTTCCAAAGTGCCTACCTGTAGATTTTGGCCTCTAGCTCAGCCGGCACCTAGGGAAACCTACCAAACCTGTGCATTTTTGAAAACTAGAGACCTAGAAGAATCCAAGGTGGGGTGACTTGTGGGGCTCTGACCAGGTTCGGTTACCCAGAATCCTTTGCAAACCTCAAATTTTGGCTAAAAAAACTCATTTTCCTCACATTTCGGTGACAGAAAGTTCTGGAATCTGAGAGAAGCCACAAATTTCCTTCCACCCAGCGTTCCCCCAAGTCTCCCGATAAAAATGATACCTCACTTGTGTGGGTAGGCCTAGCGCCTACGACAGAAAACGCCCCATAACGTAACGTGGACACATCCCATATTTTTTAAAGAAAACAGCTGTTTTTTTGCAAAGTGCCTACCTGTAGATTTTGGCCTCTAGCTCAGCCGGCACCTAGGGAAACCTACCAAACCTGTGCATTTTTGAAAACTAGAGACCTAGGGGAATCCAAGATGGGGTGACTTGTGGGGCTCTGACCACGTTCTGTTACCCAGAATCCTTTTCAAACCTCAAAATCTGGCTAAAAAAACACATTTTCCTCACATTTCGGTGACAGAAAGTTCTGGAATCTGAGAGGAGCCACAAATTTCCTTCCACCCAGTGTTCCCCCAAGTGTCCCGATAAAAATTATACCTCACTTGTGTGGGTAGGCCTAGCACCCGAGACAGGAAACGCCCCAAAACGCAACGTGGACACATCCCATTTTTTTAAAGAAAACAGAGCTTTTTTTTGCAAAGTGCCTACCTGTAGATTTTGGCCTCTAGCTCAGCCGGCACCTAGGGAAACCTACCAAACCTGTGCATTTTTGAAAATTAGAGACGTAGGTGAATCCAAGATGGGGTGACTTGTGGGGCTCTGACCAGGTTCGGTTACCCAGAATCCTTTGCAAACCTCAAATTTTGGCTAAAAAAGCGCATTTTCCTCACATTTCGGTGACAGAAAGTTCTGGAATCTGAGAGGAGCCTCAAATTTCCTTCCACCCAGCGTTCCCCCAAGTCTACCGATAAAAATGATACCTCACTTGTGTGGGTAGGCCTAGCGCCTGCGACAGGAAACGCCCCAAAACGCAACGTGGACACATCCCATTTTTTTAAAGAAAACAGAGCTGTTTTTTGCTAACTGCCTACCTGTAGATTTTGGCCTCTAGCTCAGCCGGCACCTAGGGAAACCTACCAAACCTGTGCATTTTTGAAAACTAGAGACCTAGGGGAATCCAAGATGGGGTGACTTGTGGGGCTCTGACCAGGTTCTGTTACCCAGAATCCTTTTCAAACCTCAAAATCTGGCTTAAAAAAACTCATTTTCCTCACATTTTGGTGACAGAAAGTTCTGGAATCTGAGAGGAGCCACAAATTTCCTTCCACCCAGCGTTCCCCCAAGTCTCCCGATAAAAATGATACCTCACTTGTGTGGGTAGGCCTAGCGCCTGCGACAGGAAACGCCCCAAAACTCAACGTGGACACATCACAGAAAACAGAGCTGTTTTTTGCAAAGTGCCTACCTGTAGATTTTGGCCTCTAGCTCAGCCGGCACCTAGGGAAACCTACCAAACCTGTGCATTTTTGAAAACTAGAGACCTAGGGAAATTCCAAGATGGGGTGACTTGTGGGGCTCTGACCAGGTTCGGTTACCCAGAACCCTTTGCAAACCTCAAATTTTGGCCAAAAAAACACATTTTCCTCACATTTCGGTGACAGAAAGTTCTGGAATCTGAGAGGAGCCACAAATTTCCTTCCACCCAGCTTTTCCCAAGTCTCCCGATAAAAATGACACCTCACTTGTGTGGGTAGGCCTAGCGGCCACGACAGGACACACCCCAAAACACAAAGTGGACACATCCCATTTTTTTTAAAGAAAACAGAGCTGTTTTTTGCAAAGTGCCTACCTGTAGATTTTGGCCTCTAGCTCAGCCGGCACCTAGGGAAACCTACCGAACCTGTGCATTTTTGAAAACTAGAGACCTAGGGGAATCCAAGATGAGGTGACTTGTGGGGCTCTGACCAGGTTCTGTTACCCAGAATCCTTTGCAAACCTCATATTTTGGCTAACAAAACGCATTTTCCTCACATTTCGGTGACAGAAAGTTCTGGAATCTGAGAGGAGCCACAAATTTCCTTCCACCCAGCGTTCCCCCAAGTCTCCCGATAAAGATGATACCTCACTTGTGTGGGTACGCCTAGCGCCCGAGACAGGAAACGCAACGTGGACACATCCCATTTTTTTAAAGAAAACAGAGCTTTTTTTTGCAAAGTGCCTACCTGTATATTTTGGCCTCTAGCTCAGCCGGTACCTAGGGAAACCTACCAAACCTGTGCATTTTTGAAAACTAGAGACCTATGGGAATCCAAGATGGGGTGACTTGTGGGGCTCTGACCAGGTTCTGTTACCCAGAATCCTTTGCAAACCTCAAATTTTGGCTAAAAAAACACATTTTCCTCACATTTCGGTGACAGAAAGTTCTGGAATCTGAGAGGAGCCACAAATTTCCTTCCACCCAGCGTTCCCCCAAGTCTCCCGATAAAAATGATACCTCACTTGTGTGGGTAGGCCTAGCGCCTACGACAGAAAACGCCCCAAAACGCAACGTGGACACATCCCATTTTTTTAAAGAAAACAGCTGTTTTTTGGCAAAGTGCCTACCTGTAGATTTTGGCCTCTAGCTCAGCCGGCACCTAGGGAAACCTACCAAACCTGTGCAATTTTGAAAACTAGAGACCTAGGGGAATCCAAGATGGGGTGACTTGTGGGGCTCTGACCAGGTTCTGTTACCCAGAATCCTTTTCAAACCTCAAAATCTGGCTAAAAAAACACATTTTCCTCACATTTCGGTGACAGAAAGTTCTGGAATCTGAGAGGAGCCACAAATTTGCTTCCACCCAGCATTCCCCCAAGTCTCCTGATAAAAATGATACCTCACTTGTGTGGGTAGGCCTAGCGCCCGTGACAGGAAACGCCCCAAAACACAACGTGGACACATCACAGAAAACAGAGCTGTTTTTTGCAAAGTGCCTACCTGTAGATTTTGGCCTCTGGCTCAGCCGGCACCTAGGGAAACCTACCAAGCCTGTGCATTTTCTAAAACTAGAGACCAAGGGGGATCCAAGATGGGGTGACTTGTGGGGCTCTGACCAGGTTCTGTTACCCAGAATCCTTTGCAAACCTCAAATTTTGGCTAAAAAAACACATTTTCCTCACATTTCGGTGAAAGAAAGTTCTGGAATCTGAGAGGAGCCACAAATTTCCTTCCACCCAGCGTTCCCCCAAGTCTCCCGATAAAAATTATACCTCACTTGTGTGGGTAGGCCTAGCGCCCGTGACAGGAAACGCCCTAAAACGCAACGTGGACACATCCCATTTTTTTAAAGAAAACAGAGCTGTTTTTTGCAAAGTGCCTACCTGCAGATTTTGGCCTCTAGCTCAGCCGGCACCTAGGGAAACCTACCAAACCTGTGTATTTTTGAAAACTAGAGACCTAGGGGAATCCAAGATGCGGTGACTTGTGGGGCTCAGACCAGGTTCTGTTACCCAGAATCCTTTTCAAACCTCATATTTTGGCTAAAAAAATGCATTTTCCTCAAATTTCGGTGACAGAAAGTTCTGGAATCTGAGAGGAGCCACAAATTTCCTTCCACTCAGCGTTCCCCCAGGTGTCCCGATAAAAATGATACCTCACTTGTGTGGGTAGGCCTAGCACCCGAGACAGGAAACGCCCCAAAACGCAACGTGGACACATCCCATTTTTTTAAAGAAAACAGAGCTTTTTTTTGCAAAGTGCCTACCTGTAGATTTTGGCCTCTAGCTCAGCCGGCACCTAGGTAAACCTACCAAGCCTGTGCATTCTCTAAAACTAGAGACCAAGGGGGATCCAAGATGGGGTGACTTGTGGGGCTCTGACCAGGTTCTGTTACCCAGAATACTTTGCAAACCTCAAATTTTGGCTAAAAAAACACATTTTCCTCACATTTCGGTGAAAGAAAGTTCTGGAATCTGAGAGGAGCCACAAATTTCCTTCCACCCAGCATTCCCCCAAGTCTCCCGATAACAATTATACCTCACTTGTGTGGGTAGGCCTAGCGCCCGTGACAGGAAACGCCCTAAAACGCAACGTGGACACATCCCATTTTTTGAAAGAAAACAGAGCTGTTTTTTGCAAAGTGCCTACCTGTAGATTTTGGCCTCTAGCTCAGCCGGCACCTAGGGAAACCTACCAAACCTGTGTATTTTTGAAAACTAGAGACCTAGGGGAATCCAAGATGGGGTGACTTGTGGGGCTCTGACCAGGTTCTGTTACCCAGAATCCTTTTCAAACCTCATATTTTGGCTAAAAAAAACGCATATTCCTCAAATTTCGGTGACAGAAAGTTCTGGAATCTGGGAGGAGCCACAAATTTCCTTCCACTCAGCGTTCCCCCAAGTGTCCTGATAAAAATGATACCTCACTTGTGTGGGTAGGCCTAGCACCCGTGACAGGAAACGCCCTAAAACGCAACGTGGACACATCCCATTTTTTTAAAGAAAACAGAGCTTTTTTTTGCAAAGTGCCTACCTGTAGATTTTGGCCTCTAGCTCAGCCGGCACCTAGGGAAACCTACCACACCTGTGCATTTTTGAAAACTAGAGACCTAGGGGAATCCACGATGGGGTGACTTGTGGGGCTCTGACCAGGTTCGGTTACCCAGAATCCTTTACAAACCTCAAATTTTGGCTAAAAAAACGCATTTTCCTCACATTTTGGTGACAGAAAGTTCTGGAATCTGAGAAGAGCCACAAATTTCCTTCCACCCAGCGTTCCCCTGAGTCTCCCGATAAAAATGATACCTCACTTGTGTGGGTAGGTCTAGCGGCCGCAACAGGACACACCCCAAAACACAACGTGGACACATCACAATTTTTCATTGAAAACAGTGTATACCTGTAGATTTTGGACTCTAGCTCAGCCGGCACCTAGGGAAACCTACCAAACCTGTGCCTTTCTGAAAACTAGAGACTTAGAGGAATCCAAGATGGGGTGACTTGTGGGGCTCTGACCAGGTTCTGTTACCCAGAATCCTTTGCAAACCTCAAATTTTGGCAAAAAAAACGCATTTTCCTCACATTTCGGTGACAGAAAGTTCTGGAATCTGAGAGGAGCCACAAATTTCCTTCCACCCAGCGTTCCCCCAAGTCTCCCGATAAAAATGATACCTCACTTGTGTGGGTAGGCCTAGCGCCTGCGACAGGAAACGCCCCAAAACGCAACGTGGACACATCACAGAAAACAGAGCTGTTTTTTGCAAAGTGCCTACCTGTAGATTTTGGCCTCTAGTTCAGCCGGCACCTAGGGAAACCAACCAAACCTGTGCATTTTTGAAAACTAGAGACCTAGGGAAATTCCAATATGGGGTGACTTGTGGGGCTCTGACCAGGTTCGGTTACCCAGAACCCTTTGCAAACCTCAAATTTTGGCCAAAAAAACACATTTTCCTCACATTTCGGTGACAGAAAGTTCTGGAATCTGAGAGGAGCCACAAATGTCCTTCCACCCAGCGTTTCCCAAGTCTCCCGATAAAAATGACACCACACTTGTGTGGGTAGGCCTAGCGGCCACGACAGGACACACCCCAAAACACAAAGTGGACACATCCCATTTTTTTAAAGAAAACAGAGCTGTTTTTTGCAAAGTGCCTACCTGTAGATTTTGGCCTCTAGCTCAGCCGGCACCTAGGGAAACCTACCAAACCTGTGCATTTTTTAAAACTAGAGACGTAGGTGAATCCAAGATGGGGTGACTTGTGGGGCTCTGACCAGGTTCGGTTACCCAGAATCCTTTGCAAACCTCAAATTTTGGCTAAAAAAGCGCATTTTCCTCACATTTCGGTGACAGAAAGTTCTGGAATCTGAGAGGAGCCTCAAATTTCCTTCCACCCAGCGTTCCCCCAAGTCTACCGATAAAAATGATACCTCACTTGTGTGGGTAGGCCTAGCGCCTGCGACAGGAGACGCCCCAAAACGCAACGTGGACACATCCCATTTTTTTAAAGAAAACAGAGCTGTTTTTTGCAAAGTGCCTACCTGTAGATTGTGGCCTCTAGCTCAGCCGGCACCTAGGGAAACCTACCAAACCTGTGCATTTTTGAAAACTAGAGACCTAGGGGAATCCAAGATGGGGTGACTTGTGGGGCTCTGACCAGGTTCTGTTACCCAGAATCCTTTTCAAACCTCAAAATCTGGCTAAAAAAACTCATTTTCCTCACATTTTGGTGACAGAAAGTTCTGGAATCTGAGAGGAGCCACAAATTTCCTTCCACCCAGCGTTCCCCCAAGTCTCCCGATAAAAATGATACCTCACTTGTGTGGGTAGGCCTAGCGCCTGCGACAGGAAACGCCCCAAAACTCAACGTGGACACATCACAGAAAACAGAGCTGTATTTTGCAAAGTGCCTACCTGAAGATTTTGGCCTCTAGCTCAGCCGGCACCTAGGGAAACCTACCAATCCTGTGCATTTTTGAAAACTAGAGACCTAGGGAAATTCCAAGATGGGGTGACTTGTGGGGCTCTGACCAGGTTCGGTTACCCAGAACCCTTTGCAAACCTCAAATTTTGGCCAAAAAAACACATTTTCCTCACATTTCGGTGACAGAAAGTTCTGGAATCTGAGAGGAGCCACAAATTTCCTTCCACCCAGCGTTTCCCAAGTCTCCCGATAAAAATGACACCTCACTTGTGTGGGTAGGCCTAGCGGCCACGACAGGACACACCCCAAAACACAAAGTGGACACATCCCATTTTTTTTAAAGAAAACAGAGCTGTTTTTTGCAAAGTGCCTACCTGTAGATTTTGGCCTCTAGCTCAGCCGGCACCTAGGGAAACCTACCAAACCTGTGCATTTTTGAAAACTAGAGACCTAGGGGAATCCAAGATGAGGTGACTTGTGGGGCTCTGACCAGGTTCTGTTACCCAGAATCCTTTGCAAACCTCATATTTTGGCTAACAAAACGCATTCACCTCACATTTCGGTGACAGAAAGTTCTGGAATCTGAGAGGAGCCACAAATTTCCTTCCACCCAGCGTTCCCCCAAGTCTCCCGATAAAGATGATACCTCACTTGTGTGGGTACGCCTAGCGCCCGAGACAGGAAACGCAACGTGGACACATCCCATTTTTTTAAAGAAAACAGAGCTTTTTTTTGCAAAGTGCCTACCTGTAGATTTTGGCCTCTAGCTCAGCCGGTACCTAGGGAAACCTACCAAACCTGTGCATTTTTGAAAACTAGAGACCTAGGGGAATCCAAGATGGGGTGACTTGTGGGGCTCTGACCAGGTTCTGTTACCCAGAATCCTTTGCAAACCTAAAATTTTGGCTAAAAAAACACATTTTCCTCACATTTCGGTGACAGAAAGTTCTGGAATCTGAGAGGAGCCACAAATTTCCTTCCACCCAGCGTTCCGCCAAGTCTCCCGATAAAAATGATACCTCACTTGTGTGGGTAGGCCTAGCGCCTACGACAGAAAACGCCCCAAAACGCAACGTGGACACATCCCATTTTTTTAAAGAAAACAGCTGTTTTTTGGCAAAGTGCCTACCTGTAGATTTTGGCCTCTAGCTCAGCCGGCACCTAGGGAAACCTACCAAACCTGTGCATTTTTGAAAACTAGAGACCTAGGGGAATCCAAGATGGGGTGACTTGTGGGGCTCTGACCAGGTTCTGTTACCCAGAATCCTTTTCAAACCTCAAAATCTGGCTAAAAAAACACATTTTCCTCACATTTCGGTGACAGAAAGTTCTGGAATCTGAGAGGAGCCACAAATTTGCTTCCACCCAGCATTCCCCCAAGTCTCCTGATAAAAATGATACCTCACTTGTGTGGGTAGGCCTAGCGCCCATGACAGGAAACGCCCCAAAACACAACGTGGACACATCACAGAAAACAGAGCTGTTTTTTGCAAAGTGCCTACCTGTAGATTTTGGCCTCTGGCTCAGCCGGCACCTAGGGAAACCTACCAAGCCTGTGCATTTTGTAAAACTAGAGACCAAGGGGGATCCAAGATGGGGTGACTTGTGGGGCTCTGACCAGGTTCTGTTACCCAGAATCCTTTGCAAACCTCAAATTTTGGCTAAAAAAACACATTTTCCTCACATTTCGGTGAAAGAAAGTTCTGGAATCTGAGAGGAGCCACAAATTTCCTTCCACCCTGCGTTCCCCCAAGTCTCCCGATAAAAATTATACCTCACTTGTGTGGGTAGGCCTAGCGCCCGTGACAGGAAACGCCCTAAAACGCAACGTGGACACATCCCATTTTTTGAAAGAAAACAGAGCTGTTTTTTGCAAAGTGCCTACCTGCAGATTTTGGCCTCTAGCTCAGCCGGCACCTAGGGAAACCTACCAAACCTGTGTATTTTTTAAAACTAGAGACCTAGGGGAATCCAAGATGGGGTGACTTGTGGGGCTCAGACCAGGTTCTGTTACCCAGAATCCTTTTCAAACCTCATATTTTGGCTAAAAAAATGCATTTTCCTCAAATTTCAGTGACAGAAAGTTCTGGAATCTGAGAGGAGCCACAAATTTCCTTCCACTCAGCGTTCCCCCAGGTGTCCCGATAAAAATGATACCTCACTTGTGTGGGTAGGCCTAGCACCCGAGACAGGAAACGCCCCAAAACGCAACGTGGACACATCCCATTTTTTTAAAGAAAACAGAGCTTTTTTTTGCAAAGTGCCTACCTGTAGATTTTGGCCTCTAGCTCAGCCGGCACCTAGGTAAACCTACCAAGCCTGTGCATTTTCTAAAACTAGAGACCAAGGGGGATCCAAGATGGGGTGACTTGTGGGGCTCTGACCAGGTTCTGTTACCCAGAATCCTTTGCAAACCTCAAATTTTGGCTAAAAAAACACATTTTCCTCAGATTTCGGTGAAAGAAAGTTCTGGAATCTGAGAGGAGCCACAAATTTCCTTCCACCCAGCGTTCCCCCAAGTCTCCCGATAAAAATTATACCTCTCTTGTGTGGGTAAGCCTAGCGCCCGTGACAGGAAACGCCCTAAAACGCAACGTGGACACATCCCATTTTTTGAAAGAAAACAGAGCTGTTTTTTGCAAAGTGCCTACCTGCAGATTTTGGCCTCTAGCTCAGCCGGCACCTAGGGAAACCTACCAAACCTGTGCATTTTTGAAAACTAGAGACCTAGGGGAATCCAAGATGGGGTGACTTGTGGGGCTCTGACCAGGTTCTGTTACCCAGAATCCTTTTCAAACCTCATATTTTGGCTAAAAAAACGCATATTCCTCAAATTTCAGTGACAGAAAGTTCTGGAATCTGAGAGGAGCCACAAATTTCCTTCCACTCAGCGTTTCCCCAAGTGTCCCGATAAAAATGATACCTCACTTGTGTGGGTAGGCCTAGCACCCGAGACAGGAAACGCCCCAAAACGCAACGTGGACACATCCCATTTTTTTAAAGAAAACAGAGCTTTTTTTTGCAAAGTGCCTACCTGTAGATTTTGGCCTCTAGCTCAGCCGGCACCTAGGGAAACCTACCAAACCTGTGCATTTTTGAAAACTAGAGACCTAGGGGAATCCAAGATGGGGTGACTTGTGGGGCTCTGACCAGGTTCGGTTACCCAGAATCCTTTACAAACCTCAAATTTTGGCTAAAAAAACGCATTTTCCTCACATTTTGGTGACAGAAAGTTCTGGAATCTGAGAGGAGCCACAAATTTCCTTCCACCCAGCGTTCCCCCGAGTCTCCCGATAAAAATGATACCTCACTTGTGTGGGTAGGTCTAGCGGCCGCAACAGGACACACCCCAAAACACAACGTGGACACATCACAATTTTTCATTGAAAACAGTGTATACCTGTAGATTTTGGACTCTAGCTCAGCCGGCACCTAGGGAAACCTACCAAACCTGTGCCTTTCTGAAAACTAGAGACTTAGAGGAATCCAAGATGGGGTGACTTGTGGGGCTCTGACCAGGTTCTGTTACCCAGAATCCTTTGCAAACCTCAAATTTTGGCTAAAAAAACGCATTTTCCTCACATTTCGGTGACAGAAAGTTCTGGAATCTGAGAGGAGCCACAAATTTCCTTCCACCCAGCGTTCCCCCAAGTCTCCCGATAAAAATGATACCTCACTTGTGTGGGTATGCCTAGCGCCTGCGACAGGAAACGCCCCAAAACGCAACGTGGACACATCACAGAAAACAGAGCTGTTTTTTGCAAAGTGCCTACCTGTAGATTTTGGCCTCTAGCTCAGCCGGCACCTAGGGAAACCTACCAAACCTGTGCATTTTTGAAAACTAGAGACCTAGGGAAATTCCAATATGGGGTGACTTGTGGGGCTCTGACCAGGTTCGGTTACCCAGAACCCTTTGCAAACCTCAAATTTTGGCCAAAAAAACACATTTTCCTCACATTTCGGTGACAGAAAGTTCTGGAATCTGAGAGGAGCAACAAATTTCCTTCCACCCAGCGTTTCCCAAGTCTCCCGATAAAAATGACACCTCACTTGTGTGGGTAGGCCTAGCGGCCACGACAGGACACACCCCAAAACACAAAGTGGACACATCCCATTTTTTTAAAGAAAACAGAGCTGTTTTTTGAAAAGTGCCTACCTGTAGATTTTGGCCTCTAGCTCAGCCGGCACCTAGGGAAACCTACCAAACCTGTGCATTTTTTAAAACTAGAGACCTAGGGGAATCCAATATGAGGTGACTTGTGGGGCTCTGACCAGGTTCTGTTACCCAGAATCCTTTGCAAACCTCATATTTTGGCTAAAAAAAACGCATTTTCCTCACATTTCTGTGACAGAAAGTTCTGGAATCTGAGAGGAGCCACAAATTTCCTTCCACCCAGCGTTCCCCCAAGTCTCCCAATAAAGATGATACCTCACTTGTGTGGGTACGCCTAGCGCCCGAGACAGGAAACGCAACGTGGACACATCCCATTTTTTTAAAGAAAACACAGCTTTTTTTTGCAAAGTGCCTACCTGTAGATTTTGGCCTCTAGCTCAGCCGGTACCTAGGGAAACCTACCAAACCTTTGCATTTTTGAAAACTAGAGACCTAGGGGAATCCAAGATGGGGTGACTTGTGGGGCTCTGACCAGGTTCGGTTACCCAGAATCCTTTGCAAACCTCAAATTTTGGCTAAAAAAACACATTTTCCTCACATTTCGGTGACAGAAAGTTCTGGAATCTGAGAGGAGCCACAAATTTCCTTCCACCCAGCGTTCCCCCAAGTCTCCCGATAAAAATGATACCTCACTTGTGTGGGTAGGCCTAGCGCCTACGACAGAAAACGCCCCAAAACGCAACGTGGACACATCCCATTTTTTTAAAGAAAACAGCTGTTTTTTGGCAAAGTGCCTACCTGTAGATTTTGGCCTCTAGCTCAGCCGGCACCTAGGGAAACCTACCAAACCTGTGCATTTTTGAAAACTAGAGACCTAGGGGAATCCAAGATGGGGTGACTTGTGGGGCTCTGACCAGGTTCTGTTACCCAGAATCCTTTTCAAACCTCAAAATCTGGCTAAAAAAACACATTTTCCTCACATTTCGGTGACAGAAAGTTCTGGAATCTGAGAGGAGCCACAAATTTGCTTCCACCCAGCATTCCCCCAAGTCTCCTGATAAAAATGATACCTCACTTGTGTGGGTAGGCCTAGCGCCCGTGACAGGAAACGCTCCAAAACACAACGTGGACACATCACAGAAAACAGAGCTGTTTTTTGCAAAGTGCCTACCTGTAGATTTTGGCCTCTGGCTCAGCCGGCACCTAGGGAAACCTACCAAGCCTGTGCATTTTCTAAAACTAGAGACCAAGGGGGATCCAAGATGGGGTGACTTGTGGGGCTCTGACCAGGTTCTGTTACCCAGAATCCTTTGCAAACCTCAAATTTTGGCTAAAAAAACACATTTTCCTCACATTTCGGTGAAAGAAAGTTCTGGAATCTGAGAGGAGCCACAAATTTCCTTCCACCCAGTGTTCCCCCAAGTCTCCCGATAAAAATTATACCTCTCTTGTGTGGGTAAGCCTAGCGCCCGTGACAGGAAACGCCCTAAAACGCAACGTGGACACATCCCATTTTTTGAAAGAAAACAGAGCTGTTTTTTGCAAAGTGCCTACCTGCAGATTTTGGCCTCTAGCTCAGCCGGCACCTAGGGAAACCTACCAAACCTGTGTATTTTCGAAAACTAGAGACCTAGGGGAATCCAAGATGGGGTGACTTGTGGGGCTCAGACCAGGTTCTGTTACCCAGAATCCTTTTCAAACCTCATATTTAGGCTAAAAAAATGCATTTTCCTCAAATTTCGGTGACAGAAAGTTCTGGAATCTGAGAGGAGCCACAAATTTCCTTCCACTCAGCGTTCCCCCAGGTGTCCCGATAAAAATGATACCTCACTTGTGTGGGTAGGCCTAGCACCCGAGACAGGAAACGCCCCAAAACGCAACGTGGACACATCCCATTTTTTTAAAGAAAACAGAGCTTTTTTTTGCAAAGTGCCTACCTGTAGATTTTGTCCTCTAGCTCAGCCGGCACCTAGGGAAACCTACCAAACCTGTGCATTTTTGAAAACTAGAGACCTAGGGGAATCCAAGATGGGGTGACTTGTGGGGCTCTGACCAGGTTCGGTTACCCAGAATCCATTGCAAACCTCAAATTTTGGCTAAAAAAATGCATTTTCCTCACATTTCGGTGACAGAAAGTTCTGGAATCTGAGAGGAGCCACAAATTTCCTTCCACCCAGCGTTCCCCCGTGTCTCCCGATAAAAATGATACCTCACTTGTGTGGGTAGGTCTAGCGGCCGCAACAGAACACACCCCAAAACACAACGTGGACACATCACAATTTTTCATTGAAAACAGTGCATACCTGTAGATTTTGGCCTCTAGCTCAGCCGGCACCTAGGGAAACCTACCAAACCTGTGCATTTCTGAAAACTAGAGAGTTAGAGGAATCCAAGATGGGGTGACTTGTGGGGCTCTGACCAGGTTCTGTTACCCAGAATCCTTTGCAAACCTCAAATTTTGGCTAAAAAAATGCATTTTCCTCACATTTCGGTGACAGAAAGTTCTGGAATCTGAGAGGAGCCACAAATTTCCTTCCACCCAGCGTTCCCCCAAGTCTCCCGATAAAAATGATACCTCACTTGTGTGGGTAGGCCTAGCGCCTGCGACAGGAAACGCCCCAAAACTCAACGTGGACACATCACAGAAAACAGAGCTGTTTTTTGCAAAGTGCCTACCTGTAGATTTTGGCCTCTAGCTCAGCCGGCACCTAGGGAAACCTACCAAAACTGTGCATTTTTGAAAACTAGAGACCTAGGGAAATTCCAAGATGGGGTGACTTGTGGGGCTCTGACCAGGTTCGGTTACCCAGAACCCTTTGCAAACCTCAAATTTTGGCCAAAAAAACACATTTTCCTCACATTTCGGTGACAGAAAGTTCTGGAATCTGAGAGGAGCCACAAATTTCCTCCCACCCAGCGTTTCCCAAGTCTCCCGATAAAAATGACACCTCACTTGTGTGGGTAGGCCTAGCGGCCACGACAGGACACACCCCAAAACACAAAGTGGACACATCCCATTTTTTGAAAGAAAACAGAGCTGTTTTTTGCAAAGTGCCTACCTGTAGATTTTGGCCTCTAGCTCAGCCGGCACCTAGGGAAACCTACCAAACCTGTGCATTTTTGAAAACTAGAGACCTAGGGGAATCCAAGATGAGGTGACTTGTGTGGCTCTGACCAGGTTCTGTTACCCAGAATCCTTTGCAAACCTCATATTTTGGCTAAAAAAACGCATTTTCCTAACATTTCGGTGACAGAAAGTTCTGGAATCTGAGAGGAGCCACAAATTTCCTTCCACCCAGCGTTCCCCCAACTCTCCCGATAAAGATGATACCTCACTTGTGTGGGTACGCCTAGCGCCCGAGACAGGAAACGCAACGTGGACACATCCCATTTTTTTAAAGAAAACACAGCTTTTTTTTGCAAAGTGCCTACCTGTAGATTTTGGCCTCTAGCTCAGCCGGTACCTAGGGAAACCTACCAAACCTGTGCATTTTTGAAAACTAGAGACCTAGGGGAATCCAAGATGGGGTGACTTGTGGGGCTCTGACCAGGTTCTGTTACCCAGAATCCTTTGCAAACCTCATATTTTACCTAAAAAAACACATTTTCCTCACATTTCGGTGACAGAAAGTTCTGGAATCTGAGAGGAGCCACAAATTTCCTTCCACCCAGCGTTCCCCCAAGTGTCCCGATAAAAATGATACCTCACTTGTGTGGGTAGGCCTAGCACCCGAGACAGGAAACGCCCCAAAACACAACGTGGACACATCCCATTTTTTAAAAGAAAACAGAGCTTTTTTTTCCAAAGTGCCTACCTGTAGATTTTGGCCTCTAGCTCAGCCGGCACCTAGGGAAACCTACCAAACCTGTGCATTTTTTAAAACTAGAGACCTAGAGGAATCCAAGATGGGGTGACTTGTGGGGCTCTGACCAGGTTCGGTTACCCAGAATCCTTTGCAAACCTCAAATTTTGGCTAAAAAAACTCATTTTCCTCACATTTCGGTGACAGAAAGTTCTGGAATCTGAGAGAAGCCACAAATTTCCTTCCACCCAGCGTTCCCCCAAGTCTCCCGATAAAAATGATTCCTCACTTGTGTGGGTAGGCCTAGCGCCTACGACAGAAAACGCCCCAAAACGTAACGTGGACACATCCCATTTTTTTAAAGAAAACAGCTATTTTTTTGCAAAGTGCCTACCTGTAGATTTTGGCCTCTAGCTCAGCCGGCACCTAGGGAAACCTACCAAACCTGTGCATTTTTGAAAACTAGAGACCTAGGGGAATCCAAGATGGGGTGACTTGTGGGGCTCTGACCACGTTCTGTTACCCAGAATCCTTTTCAAACCTCAAAATCTGGCTAAAAAAAACACATTTTCCTCACATTTCGGTGACAGAAAGTTCTGGAATCTGAGAGGAGCCACAAATTTCCTTCCACCCAGCGTTCCCCCAAGTGTCCCGATAAAAATTATACCTCACTTGTGTGGGTAGGCCTAGCACCCGAGACAGGAAACGCCCCAAAACGCAACGTGGACACATCCCATTTTTTTAAAGAAAACAGAGCTTTTTTTTGCAAAGTGCCTACCTGTAGATTTTGGCCTCTAGCTCAGCCGGCACCTAGGGAAACCTACCAAACCTGTGCATTTTTGAAAATTAGAGACGTAGGTGAATCCAAGATGGGGTGACTTGTGGGGCTCTGACCAGGTTCGGTTACCCAGAATCCTTTGCAAACCTCAAATTTTGGCTAAAAAAGCGCATTTTCCTCACATTTCGGTGACAGAAAGTTCTGGAATCTGAGAGGAGCCTCAAATTTCCTTCCACCCAGCGTTCCCCCAAGTCTACCGATAAAAATGATACCTCACTTGTGTGGGTAGGCCTAGCGCCTGCGACAGGAAACGCCCCAAAACGCAACGTGGACACATCCCATTTTTTTAAAGAAAACAGAGCTGTTTTTTGCAAAGTGCCTACCTGTAGATTTTGGCCTCTAGCTCAGCCGGCACCTAGGGAAAGCTACCAAACCTGTGCATTTTTGAAAACTAGAGACCTAGGGGAATCCAAGATGGGGTGACTTGTGGGGCTCTGACCAGGTTCTGTTACCCAGAATCCTTTTCAAACCTCAAAATCTGGCTAAAAAAACTCATTTTCCTCACATTTTGGTGACAGAAAGTTCTGGAATCTGAGAGGAGCCACAAATTTCCTTCCACCCAGCGTTCCCCCAAGTCTCCCGATAAAAATGATACCTCACTTGTGTGGGTAGGCCTAGCGCCTGTGACAGGAAACGCCCCAAAACTCAACGTGGACACATCACAGAAAACAGAGCTGTTTTTTGAAAAGTGCCTACCTGTAGATTTTGGCCTCTAGCTCAGCCGGCACCTAGGGAAACCTACCAAACCTGTGCATTTTTGAAAACTAGAGACCTAGGGAAATTCCAAGATGGGGTGACTTGTGGGGCTCTGACCACGTTCTGTTACCCAGAATACTTTTCAAACCTCAAAATCTGGCTAAAAAAACAAATTTTCCTCACATTTCGGTGACAGAAAGTTCTGGAATCTGAGAGGAGCCACAAATTTCCTTCCACCCAGCGTTCCCCCAAGTGTCCCGATAAAAATTATACCTCACTTGTGTGGGTAGGCCTAGCACCTGAGACGGGAAACGCCCCAAAACGCAAAGTGGACACATCCCATTTTTTTAAAGAAAACAGAGCTTTTTTTTGCAAAGTGCCTACCTGTAGATTTTGGCCTCTAGCTCAGCCGGCACCTAGGGAAACCTACCAAACCTGTGCATTTTTTAAAACTAGAGACGTAGGTGAATCCAAGATGGGGTGACTTGTGGGGCTCTGACCAGGTTCGGTTACCCAGAATCCTTTGCAAACCTCAAATTTTGGCGAAAAAAGCGCATTTTCCTCACATTTCGGTGACAGAAAGTTCTGGAATCTGAGAGGAGCCTCAAATTTCCTTCCACCCAGCGTTCCCCCAAGTCTACCGATAAAAATGATACCTCACTTGTGTGGGTAGGCCTAGCGCCTGCGACAGGAAACGCCCCAAAACGCAACGTGGACACATCCCATTTTTTTAAAGAAAACAGAGCTGTTTTTTGCAAAGTGCCTACCTGTAGATTTTGGCCTCTAGCTCAGCCGGCACCTAGGGAAACCTACCAAACCTGTGCATTTTTGAAAACTAGAGACATAGGGGAATCCAAGATGGGGTGACTTGTGGGGCTCTGACCAGGTTCTGTTACCCAGAATCCTTTTCAAACCTCAAAATCTGGCTAAAAAAACTCATTTTCCTCACATTTTGGTGACAGAAAGTTCTGGAATCTGAGAGGAGCCACAAATTTCCTTCCACCCAGCGTTCCCCCAAGTCTCCCGATAAAAATGATACCTCACTTGTGTGGGTAGGCCTAGCGCCTGCGACAGGAAACGCCCCAAAACTCAACGTGGACACATCACAGAAAACAGAGCTGTTTTTTGCAAAGTGCCTACCTGTAGATTTTGGCCTCTAGCTCAGCCGGCACCTAGGGAAACCTACCAAACCTGTGCATTTTTGAAAACTAGAGACCTAGGGAAATTCCAAGATGGGGTGACTTGTGGGGCTCTGACCAGGTTCGGTTACCCAGAACCCTTTGCAAACCTCAAATTTTGGCCAAAAAAACACATTTTCCTCACATTTCGGTGACAGAAAGTTCTGGAATCTGAGAGGAGCCACAAATTTCCTTCCACCCAGCGTTTCCCAAGTCTCCCGATAAAAATGACACCTCACTTGTGTGGGTAGGCCTAGCGGCCACGACAGGACACACCCCAAAACACAAAGTGGACACATCCCATTTTTTTTAAAGAAAACAGAGCTGTTTTTTGCAAAGTGCCTACCTGTAGATTTTGGCCTCTAGCTCAGCCGGCACCTAGGGAAACCTACCAAACCTGTGCATTTTTGAAAACTAGAGACCTAGGGGAATCCAAGATGAGGTGACTTGTGGGGCTCTGACCAGGTTCTGTTACCCAGAATCCTTTGCAAACCTCATATTTTGGCTAACAAAACGCATTTTCCTCACATTTCGGTGACAGAAAGTTCTGGAATCTGAGAGGAGCCACAAATTTCCTTCCACCCAGCGTTCCCCCAAGTCTCCCGATAAAGATGATACCTCACTTGTGTGGGTACGCCTAGCGCCCGAGACAGGAAACGCAACGTGGACACATCCCATTTTTTTAAAGAAAACAGAGCTTTTTTTTGCAAAGTGCCTACCTGTAGATTTTGGCCTCTAGCTCAGCCGGTACCTAGGGAAACCTACCAAACCTGTGCATTTTTGAAAACTAGAGACCTAGGGGAATCCAAGATGGGGTGACTTGTGGGGCTCTGACCAGGTTCGGTTACCCAGAATCCTTTACAAACCTCAAATTTTGGCTAAAAAAACGCATTTTCCTCACATTTTGGTGACAGAAAGTTCTGGAATCTGAGAAGAGCCACAAATTTCCTTCCACCCAGCGTTCCCCCAAGTCTCCCGATAAAAATGATACCTCACTTGTGTGGGTAGGCCTAGCGCCTACGACAGAATACGCCCCAAAACGCAACGTGGACACATCCCATTTTTTTAAAGAAAACAGCTGTTTTTTGGCAAAGTGCCTACCTGTAGATTTTGGCCTCTAGCTCAGCCGGCACCTAGGGAAACCTACCAAACCTGTGCATTTTTGAAAACTAGAGACCTAGGGGAATCCAAGATGGGGTGACTTGTGGGGCTCTGACCAGGTTCTGTTACCCAGAATCCTTTTCAAACCTCAAAATCTGGCTAAAAAAACACATTTTCCTCACATTTCGGTGACAGAAAGTTCTGGAATCTGAGAGGAGCCACACATTTGCTTCCACCCAGCATTCCCCCAAGTCTCCTGATAAAAATGATACCTCACTTGTGTGGGTAGGCCTAGCGCCCGTGACAGGAAACGCCCCAAAACACAACGTGGACACATCACAGAAAACAGAGCTGTTTTTTGCAAAGTGCCTACCTGTAGATTTTGGCCTCTGGCTCAGCCGGCACCTAGGGAAACCTACCAAGCCTGTGCATTTTCTAAAACTAGAGACCAAGGGGGATCCAAGATGGGGTGACTTGTGGGGCTCTGACCAGGTTCTGTTACCCAGAATCCTTTGCAAACCTCAAATTTTGGCTAAAAAAACACATTTTCCTCACATTTCGGTGAAAGAAAGTTCTGGAATCTGAGAGGAGCCACAAATTTCCTTCCACCCAGCGTTCCCCCAAGTCTCCCGATAAAAATTATACCTCACTTGTGTGGGTAGGCCTAGCGCCCGTGACAGGAAACGCCCTAAAACGCAACGTGGACACATCCCATTTTTTGAAAGAAAACAGAGCTGTTTTTTGCAAAGTGCCTACCTGCAGATTTTGGCCTCTAGCTCAGCCGGCACCTAGGGAAACCTACCAAACCTGTGTATTTTTGAAAACTAGAGACCTAGGGGAATCCAAGATGGGGTGACTTGTGGGGCTCAGACCAGGTTCTGTTACCCAGAATCCTTTTCAAACCTCATATTTTGGCTAAAAAAATGCATTTTCCTCAAATTTCGGTGACAGAAAGTTCTGGAATCTGAGAGGAGCCACAAATTTCCTTCCACTCAGCGTTCCCCCAGGTGTCCCGATAAAAATGATACCTCACTTGTGTGGGTAGGCCTAGCACCCGAGACAGGAAACGCCCCAAAACGCAACGTGGACACATCCCATTTTTTTAAAGAAAACAGAGCTTTTTTTTGCAAAGTGCCTACCTGTAGATTTTGGCCTCTAGCTCAGCCGGCACCTAGGTAAACCTACCAAGCCTGTGCATTTTCTAAAACTAGAGACCAAGGGGGATCCAAGATGGGGTGACTTGTGGGGCTCTGACCAGGTTCTGTTACCCAGAATACTTTGCAAACCTCAAATTTTGGCTAAAAAAACACATTTTCCTCACATTTCGGTGAAAGAAAGTTCTGGAATCTGAGAGGAGCCACAAATTTCCTTCCACCCAGCGTTCCCCCAAGTCTCCCGATAACAATTATACCTCACTTGTGTGGGTAGGCCTAGCGCCCGTGACAGGAAACGCCCTAAAACGCAACGTGGACACATCCCATTTTTTGAAAGAAAACAGAGCTGTTTTTTGCAAAGTGCCTACCTGTAGATTTTGGCCTCTAGCTCAGCCGGCACCTAGGGAAACCTACCAAACCTGTGTATTTTTGAAAACTAGAGACCTAGGGGAATCCAAGATGGGGTGACTTGTGGGGCTCTGACCAGGTTCTGTTACCCAGAATGCTTTTCAAACCTCATATTTTGGCTAAAAAAACGCATATTCCTCAAATTTCGGTCACAGAAAGTTCTGGAATCTGGGAGGAGCCACAAATTTCCTTCCACTCAGCGTTCCCCCAAGTGTCCCGATAAAAATGATACCTCACTTGTGTGGGTAGGCCTAGCACCCGAGACAGGAAACGCCCCAAAACGCAACGTGGACACATCCCATTTTTTTAAAGAAAACAGAGCTTTTTTTTGCAAAGTGCCTACCTGTAGATTTTGGCCTCTAGCTCAGCCGGCACCTAGGGAAACCTACCAAACCTGTGCATTTTTGAAAACTAGAGACCTAGGGGAATCCAAGATGGGGTGACTTGTGGGGCTCTGACCAGGTTCGGTTACCCAGAATCCTTTACAAACCTCACATTTTGGCTAAAAAAACGCATTTTCCTCACATTTTGGTGACAGAAAGTTCTGGAATCTGAGAAGAGCCACAAATTTCCTTCCACCCAGCGTTCCCCTGAGTCTCCCGATAAAAATGATACCTCACTTGTGTGGGTAGGTCTAGCGGCCGCAACAGGACACACCCCAAAACACAACGTGGACACATCACAATTTTTCATTGAAAACAGTGTATACCTGTAGATTTTGGACTCTAGCTCAGCCGGCACCTAGGGAAACCTACCAAACCTGTGCCTTTCTGAAAACTAGAGACTTAGAGGAATCCAAGATGGGTGACTTGTGGGGCTCTGACCAGGTTCTGTTACCCAGAATCCTTTGCAAACCTCAAATTTTGGCTAAAAAAAACGCATTTTCCTCACATTTTGGTGACAGAAAGTTCTGGAATCTGAGAGGAGCCACAAATTTCCTTCCACCCAGCGTTCCCCCAAGTCTCCCGATAAAAATGATACCTCACTTGTGTGGGTAGGCCTAGCGCCTGCGACAGGAAACGCCCCAAAACGCAACGTGGACACATCACAGAAAACAGAGCTGTTTTTTGCAAAGTGCCTACCTGTAGATTTTGGCCTCTAGCTCAGCCGGCACCTAGGGAAACCTACCAAACCTGTGCATTTTTGAAAACTAGAGACCTAGGGAAATTCCAATATGGGGTGACTTGTGGGGCTCTGACCAGGTTCGGTTACCCAGAACCCTTTGCAAACCTCAAATTTTGGCTAAAAAAACACATTTTCCTCACATTTCGGTGACAGAAAGTTCTGGAATCTGAGAGGAGCCACAAATTTCCTTCCACCCAGCGTTTCCCAAGTCTCCCGATAAAAATGACACCACACTTGTGTGGGTAGGCCTAGCGGCCACGACAGGACACACCCCAAAACACAAAGTGGACACATCCCATTTTTTTAAAGAAAACAGAGCTGTTTTTTGCAAAGTGCCTACCTGTAGATTTTGGCCTCTAGCTCAGCCGGCACCTAGGGAAACCTACCAAACCTGTGCATTTTTTAAAACTAGAGACGTAGGTGAATCCAAGATGGGGTGACTTGTGGGGCTCTGACCAGGTTCGGTTACCCAGAATCCTTTGCAAACCTCAAATTTTGGCTAAAAAAGTGCATTTTCCTCACATTTCGGTGACAGAAAGTTCTGGAATCTGAGAGGAGCCTCAAATTTCCTTCCGCCCAGCGTTCCCCCAAGTCTACCGATAAAAATGATACCTCACTTGTGTGGGTAGGCCTAGCGCCTGCGACAGGAGACGCCCCAAAACGCAACGTGGACACATCCCATTTTTTTAAAGAAAACAGAGCTGTTTTTTGCAAAGTGCCTACCTGTAGATTTTGGCCTCTAGCTCAGCCGGCACCTAGGGAAACCTACCAAACCTGTGTATTTTTGAAAACTAGAGACCTAGGGGAATCCAAGATGGGGTGACTTGTGGGGCTCTGACCAGGTTCTGTTACCCAGAATCCTTTTCAAACCTCAAAATCTGGCTAAAAAAACTAATTTTCCTCACATTTTGGTGACAGAAAGTTCTGGAATCTGAGAGGAGCCACAAATTTCCTTCCACCCAGCGTTCCCCCAAGTCTCCCGATAAAAATGATACCTCACTTGTGTGGGTAGGCCTAGCGCCTGCGACAGGAAACGCCCCAAAACTCAACGTGGACACATCACAGAAAACAGAGCTGTTTTTTGCAAAGTGCCAACCTGAAGATTTTGGCCTCTAGCTCAGCCGGCACCTAGGGAAACCTACCAAACCTGTGCATTTTTGAAAACTAGAGACCTAGGGAAATTCCAAGATGGGGTGACTTGTGGGGCTCTGACCAGGTTCGGTTACCCAGAACCCTTTGCAAACCTCAAATTTTGGCCAAAAAAACGCATTTTCCTCACATTTCGGTGACAGAAAGTTCTGGAATCTGAGAGGAGCCACAAATGTCCTTCAACCCAGCGTTTCCCAAGTCTCCCGATAAAAATGACACCTCACTTGTGTGGGTAGGCCTAGCGGCCACGACAGAACACACCCCAAAACACAAAGTGGACACATCCCATTTTTTTTAAAGAAAACAGAGCTGTTTTTTGCAAAGTGCCTACCTGTAGATTTTGGCCTCTAGCTCAGCCGACACCTAGGGAAACCTACCAAACCTGTGCATTTTTGAAAACTAGAGACCTAGGGGAATCCAAGATGAGGTGACTTGTGGGGCTCTGACCAGGTTCTGTTACCCAGAATCCTTTGCAAACCTCATATTTTGGCTAACAAAACGCATTTTCCTCACATTTCGGTGACAGAAAGTTCTGGAATCTGAGAGGAGCCACAAATTTCCTTCCACCCAGCGTTCCCCCAAGTCTCCCAATAAAGATGATACCTCACTTGTGTGGGTACGCCTAGCGCCCGAGACAGGAAACGCAACGTGGACACATCCCATTTTTTTAAAGAAAACACAGCTTTTTTTTGCAAAGTGCCTACCTGTAGATTTTGGCCTCTAGCTCAGCCGGTACCTAGGGAAACCTACCAAACCTGTGCATTTTTGAAAACTAGAGACCTAGGGGAATCCAAGATGGGGTGACTTGTGGGGCTCTGACCAGGTTCGGTTACCCAGAATCCTTTGCAAACCTCAAATTTTGGCTAAAAAAACACATTTTCCTCACATTTCGGTGACAGAAAGTTCTGGAATCTGAGAGGAGCCACAAATTTCCTTCCACCCAGCGTTCCCCCAAGTCTCCCGATAAAAATGATACCTCACTTGTGTGGGTAGGCCTAGCGCCTACGACAGAAAACGCCCCAAAACGCAACGTGGACACATCCCATTTTTTTAAAGAAAACAGCTGTTTTTTGGCAAAGTGCCTACCTGTAGATTTTGGCCTCTAGCTCAGCCGGCACCTAGGGAAACCTACCAAACCTGTGCATTTTTGAAAACTAGAGACCTAGGGGAATCCAAGATGGGGTGACTTGTGGGGCTCTGACCAGGTTCTGTTACCCAGAATCCTTTTCAAACCTCAAAATCTGGCTAAAAAAACACATTTTCCTCACATTTCGGTGACAGAAAGTTCTGGAATCTGAGAGGAGCCACAAATTTGCTTCCACCCAGCATTCCCCCAAGTCTCCTGATAAAAATGATACCTCACTTGTGTGGGTAGGCCTAGCGCCCGTGACAGGAAACGCCCCAAAACACAACGTGGACACATCACAGAAAACAGAGCTGTTTTTTGCAAAGTGCCTACCTGTAGATTTTGGCCTCTGGCTCAGCCGGCACCTAGGGAAACCTACCAAGCCTGTGCATTTTCTAAAACTAGAGACCAAGGGGGATCCAAGATGGGGTGACTTGTGGGGCTCTGACCAGGTTCTGTTACCCAGAATCCTTTGCAAACCTCAAATTTTGGCTAAAAAAACACATTTTCCTCACATTTCGGTGAAAGAAAGTTCTGGAATCTGAGAGGAGCCACAAATTTCCTTCCACCCAGCGTTCCCCCAAGTCTCCCGATAAAAATTATACCTCACTTTTGTGGGTAGGCCTTGCGCCCGTGACAGGAAACGCCCTAAAACGCAACGTGGACACATCCCATTTTTTGAAAGAAAACAGAGCTGTTTTTTGCAAAGTGCCTACCTGCAGATTTTGGCCTCTAGCTCAGCCGGCACCTAGGGAAACCTACCAAACCTGTGTATTTTTGAAAACTAGAGACCTAGGGGAATCCAAGATGGGGTGACTTGTGGGGCTCAGACCAGGTTCTGTTACCCAGAATCCTTTTCAAACCTCATATTTTGGCTAAAAAAATGCATTTTCCTCAAATTTCGGTGACAGAAAGTTCTGGAATCTGAGAGGAGCCACAAATTTCCTTCCACTCAGCGCTCCCCCAGGTGTCCCGATAAAAATGATACCTCACTTGTGTTGGTAGGCCTAGCACCCGAGACAGGAAACGCCCCAAAACGCAACGTGGACACATCCCATTTTTTTAAAGAAAACAGAGCTTTTTTTTGCAAAGTGCCTACCTGTAGATTTTGGCCTCTAGCTCAGCCGGCACCTAGGTAAACCTACCAAGCCTGTGCATTTTCTAAAACTAGAGACCAAGGGGGATCCAAGATGGGGTGACTTGTGGGGCTCTGACCAGGTTCTGTTACCCAGAATACTTTGCAAACCTCAAATTTTGGCTAAAAAAACACATTTTCCTCACATTTCGGTGAAAGAAAGTTCTGGAATCTGAGAGGAGCCACAAATTTCCTTCCACCCAGCGTTCCCCCAAGTCTCCCGATAACAATTATACCTCACTTGTGTGGGTAGGCCTAGCGCCCGTGACAGGAAACGCCCTAAAACGCAACGTGGACACATCCCATTTTTTGAAAGAAAACAGAGCTGTTTTTTGCAAAGTGCCTACCTGTAGATTTTGGCCTCTAGCTCAGCCGGCACCTAGGGAAACCTACCAAACCTGTGTATTTTTGAAAACTAGAGACCTAGGGGAATCCAAGATGGGGTGACTTGTGGGGCTCTGACCAGGTTCTGTTACCCAGAATCCTTTTCAAACCTCATATTTTGGCTAAAAAAACGCATATTCCTCAAATTTCGGTGACAGAAAGTTCTGGAATCTGGGAGGAGCCACAAATTTCCTTCCACTCAGCGTTCCCCCAAGTGTCCCGATAAAAATGATACCTCACCTGTGTGGGTAGGCCTAGCACCCGAGACAGGAAACGCCCCAAAACGCAACGTGGACACATCCCATTTTTTTAAAGAAAACAGAGCTTTTTTTTGCAAAGTGCCTACCTGTAGATTTTGGCCTCTAGCTCAGCCGGCACCTAGGGAAACCTACCAAACCTGTGCATTTTTGAAAACTAGAGACCTAGGGGAATCCAAGATGGGGTGACTTGTGGGGCTCTGACCAGGTTCGGTTACCCAGAATCCTTTACAAACCTCAAATTTTGGCTAAAAAAACGCATTTTCCTCACATTTTGGTGACAGAAAGTTCTGGAATCTGAGAAGAGCCACAAATTTCCTTCCACCCAGCGTTCCCCTGAGTCTCCCGATAAAAATGATACCTCACTTGTGTGGGTAGGTCTAGCGGCCGCAACAGGACACACCCCAAAACACAACGTGGACACATCACAATTTTTCATTGAAAACAGTGAATACCTGTAGATTTTGGACTCTAGCTCAGCCGGCACCTAGGGAAACCTACCAAACCTGTGCCTTTCTGAAAACTAGAGACTTAGAGGAATCCAAGATGGGGTGACTTGTGGGGCTCTGACCAGGTTCTGTTACCCAGAATCCTTTGCAAACCTCAAATTTTGGCTAAAAAAACGCATTTTCCTCACATTTCGGTGACAGAAAGTTCTGGAATCTGAGAGGAGCCACAAATTTCCTTCCACCCAGCGTTCCCCCAAGTCTCCCGATAAAAATGATACCTCACTTGTGTGGGTAGGCCTAGCGCCTGCGACAGGAAACGCCCCAAAACGCAACGTGGACACATCACAGAAAACAGAGCTGTTTTTTGCAAAGTGCCTACCTGTAGATTTTGGCCTCTAGCTCAGCCGGCACCTAGGGAAACCTACCAAACCTGTGCATTTTTGAAAACTAGAGACCTAGGGAAATTCCAATATGGGGTGACTTGTGGGGCTCTGACCAGGTTCGGTTACCCAGAACCTTTTGCAAACCTCAAATTTTGGCCAAAAAAACACATTTTCCTCACATTTCGGTGACAGAAAGTTCTGGAATCTGAGAGGAGCCACAAATTTCCTTCCACCCAGCGTTTCCCAAGTCTCCCGATAAAAATGACACCACACTTGTGTGGGTAGGCCTAGCGGCCACGACAGGACACACCCCAAAACACAAAGTGGACACATCACATTTTTTTAAAGAAAACAGAGCTGTTTTTTGCAAAGTGCCTACCTGTAGATTTTGGCCTCTAGCTCAGCCGGCACCTAGGGAAACCTACCAAACCTGTGCATTTTTGAAAACTAGAGACCTAGGGGAATCCAAGATGAGGTGACTTGTGGGGCTCTGACCAGGTTCTGTTACCCAGAATCCTTTGCAAACCTCATATTTTGGCTAAAAAAACGCATTTTCCTCACATTTCGGTGACAGAAAGTTCTGGAATCTGAGAGGAGCCACAAATTTCCTTCCACCCAGCGTTCCCCCAAGTCTCCCGATAAAGATGATACCTCACTTTTGTGGGTACGCCTAGCGCCCGAGACAGGAAACGCAACGTGGACACATCCCATTTTTTTAAAGAAAACACAGCTTTTTTTGCAAAGTGCCTACCTGTAGATTTTGGCCTCTAGCTCAGCCGGTACCTAGGGAAACCTACCAAACCTGTTCATTTTTGAAAACTAGAGACCTAGGGGAATCCAAGATGGGGTGACTTGTGGGGCTCTGACCAGGTTCTGTTACCCAGAATCCTTTGCAAACCTCAAATTTTGGCAAAAAAAAAACATTTTCCTCACATTTCGGTGACAGAAAGTTCTGGAATCTGAGAGGAGCCACAAATTTCCTTCCACCCAGCGTTCCCCCAAGTCTCCCGATAAAAATGATACCTCACTTGTGTGGGTAGGCCTAGCGCCTACGACAGAAAACGCCCCAAAACGCAACGTGGACACATCCCATTTTTTTAAAGAAAACAGCTGTTTTTTGGCAAAGTGCCTACCTGTAGATTTTGGCCTCTAGCTCAGCCGGCACCTAGGGAAACCTACCAAACCTGTGCATTTTTGAAAACTAGAGACCTAGGGGAATCCAAGATGGGGTGACTTGTGGGGCTCTGACCAGGTTCTGTTACGCAGAATCCTTTTCAAACCTCAAAATCTGGCTAAAAAAACACATTTTCCTCACATTTCGGTGACAGAAAGTTCTGGAATCTGAGAGGAGCCACAAATTTGCTTCCACCCAGCATTCCCCCAAGTCTCCTGATAAAAATGATACCTCACTTGTGTGGGTAGGCCTAGCGCCCGTGACAGGAAACGCCCCAAAACACAACGTGGACACATCACAGAAAACAGAGCTGTTTTTTGCAAAGTGCCCACCTGTAGATTTTGGCCTCTGGCTCAGCCGGCACCTAGGGAAACCTACCAAGCCTGTATATTTTCTAAAACTAGAGACCAAGGGGGATCCAAGATGGGGTGACTTGTGGGGCTCTGACCAGGTTCTGTTACCCAGAATCCTTTGCAAACCTCAAATTTTGGCTAAAAAAACACATTTTCCTCATATTTCGGTGAAAGAAAGTTCTGGAATCTGAGAGGAGCCACAAATTTCCTTCCACCCAGCGTTCCCCCAAGTCTCCCGATAAAAATTATACCTCACTTGTGTGGGTAGGCCTAGCGCCCGTGACAGGAAACGCCCTAAAACGCAACGTGGACACATCCCAATTTTTTGAAAGAAAACAGAGCTGTTTTTTGCAAAGTGCCTACCTGCAGATTTTGGCCTCTAGCTCAGCCGGCACCTAGGGAAATCTACCAAACATGTGTATTTTTGAAAACTAGAGACCTAGGGGAATCCAAGATGGGGTGACTTGTGGGGCTCAGACCAGGTTCTGTTACCCAGAATCCTTTTCAAACCTCATATTTTGGCTAAAAAAATGCATTTTCCTCAAATTTCGGTGACAGAAAGTTCTGGAATCTGAGAGGAGCCACAAATTTCCTTCCAATCAGCGTTCCCCCAGGTGTCCCGATAAAAATGATACCTCACTTGTGTGGGTAGGCCTAGCACCCGAGACAGGAAACGCCCCAAAACGCAACGTGGACACATCCCATTTTTTTAAAGAAAACAGAGCTTTTTTTTGCAAAGTGCCTACCTGTAGATTTTGGCCTCTAGCTCAGCCGGCACCTAGGTAAACCTACCAAGCCTGTGCATTTTCTAAAACTAGAGACCAAGGGGGATCCAAGATGGGGTGACTTGTGGGGCTCTGACCAGGTTCTGTTACCCAGAATACTTTGCAAACCTCAAATTTTGGCTAAAAAAACACATTTTCCTCACATTTCGGTGAAAGAAAGTTCTGGAATCTGAGAGGAGCCACAAATTTCCTTCCACCCAGCGTTCCCCCAAGTCTCCCGATAACAATTATACCTCACTTGTGTGGGTAGGCCTAGCGCCCGTGACAGGAAACGCCCTAAAACGCAACGTGGACACATCCCATTTTTTGAAAGAAAACAGAGCTGTTTTTTGCAAAGTGCCTACCTGTAGATTTTGGCCTCTAGCTCAGCCGGCACCTAGGGAAACCTACCAAACCTGTGTATTTTTGAAAACTAGAGACCTAGGGGAATCCAAGATGGGGTGACTTGTGGGGCTCTGACCAGGTTCTGTTACCCAGAATCCTTTTCAAACCTCATATTTTGGCTAAAAAAACGCCTATTCCTCAAATTTCAGGGACAGAAAGTTCTGGAATCTGGGAGGAGCCACAAATTTCCTTCCACTCAGCGTTCCCCCAAGTGTCCCGATAAAAATGATACCTCACTTGTGTGGGTAGGCCTAGCACCCGAGACAGGAAACGCCCCAAAACGCAACGTGGACACATACCATTTTTTTAAAGAAAACAGAGCTTTTTTTTCCAAAGTGCCTACCTGTAGATTTTGGCCTCTAGCTCAGCCGGCACCTAGGGAAACCTACCAAACCTGTGCATTTTTGAAAACTAGAGACCTAGGGGAATCCAAGATGGGGTGACTTGTGGGGCTCTGACCAGGTTCGGTTACCCAGAATCCTTTACAAACCTCAAATTTTGGCTAAAAAAACGCATTTTCCTCACATTTTGGTGACAGAAAGTTCTGGAATCTGAGAAGAGCCACAAATTTCCTTCCACCCAGCGTTCCCCTGAGTCTCCCGATAAAAATGATACCTCACTTGTGTGGGTAGGTCTAGCGGCCGCAACAGGACACACCCCAAAACACAACGTGGACACATCACAGAAAACAGAGCTGTTTTTTGCAAAGTGCCTACCTGTAGATTTTGGCCTCTAGCTCAGCCGGCACCTAGGGAAACCTACCAAACCTGTGCATTTTTGAAAACTAGAGACCTAGGGAAATTCCAATATGGGGTGACTTGTGGGGCTCTGACCAGGTTCGGTTACCCAGAACCCTTTGCAAACCTCAAATTTTGGCCAAAAAAACACATTTTCCTCACATTTCGGTGACAGAAAGTTCTGGAATCTGAGAGGAGCCACAAATTTCCTTCCACCCAGCGTTTCCCAAGTCTCCCGATAAAAATGACACCACACTTGTGTGGGTAGGCCTAGCGGCCACGACAGGACACACCCCAAAACACAAAGTGGACACATCCCATTTTTTTAAAGAAAACAGAGCTGTTTTTTGCAAAGTGCCTACCTGTAGATTTTGGCCTCTAGCTCAGCCGGCACCTAGGGAAACCTACCAAACCTGTGCATTTTTGAAAACTAGAGACCTAGGGGAATCCAAGATGAGGTGACTTGTGGGGCTCTGACCAGGTTCTGTTACCCAGAATCCTTTGCAAACCTCATATTTTGGCTAAAAAAACGCATTTTACTCACATTTCGGTGACAGAAAGTTCTGGAATCTGAGAGGAGCCACAAATTTCCTTCCACCCAGCGTTCCCCCAAGTCTCCCGATAAAGATGATACCTCACTTTTGTGGGTACGCCTAGCGCCCGAGACAGGAAACGCAACGTGGACACATCCCATTTTTTTAAAGAAAACACAGCTTTTTTTTCCAAAGTGCCTACCTGTAGATTTTGGCCTCTAGCTCAGCCGGCACCTAGGGAAACCTACCAAACCTGTGCATTTTTGAAAACTAGAGACCTAGGGGAATCCAAGATGGGGTGACTTGTGGGGCTCTGACCAGGTTCGGTTACCCAGAATCCTTTGCAAACCTCAAATTTTGGCTAAAAAAACTCATTTTCCTCACATTTCGGTGACAGAAAGTTCTGGAATCTGAGAGGAGCCACAAATTTCCTTCCACCCAGCGTTCCCCCAAGTCTCCCGATAAAAATGATACCTCACTTGTGTGGGTAGGCCTAGCGCCTACGACAGAAAACGCCCCAAAACGTAACGTGGACACATCCCATTTTTTTAAAGAAAACAGCTGTTTTTTGCAAAGTGCCTACCTGTAGATTTTGGCCTCTAGCTCAGCCGGCACCTAGGGAAACCTACCAAACCTGTGCATTGTTGAAAACTAGAGACCTAGGGGAATCCAAGATGGGGTGACTTGTGGGGCTCTGACCACGTTCTGTTACCCAGAATCCTTTTCAAACGTCAAAATCTGGTTAAAAAAACACATTTTCCTCACATTTCGGTGACAGAAAGTTCTGGAATCTGAGAGGAGCCACAAATTTCCTTCCACCCAGCGTTCCCCCCAAGTGTCCCGATAAAAATGATACCTCACTTGTGTGGGTAGGCCTAGCACCCGAGACAGGAAACGCCCCAAAACGCAACGTGGACACATCCCATTTTTTAAAAGAAAACAGAGCTTTTTTTTCCAAAGTGCCTACCTGTAGATTTTGGCCTCTAGCTCAGCCGGCACCTAGGGAAACCTACCAAACCTGTGCATTTTTTAAAACTAGAGACCCTAGGGGAATCCAAGATGGGGTGACTTGTGGGGCTCTGACCAGGTTCGGTTACCCAGAATCCTTTGCAAACCTCAAATTTTGGCTAAAAAAACTCATTTTCCTCACATTTCGGTGACAGAAAGTTCTGGAATCTGAGAGAAGCCACAAATTTCCTTCCACCCAGCGTTCCCCCAAGTCTCCCGATAAAAATGATACCTCACTTGTGTGGGTAGGCCTAGCGCCTACGACAGAAAACGCCCCAAAACGTAACGTGGACACATCCCATTTTTTTAAAGAAAACAGCTGTTTTTTGCAAAGTGCCTACCTGTAGATTTTGGCCTCTAGCTCAGCCGGCACCTAGGGAAACCTACCAAACCTGTGCATTTTCGAAAACTAGAGACCTAGGGGAATCCAAGATGGGGTGACTTGTGGGCTCTGACCACGTTCTGTTACTCAGAATCCTTTTCAAACGTCAAAATCTGGTTAAAAAAACACATTTTCCTCACATTTCGGTGACAGAAAGTTCTGGAATCTGAGAGGAGCCACAAATTTCCTTCCACCCAGCGTTCCCCCAAGTGTCCCGATAAAAATTATACCTCACTTGTGTGGGTAGGCCTAGCACCCGAGACAGGAAACGCCCCAAAACGCAACGTGGACACATCCCATTTTTTAAAAGAAAACAGAGCTTTTTTTCCAAAGTGCCTACCTGTAGATTTTGGCCTCTAGCTCAGCCGCACCTAGGGAAACCTACCAAACCTGTGCATTTTTGAAAACTAGAGACCTAGGGGAATCCAAGATGGGGTGACTTGTGGGGCTCTGACCAGGTTCGGTTACCCAGAATCCTTTGCAAACCTCAAATTTTGGCTAAAAAAACTCATTTTCCTCACATTTCGGTGACAGAAAGTTCTGGAATCTGAGAGAAGCCACAAATTTCCTTCCACCCAGCGTTCCCCCAAGTCTCCCGATAAAAATGATACCTCACTTGTGTGGGTAGGCCTAGCGCCTACGACAGAAAACGCCCCCAAAACGTAACGTGGACACATCCCATTTTTTTAAAGAAAACAGCTGTTTTTTTGCAAAGTGCCTACCTGTAGATTTTGGCCTCTAGCTCAGCCGGCACCTAGGGAAACCTACCAAACCTGTGCATTTTTGAAAACTAGAGACCTAGGGGAATCCAAGATGGGGTGACTTGTGGGGCTCTGACCACGTTCTGTTACCCAGAATACTTTTCAAACCTCAAAATCTGGCTAAAAAAACACATTTTCCTCAAATTTCGGTGACAGAAAGTTCTGGAATCTGAGAGGAGCCACAAATTTCCTTCCACTCAGCGTTCCCCCCAGGTGTCCCGATAAAAATGATACCTCACTTGTGTGGGTAGGCCTAGCACCCGAGACAGGAAACGCCCCAAAACGCAACGTGGACACATCCCATTTTTTTAAAGAAAACAGCTTTTTTTTGCAAAGTGCCTACCTGTAGATTTTGTCCTCTAGCTCAGCCGGCACCTAGGGAAACCTACCAAACCTGTGCATTTTTGAAAACTAGAGACCTAGGGGAATCCAAGATGGGGTGACTTGTGGGGCTCTGACCAGGTTCGGTTACCCAGAATCCTTTGCAAACCTCAAATTTTGGCTAAAAAAATGCATTTTCCTCACATTTCGGTGACAGAAAGTTCTGGAATCTGAGAGGAGCCACAAATTTCCTTCCACCCAGCGTTCCCCCGTGTCTCCCAATAAAAATGATACCTCACTTGTGTGGGTAGGTCTAGCGGCCGCAACAGGACACACCCCAAAACACAACATGGACACATCACAATTTTTCATTGAAAACAGTGCATACCTGTAGATTTTGGCCTCTAGCTCAGCCGGCACCTAGGGAAACCTACCAAACCTGTGCATTTCTGAAAACTAGAGACTTAGAGGAATCCAAGATGGGGTGACTTGTGGGGCTCTGACCAGGTTCTGTTACCCAGAATCCTTTGCAAACCTCAAATTTTGGCTAAAAAAATGCATTTTCCTCACATTTCGGTGACAGAAAATTCTGGAATCTGAGAGGAGCCACAAATTTCCTTCCACCCAGCGTTCCCCCAAGTCTCCCGATAAAAATGATACCTCACTTGTGTGGGTAGGCCTAGCGCCTGCGACAGGAAACGCCCCAAAACTCAACGTGGACACATCACAGAAAACAGAGCTGTTTTTTGCAAAGTGCCTACCTGTAGATTTTGGCCTCTAGCTCAGCCGGCACCTAGGGAAACCTACCAAACCTGTGCATTTTTGAAAACTAGAGACCTAGGGAAATTCCAAGATGGGGTGACTTGTGGGGCTCTGACCAGGTTCGGTTACCCAGAACCCTTTGCAAACCTCTAATTTTGGCCCAAAAAACACATTTTCCTCACATTTCGGTGACAGAAAGTTCTGGAATCTGAGAGGAGCCACAAATTTCCTTCCACCCAGCGTTTCCCAAGTCTCCCGATAAAAATGACACCTCACTTGTGTGGGTAGGCCTAGCGGCCACGACAGGACACACCCCAAAACACAAAGTGGACACATCCCATTTTTTGAAAGAAAACAGAGCTTTTTTTTCCAAAGTGCCTACCTGTAGATTTTGGCCTCTAGCTCAGCCGGCACCTAGGGAAACCTACCAAACCTGTGCATTTTTGAAAACTAGAGACCTAGGGGAATCCAAGATGGGGTGACTTGTGGGGCTCTGACCACGTTCTGTTACTCAGAATCCTTTTCAAACGTCAAAATCTGGTTAAAAAAAACACATTTTCCTCACATTTCGGTGAAAGAAAGTTCTGGAATCTGAGAGGAGCCACAAATTTCCTTCCACCCAGCGTTCCCCCAAGTGTCCCGATAAAAATTATACCTCACTTGTGTGGGTAGGCCTAGCACCCGAGACAGGAAACGCCCCAAAACGCAACGTGGACACATCCCATTTTTTAAAAGAAAACAGAGCTTTTTTTTCCAAAGTGCCTACCTGTAGATTTTGGCCTCTAGCTCAGCCGGCACCTAGGGAAACCTACCAAACCTGTGCATTTTTGAAAACTAGAGACCTAGGGGAATCCAAGATGGGGTGACTTGTGGGGCTCTGACCAGGTTCGGTTACCCAGAATCCTTTGCAAATCTCAAATTTTGGCTAAAAAAACTCATTTTCCTCACATTTCGGTGACAGAAAGTTCTGGAATCTGAGAGAAGCCACAAATTTCCTTCCAATCAGCGTTCCCCCAGGTGTCCCGATAAAAATGATACCTCACTTGTGTGGGTAGGCCTAGCACCCGAGACAGGAAACGCCCCAAAACGCAACGTGGACACATCCCATTTTTTTAAAGAAAACAGAGCTTTTTTTTGCAAAGTGCCTACCTGTAGATTTTGGCCTCTAGCTCAGCCGGCACCTAGGTAAACCTACCAAGCCTGTGCATTTTCTAAAACTAGAGACCAAGGGGGATCCAAGATGGGGTGACTTGTGGGGCTCTGTCCAGGTTCTGTTACCCAGAATACTTTGCAAACCTCAAATTTTGGCTAAAAAAACACATTTTCCTCACATTTCGGTGAAAGAAAGTTCTGGAATCTGAGAGGAGCCACAAATTTCCTTCCACCCAGCGTTCCCCCAAGTCTCCCGATAACAATTATACCTCACTTGTGTGGGTAGGCCTAGCGCCCGTGACAGGAAACGCCCTAAAACGCAACGTGGACACATCCCATTTTTTGAAAGAAAACAGAGCTGTTTTTTGCAAAGTGCCTACCTGTAGATTTTGGCCTCTAGCTCAGCCGGCACCTAGGGAAACCTACCAAACCTGTGTATTTTTGAAAACTAGAGACCTAGGGGAATCCAAGATGGGGTGACTTGTGGGGCTCTGACCAGGTTCTGTTACCCAGAATCCTTTTCAAACCTCATATTTTGGCTAAAAAAACGCCTATTCCTCAAATTTCAGGGACAGAAAGTTCTGGAATCTGGGAGGAGCCACAAATTTCCTTCCACTCAGCGTTCCCCCAAGTGTCCCGATAAAAATGATACCTCACTTGTGTGGGTAGGCCTAGCACCCGAGACAGGAAACGCCCCAAAACGCAACGTGGACACATCCCATTTTTTTAAAGAAAACAGAGCTTTTTTTTCCAAAGTGCCTACCTGTAGATTTTGGCCTCTAGCTCAGCCGGCACCTAGGGAAACCTACCAAACCTGTGCATTTTTGAAAACTAGAGACCTAGGGGAATCCAAGATGGGGTGACTTGTGGGGCTCTGACCAGGTTCGGTTACCCAGAATCCTTTACAAACCTCAAATTTTGGCTATAAAAACGCATTTTCCTCACATTTTGGTGACAGAAAGTTCTGGAATCTGAGAAGAGCCACAAATTTCCTTCCACCCAGCGTTCCCCTGAGTCTCCCGATAAAAATGATACCTCACTTGTGTGGGTAGGTCTAGCGGCCGCAACAGGACACACCCCAAAACACAACGTGGACACATCACAGAAAAAAGAGCTGTTTTTTGCAAAGTGCCTACCTGTAGATTTTGGCCTCTAGCTCAGCCGGCACCTAGGGAAACCTACCAAACCTGTGCATTTTTGAAAACTAGAGACCTAGGGAAATTCCAATATGGGGTGACTTGTGGGGCTCTGACCAGGTTCGGTTACCCAGAACCCTTTGCAAACCTCAAATTTTGGCCAAAAAAACACATTTTCCTCACATTTCGGTGACAGAAAGTTCTGGAATCTGAGAGGAGCCACAAATTTCCTTCCACCCAGCGTTTCCCAAGTCTCCCGATAAAAATGACACCACACTTGTGTGGGTAGGCCTAGCGGCCACGACAGGACACACCCCAAAACACAAAGTGGACACATCCCATTTTTTTAAAGAAAACAGAGCTGTTTTTTGCAAAGTGCCTACCTGTAGATTTTGGCCTCTAGCTCAGCCGGCACCTAGGGAAACCTACCAAACCTGTGCATTTTTGAAAACTAGAGACCTAGGGGAATCCAAGATGAGGTGACTTGTGGGGCTCTGACCAGGTTCTGTTACCCAGAATCCTTTGCAAACCTCATATTTTGGCTAAAAAAACGCATTTTACTCACATTTCGGTGACAGAAAGTTCTGGAATCTGAGAGGAGCCACAAATTTCCTTCCACCCAGCGTTCCCCCAAGTCTCCCGATAAAGATGATACCTCACTTTTGTGGGTACGCCTAGCGCCCGAGACAGGAAACGCAACGTGGACACATCCCATTTTTTTAAAGAAAACACAGCTTTTTTTTCCAAAGTGCCTACCTGTAGATTTTGGCCTCTAGCTCAGCCGGCACCTAGGGAAACCTACCAAACCTGTGCATTTTTGAAAACTAGAGACCTAGGGGAATCCAAGATGGGGTGACTTGTGGGGCTCTGACCAGGTTCGGTTACCCAGAATCCTTTGCAAACCTCAAATTTTGGCTAAAAAAACTCATTTTCCTCACATTTCGGTGACAGAAAGTTCTGGAATCTGAGAGGAGCCACAAATTTCCTTCCACCCAGCGTTCCCCCAAGTCTCCCGATAAAAATGATACCTCACTTGTGTGGGTAGGCCTAGCGCCTACGACAGAAAACGCCCCAAAACGTAACGTGGACACATCCCATTTTTTTAAAGAAAACAGCTGTTTTTTGCAAAGTGCCTACCTGTAGATTTTGGCCTCTAGCTCAGCCGGCACCTAGGGAAACCTACCAAACCTGTGCATTTTTGAAAACTAGAGACCTAGGGGAATCCAAGATGGGGTGACTTGTGGGGCTCTGACCAGGTTCTGTTATCCAGAATCATTTGCAAACCTCATATTTTGGCTAAAAAAACACAT
This sequence comes from Pleurodeles waltl, assembly GCF_031143425.1. Lineage (NCBI taxonomy): Eukaryota > Metazoa > Chordata > Amphibia > Caudata > Salamandridae > Pleurodeles > Pleurodeles waltl. The sequence goes on along the minus strand of NW_027150404.1, from coordinate 408,519 downwards.
TTTCCTCACATTTCGGTGACAGAAAGTTCTGGAATCTGAGAGGAGCCACAAATTTCCTTCCACCCAGCGTTCCCCCAAGTGTCCCGATAAAAATGATACCTCACTTGTGTGGGTAGGCCTAGCACCCGAGACAGGAAACGCCCCAAAACGCAACGTGGACACATCCCATTTTTTAAAAGAAAACAGAGTTTTTTTTTCCAAAGTGCCTACCTGTAGATTTTGGCCTCTAGCTCAGCCGGCACCTAGGGAAACCTACCAAACCTGTGCATTTTTGAAAACTAGAGACCTAGGGGAATCCAAGATGGGGTGACTTGTGGGGCTCTGACCAGGTTCTGTTACCCAGAATCCTTTGCAAACCTCAAATTTTGGCTAAAAAAATGCATTTTCCTCACATTTCGGTGACAGAAAGTTCTGGAATCTGAGAGGAGCCACAAATTTCCTTCCACCCAGCGTTCCCCCAAGTCTCCCGATAAAAATGATACCTCACTTGTGTGGGTAGGCCTAGCGCCTGCGACAGGAAACGCCCCAAAACTCAACGTGGACACATCACAGAAAACAGAGCTGTTTTTTACAAAGTGCCTACCTGTAGATTTTGGCCTCTAGCTCAGCCGGCACCTAGGGAAACCTACCAAACCTGTGCATTTTTGAAAACTAGAGACCTAGGGAAATTCCAAGATGGGGTGACTTGTGGGGCTCTGACCAGGTTCGGTTACCCAGAACCCTTTGCAAACCTCAAATTTTGGCCAAAAAAACACATTTTCCTCACATTTCGGTGACAGAAAGTTCTGGAATCTGAGAGGAGCCACAAATTTCCTTCCACCCAGCGTTTCCCAAGTCTCCCGATAAAAATGACACCTCACTTGTGTGGGTAGGCCTAGCGGCCACGACAGGACACACCCCAAAACACAAAGTGGACACATCCCATTTTTTGAAAGAAAACAGAGCTGTTTTTTGCAAAGTGCCTACCTGTAGATTTTGGCCTCTAGCTCAGCCGGCACCTAGGGAAACCTACCAAACCTGTGCATTTTTGAAAACTAGAGACCTAGGGGAATCCAAGATGAGGTGACTTGTGGGGCTCTGACCAGGTTCTGTTACCCAGAATCCTTTGCAAACCTCATATTTTGGCTAAAAAAACGCATTTTCCTCACATTTCGGTGACAGAAAGTTCTGGAATCTGAGAGGAACCACAAATTTCCTTCCAACCAACGTTCCCCCAAGTCTCCCGATAAAGATGATACCTCACTTGTGTGGGTACGCCTAGCGCCCGAGACAGGAAACGCAACGTGGACACATCCCATTTTTTTACAGAAAACACAGCTTTTTTTTGCAAAGTGCCTACCTGTAGATTTTGGCCTCTAGCTCAGCCGGGTACCTAGAGAAACCTACCAAACCTGTGCATTTTTGAAAACTAGAGACCTAGGGGAATCCAAGATGGGGTGACTTGTGGGGCTCTGACCACGTTCTGTTACCCAGAATCCTTTGCAAACCTCATATTTTGGCTCAAAAAATACATTTTCCTCACATTTCGGTGACAGAAAGTTCTGGAATCTGAGAGGAGCCACAAATTTCCTTCCACCCAGCGTTCCCCCTAGTGTCCCGATAAAAATGATACCTCACTTGTGTGGGTAGGCCTAGCACCCAAGACAGGAAACGCCCCAAAACGCAACGTGGACACATCCCATTTTTTAAAAGAAAACAGAGCTTTTTTTTCCAAAGTGCCTACCTGTAGATTTTGGCCTCTAGCTCAGCCGGCACCTAGGGAAACCTACCAAACCTGTGCATTTTTGAAAACTAGAGACCTAGGGGAATCCAAGATGGGGTGACTTGTGGGGCTCTGACCAGGTTCGGTTACCCAGAATCCTTTGCAAACCTCAAATTTTGGCTAAAAAAACTCATTTTCCTCACATTTCGGTGACAGAAAGTTCTGGAATCTGAGAGAAGCCACAAATTTCCTTCCACCCAGAGTTCCCCCAAGTCTCCCGATAAAAATGGTACCTCACTTGTGTGGGTAGGCCTAGCGCCTACGACAGAAAACGCCCCAAAACGTAACGTGGACACATCCCATTTTTTTAAAGAAAACAGCTGTTTTTTTGCAAAGTGCCTACCTGTAGATTTTGGCCTCTAGCTCAGCCGGCACCTAGGGAAACCTACCAAACCTGTGCATTTTTTAAAACTAGAGACCTAGGGGAATCCAAGATGGGGTGACTTGTGGGGCTCTGAACACGTTCTGTTACCCAGAATCCTTTTCAAACCTCAAAATCTGGCTAAAAAAACACATTTTCCTCACATTTCGGTGACAGAAAGTTCTGGAATCTGAGAGGAGCCACAAATTTCCTTCCACCCAGCGTTCCCCCAAGTGTCCCGATAAAAATTATACCTCACTTGTGTGGGTAGGCCTAGCACCCGAGACAGGAAACGCCCCAAAACGCAACGTGGACACATCCCATTTTTTTAAAGAAAACAGAGCTTTTTTTTGCAAAGTGCCTACCTGTAGATTTTGGCCTCTAGCTCAGCCGGCACCTAGGGAAACCTACCAAACCTGTGCATTTTTGAAAACTAGAGATGTAGGGGAATCCAAGATGGGGTGACTTGTGGGGCTCTGACCAGGTTCGGTTACCCAGAATCCTTTGCAAACCTCAAATTTTGGCTAAAAAAGCGCATTTTCCTCACATTTCGGTGACAGAAAGTTCTGGAATCTGAGAGGAGCCACAAATTTCCTTCCACCCAGCGTTCCCCCAAGTCTACCGATAAAAATGATACCTCACTTGTGTGGGTAGGCCTAGCGCCTGCGACAGGATACGCCCCAAAACGCAACGTGGACACATCCCATTTTTTGAAAGAAAACAGAGCTGTTTTTTGCAAAGTGCCTACCTGTAGATTTTGGCCTCTAGATCAGCCGGCACCTAGGGAAACCTACCAAACCTGTGCGATTTTGAAAACTAGAGACCTAGGGGAATCCAAGATGGGGTGACTTGTGGGGCTCTGACCAGGTTCTGTTACCCAGAATCCTTTGCAAACCTCATATTTTGGCTAAAAAAACGCATTTTCCTCACATTTCGGTGACAGAAAGTTCTGGAATCTGAGAGGAACCACAAATTTCCTTCCACCCAACGTTCCCCCAAGTCTCCCGATAAAGATGATACCTCACTTGTGTGGTTACGCCTAGCGCCCGAGACAGGAAACGCAACGTGGACACATCCCATTTTTTTAAAGAAAACACAGCTTTTTTTTGCAAAGTGCCTACCTGTAGATTTTGGCCTCTAGCTCAGCCGGTACCTAGGGAAACCTACCAAACCTGTGCATTTTTGAAAACTAGAGACCTAGGGGAATCCAAGATGGGGTGACTTGTGGGGCTCTGACCAGGTTCGGTTACCCAGAATCCTTTGCAAACCTCATATTTTGGCTAAAAAAACACATTTTCCTCACATTTCGGTGACAGAAAGTTCTGGAATCTGAGAGGAGCCACAAATTTCCTTCCACCCAGCGTTCCCCCAAGTTTCCCGATAAAAATGATACCTCACTTGTGTGGGTAGGCCTAGCACCCAAGACAGGAAACGCCCCAAAATGCAACGTGGACACATCCCATTTTTTTAAAGAAAACAGAGCTTTTTTTTCCAAAGTGCCTACCTGTAGATTTTGGCCTCTAGCTCAGCCGGCACCTAGGGAAACCTACCAAACCTGTGCATTTTTTAAAACTAGAGACCTAGGGGAATCCAAGATGGGGTGACTTGTGGGGCTCTGACCACGTTCTGTTACCCAGAATCCTTTGCAAACCTCAAATTTTGGCTAAAAAAGCGCATTTTCCTCACATTTCGGTGACAGAAAGTTCTGGAATCTGAGAGGAGCCACAAATTTCCTTCCACCCAGCGTTCCCCCAAGTCTCCCGATAAAAATGATACCTCACTTGTGTGGGTAGGCCTAGCGCCTGTGACAGGAAACGCCCCAAAACTCAACGTGGACACATCACAGAAAACAGAGCTGTTTTTTGCAAAGTGCCTATCTGTAGATTTTGGCCTCTAGCTCAGCCGGCACCTAGGGAAACCTACCAAACCTGTGCATTTTTGAAAACTAGAGACCTAGGGAAATTCCAAGATGGGGTGACTTGTGGGGCTCTGACCAGGTTCGGTTACCCAGAACCCTTTGCAAACCTCAAATTTTGGCCAAAAAAACACATTTTCCTCACATTTCGGTGACAGAAAGTTCTGGAATCTGAGAGGAGCCACAAATTTCCTTCCACCCAGCGTTTCCCAAGTCTCCCGATAAAAATGACACCTCACTTGTGTGGGTAGGCCTAGCGGCCACGACAGGACTCACCCCAAAACACAAAGTGGACACATCCCATTTTTTGAAAGAAAACAGAGCTGTTTTTTGCAAAGTGCCTACCTGTAGATTTTGGCCTCTAGCTCAGCCGGCACCTAGGGAAACCTACCAAACCTGTGCATTTTTGAAAACTAGAGACCTAGGGGAATCCAAGATGAGGTGACTTGTGGGGCTCTGACCAGGTTCTGTTACCCAGAATCCTTTGCAAACCTCATATTTTGGCTAAAAAAACGCATTTTCCTCACATTTCGGTGACAGAAAGTTCTGGAATCTGAGAGGAGCCACAAATTTCCTTCCACCCAGCGTTCCCCCAAGTCTCCCGATAAAGATGATACCTCACTTGTGTGGGTACGCCTAGCGCCCGAGACAGGAAACGCAACGTGGACACATCCCATTTTTTTAAAGAAAACACAGCTTTTTTTTGCAAAGTGCCTACCTGTAGATTTTGGCCTCTAGCTCAGCCGGTACCTAGGGAAACCTACCAAACCTGTGCATTTTTGAAAACTAGAGACCTAGGGGAATCCAAGATGGGGTGACTTGTGGGGCTTTGACCAGGTTCGGTTACCCAGAATCCTTTGCAAACCTCAAATTTTGGTTAAAAAAAATCATTTCCCTCACATTTCGGTGACAGAAAGTTCTGGAATCTGAGAGGAGCCACAAATTTCCTTCCACCCAGCGTTCCCCCAAGTCTCCCGATAAAAATGATACCTCACTTGTGTGGGTAGGCCTAGCGCCTATGACAGAAAACGCCCCAAAACGTAACGTGGACACATCCCATTTTTTTTAAAGAAAACAGCTGTTTTTTTGCAAAGTGCCTACCTGTAGATTTTGGCCTCTAGCTCAGCCGGCACCTAGGGAAACCTACCAAACCTGTGCATTTTTTAAAACTAGAGACCTAGGGGAATCCAAGATGGGGTGACTTGTGGGGCTCTGACCACGTTCTGTTACCCAGAATCCTTTTCAAACCTCAAAATCTGGCTAAAAAAACACATTTTCCTCACATTTCGGTGACAGAAAGTTCTGGAATCTGAGAGGAGCCACAAATTTCCTTCCACCCAGCGTTCCCCCAAGTGTCCCGATAAAAATTATACCTCACTTGTGTGGGTAGGCCTAGCACCCGAGACAGGAAACGCCCCAAAACGCAACGTGGACACATCCCATTTTTTTAAAGAAAACAGAGCTTTTTTTTGCAAAGTGCCTACCTGTAGATTTTGGCCTCTAGCTCACTCGGCACCTAGGGAAACCTACCAAACCTGTGCATTTTTGAAAACTAGAGACCTAGGGGAATCAAAGATGGGGTGACTTGTGGGGCTCTGACCAGGTTCTGTTACCCAGAATCCTTTGCAAACCTCAAATTTTGGCTAAAAAAGCGCATTTTCCTCACATTTCGGTGACAGAAAGTTCTGGAATCTGAGAGGAGCCACAAATTTCCTTCCACCCAGCGTTCCCCCAAGTCTACCGATAAAAATGATACCTCACTTGTGTGGGTAGGCCTAGCGCCTGCGACAGGAAACGCCCCAAAACGCAACGTGGACACATCACAGAAAACAGAGCTGTTTTTTGCAAAGTGCCTATCTGTAGATTTTGGCCTCTAGCTCAGCCGGCACCTAGGGAAACCTACCAAACCTGTGCATTTTTGAAAACTAGAGACCTAGGGAAATTCCAAGATGGGGTGACTTGTGGGGCTCTGACCAGGTTTGGTTACCCAGAATCCTTTGCAAACCTCAAATTTTGGCCAAAAAAACACATTTTCCTCACATTTCGGTGACAGAAAGTTCTGGAATCTGAGAGGAGCCACAAATTTCCTTCCACCCAGCGTTTCCCCAAGTCTCCCGATAAAAATGATACCTCACTTGTGTGGGTAGGCCTAGCGGCCACAACAGGACCCACCCCAAAACACAAAGTGGACACATCCCATTTTTTTAAAGAAAACAGAGCTTTTTTTTGCAAAGTGCCTACCTGTAGATTTTGTCCTCTAGCTCAGCCGGCACCTAGGGAAACCTACCAAACCTGTGCATTTTTGAAAACTAGAGACCTAGGGGAATCCAAGATGGGGTGACTTGTGGGGCTCTGACCAGGTTCAGTTACCCAGAATCCTTTGCAAACCTCAAATTTTGGCTAAAAAAATGCATTTTCCTCACATTTCGGTGACAGAAAGTTCTGGAATCTGAGAGGAGCCACAAATTTCCTTCCACCCAGCGTTCCCCCGTGTCTCCCGATAAAAATGATACCTCACTTGTGTGGGTAGGTCTAGCGGCCGCAACAGGACACACCCCAAAACACAACGTGGACACATCACAATTTTTCATTGAAAACAGTGCATACCTGAAGATTTTGGCCTCTAGCTCAGCCGGCACCTAGGGAAACCTACCAAACCTGTGCATTTCTGAAAACTAGAGACCTAGGGGAATCCAAGATGGGGTGACTTGTGGGGCTCTGACCAGGTTCTGTTACCCAGAATCCTTTGCAAACCTCAAATTTTGGCTAAAAAAATGCATTTTCCTCACATTTCGGTGACAGAAAGTTCTGGAATCTGAGAGGAGCCACAAATTTCCTTCCACCCAGCGTTCCCTCAAGTCTCCCGATAAAAATGATACGTCACTTGTGTGGGTAGGCCTAGCGCCTGCGACAGGAAACGCCCCAAAACTCAACGTGGACACATCACAGAAAACAGAGCTGTTTTTTGCAAAGTGCCTACCTGTAGATTTTGGCCTCTAGCTCAGCCGGCACCTAGGGAAACCTACCAAACCTGTGCATTTTTGAAAACTAGAGATCTAGGGAAATTCCAAGATGGGGTGACTTGTGGGGCTCTGACCAGGTTCGGTTACCCAGAACCCTTTGCAAACCTCAAATTTTGGCCAAAAAAACACATTTTCCTCACATTTCGGTGACAGAAAGTTCTGGAATCTGAGAGGAGCCACAAATGTCCTTCCACCCAGCGTTTCCCAAGTCTCCCGATAAAAATGACACCTCACTTGTGTGGGTAGGCCTAGCGGCCACGACAGGACACACCCCAAAACACAAAGTGGACACATCCCATTTTTTTAAAGAAAACAGAGCTGTTTTTTGCAAAGTGCCTACCTGTAGATTTTGGCCTCTAGCTCAGCCGGCACCTAGGGAAACCTACCAAACCTGTGCATTTTTGAAAACTAGAGACCTAGGGGAATCCAAGATGAGGTGACTTGTGGGGCTCTGACCAGGTTCTGTTACCCAGAATCCTTTGCAAACCTCATAAATTTAGCTAAAAAAACGCATTTTCCTCACATTTCGGTGACAGAAAGTTCTGGAATCTGAGAGGAGCCACAAATTTCCTTCCACCCAGCGTTCCCCCAAGTCTCCCGATAAAGATGATACCTCACTTGTGTGGGTACGCCTAGCGCCCGAGACAGGAAACGCAACGTGGACACATCCCATTTTTTTTAAGAAAACACAGCTTTTTTTTGCAAAGTGCCTACCTGTAGATTTTGGCTTCTAGCTCAGCCGGTACCTAGGGAAACCTACCAAACCTGTGCATTTTTGAAAACTAGAGACCTAGGGGAATCCAAGATGGGGTGACTTGTGGGGCTCTGACCAGGTTCTGTTACCCAGAATCCTTTGCAAACCTCATATTTTGGCTAAAAAAACACATTTTCCTCACATTTCGGTGACAGAAAGTTCTGGAATCTGAGAGGAGCCACAAATTTCCTTCCACCCAGCGTTCCCCCAAGTGTCCCGATAAAAATTATACCTCACTTGTGTGGGTAGGCCTAGCACCCGAGACAGGAAACGCCCCAAAACACAACGTGGACACATCCCATTTTTTTAAAGAAAACAGAGCTTTTTTTTCCAAAGTGCCTACCTGTAGATTTTGGCCTCTAGCTCAGCCGGCACCTAGGGAAACCTACCAAACCTGTGCATTTTTGAAAACTAGAGACCTAGGGGAATCCAAGATGGGGTGACTTGTGGGGCTCTGACCAGGTTCGGTTACACAGAATCCTTTGCAAACCTCAAATTTTGGCTAAAAAAACTCATTTTCCTCACATTTCGGTGACAGAAAGTTCTGGAATCTGAGAGGAGCCACAAATTTCCTTCCACCCAGCGTTCCCCCAAGTCTCCCGATAAAAATTATACCTCACTTGTGTGGGTAGGCCTAGCGCCTACGACAGAAAACGCCCCAAAACGTAACGTGGACACATCCCATTTTTTTAAAGAAAACAGCTGTTTTTTTGCAAAGTGCCTACCTGTAGATTTTGGCCCCTAGCTCAGCCGGCACCTAGGGAAACCTACCAAACCTGTGCATTTTTGAAAACTAGAGACCTAGGGGAATCCAAGATGGGGTGACTTGTGGGGCTCTGACCACGTTCTGTTACCCAGAATCCTTTTCAAACCTCAAAATCTGGCTAAAAAAACACATTTTCCTCACATTTCGGTGACAGAAAGTTCTGGAATCTGAGAGGAGCCACAAATTTCCTTCCACCCAGCGTTCCCCCAAGTGTCCCGATAAAAATTATACCTCACTTGTGTGGGTAGGCCTAGCACCCGAGACAGGAAACGCCCCAAAACTCAACGTGGACACATCCCATTTTTTTAAAGAAAACAGAGCTTTTTTTTCCAAAGTGCCTACCTGTAGATTTTGGCCTCTAGCTCAGCCGGCACCTAGGGAAACCTACCAAACCTGTGCATTTTTGAAAACTAGAGACGTAGGGGAATCCAAGATGGGGTGACTTGTGGGGCTCTGACCAGGTTCGGTTACCCAGAATCCTTTGCAAACCTCAAATTTTGGCTAAAAAAGCGCATTTTCCTCACATTTCGGTGACAGAAAGTTCTGGAATCTGAGAGGAGCCACAAATTTCCTTCCACCCAGCGTTCCCCCAAGTCTACCGATAAAAATGATACCTCACTTGTGTGGGTAGGCCTAGCGCCTGCGACAGGAAACGCCCCAAAACGCAACGTGGATACATCACAGAAAACAGAGCTGTTTTTTGCAAAGTGCCTATCTGTAGATTTTGGCCTCTAGCTCAGCCGGCACCTAGGGAAACCTACCAAACCTGTGCATTTTTGAAAACTAGAGACCTAGGGAAATTCCAAGATGGGGTGACTTGTGGGGCTCTGACCAGGTTTGGTTACCCAGAATCCTTTGCAAACCTCAAATTTTGGCCAAAAAAACACATTTTCCTCACATTTCGGTGACAGAAAGTTCTGGAATCTGAGAGGAGCCACAAATTTCCTTCCACCCAGCGTTTCCCCAAGTCTCCCGATAAAAATGATACCTCACTTGTGTGGGTAGGCCTAGCGGCCACAACAGGACCCACCCCAAAACACAAAGTGGACACATCCCATTTTTTTTAAAGAAAACAGAGCTTTTTTTTGCAAAGTGCCTACCTGTAGATTTTGTCCTCTAGCTCAGCCGGCACCTAGGGAAACCTACCAAACCTGTGCATTTTTGAAAACTAGAGACCTAGGGGAATCCAAGATGAGGTGACTTGTGGGGCTCTGACCAGGTTCGGTTACCCAGAATCCTTTGCAAACCTCAAATTTTGGCTAAAAAAATGCATTTTCCTCACATTTCGGTGACAGAAAGTTCTGGAATCTGAGAGGAGCCACAAATTTCCTTCCACCCAGCGTTCCCCCGTGTCTCCCGATAAAAATGATACCTCACTTGTGTGGGTAGGTCTAGCGGCCGCAACAGGACACACCCCAAAACACAACGTGGACACATCCCAATTTTTCATTGAAAACAGTGCATACCTGAAGATTTTGGCCTCTAGCTCAGCCGGCACCTAGGGAAACCTACCAAACCTGTGCATTTCTGAAAACTAGAGACCTAGGGGAATCCAAGATGGGGTGACTTGTGGGGCTCTGACCAGGTTCTGTTACCCAGAATCCTTTGCAAACCTCAAATTTTGGCTAAAAAAATGCATTTTCCTCACATTTCGGTGACAGAAAGTTCTGGAATCTGAGAGGAGCCACAAATTTCCTTCCACCCAGCGTTCCCTCAAGTCTCCCGATAAAAATGATACCTCACTTGTGTGGGTAGGCCTAGCGCCTGCGACAGGAAACGCCCCAAAACTCAACGTGGACACATCACAGAAAACAGAGCTGTTTTTTGCAAAGTGCCTACCTGTAGATTTTGGCCTCTAGCTCAGCCGGCACCTAGGGAAACCTACCAAACCTGTGCATTTTTGAAAACTAGAGACCTAGGGAAATTCCAAGATGGGGTGACTTGTGGGGCTCTGACCAGGTTCGGTTACCCAGAACCCTTTGCAAACCTCAAATTTTGGCCAAAAAAACACATTTTCCTCACATTTCGGTGACAGAAAGTTCTGGAATCTGAGAGGAGCCACAAATTTCCTTCCACCCAGCGTTTCCCAAGTCTCCCGATAAAAATGACACCTCACTTGTGTGGGTAGGCCTAGCAGCCACGACAGGACACACCCCAAAACACAAAGTGGACACATCCCATTTTTTTAAAGAAAACAGAGCTGTTTTTTGCAAAGTGCCTACCTGTAGATTTTGGCCTCTAGCTCAGCCGGCACCCAGGGAAACCTACCAAACCTGTGCATTTTTGAAAACTAGAGACCTAGGGGAATCCAAGATGAGGTGACTTGTGGGGCTCTGACCAGGTTCTGTTACCCAGAATCCTTTGCAAACCTCATAAATTTAGCTAAAAAAACGCATTTTCCTCACATTTCGGTGACAGAAAGTTCTGGAATCTGAGAGGAGCCACAAATTTCCTTCCACCCAGCGTTCCCCCAAGTCTCCCAATAAAGATGATACCTCACTTGTGTGGGTACGCCTAGCGCCCGAGACAGGAAACGCAACGTGGACACATCCCATTTTTTTTAAGAAAACACAGCTTTTTTTTGCAAAGTGCCTACCTGTAGATTTTGGCTTCTAGCTCAGCCGGTACCTAGGGAAACCTACCAAACCTGTGCATTTTTGAAAACTAGAGACCTAGGGGAATCCAAGATGGGGTGACTTGTGGGGCTCTGACCAGGTTCTGTTACCCAGAATCCTTTGCAAACCTCATATTTTGGCTAAAAAAACACATTTTCCTCACATTTCGGTGACAGAAAGTTCTGGAATCTGAGAGGAGCCACAAATTTCCTTCCACCCAGCGTTCCCCCAAGTGTCCCGATAAAAATTATACCTCACTTGTGTGGGTAGGCCTAGCACCCGAGACAGGAAACGCCCCAAAACGCAACGTGGACACATCCCATTTTTTTAAAGAAAACAGAGCTTTTTTTTCCAAAGTGCCTACCTGTAGATTTTGGCCTCTAGCTCAGCCGGCACCTAGGGAAACCTACCAAACCTGTGCATTTTTTAAAACTAGAGACCTAGGGGAATCCAAGATGGGGTGACTTGTGGGGCTCTGACCAGGTTCGGTTACCCAGAATCCTTTGCAAACCTCAAATTTTGGCTAAAAAAACTCATTTTCCTCACATTTCGGTGACAGAAAGTTCTGGAATCTGAGAGGAGCCACAAATTTCCTTCCACCCAGCGTTCCCCCAAGTCTCCCGATAAAAATGATACCTCACTTGTGTGGGTAGGCCTAGCGCCTACGACAGAAAACGCCCCAATACGTAACATGGACACATCCCATTTTTTTAAAGAAAACAGCTGTTTTTTTGCAAAGTGCCTACCTGTAGATTTTGGCCCCTAGCTCAGCCGGCACCTAGGGAAACCTACCAAACCTGTGCATTTTTGAAAACTAGAGACCTAGGGGAATCCAAGATGGGGTGACTTGTGGGGCTCTGACCACGTTCTGTTACCCAGAATCCTTTTCAAACCTCAAAATCTGGCTAAAAAAACACATTTTCCTCACATTTCGTTGACAGAAAGTTCTGGAATCTGAGAGGAGCCACAAATTTCCTTCCACCCAGCGTTCCCCCAAGTGTCCCGATAAAAATTATACCTCACTTGTGTGGGTAGGCCTAGCACCCGAGACAGGAAACGCCCCAAAACGCAACGTGGACACATCCCATTTTTTTAAAGAAAACAGAGCTTTTTTTTCCAAAGTGCCTATCTGTAGATTATGGCCTCTAGCTCAGCCGGCACCTAGGGAAACCTACCAAACCTGTGCATTTTTTAAAACTAGAGACGTAGGGGAATCCAAGATGGGGTGACTTGTGGGGCTCTGACCAGGTTTGGTTACCCAGAATCCTTTGCAAACCTCAAATTTTGGCTAAAAAAGCGCATTTTCCTCACATTTCGGTGACAGAAAGTTCTGGAATCTGAGAGGAGCCACAAATTTCCTTCCACCCAGCGTTCCCCCAAGTCTTCCGATAAAAATGATACCTCACTTGTGTGGGTAGGCCTAGCGCCTGCGACAGGAAACGCCCCAAAACGCAACGTGGACACATCCCATTTTTTGAAAGAAAAGAGAGCTGTTTTTTGCAAAGTGCCTACCTGTAGATTTTGGCCTCTAGCTCAGCCGGCACCTAGGGAAACCTACCAAACCTGTGCATTTTTGAAAACTAGAGACCTAGGGGAATCCAAGATGGGGTGACTTGTGGGGCTCTGACCAGGTTCGGTTACCCAGAATCCTTTGCAAACCTCAAATTTTGGCTAAAAAAACTCATTTTCCTCACATTTCGGTGACAGAAAGTTCTGGAATCTGAGAGGAGCCACAAATTTCCTTCCACCCAGCGTTCCCCCAAGTCTCCCGATAAAAATGATACCTCACTTGTGTGGGTAGGCCTAGCGCCTACGACAGAAAACGCCCCAAAACGTAACGTGGACACATCCCATTTTTTTAAAGAAAACAGCTGTTTTTTTGCAAAGTGCCTACCTGTAGATTTTGGCCCCTAGCTCAGCCGGCACCTAGGGAAACCTACCAAACCTGTGCATTTTTGAAAACTAGAGACCTAGGGGAATCCAAGATGGGGTGACTTGTGGGGCTCTGACCACGTTCTGTTACCCAGAATCCTTTTCAAACCTCAAAATCTGGCTAAAAAAACACATTTTCCTCACATTTCGGTGACAGAAAGTTCTGGAATCTGAGAGGAGCCACAAATTTCCTTCCACCCAGCGTTCCCCCAAGTGTCCCGATAAAAATTATACCTCACTTGTGTGGGTAGGCCTAGCACCCGAGACAGGAAACGCCCCAAAACGCAACGTGGACACATCCCATTTTTTTAAAGAAAACAGAGCTTTTTTTTCCAAAGTGCCTACCTGTAGATTTTGGCCTCTAGCTCAGCCGGCACCTAGGGAAACCTACCAAACCTGTGCATTTTTTAAAACTAGAGACGTAGGGGAATCCAAGATGGGGTGACTTGTGGGGCTCTGACCAGGTTTGGTTACCCAGAATCCTTTGCAAACCTCAAATTTTGGCTAAAAAAGCGCATTTTCCTCACATTTCGGTGACAGAAAGTTCTGGAATCTGAGAGGAGCCACAAATTTCCTTCCACCCAGCGTTCCCCCAAGTCTACCGATAAAAATGATACCTCACTTGTGTGGGTAGGCCTAGCGCCGGCGACAGGAAACGCCCCAAAACGCAACGTGGACACATCCCATTTTTTGAAAGAAAAGAGAGCTGTTTTTTGCAAAGTGCCTACCTGTAGATTTTGGCCTCTAGCTCAGCCGGCACCTAGGGAAACCTACCAAACCTGTGCATTTTTGAAAACTAGAGACCTAGGGGAATCCAAGATGGGGTGACTTGTGGGGCTCTGACCAGGTTCTGTTACCCAGAATCCTTTTCAAACCTCAAAATCTGGCTAAAAAAACTCATTTTCCTCACATTTTGGTGACAGAAAGTTCTGGAATCTGAGAGGAGCCACAAATTTCCTTCCACCCAGCGTTCCCCCAAGTCTCCCGATAAAAATGATACCTCACTTGTGTGGGTAGGCCTAGCGCCTACGACAGAAAACGCCCCAAAACGTAACGTGGACACATCCCATTTTTTTAAAGAAAACAGCTGTTTTTTTGCAAAGTGCCTACCTGTAGATTTTGGCCTCTAGCTCAGCCGGCACCTAGGGAAACCTACCAAACCTGTGCATTTTTTAAAACTAGAGACCTAGGGGAATCCAAGATGGGGTGACTTGTGGGGCTCTGACCACGTTCTGTTACCCAGAATCCTTTTCAAACCTCAAAATCTGGCTAAAAAAACACATTTTCCTCACATTTCGGTGACAGAAAGTTCTGGAATCTGAGAGGAGACACAAATTTCCTTCCACCCAGCGTTCCCCCAAGTGTCCCGATAAAAATTATACCTCACTTGTGTGGGTAGGCCTAGCACCCGAGACAGGAAACGCCCCAAAACGCAACGTGGACACATCCCATTTTTTTAAAGAAAACAGAGCTTTTTTTTGCAAAGTGCCTACCTGTAGATTTTGGCCTCTAGCTCAGCCGGCACCTAGGGAAACCTACCAAACCTGTGCATTTTTTTAAAACTAGAGACGTAGGGGAATCCAAGATGGGGTGACTTGTGGGGCTCTGACCAGGTTCGGTTACCCAGAATCCTTTGCAAACCTCAAATTTTGGCTAAAAAAAGCGCATTTTCCTCACATTTCGGTGACAGAAAGTTCTGGAATCTCAGAGGAGCCACAAATTTCCTTCCACCCAGCGTTCCCCCAAGTCTCCCGATAAAAATGATACCTCACTTGTGTGGGTAGGCCTAGCGCCTGTGACAGGAAACGCCCCAAAACGCAACGTGGACACATCACAGAAAACAGAGCTGTTTTTTTGCAAAGTGCCTATCTGTAGATTTTGGCCTCTAGCTCAGCCGGCACCTAGGGAAACCTACCAAACCTGTGCATTTTTGAAAACTAGAGACCTAGGGAAATTCCAAGATGGGGTGACTTGTGGGGCTCTGACCAGGTTTGGTTACCCAGAATCCTTTGCAAACCTCAAATTTTGGCCAAAAAAAACACATTTTCCTCACATTTCGGTGACAGAAAGTTCTGGAATCTGAGAGGAGCCACAAATTTCCTTCCACCCAGCGTTTCCCCAAGTCTCCCGATAAAAATGATACCTCACTTGTGTGGGTAGGCCTAGCGGCCACAACAGGACCCGCCCCAAAACACAAAGTGGACACATCCCATTTTTTTAAAGAAAACAGACCTTTTTTTTGCAAAGTGCCTACCTATAGATTTTGTCCTCTAGCTCAGCCGGCACCTAGGGAAACCTACCAAACCTGTGCATTTTTGAAAACTAGAGACCTAGGGGAATCCAAGATGGGGTGACTTGTGGGGCTCTGACCAGGTTCGGTTACCCAGAATCCTTTGCAAACCTCAAATTTTGGCTAAAAAAATGCATTTTCCTCACATTTCGGTGACAGAAAGTTCTGGAATCTGAGAGGAGCCACAAATTTCCTTCCACCCAGCGTTCCCCCATGTCTCCCGATAAAAATGATACCTCACTTGTGTGGGTAGGTCTAGCGGCCGCAACAGGACACACCCCAAAACACAACGTGGACACATCACAATTTTTCATTGAAAACAGTGCATACCTGAAGATTTTGGCCTCTAGCTCAGCCGGCACCTAGGGAAACCTACCAAACCTGTGCATTTCTGAAAACTAGAGACTTAGAGGAATCCAAGATGGGGTGACTTGTGGGGCTCTGACCAGGTTCTGGTACCCAGAATCCTTTGCAAACCTCAAATTTTGGCTAAAAAAATGCATTTTCCTCACATTTCGGTGACAGAAAGTTCTGGAATCTGAGAGGAGCCACAAATTTCCTTCCACCCAGCGTTCCCCCAAGTCTCCCGATAAAGATGATACCTCACTTGTGTGGGTACGCCTGGCGCCCGAGACAGGAAACGCAACGTGGACACATCCCATTTTTTTAAAGAAAACACAGCTTTTTTTTGCAAAGTGCCTACCTGTAGATTTTGGCTTCTAGCTCAGCCGGTACCTAGGGAAACCTACCAAACCTGTGCATTTTTGAAAACTAGAGACCTAGGGGAATCCAAGATGGGGTGACTTGTGGGGCTCTGACCAG
Organism: Pleurodeles waltl; assembly: GCF_031143425.1. Classification (NCBI taxonomy): domain Eukaryota; kingdom Metazoa; phylum Chordata; class Amphibia; order Caudata; family Salamandridae; genus Pleurodeles; species Pleurodeles waltl. The sequence continues at coordinate 392,279 of NW_027150404.1, read as the reverse complement.
GTTCTGTTACCCAGAATCCTTTGCAAACCTCATATTTTGGCTAAAAAAACACATTTTCCTCACATTTCGGTGACAGAAAGTTCTGGAATCTGAGAGGAGCCACAAATTTCCTTCCACTCAGCGTTCCCCCAAGTGTCCCGATAAAAATTATACCTCACTTGTGTGGGTAGGCCTAGCACCCGAGACAGGAAACGCCCCAAAACGCAACGTGGACACATCCCATTTTTTTGAAGAAAACAGAGCTTTTTTTTCCAAAGTGCCTACCTGTAGATTTTGGCCTCTAGCTCAGCCGGCACCTAGGGAAACCTACCAAACCTGTGCATTTTTGAAAACTAGAGACCTAGGGGAATCCAAGATGGGGTGACTTGTGGGGCTCTGACCAGGTTCGGTTACCCAGAATCCTTTGCAAACCTCAAATTTTGGCTAAAAAAACTCATTTTCCTCACATTTCGGTGACAGAAAGTTCTGGAATCTGAGAGGAGCCACAAATTTCCTTCCACCCAGCGTTCCCCCAAGTCTCCGATAAAAATGATACCTCACTTGTGTGGGTAGGCCTAGCGCCTACGACAGAAAACGCCCCAAAACGTAACGTGGACACATCCCATTTTTTAAAGAAAACAGCTGTTTTTTTGCAAAGTGCCTACCTGTAGATTTTGGCCTCTAGCTCAGCCGGCACCTAGGGAAACCTACCAAACCTGTGCATTTTTGAAAACTAGAGACCTAGGGGAATCCAAGATGGGGTGACTTGTGGGGCTCTGACCACGTTCTGTTACCCAGAATCCTTTTCAAACCTCAAAATCTGGCTAAAAAAACACATTTTCCTCACATTTCGGTGACAGAAAGTTCTGGAATCTGAGAGGAGCCACAAATTTCCTTCCACCCAGCGTTCCCCCAAGTGTCCCGATAAAAATTATACCTCACTTGTGTGGGTAGGCCTAGCACCCGAGACAGGAAACGCCCCAAAACGCAACGTGGACACATCCCATTTTTTTAAAGAAAACAGAGCTTTTTTTTCCAAAGTGCCTACCTGTAGATTTTGGCCTCTAGCTCAGCCGGCACCTAGGGAAACCTACCAAACCTGTGCAGTTTTGAAAACTAGAGACGTAGGGGAATCCAAGATGGGGTGACTTGTGGGGCTCTGACCAGGTTTGATTACCCAGAATCCTTTGCAAACCTCAAATTTTGGCTAAAAAAAGCGCATTTTCCTCACATTTCGGTGACAGAAAGTTCTGGAATCTGAGAGGAGCCACAAATTTCCTTCCACCCAGCGTTCCCCTAAGTCTACCGATAAAAATGATACCTCACTTGTGTGGGTAGGCCTAGCGCCTGCGACAGGAAACGCCCCAAAACGCAACGTGGACACATCCCATTTTTGAAAGAAAACAGAGCTGTTTTTTGCAAAGTGCCTACCTGTAGATTTTGGCCTCTAGCTCAGCCGGCACCTAGGGAAACCTACCAAACCTGTGCATTTTTGAAAACTAGAGACCTAGGGGAATCCAAGATGGGGTGACTTGTGGGGCTCTGACCAGGTTCTGTTACCCAGAATCCTTTTCAAACCTCAAAATCTGGCTAAAAAAACTCATTTTCCTCACATTTTGGTGACAGAAAGTTCTGGAATCTGAGAGGAGCCACAAATTTCCTTCCACCCAGCGTTCCCCCAAGTCTCCCGATAAAAATGATACCTCACTTGTGTGGGTAGGCCTAGCGCCTACGACAGAAAACGCCCCCAAAACGTAACGTGGACACATCCCATTTTTTTAAAGAAAACAGCTGTTTTTTGCAAAGTGCCTACCTGTAGATTTTGGCCTCTAGCTCAGCCGGCACCTAGGGAAACCTACCAAACCTGTGCATTTTTTAAAACTAGAGACCTAGGGGAATCCAAGATGCGGTGACTTGTGGGGCTCTGACCACATTCTGTTACCCAGAATCCTTTTCAAACCCTCAAAATCTGGCTAAAAAAAACACATTTTCCTCACATTTCGGTGACAGAAAGTTCTGGAATCTGAGAGGAGCCACAAATTTCCTTCCACCCAGCGTTCCCCCAAGTGTCCCGATAAAAATTATACCTCACTTGTGTGGGTAGGCCTAGCACCCGAGACAGGAAACGCCCCAAAACGCAACGTGGACACATCCCATTTTTTGAAAGAAAAGAGAGCTGTTTTTTGCAAAGTGCCTACCTGTAGATTTTGGCCTCTAGCTCAGCCGGCACCTAGGGAAACCTACCAAACCTGTGCATTTTTGAAAACTAGAGACCTAGGGGAATCCAAGATGGGGTGACATGTGGGGCTCTGACCAGGTTCGGTTACCCAGAATCCTTTGCAAACCTCAAATTTTGGCTAAAAAAAACTCATTTTCATCACATTTCGGTGACAGAAAGTTCTGGAATCTGAGAGGAGCCACAAATTTCCTTCCACCCAGCGTTCCCCCAAGTCTCCCTATAAAAATGATACCTCACTTGTGTGGGTAGGCCTAGCGCCTACGACAGAAAACGCCCCAAAACGTAACGTGGACACATCCCATTTTTTTAAAGAAAACAGCTGTTTTTTTGCAAAGTGCCTACCTGTAGATTTTGGCCCCTAGCTCAGCCGGCACCTAGGGAAACCTACCAAACCTGTGCATTTTTGAAAACTAGAGACGTAGGGGAATCCAAGATGGGGTGACTTGTGGGGCTCTGACCAGGTTTGGTTACCCAGAATCCTTTGCAAACCTCAAATTTTGGCTAAAAAAGCGCATTTTCCTCACATTTCGGTGACAGAAAGTTCTGGAATCTGAGAGGAGCCACAAATTTCCTTCCACCCAGCGTTCCCCCAAGTCTACCGATAAAAATGATACCTCACTTGTGTGGGTAGGCCTAGCGCCTGCGACAGGAAACGCCCCAAAACGCAACGTGGACACATCCCATTTTTTTAAAGAAAAGAGAGCTGTTTTTTGCAAAGTGCCTACCTGTAGATTTTGGCCTCTAGCTCAGCCGGCACCTAGGAAAACCTACCGAACCTGTGCATTTTTGAAAACTACAGACCTAGGGGAATCCAAGATGGGGTGACTTGTGGGGCTCTGACCAGGTTCTGTTACCCAGAATCCTTTTCAAACCTCAAAATCTGGCTAAAAAAACTCATTTTCCTCACATTTTGGTGACAGAAAGTTCTGGAATCTGAGAGGAGCCACAAATTTCCTTCCACCCAGCGTTCCCCCAAGTCTCCCGATAAAAATGATACCTCACTTGTGTGGGTAGGCCTAGCGCCTACGACAGAAAACGCCCCAAAACGTAACGTGGACACATCCCATTTTTTAAAGAAAACAGCTGTTTTTTTGCAAAGTGCCTACCTGTAGATTTTGGCCTCTAGCTCAGCCGGCACCTAGGGAAACCTACCAAACCTGTGCATTTTTTTAAACTAGAGACCTAGGGGAATCCAAGATGGGGTGACTTGTGGGGCTCTGACCAGGTTCTGTTACCCAGAATCCTTTCAAACCTCAAAATCTGGCTAAAAAAACACATTTTCCTCACATTTCGGTGACAGAAAGTTCTGGAATCTGAGAGGAGCCACAAATTTCCTTCCACCCAGCGTTCCCCCAAGTGTCCCGATAAAAATTATACCTCACTTGTGTGGGTAGGCCTAGCACCCGAGACAGGAAACGCCCCAAAACGCAACGTGGACACATCCCATTTTTTTAAAGAAAACAGAGCTTTTTTTGCAAAGTGCCTACCTGTAGATTTTGGCCTCTAGCTCAGCCGGCACCTAGGGAAACCTACCAAACCTGTGCATTTTTTAAAACTAGAGACGTAGGGGAATCCAAGATGGGGTGACTTGTGGGGCTCTGACCAGGTTTGGTTACCCAGAATCCTTTGCAAACCTCAAATTTTGGCTACAAAAGCGCATTTTCCTCACATTTCGGTGACAGAAAGTTCGGGAATCTCAGAGGAGCCACAAATTTCCTTCCACCCAGCGTTCCCCCAAGTCTACCGATAAAAATGATACCTCACTTGTGTGGGAGGCCTAGCGCCTGTGACAGGAAACGCCCCAAACGCAACGTGGGACACATCACAGAAAACAGAGCTGTTTTTTGCAAAGTGCCTATCTGTAGATTTTGGCCTCTAGCTCAGCCGGCACCTAGGGAAACCTACCAAACCTGTGCATTTTTGAAAACTAGAGACCTAGGGAAATTCCAAGATGGGGTGACTTGTGGGGCTCTGACCAGGTTTGGTTACCCAGAATCCTTTGCAAACCTCAAATTTTGGCCAAAAAAAACACATTTTCCTCACATTTCGGTGACAGAAAGTTCTGGAATCTGAGAGGAGCCACAAATTTCCTTCCACCCAGCGTTTCCCCAAGTCTCCCGATAAAAATGATACCTCACTTGTGTGGGTAGGCCTAGCGGCCACAACAGGACCCGCCCCAAAAACACAAAGTGGACACATCCCATTTTTTTAAAGAAAACAGAGCTTTTTTTTTGCAAAGTGCCTACCTGTAGATTTTGTCCTCTAGCTCAGCCGGCACCTAGGGAAACCTACCAAACCTGTGCATTTTTGAAAACTAGAGACCTAGGGGAATCCAAGATGGGGTGACTTGTGGGGCTCTGACCAGGTTCGGTTACCCAGAATCCTTTGCAAACCTCAAATTTTGGCTAAAAAAATGCATTTTCCTCACATTTCGGTGACAGAAAGTTCTGGAATCTGAGAGGAGCCACAAATTTCCTTCCACCCAGCGTTCCCCCGTGTCTCCCGATAAAAATGATACCTCACTTGTGTGGGTAGGTCTAGCGCCGCAACAGGACACACCCCAAAACACAACGTGGACACATCACAATTTTTTATTGAAAACAGTGCATACCTGAAGATTTTGGCCTCTAGCTCAGCCGGCACCTAGGGAAACCTACCAAACCTGTGCATTTCTGAAAACTAGAGACTTAGAGGAATCCAAGATGGGGTGACTTGTGGGGCTCTGACCAGGTTCTGGTACCCAGAATCCTTTGCAAACCTCAAATTTTGGCTAAAAAAATGCATTTTCCTCACATTTCGGTGACAGAAAGTTCTGGAATCTGAGAGGAGCCACAAATTTCCTTCCACCCAGCGTTCCCCCAAGTCTCCCGATAAAGATGATACCTCACTTGTGTGGGTACGCCTAGCGCCCGAGACAGGAAACGCAACGTGGACACATCCCATTTTTTTAAAGAAAACACAGCTTTTTTTTGCAAAGTGCCTACCTGTAGATTTTGGCTTCTAGCTCAGCCGGTACCTAGGGAAACCTACCAAACCTGTGCATTTTTGAAAACTAGAGACCTAGGGGAATCCAAGATGGGGTGACTTGTGGGGCTCTGACCAGGTTCTGTTACCCAGAATCCTTTGCAAACCTCATATTTAGCTAAAAAAACACATTTTCCTCACATTTCGGTGACAGAAAGTTCTGGAATCTGAGAGGAGCCACAAATTTCCTTCCACCCAGCGTTCCCCCAAGTGTCCCGATAAAAATTATACCTCACTTGTGTGGGTAGGCCTAGCACCCGAGACAGGAAACGCCCCAAAACGCAACGTGGACACATCCCATTTTTTTAAAGAAAACAGAGCTTTTTTTTCCAAAGTGCCTACCTGTAGATTTTGGCCTCTAGCTCAGCCGGCACCTAGGGAAACCTACCAAACCTGTGCAGTTTTGAAAACTAGAGACGTAGGGGAATCCAAGATGGGGTGACTTGTGGGGCTCTGACCAGGTTCGGTTACCCAGAATCCTTTGCAAACCTCAAATTTTGGCTAAAAAAGCGCATTTTCCTCACATTTCGGTGACAGAAAGTTCTGGAATCTGAGAGGAGCCACAAATTTCCTTCCACCCAGCGTTCCCCCAAGTCTCCCGATAAAAATGATACCTCACTTGTGTGGGTAGGCCTAGCGCCTACGACAGAAAACGCCCCAAAACGTAACGTGGACACATCCCATTTTTTTAAAGAAAACAGCTGTTTTTTTGCAAAGTGCCTACCTGTAGATTTTGGCCTCTAGCTCAGCCGGCACCTAGGGAAACCTACCAAACCTGTGCATTTTTGAAAACTAGAGACCTAGGGGAATCCAAGATGGGGTGACTTGTGGGGCTCTGACCACGTTCTGTTACCCAGAATCCTTTTCAAACCTCAAAATCGGGCTAAAAAAACACATTTTCCTCAGATTTCGGTGACAGAAAGTTCTGGAATCTGAGAGGAGCCACAAATTTCCTTCCACCCAGCGTTCCCCCAAGTGTCCCGATAAAAATTATACCTCACTTGTGTGGGTAGGCCTAGCACCCGAGACAGGAAACGCCCCAAAACGCAACGTGGACACATCCCATTTTTTTAAAGAAAACAGAGCTTTTTTTTCCAAAGTGCCTACCTGTAGATTTTGGCCTCTAGCTCAGCCGGCACCTAGGGAAACCTACCAAACCTGTGCAGTTTTGAAAACTAGAGACGTAGGGGAATCCAAGATGGGGTGACTTGTGGGGCTCTGACCAGGTTTGATTACCCAGAATCCTTTGCAAACCTCAAATTTTGGCTAAAAAAGCGCATTTTCCTCACATTTCGGTGACAGAAAGTTCTGGAATCTGAGAGGAGCCACAAATTTCCTTCCACCCAGCGTTCCCCTAAGTCTACCGATAAAAATGATACCTCACTTGTGTGGGTAGGCCTAGCGCCTGCGACAGGAAACGCCCCAAAACGCAACGTGGACACATCCCATTTTTTGAAAGAAAACAGAGCTGTTTTTTGCAAAGTGCCTACCTGTAGATTTTGGCCTCTAGCTCAGCCGGCACCTAGGGAAACCTACCAAACCTGTGCATTTTTGAAAACTAGAGACCTAGGGGAATCCAAGATGGGGTGACTTGTGGGGCTCTGACCAGGTTCTGTTACCCAGAATCCTTTTCAAACCTCAAAATCTGGCTAAAAAAACTCATTTTCCTCACATTTTGGTGACAGAAAGTTCTGGAATCTGAGAGGAGCCACAAATTTCCTTCCACCCAGCATTCCCCCAAGTCTCCCGATAAAAATGATACCTCACTTGTGTGGGTAGGCCTAGCGCCTACGACAGAAAACGCCCCAAAACGTAACGTGGACACATCCCATTTTTTTAAAGAAAACAGCTGTTTTTTTGCAAAGTGCCTACCTGTAGATTTTGGCCTCTAGCTCAGCCGGCACCTAGGGAAACCTACCAAACCTGTGCATTTTTTAAAACTAGAGACCTAGGGGAATCCAAGATGGGGTGACTTGTGGGGCTCTGACCACGTTCTGTTACCCAGAATCCTTTTCAAACCTCAAAATCTGGCTAAAAAAACACATTTTCCTCACATTTCGGTGACAGAAAGTTCTGGAATCTGAGAGGAGCCACAAATTTCCTTCCACCCAGCGTTCCCCAAGTGTCCCGATAAAAATTATACCTCACTTGTGTGGGTAGGCCTAGCACCCGAGACAGGAAACGCCCCAAAACGCAACGTGGACACATCCCATTTTTTTAAAGAAAACAGAGCTTTTTTTTCCAAAGTGCCTACCTGTAGATTTTGGCCTCTAGCTCAGCCGGCACCTAGGGAAACCTACCAAACCTGTGCAGTTTTGAAAACTAGAGACGTAGGGGAATCCAAGATGGGGTGACTTGTGGGGCTCTGACCAGGTTTGATTACCCAGAATCCTTTGCAAACCTCAAATTTTGGCTAAAAAAGCGCATTTTCCTCACATTTCGGTGACAGAAAGTTCTGGAATCTGAGAGGAGCCACAAATTTCCTTCCACCCAGCGTTCCCCTAAGTCTACCGATAAAAATGATACCTCACTTGTGTGGGTAGGCCTAGCGCCTGCGACAGGAAACGCCCCAAAACGCAACGTGGACACATCCCATTTTTTTAAAGAAAACAGAGCTGTTTTTTGCAAAGTGCCTACCTGTAGATTTTGGCCTCTAGCTCAGCCGGCACCTAGGGAAACCTACCAAACCTGTGCATTTTTGAAAACTAGAGACCTAGGGGAATCCAAGATGGGGTGACTTGTGGGGCTCTGACCAGGTTCTGTTACCCAGAATCCTTTTCAAACCTCAAAATCTGGCTAAAAAAACTCATTTTCCTCACATTTTGGTGACAGAAAGTTCTGGAATCTGAGAGGAGCCACAAATTTCCTTCCACCCAGCGTTCCCCCAAGTCTACCGATAAAAATGATACCTCACTTGTGTGGGTAGGCCTAGCGCCTGCGACAGGAAACGCCCCAAAACGCAACGTGGACACATCCCATTTTTTGAAAGAAAAGAGAGCTGTTTTTTGCAAAGTGCCTACCTGTAGATTTTGGCCTCTAGCTCAGCCGGCACCTAGGGAAACCTACCGAACCTGTGCATTTTTGAAAACTAGAGACCTAGGGGAATCCAAGATGGGGTGACTTGTGGGGCTCTGACCAGGTTCTGTTACCCAGAATCCTTTTCAAACCTCAAAATCTGGCTAAAAAACTCATTTTCCTCACATTTTGGTGACAGAAAGTTCTGGAATCTGAGAGGAGCCACAAATTTCCTTCCACCCAGCGTTCCCCCAAGTGTCCCGATAAAAATGATACCTCACTTGTGTGGGTAGGCCTAGCACCCGAGACAGGAAACGCCCCAAAACGCAACGTGGACACATCCCATTTTTTTAAAGAAAACAGAGCTTTTTTTTCCAAAGTGCCTACCTGTAGATTTTGGCCTCTACCTCAGCCGGCACCTAGGGAAACCTACCAAACCTGTGCAGTTTTGAAAACTAGAGACGTAGGGGAATCCAAGATGGGGTGACTTGTGGGGCTCTGACCAGGTTTGATTACCCAGAATCCTTTGCAAACCTCAAATTTTGGCTAAAAAAGCGCATTTTCCTCACATTTCAGTGACAGAAAGTTCTGGAATCTGAGAGGAGCCACAAATTTCCTTCCACCCAGCGTTCCCCTAAGTCTACCGATAAAAATGATACCTCACTTGTGTGGGTAGGCCTAGCGCCTGCGACAGGAAACGCCCCAAAACGCAACGTGGACACATCCCATTTTTTGAAAGAAAACAGAGCTGTTTTTTGCAAAGTGCCTACCTGTAGATTTTGGCCTCTAGCTCAGCCGGCACCTAGGGAAACCTACCAAACCTGTGCATTTTTGAAAACTAGAGACCTAGGGGAATCCAAGATGGGGTGACTTGTGGGGCTCTGACCAGGTTCTGTTACCCAGAATCCTTTTCAAACCTCAAAATCTGGCTAAAAAAAACTCATTTTCCTCACATTTTGGTGACAGAAAGTTCTGGAATCTGAGAGGAGCCACAAATTTCCTTCCACCCAGCGTTCCCCCAAGTCTCCCGATAAAAATGATACCTCACTTGTGTGGGTAGGCCTAGCGCCTACGACAGAAAACGCCCCAAAACGTAACGTGGACACATCCCATTTTTTTAAAGAAAACAGCTGTTTTTTTGCAAAGTGCCTACCTGTAGATTTTGGCCTCTAGCTCAGCCGTCACCTAGGGAAACCTACCAAACCTGTGCATTTTTTAAAACTAGAGACCTAGGGGAATCCAAGATGCGGTGACTTGTGGGGCTCTGACCACATTCTGTTACCCAGAATCCTTTTCAAACCTCAAAATCTGGCTAAAAAAACACATTTTCCTCACATTTCGGTGACAGAAAGTTCTGGAATCTGAGAGGAGCCACAAATTTCCTTCCACCCAGCGTTCCCCCAAGTGTCCCGATAAAAATTATACCTCACTTGTGTGGGTAGGCCTAGCACCCGAGACAGGAAACGCCCCAAAACGCAACGTGGACACATCCCATTTTTTTAAAGAAAACAGAGCTTTTTTTTGCAAAGTGCCTACCTGTAGATTTTGGCCTCTAGCTCAGCCGGCACCTAGGGAAACCTACCAAACCTGTGCATTTTTGAAAACTAGAGACGTAGGGGAATCCAAGATGGGGTGACTTGTGGGGCTCTGACCAGGTTCGGTTACCCAGAATCCTTTGCAAACCTCAAATTTTGGCTAAAAAAGCGCATTTTCCTCACATTTCGGTGACAGAAAGTTCTGGAATCTGAGAGGAGCCACAAATTTCCTTCCACCCAGCGTTCCCCCAAGTCTACCGATAAAAATGATACCTCACTTGTGTGGGTAGGCCTAGCGCCTGCGACAGGAAACGCCCCAAAACGCAACGTGGACACATCACAGAAAACAGAGCTGTTTTTTGCAAAGTGCCTATCTGTAGATTTTGGCCTCTAGCTCAGCCGGCACCTAGGGAATCCCACCAAACCTGTGCATTTTTGAAAACTAGAGACCTAGGGAAATTCCAAGATGGGGTGACTTGTGGGGCTCTGACCAGGTTTGGTTACCCAGAATCCTTTGCAAACCTCAAATGTTGGCCAAAAAAACACATTTTCCTCACATTTCGGTGACAGAAAGTTCTGGAATCTGAGAGGAGCCACAAATTTCCTTCCACCCAGCGTTTCCCCAAGTCTCCCGATAAAAATGATACCTCACTTGTGTGGGTAGGCCTAGCGGCCACAACAGGCCCCACCCCAAAACACAAAGTGGACACATCCCATTTTTTTAAAGAAAACAGAGCTTTTTTTTGCAAAGTGCCTACCTGTAGATTTTGTCCTCTAGCTCAGCCGGCACCTAGGGAAACCTACCAAACCTGTGCATTTTTGAAAACTAGAGACCTAGGGGAATCCAAGATGGGGTGACTTGTGGGGCTCTGACCAGGTTCGGTTACCCAGAATCCTTTGCAAACCTCAAATTTTGGCTAAAAAAATGCATTTTCCTCACATTTCGGTGACAGAAAGTTCTGGAATCTGAGAGGAGCCACAAATTTCCTTCCACCCAGCGTTCCCCGTGTCTCCCGATAAAAATGATACCTCACTTGTGTGGGTAGGTCTAGCGGCCGCAACAGGACACACCCCAAAACACAACGTGGACACATCACAATTTTTCATTGAAAACAGTGCATACCTGTAGATTTTGGCCTCTAACTCAGCCGGCACCTAGGGAAACCTACCAAACCTGTGCATTTCTGAAAACTAGAGACTTAGAGGAATCCAAGATAGGGTGACTTGTGGGGCTCTGACCAGGTTCTGTTACCCAGAATCCTTTGCAAACCTCAAATTTTGGCTAAAAAAATGCATTTTCCTCACATTTCGGTGACAGAAAGTTCTGGAATCTGAGAGGAGCCACAAATTTCATCCACCCAGCGTTCCCCCAAGTCTCCCGATAAAAATGATACCTCACTTGTGTGGGTAGGCCTAGCGCCTGCGACAGGAAAAGCCCCAAAACTCAACGTGGACACATCACAGAAAACAGAGCTGTTTTTTGCAAAGTGCCTACCTGCAGATTTTGGCCTCTAGCTCAGCCGGCACCTAGGGAAACCTACCAAACCTGTGCATTTTTGAAAACTAGAGACCTAGGGAAATTCCAAGATGGGGTGACTTGTGGGGCTCTGACCAGATTCGGTTACCCAGAACCCTTTGCAAACCTCAAATTTTGGCCAAAAAAACACATTTTCCTCACATTTCCGTGACAGAAAGTTCTGGAATCTGAGAGGAGCCACAAATTTCCTTCCACCCAGCGTTTCCCAAGTCTCCCGATAAAAATGACACCTCACTTGTGTGGGTAGGCCTAGCGGCCACCACAGAACACACCCCAAAACACAAAGTGGACACATCCCATTTTTTTAAAGAAAACAGAGCTTTTTTTTCCAAAGTGCCTACCTGTAGATTTTGGCCTCTAGCTCAGCCGGCACCTAGGGAAACCTACCAAACCTGTGCAGTTTTGAAAACTAGAGACGTAGGGGAATCCAAGATGGGGTGACTTGTGGGGCTCTGACCAGGTTTGATTACCCAGAATCCTTTGCAAACCTCAAATTTTGGCTAAAAAAGCGCATTTTCCTCACATTTCGGTGACAGAAAGTTCTGGAATCTGAGAGGAGCCACAAATTTCCTTCCACCCAGCGTTCCCCTAAGTCTACCGATAAAAATGATACCTCACTTGTGTGGGTAGGCCTAGCGCCTGCGACAGGAAACGCCCCAAAACGCAACGTGGACACATCCCATTTTTTGAAAGAAAACAGAGCTGTTTTTTGCAAAGTGCCTACCTGTAGATTTTGGCCTCTAGCTCAGCCGGCACCTAGGGAAACCTACCAAACCTGTGCATTTTTGAAAACTAGAGACCTAGGGGAATCCAAGATGGGGTGACTTGTGGGGCTCTGACCAGGTTCTGTTACCCAGAATCCTTTTCAAACCTCAAATTCTGGCTAAAAAAACTCATTTTCCTCACATTTTGGTGACAGAAAGTTCTGTAATCTGAGAGGAGCCACAAATTTCCTTCCACCCAGCGTTCCTCCAAGTCTCCCGATAAAAATGATACCTCACTTGTGTGGGTAGGCCTAGCGCCTACGACAGAAAACGCCCCAAAACGTAACGTGGACACATCCCATTTTTTTAAAGAAAACAGCTGTTTTTTTGCAAAGTGCCTACCTGTAGATTTTGGCCTCTAGCTCAGCCGGCACCTAGGGAAACCTACCAAACCTGTGCATTTTTTAAAACTAGAGACCTAGGGGAATCCAAGATACGGTGACTTGTGGGGCTCTGACCACATTCTGTTACCCAGAATCCTTTTCAAACCTCAAAATCTGGCTAAAAAAACACATTTTCCTCACATTTCGGTGACAGAAAGTTCTGGAATCTGAGAGGAGCCACAAATTTCCTTCCACCCAGCGTTCCCCCAAGTGTCCCGATAAAAATTATACCTCACTTGTGTGGGTAGGCCTAGCACCCGAGACAGGAAACGCCCCAAAACGCAACGTGGACACATCCCATTTTTTTAAAGAAAACAGAGCTTTTTTTTGCAAAGTGCCTACCTGTAGATTTTGGCCTCTAGCTCAGCCGGCACCTAGGGAAACCTACCAAACCTGTGCATTTTTTAAAACTAGAGACGTAGGGGAATCCAAGATGGGGTGACTTGTGGGGCTCTGACGAGGTTCGGTTACCCAGAATCCTTTGCAAACCTCAAATTTTGGCTAAAAAAGCGCATTTTCCTCACATTTCGGTGACAGAAAGTTCTGGAATCTGAGAGGAGCCACAAATTTCCTTCCACCCAGCGTTCCCCCAAGTCTACCGATAAAAATGATACCTCACTTGTGTGGGTAGGCCTAGCGCCTGCGACAGGAAACGCCCCAAAACGCAACGTGGACACATCACAGAAAACAGAGCTGTTTTTTGCAAAGTGCCTACCTGTAGATTTTGGCCTCTAGCTCAGCCGGCACCTAGGGAAACCTACCAAACCTGTGCCTTTTTTAAAACTAGAGACCTAGGGGAATCCAAGATGAGGTGACTTGTGGGGCTCTGACCAGGTTCTGTTACCCAGAATCCTTTGCAAACCTCATATTTTGGCTAAAAAAACGCATTTTCCTCACATTTCGGTGACAGAAAGTTCTGGAATCTGAGAGGAGCCACAAATTTCCTTCCACCCAGCGTTCCCCCAAGTCTCCCGATAAAGATGATACCTCACTTGTGTGGGTACGCCTAGCGCCCGAGACAGGAAACGCAAAGTGGACACATCCCATTTTTTGAAAGAAAACACAGCTTTTTTTTGCAAAGTGCCTATCTGTAGATTTTGGCCTCTAGCTCAGCCGGTACCTAGGGAAACCTACCAAACCTGTGCATTTTTGAAAACTAGAGACCTAGGGGAATCCAAGATGGGGTGACTTGTGGGGCTCTGACCAGGTTCTGTTACCCAGAATCCTTTGCAAACCTCATATTTTGGCTAAAAAAACACATTTTCCTCACATTTCGGTGACAGAAAGTTCTGGAATCTGAGAGGAGCCACAAATTTCCTTCCACCCAGCGTTCCCCCAAGTGTCCCGATAAAAATGATACCTCACTTGTGTGGGTAGGCCTAGCACCCGAGACAGGAAACGCCCCAAAACGCAACGTGGACACATCCCATTTTTTTAAAGAAAACAGAGCTTTTTTTTCCAAAGTGCCTACCTGTAGATTTTGGCCTCTAGCTCAGCCGGCACCTAGGGAAACCTACCAAACCTGTGCATTTTTGAAAACTAGAGACCTAGGGGAATCCAAGATGGGGTGACTTGTGGGGCTCTGACCAGGTTCGGTTACCCAGAATCCTTTGCAAACCTCAAATTTTGGCTAAAAAAACTCATTTTCCTCACTTTTCGGTGACAGAAAGTTCTGGAATCTGAGAGGAGCCACAAATTTCCTTCCACCCAGCGTTCCCCCAAGTCTACCGATAAAAATGATACCTCACTTGTGTGGGTAGGCCTAGCGCCTACGACAGAAAACGCCCCAAAACGTAACGTGGACACATCCCATTTTTTTAAAGAAAACAGCTGTTTTTTTGCAAAGTGCCTACCTGTAGATTTTGGCCTCTAGCTCAGCCGGCACCTAGGGAAACCTACCAAACCTGTGCATTTTTGAAAAATAGAGACCTAGGGGAATCCAAGATGGGGTGACTTGTGGGGCTCTGACCAGGTTCTGTTACCCAGAATCCTTTGCAAACCTCATATTTTGGCTAAAAAAACACATTTTCCTCACATTTCGGTGACAGAAAGTTCTGGAATATGAGAGGAGCCACAAATTTCCTTCCACCCAGCGTTCCCCCAAGTGTCCCGATAAAAATGATACCTCACTTGCGTGGGTAGGCCTAGCACCCGAGACAGGAAACGCCCCAAAACGCAACGTGGACACATCCCATTTTTTTAAAGAAAACAGAGCTTTTTTTTCCAAAGTGCCTACCTGTAGATTTTGGCCTCTAGCTCAGCCGGCACCTAGGGAAACCTACCAAACCTGTGCATTTTTGAAAACTAGAGACCTAGGGGAATCCAAGATGGGGTGACTTGTGGGGCTCTGACCAGGTTCGGTTACCCAGAATCCTTTGCAAACCTCAAATTTTGGCTAAAAAAACTCATTTTCCTCACATTTCGGTGACAGAAAGTTCTGGAATCTGAGAGGAGCCACAAATTTCCTTCCACCCAGCGTTCCCCCAAGTCTCCCGATAAAAATGATACCTCACTTGTGTGGGTAGGCCTAGCGCCTGCAACAGGAAACGCCCCAAAACGCAACATGGACACATCCCATTTTTTTAAAGAAAACAGAGCTGTTTTTTCCAAAGTGCCTACCCCGTAGATTTTGGCCTCTAGCTCAGCTGGCACCTAGGGAAACCTAACAAACCTGTGCATTTTCTAAAACTAGAGACCAAGGGGGATCCAAGATGGGGTGACTTGTGGGGCTCTGACCAGGTTCTGTTACCCAGAATCCTTTGCAAACCTCAAATTTTGGCTAAAAAAACACATTTTCCTCACATTTCGGTGAAAGAAAGTTCTGGAATCTGAGAGGAGCCACAAATTTCCTTCCACCCAGCGTTCCCCCAAGTCTCCCGATAAAAATTATACCTCACTTGTGTGGGTAGGCCTAGCGCCCGTGACAGGAAACGCCCTAAAACGCAACGTGGACACATCCAATTTTTTTAAAGAAAACAGAGCTGTTTTTTCCAAAGTGCCTACCCCGTAGATTTTGGCCTCTTGCTCAGCTGGCACCTAGGGAAACCTAACAAACCTGTGCATTTTCTAAAACTAGAGACCAAGGGGGATCCAAGATGGGGTGACTTGTGGGGCTCTGACCAGGTTCTGTTACCCAGAATCCTTTGCAAACCTCAAATTTTGGCTAAAAAAACACATTTTCCTCACATTTCGGTGAAAGAAAGTTCTGGAATCTGAGAGGAGCCACAAATTTCCTTCCACCCAGCGTTCCCCTGAGTCTCCCGATAAAAATGATACCTCACTTGTGTTGGTAGGCCTAGCGGCGGCAACAGGACACACCCCAAAACACAACGTGGACATGTCACAATTTTTCATTGAAACCAGTGCCTACCTGTAGATTTTCGCCTCTAGCTCAGCCGGCACCTAGGGAAACCTACCAAACCTGTTCATTTTTTAAAACTAGAGACTTAGAGGAATCCAAGATGGGGTGACTTGTGGGGCTCTGACCAGGTTCTGTTACCCAGAATCCTTTGCAAACCTAAAAATTTGGCTAAAAAAACTCATTTTCCTCACATTTCGGTGACAGAAAGTTCTGGAATCTGAGAGGAGCCACAAATTTCCTTCCACCCAGCGTTCCCCCAAGTCTCTCGATAAAAATGATACCGCACTTGTGTGGGTAGGCCTAGCGCCTGCAACAGGAAACGCCCCAAAACGCAACGTGGACACATCCCATTTTTTTAAAGAAAACAGAGCTGTTTTTTCCAAAGTGCCTACCCCGTAGATTTTGGCCTCTAGCTCAGCTGGCACCTAGGGAAACCTAACAAACCTGTGCATTTTCTAAAACTAGAGACCAAGGGGGATCCAAGATGGTGTGACTTGTGGGGCTCTGACCAGGTTCTGTTACCCAGAATCCTTTGCAAACCTCAAATTTTGGCTAAAAAAACACATTTTCCTCACATTTCGGTGAAAGAAAGTTCTGGAATCTGAGAGGAGCCACAAATTTCCTTCCACCCAGCGTTCCCCCAAGTCTCCCGATAAAAATTATACCTCACTTGTGTGGGTAGGCCTAGCGCCCGCGACAGGAAACGCCCTAAAACGCAACGTGGACACATCCAATTTTTTTAAAGAAAACAGAGCTGTTTTTTGCAAAGTGCCTACCTGTAGATTTTGCTCTCTAGCTCAGCCGGCACCTAGGGAAACCTACCAAACCTGTGCATTTTTGAAAACTAGAGACTTAGAGGAATCCAAGATGGGGTGACTTGTGGGGCTCTGACCAGGTTCTGTTACCCAGAATCCTTTGCAAACCTCAAAATTTGGCTAAAAAAACTCATTTTCCTCACATTTCGGTGACAGAAAGTTCTGGAATCTGAGAGGAGCCACAAATATCCTTCCACCCAGCATTCCCCCAAGTGTCCCGATAAAAATGATACCTCACTTGTGTGGGTAGGCCTAGCACCCGAGACAGGAAACGCCCCAAAACGCAACGTGGACACATCCCATTTTTTTAAAGAAAACAGAGCTTTTTTTTCCAAAGTGCCTACCTGTAGATTTTAGCCTCTAGCTCAGCCGGCACCTAGGGAAACCTACCAAACCTGTGCATTTTTGAAAACTAGAGACCTAGGGGAATCCAAGATGGGGTGACTTGTGGGGCTCTGACCAGGTTCGGTTACCCAGAATCCTTTGCAAACCTCAAATTTTGGCTAAAAAAACTCATTTTCCTCACATTTCGGTGACAGAAAGTTCTGGAATCTGAGAGGAGCCACAAATTTCCTTCCACCCAGCGTTCCCCCAAGTCTCCCGATAAAAATGATACCTCACTTGTGTGGGTAGGCCTAGCGCCTACGACAGAAAACGCCCCCAAAACGTAACGTGGACACATCCCATTTTTTTAAAGAAAACAGCTTTTTTTTGCAAAGTGCCTACCTGTAGATTTTGGCCTCTAGCTCAGCCGGTACCTAGGGAAACCTACCAAACCTGTGCATTTTTTAAAACTAGAGACCTAGGGGAATCCAAGATGGGGTGACTTGTGGGGCTCTGACCACGTTCTGTTACCCAGAATCCTTTTCAAACCTCAAAATCTGGCTAAAAAATTACATTTTCCTCACATTTCGGTGACAGAAAGTTCTGGAATCTGAGAGGAGCCACAAATTTCCTTCCACCCAGCGTTCCCCCAAGTGTCCCGATAAAAATTATACCTCACTTGTGTGGGTAGGCCTACCACCCGAGACAGGAAACGCCCCAAAACGCAACGTGGACACATCCCATTTTTTTTAAGAAAACAGAGCTTTTTTTTGCAAAGTGCCTACCTGTAGATTTTGGCCTCTAGCTCAGCCGGCACCTAGGGAAACCTACCAAACCTGTGCATTTTTTAAAACTAGAGACGTAGGGGAATCCAAGATGGGGTGACTTGTGGGGCTCTGACCAGGTTCGGTTACCCAGAATCCTTTGCAAACCTCAAATTTTGGCTAAAAAAGCGCATTTTCCTCACATTTCGGTGACAGAAAGTTCTGGAATCTGAGAGGAGCCACAAATTTCCTTCCACCCAGCGTTCCCCTGAGTCTCCCGATAAAAATGATACCTCACTTGTGTTGGTAGGCCTAGCGGCCGCAACAGGACACACCCCAAAACACAACGTGGACATATCACAATTTTTCATTGAAAACAGTGCCTACCTGTAGATTTTCGCCTCTAGCTCAGCCGGCACCTAGGGAAACCTACCAAACCTGTGCATTTTTTAAAACTAGAGACTTAGAGGAATCCAAGATGGAGTGACTTGTGGGGCTCTGACCAGGTTCTGTTACGCAGAATCCTTTGCAAACCTCAAAATTTGGCTAAAAAAACTCATTTTCCTCACATTTCGGTGACAGAAAGTTCTGGAATCTGAGAGGAGCCACAAATTTCCTCCCACCCAGCGTTCCCCCAAGTCTCCCGATAAAAATTATACCTCACTTGTGTGGGTAGGCCTAGCGCCTGCAACAGGAAACGCCCCAAAACGCAACGTGGACACATCCCATTTTTTTAAAGAAAACAGAGCTGTTTTTTCCAAAGTGCCTACCCCGTAGATTTTGGCCTCTAGCTCAGCTGGCACCTAGGGAAACCTAACAAACCTGTGCATTTTCTAAAACTAGAGACCAAGGGGGATCCAAGATGGGGTGACTTGTGGGGCTCTGACCAGGTTCTGTTACCCAGAATCCTTTGCAAACCTCAAATTTTGGCTAAAAAAACACATTTTCCTCACATTTCGGTGAAAGAAAGTTCTGGAATCTGAGAGGAGCCACAAATTTCCTTCCACCCAGCGTTCCACCAAGTCTCCCGATAAAAATTATACCTCACTTGTGTGGGTAGGCCTAGCGCCCGCGACAGGAAACGCCCTAAAACGCAACGTGGACACATCCAATTTTTTTAAAGAAAACAGAGCTGTTTTTTCCAAAGTGCCTACCCCGTAGATTTTGGCCTCTAGCTCAGCTGGCACCTAGGGAAACCTAACAAACCTGTGCATTTTCTAAAACTAGAGACCAAGGGGGATCCAAGATGGGGTGACTTGTGGGGCTCTGACCAGGTTCTGTTACCCAGAATCCTTTGCAAACCTCAAAATTTGGCTAAAAAAACTCATTTTCCTCACATTTCGGTGACAGAAAGTTCTGGAATCTGAGAGGAGCCACAAATTTCCTTCCACCCAGCGTTCCCCCAAGTCTCCCGATAAAAATGATACCTCACTTGTGTGGGTTGGCCTAGCGCCTGCAACAGGAAACGCCCCAAAACGCAACGTGGACACATCCCATTTTTTTAAAGAAAACAGAGCTGTTTTTTCCAAAGTGCCTACCCCGTAGATTTTGGCCTCTAGCTCAGCTGGCACCTAGGGAAACCTAACAAACCTGTGCATTTTCTAAAACTAGAGACCAAGGGGGATCCAAGATGGGGTGACTTGTGGGGCTCTGACCAGGTTCTGTTACCCAGAATCCTTTGCAAACCTCAAATTTTGGCTAAAAAAACACATTTTCCTCACATTTCGGTGAAAGAAAGTTCTGGAATCTGAGAGGAGCCACAAATTTCCTTCCACCCAGCGTTCCCCCAAGTCTCCCGATAAAAATTATACCTCACTTGTGTGGGTAGGCCTAGCGCCCGTGACAGGAAACGCCCTAAAACGCAACGTGGACACATCCAATTTTTTTAAAGAAAACAGAGCTGTTTTTTCCAAAGTGCCTACCCCGTAGATTTTGGCCTCTTGCTCAGCTGGCACCTAGGGAAACCTAACAAACCTGTGCATTTTCTAAAACTAGAGACCAAGGGGGATCCAAGATGGGGTGACTTGTGGGGCTCTGACCAGGTTCTGTTACCCAGAATCCTTTGCAAACCTCAAATTTTGGCTAAAAAAACACATTTTCCTCACATTTCGGTGAAAGAAAGTTCTGGAATCTGAGAGGAGCCACAAATTTCCTTCCACCCAGCGTTCCCCTGAGTCTCCCGATAAAAATGATACCTCACTTGTGTTGGTAGGCCTAGCGGCGGCAACAGGACACACCCCAAAACACAACGTGGACATATCACAATTTTTCATTGAAAACAGTGCCTACCTGTAGATTTTCGCCTCTAGCTCAGCCGGCACCTAGGGAAACCTACCAAACCTGTGCATTTTTTAAAACTAGAGACGTAGAGGAATCCAAGATGGGGTGACTTGTGGGGCTCTGACCAGGTTCTGTTACCCAGAATCCTTTGCAAACCTAAAAATTTGGCTAAAAAAACTCATTTTCCTCACATTTCGGTGACAGAAAGTTCTGGAATCTGAGAGGAGCCACAAATTTACTTCCACCCAGCGTTCCCCCAAGTCTCTCGATAAAAATGATACCGCACTTGTGTGGGTAGGCCTAGCGCCTGCAACAGGAAACGCCCCAAAACGCAACGTGGACACATCCCATTTTTTTAAAGAAAACAGAGCTGTTTTTTCCAAAGTGCCTACCCCGTAGATTTTGGCCTCTAGCTCAGCTGGCACCTAGGGAAACCTAACAAACCTGTGCATTTTCTAAAACTAGAGACCAAGGGGGATCCAAGATGGGGTGACTTGTGGGGCTCTGACCAGGTTCTGTTACCCAGAATCCTTTGCAAACCTCAAATTTTGGCTAAAAAAACACATTTTCCTCACATTTCGGTGAAAGAAAGTTCTGGAATCTGAGAGGAGCCACAAATTTCCTTCCACCCAGCGTTCCCCCAAGTCTCCCGATAAAAATTATACCTCACTTGTGTGGGTAGGCCTAGCGCCCGCGACAGGAAAGGCCCTAAAACGCAACGTGGACACATCCAATTTTTTTAAAGAAAACAGAGCTGTTTTTTGCAAAGTGCCTACCTGTAGATTTTGCTCTCTAGCTCAGCCGGCACCTAGGGAAACCTACCAAACCTGTGCATTTTTGAAAACTAGAGACTTAGAGGAATCCAAGATGGGGTGACTTGTGGGGCTCTGACCAGGTTCTGTTACCCAGAATCCTTTGCAAACCTCAAAATTTGGCTAAAAAAACTCATTTTCCTCACATTTCGGTGACAGAAAGTTCTGGAATCTGAGAGGAGCCACAAATATCCTTCCACCCAGCATTCCCCCAAGTGTCCCGATAAAAATGATACCTCACTTGTGTGGGTAGGCCTAGCACCCGAGACAGGAAACGCCCCAAAACGCAACGTGGACACATCCCATTTTTTTAAAGAAAACAGAGCTTTTTTTTCCAAAGTGCCTACCTGTAGATTTTAGCCTCTAGCTCAGCCGGCACCTAGGGAAACCTACCAAACCTGTGCATTTTTGAAAACTAGAGACCTAGGGGAATCCAAGATGGGGTGACTTGTGGGGCTCTGACCAGGTTCGGTTACCCAGAATCCTTTGCAAACCTCAAATTGTGGCTAAAAAAACTCATTTTCCTCACATTTCGGTGACAGAAAGTTCTGGAATCTGAGAGGAGCCATAAATTTCCTTCCACCCAGCGTTCCCCCAAGTCTCCCGATAAAAATGATACCTCACTTGTGTGGGTAGGCCTAGCGCCTACGACAGAAAACGCCCCCAAAACGTAACGTGGACACATCCCATTTTTTTAAAGAAAACAGCTTTTTTTTGCAAAGTGCCTACCTGTAGATTTTGGCCTCTAGCTCAGCCGGTACCTAGGGAAACCTACCAAACCTGTGCATTTTTTAAAACTAGAGACCTAGGGGAATCCAAGATGGGGTGACTTGTGGGGCTCTGACCACGTTCTGTTACCCAGAATCCTTTTCAAACCTCAAAATCTGGCTAAAAAATTACATTTTCCTCACATTTCGGTGACAGAAAGTTCTGGAATCTGAGAGGAGCCACAAATTTCCTTCCACCCAGCGTTCCCCCAAGTGTCCCGATAAAAATTATACCTCACTTGTGTGGGTAGGCCTACCACCCGAGACAGGAAACGCCCCAAAACGCAACGTGGACACATCCCATTTTTTTAAAGAAAACAGAGCTTTTTTTTGCAAAGTGCCTACCTGTAGATTTTGGCCTCTAGCTCAGCCGGCACCTAGGGAAACCTACCAAACCTGTGCATTTTTTAAAACTAGAGACGTAGGGGAATCCAAGATGGGGTGACTTGTGGGGCTCTGACCAGGTTCGGTTACCCAGAATCCTTTGCAAACCTCAAATTTTGGCTAAAAAAGCGCATTTTCCTCACATTTCGGTGACAGAAAGTTCTGGAATCTGAGAGGAGCCACAAATTTCCTCCCACCCAGCGTTCCCCCAAGTCTCCCGATAAAAATTATACCTCACTTGTGTGGGTAGGCCTAGCGCCTGCAACAGGACACACCCCAAAACACAACGTGGACATATCACAATTTTTCATTGAAAACAGTGCCTACCTGTAGATTTTCGCCTCTAGCTCAGCCGGCACCTAGGGAAACCTACCAAACCTGTGCATTTTTTAAAACTAGAGACTTAGAGGAATCCAAGATGGGGTGACTTGTGGGGCTCTGACCAGGTTCTGTTACGCAGAATCCTTTGCAAACCTCAAAATTTGGCTAAAAAAACTCATTTTCCTCACATTTCGGTGACAGAAAGTTCTGGAATCTGAGAGGAGCCACAAATTTCCTCCCACCCAGCGTTCCCCCAAGTCTCCCGATAAAAATTATACCTCACTTGTGTGGGTAGGCCTAGCGCCTGCAACAGGAAACGCCCCAAAACGCAACGTGGACACATCCCATTTTTTTAAAGAAAACAGAGCTGTTTTTTCCAAAGTGCCTACCCCGTAGATTTTGGCCTCTAGCTCAGCTGGCACCTAGGGAAACCTAACAAACCTGTGCATTTTCTAAAACTAGAGACCAAGGGGGATCCAAGATGGGGTGACTTGTGGGGCTCTGACCAGGTTCTGTTACCCAGAATCCTTTGCAAACCTCAAATTTTGGCTAAAAAAACACATTTTCCTCACATTTCGGTGAAAGAAAGTTCTGGAATCTGAGAGGAGCCACAAATTTCCTTCCACCCAGCGTTCCACCAAGTCTCCCGATAAAAATTATACCTCACTTGTGTGGGTAGGCCTAGCGCCCGCGACAGGAAACGCCCTAAAACGCAACGTGGACACATCCAATTTTTTTAAAGAAAACAGAGCTGTTTTTTCCAAAGTGCCTACCCCGTAGATTTTGGCCTCTAGCTCAGCTGGCACCTAGGGAAACCTAACAAACCTGTGCATTTTCTAAAACTAGAGACCAAGGGGGATCCAAGATGGGGTGACTTGTGGGGCTCTGACCAGGTTCTGTTACCCAGAATCCTTTGCAAACCTCAAAATTTGGCTAAAAAAACTCATTTTCCTCACATTTCGGTGACAGAAAGTTCTGGAATCTGAGAGGAGCCACAAATTTCCTTCCACCCAGCGTTCCCCCAAGTCTCCCGATAAAAATGATACCTCACTTGTGTGGGTAGGCCTAGCGCCTGCAACAGGAAACGCCCCAAAACGCAACGTGGACACATCCCATTTTTTTAAAGAAAACAGAGCTGTTTTTTCCAAAGTGCCTACCCCGTAGATTTTGGCCTCTAGCTCAGCTGGCACCTAGGGAAACCTAACAAACCTGTGCATTTTCTAAAACTAGAGACCAAGGGGGATCCAAGATGGGGTGACTTGTGGGGCTCTGACCAGGTTCTGTTACCCAGAATCCTTTGCAAACCTCAAATTTTGGCTAAAAAAACACATTTTCCTCACATTTCGGTGAAAGAAAGTTCTGGAATCTGAGAGGAGCCACAAATTTCCTTCCACCCAGCGTTCCCCCAAGTCTCCCGATAAAAATTATACCTCACTTGTGTGGGTAGGCCTAGCGCCCGCGACAGGAAACGCCCTAAAACGCAACGTGGACACATCCAATTTTTTTAAAGAAAACAGAGCTGTTTTTTGCAAAGTGCCTACCTGTAGATTTTGCATTCTAGCTCAGCCGGCACCTAGGGAAACCTACCAAACCTGTGCATTTTTGAAAACTAGAGACTTAGAGGAATCCAAGATGGGGTGACTTGTGGGGCTCTGACCAGGTTCTGTTACCCAGAATCCTTTGCAAACCTCAAAATTTGGCTAAAAAAACTCATTTTCCTCACATTTCGGTGACAGAAAGTTCTGGAATCTGAGAGGAGCCACAAATTTCCTTCCACCCAGCGTTCCCCCAAGTCTCCCGATAAAAATGATACCTCACTTGTGTGGGTAGGCCTAGCGCCTGCGACAGGAAACGCCCCAAAACGCAACATGGACACATCCCATTTTTTTAAAGAAAACAGAGCTGTTTTTTGCAAAGTGCCTACCTGTAGATTTTGGCCTCTAGCTCAGCTGGCACCTAGGGAAACCTAACAAACCTGTGCATTTTCTAAAACTAGAGACCAAGGGGGATCCAAGATGGGGTGACTTGTGGGGCTCTGACCAGGTTCTGTTACCCAGAATCCTTTGCAAACCTCAAATTTTGGCTAAATAAACACATTTTCCTCACATTTCGGTGAAATAAAGTTCTGGAATCTGAGAGGAGCTACAAATTTCCTTCCACCCAGCGTTCCCCGAGTCTCCCGACAAAAATGAAACCTCACTTGTGTGGGTATGCCTAGCGGCCGCAACAGACCACACCCAAAAACACAACGTGGACACAACACAATTTTTCATTGAAAACAGTGCCTACCTGTAGATTTTGAGCTCTAGCTCAGCCGGCAACTAGGGAAACCTACCAAACCTGTGCATTTTTTAAAACTAGAGACTTAGAGGAATCCAAGATGGGGTGACTTGTGGGGCTCTGACCAGGTTCTGTTACCCAGAATCCTTTGCAAACCTCAAATTTTGGCTAAATAAACACATTTTCCTCACATTTCGGTGAAAGAAAGTTCTGGAATCTGAGAGGAGCTACAAATTTCCTTCCACCCAGCGTTCCCCGAGTCTCCCGACAAAAATGAAACCTCACTTGTGTGGGTAGGCCTAGCGGCCGCAACAGGACCCAACCCAAAACACAACGTGGACACAACACAATTTTTCATTGAAAACAGTGCCTACCTGTAGATTTTGGCCTCTAGCTCAGCCGGCAACTAGGGAAACCTACCAAACCTGTGCATTTTTGAAAACTAGAGACTTAGAGGAATCCAAGATGGGGTGACTTGTGGGGCTCTGACCAGGTTCTGTTACCCAGAATCCTTTGCAAACCTCAAAATTTGGCTAAAAAAACTAATTTTCCTCACATTTCGGTGACAGAAAGTTCTGGAATCTGAGAGGAGCCACAAATTTCCTTCCACCCAGCGTTCCCCCAAGTCTCCCGATAAAAATGATACCTCACTTGTGTGGGTAGGCCTAGCACCCGCGACAGGAAATGCCCTAAAACGCAACGTGGACACATCCCATTTTTTTAAAGAAAACAGAGCTGTTTTTTGCAAAGTGCCTACTTGTAGATTTTGGCCTCTAGCTCAGCCGGCACCTAGGGAAACTTACCAAACCTGTGCATTTTTGAAAACTAGAGACTTAGAGGAATCCAAGATGGGGTGACTTGTGGGGCTCTGACCAGGTTCTGTTACCCAGAATCCTTTGCAAACCTCAAATTTTGGCTAAATAAACACATTTTCCTCACATTTCGGTGAAAGAAAGTTCTGGAATCTGAGAGGAGCTACAAATTTCCTTCCACCCAGCGTTCCCCGAGTCTCCCGACAAAAATGAAACCTCACTTGTGTGGGTAGGCCTAGCGGCCGCAACAGCACCCAACCCAAAACACAACCTGGACACAACACAATTTTTCATTGAAAACAGTGCCTACCTGTAGATTTTGGCCTCTAGCTCAGCCGGCAACTAGGGAAACCTACCAAACCTGTGCATTTTTGAAAACTAGAGACTTAGAGGAATCCAAGATGGGGTGACTTGTGGGGCTCTGACCAGGTTCTGTTACCCAGAATCCTTTGCAAACCTCAAAATTTGGCTAAAAAAACTAATTTTCCTCACATTTCGGTGACAGAAAGTTCTGGAATCTGAGAGGAGCCACAAATTTCCTTCCACCCAGCGTTCCCCCAAGTCTCCCGATAAAAATTATACCTCACTTGTGTGGGTAGGCCTAGCACCCGCGACAGGAAATGCCCTAAAACGCAACGTGGACACATCCCATTTTTTTAAAGAAAACAGAGCTCTTTTTTGCAAAGTGCCTACCTGTAGATTTTGGCCTCTAGCTCAGCCGGCACCTAGGGAAACTTACCAAACCTGTGCATTTTTGAAAACTAGAGACCTAGGGTAATCCAAGATGGGGTGACTTGTGGGGCTCTGACCAGGTTCTGTTACCCAGAATCCTTTGCAAACCTCATATTTTGGCAAAAAAAAATGCATTTTCATCACATTTAGGTGACAGAAAGTTCTGGAATCTGAGAGGAGCCACAAATTTCCTTCCACCCAGCGTTCCCCCAAGTCTCCCGATAAAAATGATACCTCACTTGTGTGGGTAGGCCTAGCGCCCGAGACAGGAAACGCCCCAAAACGCAACGTGGACACATCCCATTTTTTTAAAGAAAACAGAGCTTTTTTTTGCAAAGTGCCTACCTGTAGATTTTGGCCTCTAGCTCAGCCGGCACCTAGGGAAACCTACCAAACCTGTGCATTTTTCAAAACTAGAGACCTAGGGGAATCCAAGATGGGGTGACTTGTGCGGCTGTGACCAGGTTCTGTTACCCAGAATCCTTTTCAAACCTCAAAATTTGGCTAAAAAATCACATTTTCCTCACATTTCGGTGACAGAAAGTTCTGGAATCTGAGAGGAGCCACAAATTTCCTTCCACCCAGCGTTCCCCCGAGTCTCCCAATAAAAATGATACCTCACTAGTGTAGGTAGGCCTAGCGGCCGCAACAGTACACACCCCAACACACAACGTGGACACATCACAATTTTTCATTGAAAACAGTGCCTACCTGTAGATTTTGGCCTCTAGCTCAGCCGGCAACTAGGGAAACCTACCAAACCTGTGCATTTTTGAAAACTAGAGACTTAGAGGAATCCAAGATGGGGTGACTTGTGGGGCTCTGACCAGGTTCTGTTACCCAGAATCCTTGGCAAACCTCAAAATTTGGCTAAAAAAACTCATTTTCCTCACATTTCGGTGACAGAAAGTTCTGGAATCTGAGAGGAGCCACAAATTTCCTTCCACCCAGCGTTTCCCCAAGTCTCCTGATAAAAATGATACCTCACTTGTGTGGGTAGGCCTAGCGGCCACGACAAGTCACACCCCAAAACACAAAGTGGACACATCCCATTTTTTGAAAGAAAACAGAGCTGTTTTTTGCAAAGTGCCTACCTGTAGATTTTGGCCTCTAGCTCAGCCGGCACCTAGGGAAACCTACCAAACCTGAGCATTTTTGAAAACTAGAGACCTAGGGGAATCCAAGATGGGGTGACATGTGGGGCTCTGACCAGGTTCTGTTACCCAGACTCCTTTGCAAACCTCAAATTTTGACTAAAAAAACACATTTTCCTCACATTTCGGTGACAGAAAGTTCTGGAATCTGAGAGGAGCCACAAATTTCCTTCCACCCAGCATTCCCCCAAGTCTCCCGATAAAAATGATACCTCACTTGTGTGGGTAGGCCTTGCGCCCGCGACAGGAAATGCCCCAAAACACAACGTGGACACATCACAGAAAACAGAGCTGTTTTTTGCAAAGTGCCTACCTGTAGATTTTGGCCTCTACCTCAGCCGGCACCTAGGGAAACCTACCAAACCTGTGCATTTTTCAAAACTAGAGACCTAGGGAAATTCCAAGATGGGGTGACTTGTGGGGCTCTGACCAGGTTCGGTTACCCAGAATCCTTTGCAAACCTCAAATTTTGGCCAAAAAAACACATTTTCCTCATATTTCGGTGACAGAAAGTTCTGGAATCTTAGAGGAGCCACAAATTTCCTTCCACCCAGCGTTTCCCCAAGTCTCCCGATAAAAATGATACCTCACTTGTGTGGGTAGGCCTAGCGTCCACGACAGCACACACCCCAAAACACAAAGTGGACACATCCCATTTTTTGAAGGAAAACAGAGCTGTTTTTTGCAAAGTGCCTACCTGTAGAGTTTGGCCTCTAGCTCAGCCGGCACCTAGGGAAACCTACCAAACCTGTGCATTTTTTAAAACTAGAGACGTAGGGGAATCCAAGATGGGGTGACTTGTGGGGCTCTGACCAGGTTCGGCTACCCAGAATCCTTTGCAAACCTCAAATTTTGGCTAAAAAATCGCATTTTCCTCACATTTCGGTGACAGAAAGTTCTGGAATCTGAGAGGAGCCACAAATTTCCTTCCACCCAGCGTTCCCCCAAGTCTACCGATAAAAATGATACCTCACTTGTGTGGGTAGGCATAGCGCCTGCGACAGGAAACGCCCCAAAACGCAACATGGACACATCACAGAAAACAGAGCTGTTTTTTGCAAAGTGCCTATCTGTAGATTTTGGCCTCTAGCTCAGCCGGCACCTAGGGAAACCTACCAAACCTGTGCATTTTTGAAAACTAGAGACCTAGGGAAATTCCAAGATGGGGTGACTTGTGGGGCTCTGACCAGGTTTGGTTACCCAGAATCCTTTGCAAACCTCAAATTTTGGCCAAAAAAACACATTTTCCTCACATTTCGGTGACAGAAAGTTCTGGAATCTGAGAGGAGCCACAAATTTCCTTCCACCCAGCGTTTCCCCAAGTCTCCCGATAAAAATGATACCTCACTTGTGTGGGTAGGCCTAGCGGCCACAACAGGACCCACCCCAAAACACAAAGTGGACACATCCCATTTTTTGAAAGAAAACAGAGCTGTTTTTTGCAAAGTGCCTACCTGTAGAGTTTGGCCTCTAGCTCAGTCGGCACCTAGGGAAACCTACCAAACCTGTGCATTTTTTAAAACTAGAGACCTAGGGGAATCCAAGATGGGGTGACTTGTGGGGCTTTGACCAGGTTCTGTTACCCAGAATCCTTTTCAAACCTCAAAATCTGGCCAAAAAAACTAATTTTCCTCACATTTTGGTGACAGAAAGTTCTGGAATCTGAGAGGAGCCACAAATTTCCTTCCACCCAGCGTTCCCCCGAGTCTCCCGATAAAAATGATACCTCACTTGTGTTGGTAGGCCTAGCGGCCGCAACAGGCCACACCACAAAACACAACGTGGACATATCACAATTTTTCATTGAAAACAGTGCCTACCTGTAGATTTTCGCCTCTAGCTCAGCCGGCACCTAGGGAAACCTACCAAACCTGTGCATTTTTGAAAACTAGAGACCTAGGGGAATCCAAGATGGAGTGATTTGTGGGGTCCTGACCAGGTTCTGTTACCCAGAATCCTTTGCAAACCTCAAAATTTGGCTAAAAAAACACATTTTCCTCACATTTCGGTGACAGAAAGTTCTGGAATCTGAGAGGAGCCACAAATTTCCTTCCACCCAGCGTTCCCCCAAGTCTCCCGATAAAAATGATACCTCACTTGTGTGGGTAGGCCTAGCGCCTGCAACAGGAAACGCCCCAAAACGCAACGTGGACACATCCCATTTTTTAAAAGAAAACAGAGCTGTTTTTTGCAAAGTGCCTACCTGTAGATTTTGGCCTCTAGCTCAGCTGGCACCTAGGGAAACCTAACAAACCTGTGCATTTTCTAAAATTAGAGACCAAGGGGGATCCAAGATGGGGTGACTTGTGGGGCTCTGACCAGGTTCTGTTACCCAGAATCCTTTGCAAACCTCAAATTTTGGCTAAATAAACACATTTTCCTCACATTTCGGTGAAATACAGTTCTGGAATCTGAGAGGAGCTACAAATTTCCTTCCACCCAGCGTTCCCCGAGTCTCCCGACAAAAATGAAACCTCACTTGTGTGGGTAGGCCTAGCGGCTGCAACAGGGCACACCCCAAAACACAACGTGGACACAACACAATTTTTCCTTGAAAACAGTGCCTACCTGTAGATTTTGGCCTCTAGCTTAGCCGGCAACTAGGGAAACCTACCAAACCTGTGCATTTTTGAAAACTAGAGACTTAGAGGAATCCAAGATGGGGTGACTTGTGGGGCTCTGACCAGGTTCTGTTACCCAGAATCCTTTGCAAACCTCAAATTTTGGCTAAATAAACACATTTTCCTCACATTTCGGTGACAGAAAGTTCTGGAATCTGAGAGGAGCCACAAATTTCCTTCCACCCAGCATTCCCCCAAGTCTCCTGATAAAAATGATACCTCACTTGTGTGGGTAGCCCTAGCGCCCGTGACAGGAAACGCCCCAAAACACAACGTGGACACATCACAGAAAACAGAGCTGTTTTTTGCAAAGTGCCTACCTGTAGATTTTGGCCTCTAGCTCAGCCGGCACCTAGGGAAACCTACCAAGCCTGTGCATTTTCTAAAACTAGAGACCAAGGGGGATCCAAGATTGGGTGACTTGTGGGGCTCTGACCAGCTTCTGTTACCCAGAATCCTTTTCAAACCTCATATTTTGGCCAAAAAAACGCATATTCCTCAAATTTCGGTGACAGAAAGTTCTGGAATCTGAGAGGAGCCACAAATTTCCTTCCACTCAGCGTTCCCCCAAGTGTCCCGATAAAAATGATACCTCACTTGTGTGGGTAGGCCTAGCACCCGAGACAGGAAACGCCCCAAAACGCAACGTGGACACATCCCATTTTTTTAAAGAAAACAGAGCTTTTTTTTGCAAAGTGCCTACCTGTAGATTTTGGCCTCTAGCTCAGCCGGCACCTAGGGCAACCTACCAAACCTGTGCATTTTTGAAAACTAGAGACCTAGGGAAATTCCAATATGGGGTGACTTGTGGGGCTCTGACCAGGTTCGGTTACCCAGAACCCTTTGCAAACCTCAAATTTTGGCCAAAAAAACACATTTTCCTCTCATTTCGGTGACAGAAAGTTCTGGAATCTGAGAGGAGCCACAAATTTCCTTCCACCCAGCGTTTCCCAAGTCTCCCGATAAAAATTACCCCTCACTTGTGTGGGTAGGCCTAACGGCCACGACAGGACACACCCCAAAACACAAAGTGGACACATCCCATTTTTTGAAAGAAAACAGAGCTGTTTTTTGCAAAGTGCCTACCTGTAGATTTTGGCCTCTAGCTCAGCCGGCACCTAGGGAAACCTACCAAACCTGTGCATTTTTGAAAACTAGAGACCTAGGGGAATCCAAGATGAGGTGACTTGTGGGGCTCTGACCAGGTTCTGTTACCCAGAATCCTTTGCAAACTTCATATTTTGGCTAAAAAAACGCATTTTCCTCACATTTCGGTGACAGAAAGTTCTGGAATCTGAGAGGAGCCACAAATTTCCTTCCACCCAGCGTTCCCCCAAGTCTCCCGATAAAGATGATACCTCACTTGTGTGGGTGCGCCTAGCGCCCGAGACAGGAAACGCAACGTGGACACATCCCATTTTTTAAAAGAAAACACAGCTTTTTTTTGCAAAGTGCCTACCTGTAGATTTTGGCCTCTAGCTCAGCCGGTACCTAGGGAAACCTACCAAACCTGTGCATTTTTGAAAACTAGAGACCTAGGGGAATCTAAGATGGGGTGACTTGTGGGGCTCTGACCAGGTTCTGTTACCCAGAATCCTTTGCAAACCTCAAATTTTGCCTAACAAAACACATTTTCCTCACATTTCGGTGACAGAAAGTTCTGGAATCTGAGAGGAGCCACAAATTTCCTTCCACCCAGCGTTCCCCCAAGTCTCCCGATAAAAATGATACCTCACTTGTGTGGGTAGGCCTAGCGCCTACGACAGAAAACGCCCCAATACGCAACGTGGACACATCCCATTTTTTTAAAGAAAACAGCTGTTTTTTGGCAAAGTGCCTACCTGTAGATTTTGGCCTCTAGCTCAGCCGGCACCTAGGGAAACCTACTAAACCTGTGCATTTTTGAAAACTAGAGACCTAGGGGAATCCAAGATGGGGTGACTTGTGGGGCTCTGACCAGGTTCTGTTACCCAGAATCCTTTTCAAACCTCAAAATCTGGCTAAAAAAACAAATTTTCCTCACATTTCGGTGACAGAAAGTTCTGGAATCTGAGAGGAGCCACAAATTTGCTTCCACCCAGCATTCCCCCAAGTCTCCTGATAAAAATTATACCTCACTTGTGTGGGTAGGCCTAGCGCCCGTGACAGGAAACGCCCTGAAACGCAACGTGGACACATCCCATTTTTTGAAAGAAAACAGAGCTGTTTTTTGCAAAGTGCCTACCTGTAGATTTTGGCCTCTAGATCAGCCGGGCACCTAGGGAAACCTACCAAACCTGTGTATTTTTGAAAACTAGAGACCTAGGGGAATCCAAGATGGGGTGACTTGTGGGGCTCTGACCAGGTTCTGTTACCCAGAATCCTTTTCAAACCTCATATTTTGGCTCAAAAAACACATATTCCTCAAATTTCGGTGACAGAAAGTTCTGGAATCTGAGAGGAGCCACAAATTTCCTTCCACTCAGCGTTCCCCCAAGTGTCCCGATAAAAATGATACCTCACTTGTGTGGGTAGGCCTAGCACCCGAGACAGGAAACGCCCCAAAACGCAACGTGGACACATCCCATTTTTTTAAAGAAAACAGAGCTTTTTTTTGCAAAGTGCCTACCTGTAGATTTTGGCCTCTAGCTCAGCCGGCACCTAGGGAAACCTACCAAACCTGTGCATTTTTGAAAACTAGAGACCTAGGGGAATCCAAGATGGGGTGACTTGTGGGGCTCTGACCAGGTTCGGTTACCCAGAATCCTTTACAAACCTCAAATTTTGGCTAAAAAAACGCATTTTCCTCACATTTTGGTGACAGAAAGTTCTGGAATCTGAGAGGAGCCACAAATTTCCTTCCACCCAGCGTTCCCCCGAGTCTCCCGATAAAAATGATACCTCACTTGTGTGGGTAGGTCTAGCGGCCGCAACAGGACACACCCCAAAACACAACGCGGACACATCACAATTTTTCATTGAAAACAGTGTATACCTGTAGATTTTGGACTCTAGCTCAGCCGGCACCTAGGGAAACCTACCAAACCTGTGCCTTTCTGAAAACTAGAGACTTAGAGGAATCCAAGATGGGGTGACTTGTGGGGCTCTGACCAGGTTCTGTTACCCAGAATCCTTTGCAAACCTCAAATTTTGGCTAAAAAAACGCATTTTCCTCACATTTCGGTGACAGAAAGTTCTGGAATCTGAGAGGAGCCACAAATTTCCTTCCACCCAGCGTTCCCCCAAGTCTCCCGATAAAAATGATACCTCACTTGTGTGGGTAGGCCTAGCGCCTGCGACAGGAAACGCCCCAAAACGCAACGTGGACACATCACAGAAAACAGAGCTGTTTTTTGCAAAGTGCCTACCTGTAGATTTTGGCCTCTAGCTCAGCCGGCACCTAGGGAAACCTACCAAACCTGTGCATTTTTGAAAACTAGAGACCTAGGGAAATTCCAAGATGGGGTGACTTGTGGGGCTCTGACCAGGTTCGGTTACCCAGAACCCTTTGCAAACCTCAAATTTTGGCCAAAAAAACAAATTTTCCTCACATTTCGGTGACAGAAAGTTGTGGAATCTGAGAGGAGCCACAAATTTCCTTCCACCCAGCGTTTCCCAAGTCTCCCGATAAAAATGACACCTCACTTGTGTGGGTAGGCCTAGCGGCCACGACAGGACACACCCCAAAACACAAAGTGGACACATCCCATTTTTTGAAAGAAACAGAGCTGTTTTTTGCAAAGTGCCTACCTGTAGATTTTGGCCTCTAGCTCAGCCGGCACCTAGGGAAACCTACCAAACCTGTGCATTTTTGAAAACTAGAGACCTAGGGGAATCCAAGATGAGGTGACTTGTGGGGCTCTGACCATGTTCTGTTACCCAGAATCCTTTGCAAACCTCATATTTTGGCTAAAAAAACGCATTTTCCTCACATTTCGGTGACAGAAAGTTCTGGAATCTGAGAGGAGCCACAAATTTCCTTCCACCCAGCGTTCCCCCAAGTCTCCCGATAAAGATGATACCTCACTTGTGTGGGTACGCCTAGCGCCCGAGACAGGAAACGCAACGTGGACACATCCCATTTTTTTAAAGAAAACACAGCTTTTTTTTGCAAAGTGCCTACCTGTAGATTTTGGCCTCTAGCTCAGCCGGGTACCTAGGGAAACCTACCAAACCTGTGCATTTTTGAAAACTAGAGACCTAGGGGAATCAAAGATGGGGTGACTTGTGGGGCTCTGACCAGGTTCTGTTACCCAGAATCCTTTGCAAACCTCAAATTTTGGCTAAAAAAACACATTTTCCTCACATTTCGGTGACAGAAAGTTCTGGAATCTGAGAGGAGCCACAAATTTCCTTCCACCCAGCATTCCCCCAAGTCTCCTGATAAAAATGATACCTCACTTGTGTGGGTAGGCCTAGCGCCTACGACAGAAAACGCCCCAAAACGCAACGTGGACACATCCCATTTTTTTAAAGAAAACAGCTGTTTTTTGGCAAAGTGCCTACCTGTAGATTTTGGCCTCTAGCTCAGCCGGCACCTAGGGCAACCTACCAAACCTGTGCATTTTTGAAAACTAGAGACCTAGGGGAATCCAAGATGGGGTGACTTGTGGGGCTCTGACCAGGTTCTGTTACCCAGAATCCTTTTCAAACCTCAAAATCTGGCTAAAAAAACACATTTTCCTCACATTTCGGTGACAGAAAGTTCTGGAATCTGAGAGGAGCCACAAATTTGCTTCCACCCAGCATTCCCCCAAGTCTCCTGATAAAAATGATACCTCACTTGTGTGGGTAGGCCTAGCGCCCGTGACAGGAAACGCCCCAAAACACAACGTGGACACATCACAGAAAACAGAGCTGTTTTTTGCAAAGTGCCTACCTGTAGATTTTGGCCTCTAGCTCAGCCGGCACCTAGGGAAACCTACCAAGCCTGTGCATTTTCTAAAACTAGAGACCAAGGGGGATCCAAGATGGGGTGACTTGTGGGGCTCTGACCAGGTTCTGTTACCCAGAATCCTTTGCAAACCTCAAATTTTGGCTAAAAAAACACATTTTCCTCACATTTCGGTGACAGAAAGTTCTGGAATCTGAGAGGAGCCACAAATTTGCTTCCACCCAGCATTCCCCCAAGTCTCCTGATAAAAATGATACCTCACTTGTGTGGGTAGGCCTAGCGCCCGTGACAGGAAACGCCCCAAAACACAACGTGGACACATCACAGAAAACAGAGCTGTTTTTTGCAAAGTGCCTACCTGTAGATTTTGGCCTCTAGCTCAGCCGGCACCTAGGGCAACCTACCAAACCTGTGCATTTTTGAAAACTAGAGACCTAGGGGAATCCAAGATGGGGTGACTTGTGGGGCTCTGACCAGGTTCTGTTACCCAGAATCCTTTTCAAACCTCAAAATCTGGCTAAAAAAACACATTTTCCTCACATTTCGGTGACAGAAAGTTCTGGAATCTGAGAGGAGCCACAAATTTGCTTCCACCCAGCATTCCCCCAAGTCTCCTGATAAAAATGATACCTCACTTGTGTGGGTAGGCCTAGCGCCCGTGACAGGAAACGCCCCAAAACACAACGTGGACACATCACAGAAAACAGAGCTGTTTTTTGCAAAGTGCCTACCTGTAGATTTTGGCCTCTGGCTCAGCCGGCACCTAGGGAAACCTACCAAGCCTGTGCATTTTCTAAAACTAGAGACCAAGGGGGATCCAAGATGGGGTGACTTGTGGGGCTCTGACCAGGTTCTGTTACCCAGAATCCTTTGCAAACCTCAAATTTTGGCTAAAAAAACACATTTTCCTCACATTTCGGTGACAGAAAGTTCTGGAATCTGAGAGGAGCCACAAATTTGCTTCCACCCAGCATTCCCCCAAGTCTCCTGATAAAAATGATACCTCACTTGTGTGGGTAGGCCTAGCGCCCGTGACAGGAAACGCCCCAAAACACAACGTGGACACATCACAGAAAACAGAGCTGTTTTTTGCAAAGTGCCTACCTGTAGATTTTGGCCTCTGGCTCAGCCGGCACCTAGGGAAACCTACCAAGCCTGTGCATTTTCTAAAACTAGAGACCAAGGGGGATCCAAGATGGGGTGACTTGTGGGGCTCTGACCAGGTTCTGTTACCCAGAATCCTTTGCAAACCTCAAATTTTGGATAAAAAAACACATTTTCCTCACATTTCGGTGAAAGAAAGTTCTGGAATCTGAGAGGAGCCACAAATTTCCTTCCACCCAGCGTTCCCCCAAGTCTCCCGATAAAAATTATACCTCACTTGTGTGGGTAGGCCTAGCGCCCGTGACAGGAAACGCCCTAAAACGCAACGTGGACACATCCCATTTTTTGAAAGAAAACAGAGCTGTTTTTTGCAAAGTGCCTACCTGCAGATTTTGGCCTCTAGCTCAGCCGGCACCTAGGGAAACCTACCAAACCTGTGTATTTTTGAAAACTAGAGACCTAGGGGAATCCAAGATGGGGTGACTTGTGGGGCTCAGACCAGGTTCTGTTACCCAGAATCCTTTTCAAACCTCATATTTTGGCTAAAAAAATGCATTTTCCTCAAATTTCGGTGACAGAAAGTTCTGGAATCTGAGAGGAGCCACAAATTTCCTTCCACTCAGCGTTCCCCCAGGTGTCCCGATAAAAATGATACCTCACTTGTGTGGGTAGGCCTAGCACCCGAGACAGGAAACGCCCCAAAACGCAACGTGGACACATCCCATTTTTTTAAAGAAAACAGAGCTTTTTTTTGCAAAGTGCCTACCTGTAGATTTTGGCCTCTAGCTCAGCCGGCACCTAGGGAAACCTACCAAACCTGTGCATTTTTGAAAGCTAGAGACCTAGGGGAATCCAAGATGGGGTGACTTGTGGGGCTCTGACCAGGTTCGGTTACCCAGAATCCTTTGCAAACCTCAAATTTTGGCTAAAAAAATGCATTTTCCTCACATTTCGGTGACAGAAAGTTCTGGAATCTGAGAGGAGCCACAAATGTCCTTCCACCCAGCGTTCCCCTGTGTCTCCCGATAAAAATGATACCTCACTTGTGTGGTTAGGTCTAGCGGCCGCAACAGGACACACCCCAAAACACAACGTGGACACATCACAATTTTTCATTGAAAACAGTGCATACCTGTAGATTTTGGCCTCTAGCTCAGCCAGCACCTAGGGAAACCTACCAAACCTGTGCATTTCTGAAAACAAGAGACTTAGAGGAATCCAAGATGGGGTGACTTGTGGGGCTCTGACCAGGTTCTGTTACCCAGAATCCTTTGCAAACCTCAAATTTTGGCTAAACAAATGCATTTTCCTCACATTTCGGTGACAGAAAGTTCTGGAATCTGAGAGGAGCCACAAATTTCCTTCCACCCAGCGTTCCCCCAAGTCTCCCGATAAAAATGATACCTCACTTGTGTGGGTAGGCCTAGCGCCTGCGACAGGAAACGCCCCAAAACTCAACGTGGACACATCACAGAAAACAGAGCTGTTTTTTGCAAAGTGCCTACCTGTAGATTTTGGCCTCTAGCTCAGCCGGCACCTAGGGAAACCTACCAAACCTGTGCATTTTTGAAAACTAGAGACCTAGGGAAATTCCAAGATGGGGTGACTTGTGGGGCTCTGACCAGGTTCGGTTACCCAGAACCCTTTGCAAACCTCAAATTTTGGCCAAAAAAACACATTTTCCTCACATTTCGGTGACAGAAAGTTCTGGAATCTGAGAGGAGCCACAAATTTCCTTCCACCCAGCGTTTCCCAAGTCTCCCGATAAAAATGACACCTCACTTGTGTGGGTAGGCCTAGCGGCCACGACAGGACACACCCCAAAACACAAAGTGGACACATCCCATTTTTTGAAAGAAAACAGAGCAGTTTTTTGCAAAGTGCCTACCTGTAGATTTTGGCCTCTAGCTCAGCCGGCACCTAGGGAAACCTACCAAACCTGTGCATTTTTGAAAACTAGAGACCTAGGGGAATCCAAGATGGGGTGACTTGTGGGGCTCAGACCAGGTTCTGTTACCCAGAATCCTTTTCAAACCTCATATTTTGGCTAAAAAAATGCATTTTCCTCAAATTTCGGTGACAGAAAGTTCTGGAATCTGAGAGGAGCCACAAATTTCCTTCCACTCAGCGTTCCCCCAGGTGTCCCGATAAAAATGATACCTCACTTGTGTGGGTAGGCCTAGCACCCGAGACAGGAAACGCCCCAAAACGCAACGTGGACACATCCCATTTTTTTAAAGAAAACAGAGCTTTTTTTTGCAAAGTGCCTACCTGTAGATTTTGGCCTCTAGCTCAGCCGGCACCTAGGGAAACCTACCAAACCTGTGCATTTTTGAAAGCTAGAGACCTAGGGGAATCCAAGATGGGGTGACTTGTGGGGCTCTGACCAGGTTCGGTTACCCAGAATCCTTTGCAAACCTCAAATTTTGGCTAAAAAATGCATTTTCCTCACATTTCGGTGACAGAAAGTTCTGGAATCTGAGAGGAGCCACAAATGTCCTTCCAACCAGCGTTCCCCTGTGTCTCCCGATAAAAATGATACCTCACTTGTGTGGTTAGGTCTAGCGGCCGCAACAGGACACACCCCAAAACACAACGTGGACACATCACAATGTTTCATTGAAAACAGTGCATACCTGTAGATTTTGGCCTCTAGCTCAGCCAGCACCTAGGGAAACCTACCAAACCTGTGCATTTCTGAAAACTAGAGACTTAGAGGAATCCAAGATGGGGTGACTTGTGGGGCTCTGACCAGGTTCGGTTACCCAGAATCCTTTACAAACCTCAAATTTTGGCTAAAAAAATGCATTTTCCTCACATTTCGGTGACAGAAAGTTCTGGAATCTGAGAGGAGCCACAAATTTCCTTCCACCCAGCGTTCCCCCAAGTCTCCCGATAAAAATGATACCTCACTTGTGTGGGTAGGCCTAGCGCCTGCGACAGGAAACGCCCCAAAACTCAACGTGGACACATCACAGAAAACAGAGCTGTTTTTTGCAAAGTGCCTACCTGTAGATTTTGGCCTCTAGCTCAGCCGGCACCTAGGGAAACCTACCAAACCTGTGCATTTTTTAAAACTAGAGACCTAGGGAAATTCCAAGATGGGGTGACTTGTGGGGCTCTGACCAGGTTCGGTTACCCAGAACCCTTTGCAAACCTCAAATTTTGGCCAAAAAAACACATTTTCCTCACATTTCGGTGACAGAAAGTTCTGGAATCTGAGAGGAGCCACAAATTTCCTTCCACCCAGCGTTTCCCAAGTCTCCCGATAAAAATTACACCTCACTTGTGTGGGTAGGCCTAGCGGCCACGACAGGACGCACCCCAAAACACAAAGTGGACACATCCCATTTTTTGAAAGAAAACAGAGCTGTTTTTTGCAAAGTGCCTACCTGTAGATTTTGGCCTCTAGCTCAGCCGGCACCTAGGGAAACCTACCAAACCTGTGCATTTTTGAAAACTAGAGACCAAGGGGAATTCAAGATGAGGTGACCTGTGGGGCTCTGACAAGGTTCTGTTACCCAGAATCCTTTGCAAACCTCATGTTTTGGCTAAAAAAACGCATTTTCCTCACATTTCGGTGACAGAAAGTTCTGGAATCTGAGAGGAGCCACAAATTTCCTTCCACCCAGTGTTCCCCCAAGTCTCCCGATAAAGATGATACCTCACTTGTGTGGGTACGCCTAGCGCCCGAGACAGGAAACGCAACGTGGACACATCCCATTTTTTTAAAGAAAACAGAGCTTTTTTTTGCAAAATGCCTACCTGTAGATTTTGGCCTCTAGCTCAGCCGGCACCTAGGGAAACCTACCAAACCTGTGCATTTTTGAAAGCTAGAGACCTAGGGGAATCCAAGATGGGGTGACTTGTGGGGCTCTGACCAGGTTCGGTTACCCAGAATCCTTTACAAACCTCAAATTTTGGCTAAAAAAACGCATTTTCCTCACATTTTGGTGACAGAAAGTTCTGGAATCTGAGAGGAGCCACAAAT
The DNA here is from genome assembly GCF_031143425.1 of Pleurodeles waltl. NCBI lineage: Eukaryota > Metazoa > Chordata > Amphibia > Caudata > Salamandridae > Pleurodeles > Pleurodeles waltl. The sequence goes on along the minus strand of NW_027150404.1, from coordinate 352,408 downwards.
TTACTTCCACCCAGCGTTCCCCCGAGTCTCCCGATAAAAATGATACCTCACTTGTGTGGGTAGGTCTAGCGGCCGCAACAGGACACACCCCAAAACACAACGCGGACACATCACAATTTTTCATTGAAAACAGTGTATACCTGTAGATTTTGGACTCTAGCTCAGCCGGCACCTAGGGAAACCTACCAAACCTGTGCCTTTCTGAAAACTAGAGACTTAGAGGAATCCAAGATGGGGTGACTTGTGGGGCTCTGACCAGGTTCTGTTACCCAGAATCCTTTGCAAATCTCAAATTTTGGCTAAAAAAACGCATTTTCCTCACATTTCGGTGACAGAAAGTTCTGGAATCTGAGAGGAGCCACAAATTTCCTTCCACCCAGCGTTCCCCCAAGTCTCCCGATAAAAATGATACCTCACTTGTGTGGGTAGGCCTAGCGCCTGCGACAGGAAACGCCCCAAAACGCAACGTGGACACATCACAGAAAACAGAGCTGTTTTTTGCAAAGTGCCTACCTGTAGATTTTGGCCTCTAGCTCAGCCGGCACCTAGGGAAACCTACCAAACCTGTGCATTTTTGAAAACTAGAGACCTAGGGAAATTCCAAGATGGGGTGACTTGTGGGGCTCAGACCAGGTTCTGTTACCCAGAATCCTTTTCAAACCTCATATTTTGGCTAAAAAAATGCATTTTCCTCAAATTTCGGTGACAGAAAGTTCTGGAATCTGAGAGGAGCCACAAATTTCCTTCCACTCAGCGTTCCCCCAGGTGTCCCGATAAAAATGATACCTCACTTGTGTGGGTAGGCCTAGCACCCGAGACAGGAAACGCCCCAAAACGCAACGTGGACACATCCCATTTTTTTAAAGAAAACAGAGCTTTTTTTTGCAAAGTGCCTACCTGTAGATTTTGGCCTCTAGCTCAGCCGGCACCTAGGGAAACCTACCAAACCTGTGCATTTTTGAAAGCTAGAGACCTAGGGGAATCCAAGATGGGGTGACTTGTGGGGCTCTGACCAGGTTCGGTTACCCAGAATCCTTTGCAAACCTCAAATTTTGGCTAAAAAAATGCATTTTCCTCACATTTCGGTGACAGAAAGTTCTGGAATCTGAGAGGAGCCACAAATGTCCTTCCAACCAGCGTTCCCCTGTGTCTCCCGATAAAAATGATACCTCACTTGTGTGGTTAGGTCTAGCGGCCGCAACAGGACACACCCCAAAACACAACGTGGACACATCACAATGTTTCATTGAAAACAGTGCATACCTGTAGATTTTGGCCTCTAGCTCAGCCAGCACCTAGGGAAACCTACCAAACCTGTGCATTTCTGAAAACTAGAGACTTAGAGGAATCCAAGATGGGGTGACTTGTGGGGCTCTGACCAGGTTCGGTTACCCAGAATCCTTTACAAACCTCAAATTTTGGCTAAAAAAATGCATTTTCCTCACATTTCGGTGACAGAAAGTTCTGGAATCTGAGAGGAGCCACAAATTTCCTTCCACCCAGCGTTCCCCCAAGTCTCCCGATAAAAATGATACCTCACTTGTGTGGGTAGGCCTAGCGCCTGCGACAGGAAACGCCCCAAAACTCAACGTGGACACATCACAGAAAACAGAGCTGTTTTTTGCAAAGTGCCTACCTGTAGATTTTGGCCTCTAGCTCAGCCGGCACCTAGGGAAACCTACCAAACCTGTGCATTTTTTAAAACTAGAGACCTAGGGAAATTCCAAGATGGGGTGACTTGTGGGGCTCTGACCAGGTTCGGTTACCCAGAACCCTTTGCAAACCTCAAATTTTGGCCAAAAAAACACATTTTCCTCACATTTCGGTGACAGAAAGTTCTGGAATCTGAGAGGAGCCACAAATTTCCTTCCACCCAGCGTTTCCCAAGTCTCCCGATAAAAATTACACCTCACTTGTGTGGGTAGGCCTAGCGGCCACGACAGGACGCACCCCAAAACACAAAGTGGACACATCCCATTTTTTGAAAGAAAACAGAGCTGTTTTTTGCAAAGTGCCTACCTGTAGATTTTGGCCTCTAGCTCAGCCGGCACCTAGGGAAACCTACCAAACCTGTGCATTTTTGAAAACTAGAGACCAAGGGGAATTCAAGATGAGGTGACCTGTGGGGCTCTGACAAGGTTCTGTTACCCAGAATCCTTTGCAAACCTCATGTTTTGGCTAAAAAAACGCATTTTCCTCACATTTCGGTGACAGAAAGTTCTGGAATCTGAGAGGAGCCACAAATTTCCTTCCACCCAGTGTTCCCCCAAGTCTCCCGATAAAGATGATACCTCACTTGTGTGGGTACGCCTAGCGCCCGAGACAGGAAACGCAACGTGGACACATCCCATTTTTTTAAAGAAAACAGAGCTTTTTTTTGCAAAATGCCTACCTGTAGATTTTGGCCTCTAGCTCAGCCGGCACCTAGGGAAACCTACCAAACCTGTGCATTTTTGAAAGCTAGAGACCTAGGGGAATCCAAGATGGGGTGACTTGTGGGGCTCTGACCAGGTTCGGTTACCCAGAATCCTTTACAAACCTCAAATTTTGGCTAAAAAAACGCATTTTCCTCACATTTTGGTGACAGAAAGTTCTGGAATCTGAGAGGAGCCACAAATTTACTTCCACCCAGCGTTCCCCCGAGTCTCCCGATAAAAATGATACCTCACTTGTGTGGGTAGGTCTAGCGGCCGCAACAGGACACACCCCAAAACACAACGCGGACACATCACAATTTTTCATTGAAAACAGTGTATACCTGTAGATTTTGGACTCTAGCTCAGCCGGCACCTAGGGAAACCTACCAAACCTGTGCCTTTCTGAAAACTAGAGACTTAGAGGAATCCAAGATGGGGTGACTTGTGGGGCTCTGACCAGGTTCTGTTACCCAGAATCCTTTGCAAATCTCAAATTTTGGCTAAAAAAACGCATTTTCCTCACATTTCGGTGACAGAAAGTTCTGGAATCTGAGAGGAGCCACAAATTTCCTTCCACCCAGCGTTCCCCCAAGTCTCCCGATAAAAATGATACCTCACTTGTGTGGGTAGGCCTAGCGCCTGCGACAGGAAACGCCCCAAAACGCAACGTGGACACATCACAGAAAACAGAGCTGTTTTTTGCAAAGTGCCTACCTGTAGATTTTGGCCTCTAGCTCAGCCGGCACCTAGGGAAACCTACCAAACCTGTGCATTTTTGAAAACTAGAGACCTAGGGAAATTCCAAGATGGGGTGACTTGTGGGGCTCTGACCAGGTTCGGTTACCCAGAACCCTTTGCAAACCTCAAATTTTGGCCAAAAAAACACATTTTCCTCACATTTCGGTGACAGAAAGTTGTGGAATCTGAGAGGAGCCACAAATTTCCTTCCACCCAGCGTTTCCCAAGTCTCCCGATAAAAATGACACCTCACTTGTGTGGGTAGGCCTAGCGGCCACGACAGGACACACCCCAAAACACAAAGTGGACACATCCCATTTTTTGAAAGAAAACAGAGCTGTTTTTTGCAAAGTGCCTACCTGTAGATTTTGGCCTCTAGCTCAGCCGGCACCTAGGGAAACCTACCAAACCTGTGCATTTTTGAAAACTAGAGACCTAGGGGAATCCAAGATGAGGTGACTTGTGGGGCTCTGACCATGTTCTGTTACCCAGAATCCTTTGCAAACCTCATATTTTGGCTAAAAAAACGCATTTTCCTCACATTTCGGTGACAGAAAGTTCTGGAATCTGAGAGGAGCCACAAATTTCCTTCCACCCAGCGTTCCCCCAAGTCTCCCGATAAAGATGATACCTCACTTGTGTGGGTAGGCCTAGCGCCCGTGACAGGAAACGCCCTGAAACGCAACGTGGACACATCCCATTTTTTGAAAGAAAACAGAGCTGTTTTTTGCAAAGTGCCTACCTGTAGATTTTGGCCTCTAGATCAGCCGGCACCTAGGGAAACCTACCAAACCTGTGTATTTTTGAAAACTAGAGACCTAGGGGAATCCAAGATGGGGTGACTTGTGGGGCTCTGACCAGGTTCTGTTACCCAGAATCCTTTTCAAACCTCATATTTTGGCTCAAAAAACACATATTCCTCAAATTTCGGTGACAGAAAGTTCTGGAATCTGAGAGGAGCCACAAATTTCCTTCCACTCAGCGTTCCCCCAAGTGTCCCGATAAAAATGATACCTCACTTGTGTGGGTAGGCCTAGCACCCGAGACAGGAAACGCCCCAAAACGCAACGTGGACACATCCCATTTTTTTAAAGAAAACAGAGCTTTTTTTTGCAAAGTGCCTACCTGTAGATTTTGGCCTCTAGCTCAGCCGGCACCTAGGGAAACCTACCAAACCTGTGCATTTTTGAAAACTAGAGACCTAGGGGAATCCAAGATGGGGTGACTTGTGGGGCTCTGACCAGGTTCGGTTACCCAGAATCCTTTACAAACCTCAAATTTTGGCTAAAAAAACGCATTTTCCTCACATTTTGGTGACAGAAAGTTCTGGAATCTGAGAGGAGCCACAAATTTCCTTCCACCCAGCGTTCCCCCGAGTCTCCCGATAAAAATGATACCTCACTTGTGTGGGTAGGTCTAGCGGCCGCAACAGGACACACCCCAAAACACAACGCGGACACATCACAATTTTTCATTGAAAACAGTGTATACCTGTAGATTTTGGACTCTAGCTCAGCCGGCACCTAGGGAAACCTACCAAACCTGTGCCTTTCTGAAAACTAGAGACTTAGAGGAATCCAAGATGGGGTGACTTGTGGGGCTCTGACCAGGTTCTGTTACCCAGAATCCTTTGCAAACCTCAAATTTTGGCTAAAAAAACGCATTTTCCTCACATTTCGGTGACAGAAAGTTCTGGAATCTGAGAGGAGCCACAAATTTCCTTCCACCCAGCGTTCCCCCAAGTCTCCCGATAAAAATGATACCTCACTTGTGTGGGTAGGCCTAGCGCCTGCGACAGGAAACGCCCCAAAACGCAACGTGGACACATCACAGAAAACAGAGCTGTTTTTTGCAAAGTGCCTACCTGTAGATTTTGGCCTCTAGCTCAGCCGGCACCTAGGGAAACCTACCAAACCTGTGCATTTTTGAAAACTAGAGACCTAGGGGAATCCAAGATGGGGTGACTTGTGGGGCTCAGACCAGGTTCTGTTACCCAGAATCCTTTTCAAACCTCATATTTTGGCTAAAAAAATGCATTTTCCTCAAATTTCGGTGACAGAAAGTTCTGGAATCTGAGAGGAGCCACAAATTTCCTTCCACTCAGCGTTCCCCCAGGTGTCCCGATAAAAATGATACCTCACTTGTGTGGGTAGGCCTAGCACCCGAGACAGGAAACGCCCCAAAACGCAACGTGGACACATCCCATTTTTTTAAAGAAAACAGAGCTTTTTTTTGCAAAGTGCCTACCTGTAGATTTTGGCCTCTAGCTCAGCCGGCACCTAGGGAAACCTACCAAACCTGTGCATTTTTGAAAGCTAGAGACCTAGGGGAATCCAAGATGGGGTGACTTGTGGGGCTCTGACCAGGTTCGGTTACCCAGAATCCTTTGCAAACCTCAAATTTTGGCTAAAAAAATGCATTTTCCTCACATTTCGGTGACAGAAAGTTCTGGAATCTGAGAGGAGCCACAAATGTCCTTCCAACCAGCGTTCCCCTGTGTCTCCCGATAAAAATGATACCTCACTTGTGTGGTTAGGTCTAGCGGCCGCAACAGGACACACCCCAAAACACAACGTGGACACATCACAATGTTTCATTGAAAACAGTGCATACCTGTAGATTTTGGCCTCTAGCTCAGCCAGCACCTAGGGAAACCTACCAAACCTGTGCATTTCTGAAAACTAGAGACTTAGAGGAATCCAAGATGGGGTGACTTGTGGGGCTCTGACCAGGTTCGGTTACCCAGAATCCTTTACAAACCTCAAATTTTGGCTAAAAAAATGCATTTTCCTCACATTTCGGTGACAGAAAGTTCTGGAATCTGAGAGGAGCCACAAATTTCCTTCCACCCAGCGTTCCCCCAAGTCTCCCGATAAAAATGATACCTCACTTGTGTGGGTAGGCCTAGCGCCTGCGACAGGAAACGCCCCAAAACTCAACGTGGACACATCACAGAAAACAGAGCTGTTTTTTGCAAAGTGCCTACCTGTAGATTTTGGCCTCTAGCTCAGCCGGCACCTAGGGAAACCTACCAAACCTGTGCATTTTTTAAAACTAGAGACCTAGGGAAATTCCAAGATGGGGTGACTTGTGGGGCTCTGACCAGGTTCGGTTACCCAGAACCCTTTGCAAACCTCAAATTTTGGCCAAAAAAACACATTTTCCTCACATTTCGGTGACAGAAAGTTCTGGAATCTGAGAGGAGCCACAAATTTCCTTCCACCCAGCGTTTCCCAAGTCTCCCGATAAAAATTACACCTCACTTGTGTGGGTAGGCCTAGCGGCCACGACAGGACGCACCCCAAAACACAAAGTGGACACATCCCATTTTTTGAAAGAAAACAGAGCTGTTTTTTGCAAAGTGCCTACCTGTAGATTTTGGCCTCTAGCTCAGCCGGCACCTAGGGAAACCTACCAAACCTGTGCATTTTTGAAAACTAGAGACCAAGGGGAATTCAAGATGAGGTGACCTGTGGGGCTCTGACAAGGTTCTGTTACCCAGAATCCTTTGCAAACCTCATGTTTTGGCTAAAAAAACGCATTTTCCTCACATTTCGGTGACAGAAAGTTCTGGAATCTGAGAGGAGCCACAAATTTCCTTCCACCCAGTGTTCCCCCAAGTCTCCCGATAAAGATGATACCTCACTTGTGTGGGTACGCCTAGCGCCCGAGACAGGAAACGCAACGTGGACACATCCCATTTTTTTAAAGAAAACAGAGCTTTTTTTTGCAAAATGCCTACCTGTAGATTTTGGCCTCTAGCTCAGCCGGCACCTAGGGAAACCTACCAAACCTGTGCATTTTTGAAAGCTAGAGACCTAGGGGAATCCAAGATGGGGTGACTTGTGGGGCTCTGACCAGGTTCGGTTACCCAGAATCCTTTACAAACCTCAAATTTTGGCTAAAAAAACGCATTTTCCTCACATTTTGGTGACAGAAAGTTCTGGAATCTGAGAGGAGCCACAAATTTACTTCCACCCAGCGTTCCCCCGAGTCTCCCGATAAAAATGATACCTCACTTGTGTGGGTAGGTCTAGCGGCCGCAACAGGACACACCCCAAAACACAACGCGGACACATCACAATTTTTCATTGAAAACAGTGTATACCTGTAGATTTTGGACTCTAGCTCAGCCGGCACCTAGGGAAACCTACCAAACCTGTGCCTTTCTGAAAACTAGAGACTTAGAGGAATCCAAGATGGGGTGACTTGTGGGGCTCTGACCAGGTTCTGTTACCCAGAATCCTTTGCAAATCTCAAATTTTGGCTAAAAAAACGCATTTTCCTCACATTTCGGTGACAGAAAGTTCTGGAATCTGAGAGGAGCCACAAATTTCCTTCCACCCAGCGTTCCCCCAAGTCTCCCGATAAAAATGATACCTCACTTGTGTGGGTAGGCCTAGCGCCTGCGACAGGAAACGCCCCAAAACGCAACGTGGACACATCACAGAAAACAGAGCTGTTTTTTGCAAAGTGCCTACCTGTAGATTTTGGCCTCTAGCTCAGCCGGCACCTAGGGAAACCTACCAAACCTGTGCATTTTTGAAAACTAGAGACCTAGGGAAATTCCAAGATGGGGTGACTTGTGGGGCTCAGACCAGGTTCTGTTACCCAGAATCCTTTTCAAACCTCATATTTTGGCTAAAAAAATGCATTTTCCTCAAATTTCGGTGACAGAAAGTTCTGGAATCTGAGAGGAGCCACAAATTTCCTTCCACTCAGCGTTCCCCCAGGTGTCCCGATAAAAATGATACCTCACTTGTGTGGGTAGGCCTAGCACCCGAGACAGGAAACGCCCCAAAACGCAACGTGGACACATCCCATTTTTTTAAAGAAAACAGAGCTTTTTTTTGCAAAGTGCCTACCTGTAGATTTTGGCCTCTAGCTCAGCCGGCACCTAGGGAAACCTACCAAACCTGTGCATTTTTGAAAGCTAGAGACCTAGGGGAATCCAAGATGGGGTGACTTGTGGGGCTCTGACCAGGTTCGGTTACCCAGAATCCTTTGCAAACCTCAAATTTTGGCTAAAAAAATGCATTTTCCTCACATTTCGGTGACAGAAAGTTCTGGAATCTGAGAGGAGCCACAAATGTCCTTCCAACCAGCGTTCCCCTGTGTCTCCCGATAAAAATGATACCTCACTTGTGTGGTTAGGTCTAGCGGCCGCAACAGGACACACCCCAAAACACAACGTGGACACATCACAATGTTTCATTGAAAACAGTGCATACCTGTAGATTTTGGCCTCTAGCTCAGCCAGCACCTAGGGAAACCTACCAAACCTGTGCATTTCTGAAAACTAGAGACTTAGAGGAATCCAAGATGGGGTGACTTGTGGGGCTCTGACCAGGTTCGGTTACCCAGAATCCTTTACAAACCTCAAATTTTGGCTAAAAAAATGCATTTTCCTCACATTTCGGTGACAGAAAGTTCTGGAATCTGAGAGGAGCCACAAATTTCCTTCCACCCAGCGTTCCCCCAAGTCTCCCGATAAAAATGATACCTCACTTGTGTGGGTAGGCCTAGCGCCTGCGACAGGAAACGCCCCAAAACTCAACGTGGACACATCACAGAAAACAGAGCTGTTTTTTGCAAAGTGCCTACCTGTAGATTTTGGCCTCTAGCTCAGCCGGCACCTAGGGAAACCTACCAAACCTGTGCATTTTTTAAAACTAGAGACCTAGGGAAATTCCAAGATGGGGTGACTTGTGGGGCTCTGACCAGGTTCGGTTACCCAGAACCCTTTGCAAACCTCAAATTTTGGCCAAAAAAACACATTTTCCTCACATTTCGGTGACAGAAAGTTCTGGAATCTGAGAGGAGCCACAAATTTCCTTCCACCCAGCGTTTCCCAAGTCTCCCGATAAAAATTACACCTCACTTGTGTGGGTAGGCCTAGCGGCCACGACAGGACGCACCCCAAAACACAAAGTGGACACATCCCATTTTTTGAAAGAAAACAGAGCTGTTTTTTGCAAAGTGCCTACCTGTAGATTTTGGCCTCTAGCTCAGCCGGCACCTAGGGAAACCTACCAAACCTGTGCATTTTTGAAAACTAGAGACCAAGGGGAATTCAAGATGAGGTGACCTGTGGGGCTCTGACAAGGTTCTGTTACCCAGAATCCTTTGCAAACCTCATGTTTTGGCTAAAAAAACGCATTTTCCTCACATTTCGGTGACAGAAAGTTCTGGAATCTGAGAGGAGCCACAAATTTCCTTCCACCCAGTGTTCCCCCAAGTCTCCCGATAAAGATGATACCTCACTTGTGTGGGTACGCCTAGCGCCCGAGACAGGAAACGCAACGTGGACACATCCCATTTTTTTAAAGAAAACAGAGCTTTTTTTTGCAAAATGCCTACCTGTAGATTTTGGCCTCTAGCTCAGCCGGCACCTAGGGAAACCTACCAAACCTGTGCATTTTTGAAAGCTAGAGACCTAGGGGAATCCAAGATGGGGTGACTTGTGGGGCTCTGACCAGGTTCGGTTACCCAGAATCCTTTACAAACCTCAAATTTTGGCTAAAAAAACGCATTTTCCTCACATTTTGGTGACAGAAAGTTCTGGAATCTGAGAGGAGCCACAAATTTACTTCCACCCAGCGTTCCCCCGAGTCTCCCGATAAAAATGATACCTCACTTGTGTGGGTAGGTCTAGCGGCCGCAACAGGACACACCCCAAAACACAACGCGGACACATCACAATTTTTCATTGAAAACAGTGTATACCTGTAGATTTTGGACTCTAGCTCAGCCGGCACCTAGGGAAACCTACCAAACCTGTGCCTTTCTGAAAACTAGAGACTTAGAGGAATCCAAGATGGGGTGACTTGTGGGGCTCTGACCAGGTTCTGTTACCCAGAATCCTTTGCAAATCTCAAATTTTGGCTAAAAAAACGCATTTTCCTCACATTTCGGTGACAGAAAGTTCTGGAATCTGAGAGGAGCCACAAATTTCCTTCCACCCAGCGTTCCCCCAAGTCTCCCGATAAAAATGATACCTCACTTGTGTGGGTAGGCCTAGCGCCTGCGACAGGAAACGCCCCAAAACGCAACGTGGACACATCACAGAAAACAGAGCTGTTTTTTGCAAAGTGCCTACCTGTAGATTTTGGCCTCTAGCTCAGCCGGCACCTAGGGAAACCTACCAAACCTGTGCATTTTTGAAAACTAGAGACCTAGGGAAATTCCAAGATGGGGTGACTTGTGGGGCTCTGACCAGGTTCGGTTACCCAGAACCCTTTGCAAACCTCAAATTTTGGCCAAAAAAACACATTTTCCTCACATTTCGGTGACAGAAAGTTGTGGAATCTGAGAGGAGCCACAAATTTCCTTCCACCCAGCGTTTCCCAAGTCTCCCGATAAAAATGACACCTCACTTGTGTGGGTAGGCCTAGCGGCCACGACAGGACACACCCCAAAACACAAAGTGGACACATCCCATTTTTTGAAAGAAAACAGAGCTGTTTTTTGCAAAGTGCCTACCTGTAGATTTTGGCCTCTAGCTCAGCCGGCACCTAGGGAAACCTACCAAACCTGTGCATTTTTGAAAACTAGAGACCTAGGGGAATCCAAGATGAGGTGACTTGTGGGGCTCTGACCATGTTCTGTTACCCAGAATCCTTTGCAAACCTCATATTTTGGCTAAAAAAACGCATTTTCCTCACATTTCGGTGACAGAAAGTTCTGGAATCTGAGAGGAGCCACAAATTTCCTTCCACCCAGCGTTCCCCCAAGTCTCCCGATAAAGATGATACCTCACTTGTGTGGGTACGCCTAGCGCCCGAGACAGGAAACGCAACGTGGACACATCCCATTTTTTTAAAGAAAACACAGCTTTTTTTTGCAAAGTGCCTACCTGTAGATTTTGGCCTCTAGCTCAGCCGGTACCTAGGGAAACCTACCAAACCTGTGCATTTTTGAAAACTAGAGACCTAGGGGAATCAAAGATGGGGTGACTTGTGGGGCTCTGACCAGGTTCTGTTACCCAGAATCCTTTGCAAACCTCAAATTTTGGCTAAAAAAACACATTTTCCTCACATTTCGGTGACAGAAAGTTCTGGAATCTGAGAGGAGCCACAAATTTGCTTCCACCCAGCATTCCCCCAAGTCTCCTGATAAAAATTATACCTCACTTGTGTGGGTAGGCCTAGCGCCCGTGACAGGAAACGCCCTGAAACGCAACGTGGACACATCCCATTTTTTGAAAGAAAACAGAGCTGTTTTTTGCAAAGTGCCTACCTGTAGATTTTGGCCTCTAGATCAGCCGGCACCTAGGGAAACCTACCAAACCTGTGTATTTTTGAAAACTAGAGACCTAGGGGAATCCAAGATGGGGTGACTTGTGGGGCTCTGACCAGGTTCTGTTACCCAGAATCCTTTTCAAACCTCATATTTTGGCTCAAAAAACACATATTCCTCAAATTTCGGTGACAGAAAGTTCTGGAATCTGAGAGGAGCCACAAATTTCCTTCCACTCAGCGTTCCCCCAAGTGTCCCGATAAAAATGATACCTCACTTGTGTGGGTAGGCCTAGCACCCGAGACAGGAAACGCCCCAAAACGCAACGTGGACACATCCCATTTTTTTAAAGAAAACAGAGCTTTTTTTTGCAAAGTGCCTACCTGTAGATTTTGGCCTCTAGCTCAGCCGGCACCTAGGGAAACCTACCAAACCTGTGCATTTTTGAAAACTAGAGACCTAGGGGAATCCAAGATGGGGTGACTTGTGGGGCTCTGACCAGGTTCGGTTACCCAGAATCCTTTACAAACCTCAAATTTTGGCTAAAAAAACGCATTTTCCTCACATTTTGGTGACAGAAAGTTCTGGAATCTGAGAGGAGCCACAAATTTCCTTCCACCCAGCGTTCCCCCGAGTCTCCCGATAAAAATGATACCTCACTTGTGTGGGTAGGTCTAGCGGCCGCAACAGGACACACCCCAAAACACAACGCGGACACATCACAATTTTTCATTGAAAACAGTGTATACCTGTAGATTTTGGACTCTAGCTCAGCCGGCACCTAGGGAAACCTACCAAACCTGTGCCTTTCTGAAAACTAGAGACTTAGAGGAATCCAAGATGGGGTGACTTGTGGGGCTCTGACCAGGTTCTGTTACCCAGAATCCTTTGCAAACCTCAAATTTTGGCTAAAAAAACGCATTTTCCTCACATTTCGGTGACAGAAAGTTCTGGAATCTGAGAGGAGCCACAAATTTCCTTCCACCCAGCGTTCCCCCAAGTCTCCCGATAAAAATGATACCTCACTTGTGTGGGTAGGCCTAGCGCCTGCGACAGGAAACGCCCCAAAACGCAACGTGGACACATCACAGAAAACAGAGCTGTTTTTTGCAAAGTGCCTACCTGTAGATTTTGGCCTCTAGCTCAGCCGGCACCTAGGGAAACCTACCAAACCTGTGCATTTTTGAAAACTAGAGACCTAGGGAAATTCCAAGATGGGGTGACTTGTGGGGCTCTGACCAGGTTCGGTTACCCAGAACCCTTTGCAAACCTCAAATTTTGGCCAAAAAAACAAATTTTCCTCACATTTCGGTGACAGAAAGTTGTGGAATCTGAGAGGAGCCACAAATTTCCTTCCACCCAGCGTTTCCCAAGTCTCCCGATAAAAATGACACCTCACTTGTGTGGGTAGGCCTAGCGGCCACGACAGGACACACCCCAAAACACAAAGTGGACACATCCCATTTTTTGAAAGAAAACAGAGCTGTTTTTTGCAAAGTGCCTACCTGTAGATTTTGGCCTCTAGCTCAGCCGGCACCTAGGGAAACCTACCAAACCTGTGCATTTTTGAAAACTAGAGACCTAGGGGAATCCAAGATGAGGTGACTTGTGGGGCTCTGACCATGTTCTGTTACCCAGAATCCTTTGCAAACCTCATATTTTGGCTAAAAAAACGCATTTTCCTCACATTTCGGTGACAGAAAGTTCTGGAATCTGAGAGGAGCCACAAATTTCCTTCCACCCAGCGTTCCCCCAAGTCTCCCGATAAAGATGATACCTCACTTGTGTGGGTACGCCTAGCGCCCGAGACAGGAAACGCAACGTGGACACATCCCATTTTTTTAAAGAAAACACAGCTTTTTTTTGCAAAGTGCCTACCTGTAGATTTTGGCCTCTAGCTCAGCCGGTACCTAGGGAAACCTACCAAACCTGTGCATTTTTGAAAACTAGAGACCTAGGGGAATCAAAGATGGGGTGACTTGTGGGGCTCTGACCAGGTTCTGTTACCCAGAATCCTTTGCAAACCTCAAATTTTGGCTAAAAAAACACATTTTCCTCACATTTCGGTGACAGAAAGTTCTGGAATCTGAGAGGAGCCACAAATTTCCTTCCACCCAGCATTCCCCCAAGTCTCCCGATAAAAATGATACCTCACTTGTGTGGGTAGGCCTAGCGCCTACGACAGAAAACGCCCCAAAACGCAACGTGGACACATCCCATTTTTTTAAAGAAAACAGCTGTTTTTTGGCAAAGTGCCTACCTGTAGATTTTGGCCTCTAGCTCAGCCGGCACCTAGGGCAACCTACCAAACCTGTGCATTTTTGAAAACTAGAGACCTAGGGGAATCCAAGATGGGGTGACTTGTGGGGCTCTGACCAGGTTCTGTTACCCAGAATCCTTTTCAAACCTCAAAATCTGGCTAAAAAAACACATTTTCCTCACATTTCGGTGACAGAAAGTTCTGGAATCTGAGAGGAGCCACAAATTTGCTTCCACCCAGCATTCCCCCAAGTCTCCTGATAAAAATGATACCTCACTTGTGTGGGTAGGCCTAGCGCCCGTGACAGGAAACGCCCCAAAACACAACGTGGACACATCACAGAAAACAGAGCTGTTTTTTGCAAAGTGCCTACCTGTAGATTTTGGCCTCTAGCTCAGCCGGCACCTAGGGAAACCTACCAAGCCTGTGCATTTTCTAAAACTAGAGACCAAGGGGGATCCAAGATGGGGTGACTTGTGGGGCTCTGACCAGGTTCTGTTACCCAGAATCCTTTGCAAACCTCAAATTTTGGCTAAAAAAACACATTTTCCTCACATTTCGGTGACAGAAAGTTCTGGAATCTGAGAGGAGCCACAAATTTGCTTCCACCCAGCATTCCCCCAAGTCTCCTGATAAAAATGATACCTCACTTGTGTGGGTAGGCCTAGCGCCCGTGACAGGAAACGCCCCAAAACACAACGTGGACACATCACAGAAAACAGAGCTGTTTTTTGCAAAGTGCCTACCTGTAGATTTTGGCCTCTAGCTCAGCCGGCACCTAGGGCAACCTACCAAACCTGTGCATTTTTGAAAACTAGAGACCTAGGGGAATCCAAGATGGGGTGACTTGTGGGGCTCTGACCAGGTTCTGTTACCCAGAATCCTTTTCAAACCTCAAAATCTGGCTAAAAAAACACATTTTCCTCACATTTCGGTGACAGAAAGTTCTGGAATCTGAGAGGAGCCACAAATTTGCTTCCACCCAGCATTCCCCCAAGTCTCCTGATAAAAATGATACCTCACTTGTGTGGGTAGGCCTAGCGCCCGTGACAGGAAACGCCCCAAAACACAACGTGGACACATCACAGAAAACAGAGCTGTTTTTTGCAAAGTGCCTACCTGTAGATTTTGGCCTCTGGCTCAGCCGGCACCTAGGGAAACCTACCAAGCCTGTGCATTTTCTAAAACTAGAGACCAAGGGGGATCCAAGATGGGGTGACTTGTGGGGCTCTGACCAGGTTCTGTTACCCAGAATCCTTTGCAAACCTCAAATTTTGGCTAAAAAAACACATTTTCCTCACATTTCGGTGACAGAAAGTTCTGGAATCTGAGAGGAGCCACAAATTTGCTTCCACCCAGCATTCCCCCAAGTCTCCTGATAAAAATGATACCTCACTTGTGTGGGTAGGCCTAGCGCCCGTGACAGGAAACGCCCCAAAACACAACGTGGACACATCACAGAAAACAGAGCTGTTTTTTGCAAAGTGCCTACCTGTAGATTTTGGCCTCTGGCTCAGCCGGCACCTAGGGAAACCTACCAAGCCTGTGCATTTTCTAAAACTAGAGACCAAGGGGGATCCAAGATGGGGTGACTTGTGGGGCTCTGACCAGGTTCTGTTACCCAGAATCCTTTGCAAACCTCAAATTTTGGATAAAAAAAAACATTTTCCTCACATTTCGGTGAAAGAAAGTTCTGGAATCTGAGAGGAGCCACAAATTTCCTTCCACCCAGCGTTCCCCCAAGTCTCCCGATAAAAATTATACCTCACTTGTGTGGGTAGGCCTAGCGCCCGTGACAGGAAACGCCCTAAAACGCAACGTGGACACATCCCATTTTTTGAAAGAAAACAGAGCTGTTTTTTGCAAAGTGCCTACCTGCAGATTTTGGCCTCTAGCTCAGCCGGCACCTAGGGAAACCTACCAAACCTGTGTATTTTTGAAAACTAGAGACCTAGGGGAATCCAAGATGGGGTGACTTGTGGGGCTCAGACCAGGTTCTGTTACCCAGAATCCTTTTCAAACCTCATATTTTGGCTAAAAAAATGCATTTTCCTCAAATTTCGGTGACAGAAAGTTCTGGAATCTGAGAGGAGCCACAAATTTCCTTCCACTCAGCGTTCCCCCAGGTGTCCCGATAAAAATGATACCTCACTTGTGTGGGTAGGCCTAGCACCCGAGACAGGAAACGCCCCAAAACGCAACGTGGACACATCCCATTTTTTTAAAGAAAACAGAGCTTTTTTTTGCAAAGTGCCTACCTGTAGATTTTGGCCTCTAGCTCAGCCGGCACCTAGGGAAACCTACCAAACCTGTGCATTTATTAAAGCTAGAGACCTAGGGGAATCCAAGATGGGGTGACTTGTGGGGCTCTGACCAGGTTCGGTTACCCAGAATCCTTTGCAAACCTCAAATTTTGGCTAAAAAAATGCATTTTCCTCACATTTCGGTGACAGAAAGTTCTGGAATCTGAGAGGAGCCACAAATGTTCTTCCACCCAGCGTTCCCCTGTGTCTCCCGATAAAAATGATACCTCACTTGTGTGGTTAGGTCTAGCGGCCGCAACAGGACACACCCCAAAACACAACGTGGACACATCACAATTTTTCATTGAAAACAGTGCATACCTGTAGATTTTGGCCTCTAGCTCAGCCAGCACCTAGGGAAACCTACCAAACCTGTGCATTTCTGAAAACTAGAGACTTAGAGGAATCCAAGATGGGGTGACTTGTGGGGCTCTGACCAGGTTCTGTTACCCAGAATCCTTTGCAAACCTCAAATTTTGGCTAAAAAAATGCATTTTCCTCACATTTCGGTGACAGAAAGTTCTGGAATCTGAGAGGAGACACAAATTTCCTTCCACCCAGCGTTCCCCCAAGTCTCCCGATAAAAATGATACCTCACTTGTGTGGGTAGGCCTAGCGCCTGCGACAGGAAACGCCCCAAAACTCAACGTGGACACATCACAGAAAACAGAGCTGTTTTTTGCAAAGTGCCTACCTGTAGATTTTGGCCTCTAGCTCAGCCGGCACCTAGGGAAACCTACCAAACCTGTGCATTTTTGAAAACTAGAGACCTAGGGAAATTCCAAGATGGGGTGACTTGTGGGGCTCTGACCAGGTTCGGTTACCCAGAACCCTTTGCAAACCTCAAATTTTGGCCAAAAAAACACATTTTCCTCACATTTCGGTGACAGAAAGTTCTGGAATCTGAGAGGAGCCACAAATTTCCTTCCACCCAGCGTTTCCCAAGTCTCCCGATAAAAATGACACCTCACTTGTGTGGGTAGGCCTAGCGGCCACGACAGGACACACCCCAAAACACAAAGTGGACACATCCCATTTTTTGAAAGAAAACAGAGCAGTTTTTTGCAAAGTGCCTACCTGTAGATTTTGGCCTCTAGCTCAGCCGGCACCTAGGGAAACCTACCAAACCTGTGCATTTTTGAAAACTAGAGACCTAGGGGAATCCAAGATGGGGTGACTTGTGGGGCTCAGACCAGGTTCTGTTACCCAGAATCCTTTTCAAACCTCATATTTTGGCTAAAAAAATGCATTTTCCTCAAATTTCGGTGACAGAAAGTTCTGGAATCTGAGAGGAGCCACAAATTTCCTTCCACTCAGCGTTCCCCCAGGTGTCCCGATAAAAATGATACCTCACTTGTGTGGGTAGGCCTAGCACCCGAGACAGGAAACGCCCCAAAACGCAACGTGGACACATCCCATTTTTTTAAAGAAAACAGAGCTTTTTTTTGCAAAGTGCCTACCTGTAGATTTTGGCCTCTAGCTCAGCCGGCACCTAGGGAAACCTACCAAACCTGTGCATTTTTGAAAGCTAGAGACCTAGGGGAATCCAAGATGGGGTGACTTGTGGGGCTCTGACCAGGTTCGGTTACCCAGAATCCTTTGCAAACCTCAAATTTTGGCTAAAAAAATGCATTTTCCTCACATTTCGGTGACAGAAAGTTCTGGAATCTGAGAGGAGCCACAAATGTCCTTCCAACCAGCGTTCCCCTGTGTCTCCCGATAAAAATGATACCTCACTTGTGTGGTTAGGTCTAGCGGCCGCAACACGACACACCCCAAAACACAACGTGGACACATCACAATGTTTCATTGAAAACAGTGCATACCTGTAGATTTTGGCCTCTAGCTCAGCCAGCACCTAGGGAAACCTACCAAACCTGTGCATTTCTGAAAACTAGAGACTTAGAGGAATCCAAGATGGGGTGACTTGTGGGGCTCTGACCAGGTTCGGTTACCCAGAATCCTTTACAAACCTCAAATTTTGGCTAAAAAAATGCATTTTCCTCACATTTCGGTGACAGAAAGTTCTGGAATCTGAGAGGAGCCACAAATTTCCTTCCACCCAGCGTTCCCCCAAGTCTCCCGATAAAAATGATACCTCACTTGTGTGGGTAGGCCTAGCGCCTGCGACAGGAAACGCCCCAAAACTCAACGTGGACACATCACAGAAAACAGAGCTGTTTTTTGCAAAGTGCCTACCTGTAGATTTTGGCCTCTAGCTCAGCCGGCACCTAGGGAAACCTACCAAACCTGTGCATTTTTTAAAACTAGAGACCTAGGGAAATTCCAAGATGGGGTGACTTGTGGGGCTCTGACCAGGTTCGGTTACCCAGAACCCTTTGCAAACCTCAAATTTTGGCCAAAAAAACACATTTTCCTCACATTTCGGTGACAGAAAGTTCTGGAATCTGAGAGGAGCCACAAATATCCTTCCACCCAGCGTTTCCCAAGTCTCCCGATAAAAATTACACCTCACTTGTGTGGGTAGGCCTAGCGGCCACGACAAGACGCACCCCAAAACACAAAGTGGACACATCCCATTTTTTGAAAGAAAACAGAGCTGTTTTTTGCAAAGTGCCTACCTGTAGATTTTGGCCTCTAGCTCAGCCGGCACCTAGGGAAACCTACCAAACCTGTGCATTTTTGAAAACTAGAGACCAAGGGGAATTCAAGATGAGGTGACTTGTGGGGCTCTGACAAGGTTCTGTTACCCAGAATCCTTTGCAAACCTCATGTTTTGGCTAAAAAAACGCATTTTCCTCACATTTCGGTGACAGAAAGTTCTGGAATCTGAGAGGAGCCACAAATTTCCTTCCACCCAGCGTTCCCCCAAGTCTCCCGATAAAGATGATACCTCACTTGTGTGGGTACGCCTAGCGCCCGAGACAGGAAACGCAACGTGGACACATCCCATTTTTTTTAAGAAAACACAGCTTTTTTTTGCAAAGTGCCTACCTGTAGATTTTGGCCTCTAGCTCAGCCGGTACCTAGGGAAACCTACCAAACCTGTGCATTTTTTAAAACTAGAGACCTAGGGGAATCTAAGATGGGGTGACTTGTGGGGCTCTGACCAGGTTCTGTTACCCAGAATCCTTTGCAAACCTCAAATTTTGCCTAACAAAACACATTTTCCTCACATTTCGGTGACAGAAAGTTCTGGAATCTGAGAGGAGCCACAAATTTCCTTCCACCCAGCGTTCCCCCAAGTCTCCCGATAAAAATGATACCTCACTTGTGTGGGTAGGCCTAGCGCCTACGACAGAAAACGCCCCAAAACGCAACGTGGACACATCACAGAAAACAGAGCTGTTTTTTGCAAAGTGCCTACCTGTAGATTTTGGCCTCTGGCTCAGCCGGCACCTAGGGAAACCTACCAAGCCTGTGCATTTTCTAAAACTAGAGACCAAGGGGGATCCAAGATGGGGTGACTTGTGGGGCTCTGACCAGGTTCTGTTACCCAGAATCCTTTTCAAACCTCATATTTTGGCTCAAAAAACACATATTCCTCAAATTTCGGTGACAGAAAGTTCTGGAATCTGAGAGGAGCCACAAATTTCCTTCCACTCAGCGTTCCCCCAAGTGTCCCGATAAAAATGATACCTCACTTGTGTGGGTAGGCCTAGCACCCGAGACAGGAAACGCCCCAAAACGCAACGTGGACACATCCCATTTTTTTAAAGAAAACAGAGCTTTTTTTTGCAAAGTGCCTACCTGTAGATTTTGGCCTCTAGCTCAGCCGGCACCTAGGGAAACCTACCAAACCTGTGCATTTTTGAAAACTAGAGACCTAGGGGAATCCAAGATGGGGTGACTTGTGGGGCTCTGACCAGGTTCGGTTACCCAGAATCCTTTACAAACCTCAAATTTTGGCTAAAAAAACGCATTTTCCTCACATTTTGGTGACAGAAAGTTCTGGAATCTGAGAGGAGCCACAAATTTCCTTCCACCCAGCGTTCCCCCGAGTCTCCCGATAAAAATGATACCTCACTTGTGTGGGTAGGTCTAGCGGCCGCAACAGGACACACCCCAAAACACAACGCGGACACATCACAATTTTTCATTGAAAACAGTGTATACCTGTAGATTTTGGACTCTAGCTCAGCCGGCACCTAGGGAAACCTACCAAACCTGTGCCTTTCTGAAAACTAGAGACTTAGAGGAATCGAACATGGGGTGACTTGTGGGGCTCTGACCAGGTTCTGTTAACCAGAATCCTTTGCAAACCTCAAATTTTGGCTAAAAAAACGCATTTTCCTCACATTTCGGTGACAGAAAGTTCTGGAATCTGAGAGGAGCCACAAATTTCCTTCCACCCAGCGTTCCCCCAAGTCTCCCGATAAAAATGATACCTCACTTGTGTGGGTAGGCCTAGCGCCTGCGACAGGAAACGCCCCAAAACGCAACGTGGACACATCACAGAAAACAGAGCTGTTTTTTGCAAAGTGCCTACCTGTAGATTTTGGCCTCTAGCTCAGCCGGCACCTAGGGAAACCTACCAAACCTGTGCATTTTTGAAAACTAGAGACCTAGGGAAATTCCAAGATGGGGTGACTTGTGGGGCTCTGACCAGGTTCGGTTACCCAGAACCCTTTGCAAACCTCAAATTTTGGCCAAAAAAACACATTTTCCTCACATTTCGGTGACAGAAAGTTGTGGAATCTGAGAGGAGCCACAAATTTCCTTCCACCCAGCGTTTCCCAAGTCTCCCGATAAAAATGACACCTCACTTGTGTGGGTAGGCCTAGCGGCCACGACAGGACACACCCCAAAACACAAAGTGGACACATCCCATTTTTTGAAAGAAAACAGAGCTGTTTTTTGCAAAGTGCCTACCTGTAGATTTTGGCCTCTAGCTCAGCCGGCACCTAGGGAAACCTACCAAACCTGTGCATTTTTGAAAACTAGAGACCTAGGGGAATCCAAGATGAGGTGACTTGTGGGGCTCTGACCATGTTCTGTTACCCAGAATCCTTTGCAAACCTCATATTTTGGCTAAAAAAACGCATTTTCCTCACATTTCGGTGACAGAAAGTTCTGGAATCTGAGAGGAGCCACAAATTTCCTTCCACCCAGCGTTCCCCCAAGTCTCCCGATAAAGATGATACCTCACTTGTGTGGGTACGCCTAGCGCCCGAGACAGGAAACGCAACGTGGACACATCCCATTTTTTAAAAGAAAACACAGCTTTTTTTTGCAAAGTGCCTACCTGTAGATTTTGGCCTCTAGCTCAGCCGGTACCTAGGGAAACCTACCAAACCTGTGCATTTTTGAAAACTAGAGACCTAGGGGAATCAAAGATGGGGTGACTTGTGGGGCTCTGACCAGGTTCTGTTACCCAGAATCCTTTGCAAACCTCAAATTTTGGCTAAAAAAACACATTTTCCTCACATTTCGGTGACAGAAAGTTCTGGAATCTGAGAGGAGCCACAAATTTCCTTCCACCCAGCATTCCCCCAAGTCTCCAGATAAAAATGATACCTCACTTGTGTGGGTAGGCCTAGCGCCTACGACAGAAAACGCCCCAAAACGCAACGTGGACACATCCCATTTTTTTAAAGAAAACAGCTGTTTTTTGGCAAAGTGCCTACCTGTAGATTTTGGCCTATAGCTCAGCCGGCACCTAGGGCAACCTACCAAACATGTGCATTTTTGAAAACTAGAGACCTAGGGGAATCCAAGATGGGGTGACTTGTGGGGCTCTGACCAGGTTCTGTTACCCAGAATCCTTTTCAAACCTCAAAATCTGGCTAAAAAAACACATTTTCCTCACATTTCGGTGACAGAAAGTTCTGGAATCTGAGAGGAGCCACAAATTTGCTTCCACCCAGCATTCCCCCAAGTCTCCTGATAAAAATGATACCTCACTTGTGTGGGTAGGCCTAGCGCCCGTGACAGGAAACGCCCCAAAACACAAAGTGGACACATCACAGAAAACAGAGCTGTTTTTTGCAAAGTGCCTACCTGTAGATTTTGGACTCTGGCTCAGCCGGCACCTAGGGAAACCTACCAAGCCTGTGCATTTTCTAAAACTAGAGACCAAGGGGGATCCAAGATGGGGTGACTTGTGGGGCTCTGACCAGGTTCTGTTACCCAGAATCCTTTGCAAACCTCAAATTTTGGCTAAAAAAACACATTTTCCTCACATTTCGGTGAAAGAAAGTTCTGGAATCTGAGAGGAGCCACAAATTTCCTTCCACCCAGCGTTCCCCCAAGTCTCCCGATAAAAATTATACCTCACTTGTGTGGGTAGGCCTAGCGCCCGTGACAGGAAACGCCCTAAAACGCAACGTGGACACATCCCATTTTTTGAAAGAAAACAGAGCTGTTTTTTGCAAAGTGCCTACCTGCAGATTTTGGCCTCTAGCTCAGCCGGCACCTAGGGAAACCTACCAAACCTGTGTATTTTTGAAAACTAGAGACCTAGGGGAATCCAAGATGGGGTGACTTGTGGGGCTCAGACCAGGTTCTGTTACCCAGAATCCTTTTCAAACCTCATATTTTGGCTAAAAAAATGCATTTTCCTCAAATTTCGGTGACAGAAAGTTCTGGAATCTGAGAGGAGCCACAAATTTCCTTCCACTCAGCGTTCCCCCAGGTGTCCCGATAAAAATGATACCTCACTTGTGTGGGTAGGCCTAGCACCCGAGACAGGAAACGCCCCAAAACGCAACGTGGACACATCCCATTTTTTTAAAGAAAACAGAGCTTTTTTTTGCAAAGTGCCTACCTGTAGATTTTGGCCTCTAGCTCAGCCGGCACCTAGGGAAACCTACCAAACCTGTGCATTTTTGAAAGCTAGAGACCTAGGGGAATCCAAGATGGGGTGACTTGTGGGGCTCTGACCAGGTTCGGTTACCCAGAATCCTTTGCAAACCTCAAATTTTGGCTAAAAAAATGCATTTTCCTCACATTTCGGTGACAGAAAGTTCTGGAATCTGAGAGGAGCCACAAATGTCCTTCCACCCAGCGTTCCCCTGTGTCTCCCGATAAAAATGATACCTCACTTGTGTGGTTAGGTCTAGCGGCCGCAACAGGACACACCCCAAAACACAACGTGGACACATCACAATTTTTCATTGAAAACAGTGCATACCTGTAGATTTTGGCCTCTAGCTCAGCCAGCACCTAGGGAAACCTACCAAACCTGTGCATTTCTGAAAACTAGAGACTTAGAGGAATCCAAGATGGGGTGACTTGTGGGGCTCTGACCAGGTTCTGTTACCCAGAATCCTTTGCAAACCTCAAATTTTGGCTAAAAAAATGCATTTTCCTCACATTTCGGTGACAGAAAGTTCTGGAATCTGAGAGGAGCCACAAATTTCCTTCCACCCAGCGTTCCCCCAAGTCTCCCGATAAAAATGATACCTCACTTGTGTGGGTAGGCCTAGCGCCTGTGACAGGAAACGCCCCAAAACTCAACGTGGACACATCACAGAAAACAGAGCTGTTTTTTGCAAAGTGCCTACCTGTAGATTTGGGCCTCTAGCTCAGCCGGCACCTAGGGAAACCTACCAAACCTGTGCATTTTTGAAAACTAGAGACCTAGGGAAATTCCAAGATGGGGTGACTTGTGGGGCTCTGACCAGGTTCGGTTACCCAGAACCCTTTGCAAACCTCAAATTTTGGCCAAAAAAACACATTTTCCTCACATTTCGGTGACAGAAAGTTCTGGAATCTGAGAGGAGCCACAAATTTCCTTCCACCCAGCGTTTCCCAAGTCTCCCGATAAAAATGACACCTCACTTGTGTGGGTAGGCCTAGCGGCCACGACAGCACACACCCCAAAACACAAAGTGGACACATCCCATTTTTTGAAAGAAAACAGAGCAGTTTTTTGCAAAGTGCCTACCTGTAGATTTTGGCCTCTAGCTCAGCCGGCACCTAGGGAAACCTACCAAACCTGTGCATTTTTGAAAACTAGAGACCTAGGGGAATCCAAGATGGGGTGACTTGTGGGGCTCAGACCAGGTTCTGTTACCCAGAATCCTTTTCAAACCTCATATTTTGGCTAAAAAAATGCATTTTCCTCAAATTTCGGTGACAGAAAGTTCTGGAATCTGAGAGGAGCCACAAATTTCCTTCCACTCAGCGTTCCCCCAGGTGTCCCGATAAAAATGATACCTCACTTGTGTGGGTAGGCCTAGCACCCGAGACAGGAAACGCCCCAAAACGCAACGTGGACACATCCCATTTTTTTAAAGAAAACAGAGCTTTTTTTTGCAAAGTGCCTACCTGTAGATTTTGGCCTCTAGCTCAGCCGGCACCTAGGGAAACCTACCAAACCTGTGCATTTTTGAAAGCTAGAGACCTAGGGGAATCCAAGATGGGGTGACTTGTGGGGCTCTGACCAGGTTCGGTTACCCAGAATCCTTTGCAAACCTCAAATTTTGGCTAAAAAAATGTATTTTCCTCACATTTCGGTGACAGAAAGTTCTGGAATCTGAGAGGAGCCACAAATGTCCTTCCACCCAGCGTTCCCCTGTGTCTCCCGATAAAAATGATACCTCACTTGTGTGGTTAGGTCTAGCGGCCGCAACAGGACACACCCCAAAACACAACGTGGACACATCACAATTTTTCATTGAAAACAGTGCATACCTGTAGATTTTGGCCTCTAGCTCAGCCAGCACCTAGGGAAACCTACCAAACCTGTGCATTTCTGAAAACTAGAGACTTAGAGGAATCCAAGATGGGGTGACTTGTGGGGCTCTGACCAGGTTCGGTTACCCAGAATCCTTTACAAACCTCAAATTTTGGCTAAAAAAATGCATTTTCCTCACATTTCGGTGACAGAAAGTTCTGGAATCTGAGAGGAGCCACAAATTTCCTTCCACCCAGCGTTCCCCCAAGTCTCCCGATAAAAATGATACCTCACTTGTGTGGGTAGGCCTAGCGCCTGCGACAGGAAACGCCCCAAAACTCAACGTGGACACATCACAGAAAACAGAGCTGTTTTTTGCAAAGTGCCTACCTGTAGATTTTGGCCTCTAGCTCAGCCGGCACCTAGGGAAACCTACCAAACCTGTGCATTTTTGAAAACTAGAGACCTAGGGAAATTCCAAGATGGGGTGACTTGTGGGGCTCTGACCAGGTTCGGTTACCCAGAACCCTTTGCAAACCTCAAATTTTGGCCAAAAAAACACATTTTCCTCACATTTTGGTGACAGAAAGTTCTGGAATCTGAGAGGAGCCACAAATTTCCTTCCACCCAGCGTTTCCCAAGTCTCCCGATAAAAATTACACCTCACTTGTGTGGGTAGGCCTAGCGGCCACAACAGGACGCACCCCAAAACACAAAGTGGACACATCCCATTTTTTGACAGAAAACAGAGCTGTTTTTTGCAAAGTGCCTACCTGTAGATTTTGGCCTCTAGCTCAGCCGGCACCTAGGGAAACCTACCAAACCTGTGCATTTTTGAAAACTAGAGACCAAGGGGAATTCAAGATGAGGTGACTTGTGGGGCTCTGACAAGGTTCTGTTACCCAGAATCCTTTGCAAACCTCATGTTTTGGCTAAAAAAACGCATTTTCCTCACATTTCGGTGACAGAAAGTTCTGGAATCTGAGAGGAGCCACAAATTTCCTTCCACCCAGTGTTCCCCCAAGTCTCCCGATAAAGATGATACCTCACTTGTGTGGGTACGCCTAGCGCCCGAGACAGGAAACGCAACGTGGACACATCCCATTTTTTTTAAGAAAACACAGCTTTTTTTTGCAAAGTGCCTACCTGTAGATTTTGGCCTCTAGCTCAGCCGGTACCTAGGGAAACCTACCAAACCTGTGCATTTTTTAAAACTAGAGACCTAGGGGAATCTAAGATGGGGTGACTTGTGGGGCTCTGACCAGGTTCTGTTACCCAGAATCCTTTGCAAACCTCAAATTTTGCCTAACAAAACACATTTTCCTCACATTTCGGTGACAGAAAGTTCTGGAATCTGAGAGGAGCCACAAATTTCCTTCCACCCAGCGTTCCCCCAAGTCTCCCGATAAAAATGATACCTCACTTGTGTGGGTAGGCCTAGCGCCTACGACAGAAAACGCCCCAAAACGCAACGTGGACACATCACAGAAAACAGAGCTGTTTTTTGCAAAGTGCCTACCTGTAGATTTTGGCCTCTGGCTCAGCCGGCACCTAGGGAAACCTACCAAGCCTGTGCATTTTCTAAAACTAGAGACCAAGGGGGATCCAAGATGGGGTGACTTGTGGGGCTCTGACCAGGTTCTGTTACCCAGAATCCTTTGCAAACCTCAAATTTTGGCTAAAAAAACACATTTTCCTCACATTTCGGTGAAAGAAAGTTCTGGAATCTGAGAGGAGCCACAAATTTCCTTCCACCCAGCGTTCCCCCAAGTCTCCCGATAAAAATTATACCTCACTTGTGTGGGTAGGCCTAGCGCCCGTTACAGGAAACGCCCTAGAACGCAACGTGGAGACCTCCTATTTTTTTAAATGAAGACAGAGCTGTTTTTTGCAAAGTGCCTACCTGCAGATTTTGGCCTCTAGCTCAGCCGGCACCTAGGGAAACCTACCAAACCTGTGTATTTTTGAAAACTAGAGACCTATGGGAATCCAAGATGGGGTGACTTGTGGGGCTCAGACCAGGTTCTGTTACCCAGAATCCTTTACAAACCTCATATTTTGGCTAAAAAAATGCATTTTCCTCAAATTTCGGTGACAGAAAGTTCTGGAATCTGAGAGGAGCCACAAATTTCCTTCCACTCAGCGTTCCCCCAGGTGTCCCGATAAAAATGATACCTCACTTGTGTGGGTAGGCCTAGCACCCGAGACAGGAAACGCCCCAAAACGCAACGTGGACACATCCCATTTTTTTAAAGAAAACAGAGCTTTTTCTTGCAAAGTGCCTACCTGTAGATTTTGGCCTCTAGCTCAGCCGGCACCTAGGGAAACCTACCAAACCTGTGCATTTTTGAAAACTAGAGACCTAGAGGAATCCATGATGGGGTGACTTGTGGGGCTCTGACCAGGTTCGGTTACCCAGAATCCTTTGCAAACCTCAAATTTTGGCTAAAAAAATGCATTTAACTCACATTTCGGTGACAGAAAGTTCTGGAATCTGAGAGGAGCCACAAATTTCCTTCCACCCAGCGTTCCCCCGAGTCTCCCGATAAAAATGATACCTCACTTGTGTGGGTAGGTCTAGCGGCCGCAACAGGACACACCCCAAAACACAACGTGGACACATCACAATTTTTCATTGAAAACAGTGCATACCTGTAGATTTTGGCCTCTAGCTCAGCCGGCACCTAGGGAAACCTACCAAATCTGAGCATTTTTGAAAACTAGAGACCTAGGGGAATCCAAGATGGGGTGACTTGTGGGGCTCTGACCAGGTTCTGTTACCCAGACTCCTTTGCAAACCTCAAATTTTGGCTAAAAAACACATTTTCCTCATATTTCGGTGACAGAAAGTTCTGGAATCTGAGAGGAGCCACAAATTTCCTTCCACCCAGCGTTCCCCCAAGTCTCCTGATAAAAATTATACCTCACTTGTGTGGGTAGGCGTAGCGCCCGCGACAGGAAACGCCCCAAAACACAACGTGGACACATCACAGAAAACAGAGCTGTTTTTTGCAAAGTGCCTACCTGTAGATTTTGGCCTCTAGCTCAGCCGGCACCTAGGGAAACCTACCAAGCCTGTGCATTTTCTAAAACTAGAGACCAAGGGGGATCCAAGATGGGGTGACTTGTGGGGCTCTGACCAGGTTCTGTTACCCAGAATCCTTTGCAAACCTCAAATTTTGGCTAAAAAAACACATTTTCCTCACATTTCGGTGAAAGAAAGTTCTGGAATCTGAGAGGAGCCACAAATTTCCTTCCACCCAGCGTTCCCCCAAGTCTCCCGATAAAAATTATACCTCACTTGTGTGGGTAGGCCTAGCGCCCGCAACAGGAAACGCCCTAAAACGCAACATGGACACATCCCATTTTTATAAAGAAAACAGAGCTGTTTTTTGCAAAGTGCCTACCTGCAGATTTTGGCCTCTAGCTCAGCCGGCACCTAGGGAAATCTACCAAACCTGTGTATTTTTGAAAACTAGAGACCTAGGGGAATCCAAGTTGGGGTGACTTGTGGGGCTCTGACCAGGTTCTGTTACCCAGAATCCTTTTCAAACCTCATATTTTGGCTAAAAAAACGCATTTTCCTAAAATTTCGGTGACAGAAAGTTCTGGAATCTGAGAGGAGCCACAAATTTCCTTCCACCCAGTGTTCCCCCAAGTCTCCCCATAAAAATGATACCTCACTTGTGTGGGTAGGCCTAGCGCCCGCAACAGGAAACGCCCTAAAACGCAACGTGGACACATCCCATTTTTTTAAAGAAAACAGAGCTGTTTTTTGCAAAGTGCCTACCTGCAGATTTTGGCCTCTAGCTCAGCCGGCACCTAGGGAAACCTACCAAACCTGTGTATTTTTGAAAACTAGAGACCTAGGGGAATCCAAGATGGGGTGACTTGTGGGGCTCTGACCAGGTTCTGTTACCCAGAATCCTTTTCAAACCTTAAAATCTGGCTAAAAAAACACATTTTCCTCACATTTCGGTGACAGAAAGTTCTGGAATCTGAGAGGAGCCACAAATTTCCTTCCACCCAGCGTTCCCCCGAGTCTCCCGATAAAAATGATACCTCACTTGTGTTGGTAGGCCTAGCGGCCGCAACAGGACACACCCCAAAACACAATGTGGACATATCACAATTTTTCATTGAAAACAGTGCCTACCTGTAGATTTTGGCCTCTAGCTCAGCCGGCACCTAGGGAAACCTACCAAATCTGTGCATTTTTGAAAACTAGAGACTTAGAGGAATCCAAGATGGGGTGACTTGTGGGGCTCTGACCAGGTTCTGTTACCCAGAATCCTTTGCAAACCTCACATTATGGCTAAAAAAACGGATTTTCCGCACATTTCGGTGACAGAAAGTTCTGGAATCTGAGAGGAGCCACAAATTTCCTTCCACCCAGCGTTCCCCCAAGTCTCCCAATAAAAATTATACCTCACTTGTGTGGGTAGGCCTAGCGCCTGAGACAGGAAACGCCCCAAAACGCAACTTGGACACATCCCATTTTTTGAAAGAAAACAGAGCTGTTTTTTGCAAAGTGTCTACCTGTAGATTTTGGCCTCTAGCTCAGCCGGCACCTAGGGAAACCTACCAAACCTGAGCATTTTTGAAAACTAGAGACCAAGGGGAATCCAAGATGGGGTGACTTGTGGGGCTCTGACCAGGTTCTGTTACCAAGACTCCTTTGCAAACCTCAAATTTTGGCTAAAAAAATGCATTTTCCTCACATTTCGGTGACAGAAAGTTCTGGAATCTGAGAGGAGCCACAAATTTCCTTCCACCCAGCGTTCCCCCAAGTCTCCCGATAAAAATGATACCTCACTTGTGTGGGTAGGCCTAGCGCCCGCGACAGGAAACGCCCCAAAACACAACGTGGACACATCACAGAAAACAGAGCTGTTTTTTGCAAAGTGCCTACCTGTAGATTTTGGCCCCTACCTCAGCCGGCACCTAGGGAAACCTACCAAACCTGTGCATTTTTCAAAACTAGAGACCTAGGGAAATTCCAAGATGGGGTGACTTGTGGGGCTCTGACCAGGTTCGGTTACCCAGAATCCTTTGCAAACCTCAAATTTTGGCCAAAAAAACACATTTTCCTCACATTTCGGTGACAGAAAGTTCTGGAATCTGAGAGGAGCCACAAATTTCCTTCCACCCAGAGTTCCCCCAAGTCTCCCGATAAAAATGATACCTCACTTGTGTGGGTAGGCCTAGCGCCCGAGACAGGAAACGCCCCAAAATACAACGTGGACACATCCCATTTTTTTACAGAAAACAGAGCTTTTTTTTCCAAAGTGCCTACCTGTAGATTTTGGCCTCTAGCTCAGCCGGCACCTAGGGAAACCTACCAAACCTGTGCATTTTTGAAAACTAGAGACCTAGGGGAATCCAAGATGGGCTGACTTGTGGGGCTCTGACCAGGTTCGGTTACCCAGAATCCTTTGCAAACCTCAAATTTTGGCTAAAAAAGCGCATTTTCCTCACATTTCGGTGACTGAAAGTTCTGGAATCTGAGAGGAGCCACAAATTTCCTTCCATCCAGCGTTCCCCCAAGTCTCCCGATAAAAATGATACCTCACTTGTGTGGGTAGGCCTAGCGCCCACGACAGGAAACGCCCCAAAACACAACGTGGACACATCCCATTTTTTAAAAGAAAACAGAGCTGTTTTTTTGTAAAGTGCCTACCTGTAGATTGTGGCCTCAAGCTTAGCCGGCACCTAGGGAAACCTACCAAACCTGTGCATTTTTGAAAACTAGAGACCTAGGGGAATCTAAGATGGGGTAACTTGTGGGGCTCTGACCAGGTTCTGTTACCCAGAATCCTTTTCAAACCTCATATTTTGGCTAAAAAAACGCATTTTCCTAAAATTTCGGTGACAGAAAGTTCTGGAATCTGAGAGGAGCCACAAATTTCCTTCCACCCAGCGTTCCCCCAAGTCTCCCCATAAAAATGATACCTCACTTGTGTGGGTAGGCCTAGCGCCCGCAACAGGAAACGCCCTAAAACGCAACGTGGACACATCCCATTTTTTTAAAGAAAACAGAGCTGTTTTTTGCAAAGTGCCTACCTGCAGATTTTGGCCTCTAGCTCAGCCGGCACCTAGGGAAACCTACCAAACCTGTGTATTTTTTAAAACTAGAGACCTAGGGGAATCCAAGATGGGGTGACTTGTGGGGCTCTGACCATGTTCTGTTACCCAGAATCCTTTTCAAACCTCAAAATCTGGCTAAAAAAACACATTTTCCTCACATTTCGGTGACAGAAAGTTCTGGAATCTGAGAGGAGCCACAAATTTCCTTCCACCCAGCGTTCCCCCGAGTCTCCCGATAAAAATGATACCTCACTTGTGTTGGTAGGCCTAGCGGCCGCAACAGGACACACCCCAAAACACAATGTGGACATATCACAATTTTTCATTGAAAACAGTGCCTACCTGTAGATTTTGGCCTCTAGCTCAGCCGGCACCTAGGGAAACCTACCAAACCTGTGCATTTTTGAAAACTAGAGACTTAGAGGAATCCAAGATGGGGTGACTTGTGGGGCTCTGACCAGGTTCTGTTACCCAGAATCCTTTGCAAACCTCACATTATGGCTAAAAAAACGGATTTTCCTCACATTTCGGTGACAGAAAGTTCTGGAATCTGAGAGGAGCCACAAATTTCCTTCCACCCAGCGTTCCCCCAAGTCTCCCAATAAAAATTATACCTCACTTGTGTGGGTAGGCCTAGCGCCTGAGACAGGAAACGCCCCAAAACGCAACTTGGACACATCCCATTTTTTTAAAGAAAACAGAGCTGTTTTTTGCAAAGTGCCTACCTGTAGATTTGGGCCTCTAGCTCAGCCGGCACCTAGGGAAACCTACCAAACCTGAGCATTTTTGAAAACTAGAGACCAAGGGGAATCCAAGATGGGGTGACTTGTGGGGCTCTGACCAGGTTCTGTTACCCAGACTCCTTTGCAAACCTCAAATTTTGGCTAAAAAAACGCATTTTCCTCACATTTCGGTGACAGAAAGTTCTGGAATCTGAGAGGAGCCACAAATTTCCTTCCACCCAGCGTTCCCCCAAGTCTCCCGATAAAAATGATACCTCACTTGTGTGGGTAGGCCTAGCGCCCGCGACAGGAAACGCCCCAAAACACAACGTGGACACATCACAGAAAACAGAGCTGTTTTTTGCAAAGTGCCTACCTGTAGATTTTGGCCCCTACCTCAGCCGGCACCTAGGGAAACCTACCAAACCTGTGCATTTTTCAAAACTAGAGACCTAGGGAAATTCCAAGATGGGGTGACTTGTGGGGCTCTGACCAGGTTCGGTTACTCAGAATCCTTTGCAAACCTCAAATTTTGGCCAAAAAAACACATTTTCCTCACATTTCGGTGACAGAAAGTTCTGGAATCTGAGAGGAGCCACAAATTTCCTTCCACCCAGAGTTCCCCCAAGTCTCCCGATAAAAATGATACCTCACTTGTGTGGGTAGGCCTAGCGCCCGAGACAGGAAACGCCCCAAAATACAACGTGGACACATCCCATTTTTTTACAGAAAACAGAGCTTTTTTTTCCAAAGTGCCTACCTGTAGATTTTGACCTCTAGCTCAGCCGGCACCTAGGGAAACCTACCAAACCTGTGCATTTTTGAAAACTAGAGACCTAGGGGAATCCAAGATGGGGTGACTTGTGGGGCTCTGACCAGGTTCGGTTACCCAGAATCCTTTGCAAACCTCAAATTTTGGCTAAAAAAGCGCATTTTCCTCACATTTCGGTGACTGAAAGTTCTGGAATCTGAGAGGAGCCACAAATTTCCTTCCACCCAGCGTTCCCCCAAGTCTCCCGATAAAAATGATACCTCACTTGTGTGGGTAGGCCTAGCGCCCACGACAGGAAACGCCCCAAAACACAACGTGGACACATCCCATTTTTTAAAAGAAAACAGAGCTGTTTTTTTGTAAAGTGCCTACCTGTAGATTGTGGCCTCAAGCTTAGCCGGCACCTAGGGAAACCTACCAAACCTGTGCATTTTTTAAAACTAGAGACCTAGGGGAATCTAATATGGGGTGACTTGTGGGGCTCTGACCAGGGTCTGTTACCCAGAATCCTTTTAAAACCTCAAAATCTGGCTAAAAAAACACATTTTCCTCACATTTCGGTGACAGAAAGTTCTGGAATCTGAGAGGAGCCACAAATTTCCTTCCACCCAGTGTTCCCCCGAGTCTCCCGATAAAAATGATACCTCACTTTTGTGGGTAGGTCTAGCGGCCGCAACAGGACACACCCCAAAACACAACGTGGACATATCACAATTTTTCATTGAAAACAGTGCCTACCTGTAGATTTTGGCCTCTAGCTCAGCCGGCACCTAGGGAAACCTACCACACCTGTGCATTTTTGAAAAATAGAGACTTAGAGGAATCCAAGATGGGGTGACTTGTGGGGCTATGACCAGGTTCTGTTACCCAGAATCCTTTGCAAACCTCACATTATGGCTAAAAAAACGGATTTTCGTCACATTTCGGTGACAGAAAGTTCTGGAATCTGAGAGGAGCCACAAATGTCCTTCCACCCAGCGTTCCCCCAAGTCTCCCGATAAAAATTATACCTCACTTGTGTGGGTAGGCCTAGCGCCCACGACAGGAAACGCCCCAAAACGCAACGTGGACACATCCCATTTTTTAAAAGAAAACAGAGCTGTTTTTTGCAAAGTGCCTACCTGTAGATTTTGGCCTCTAGCTTAGCCGGCACCTAGGGAAACATACCAAACCTGAGTATTTTTGAAAACTAGAGACCAAGGGGAATCCAAGATGGGGTGACTTGTGGGGCTCTGACCAGGTTCTGTTACCCAGAATCCTTTGCAAACCTCAAATTTTGGCCAAAAAAACACATTTTCCTCACATTTCGGTGACAGAAAGTTCTGGAATCTGAGAGGAGCCACAAATTTCCTTCCACCCAGCATTTCCCCAAGTCTCCCGATAAAAATGATACCTCACTTGTGTGGGTAGGCCTAGCGGCCACGACACCACACACCCCAAAACACAAAGTGGACACATCCCATTTTTTTAAAGAAAACAGAGCTGTTTTTTGCAAAGTGCCTACCTGTAGATTTTGGCCTCTAGCTCAGCCGGCACCTAGGGAAACCTACCAAACCTAAGCATTTTTGAAAACTAGAGACCAAGGGGAATCCAAGATGGGGTGACTTGTGGGGCTCTGACCAGGTTCTGTTACCCAGACTCCTTTGCAAACCTCAAATTTTGGCTAAAAAAACGCATTTTCCTCACATTTCGGTGACAGAAAGTTCTGGAATCTGAGAGGAGCCACAAATTTCCTTCCACCCAGCGTTCCCCCAAGTCTCCCGATAAAAATGATACCTCACTTGTGTGGGTAGGCCTAGCACCCGCGACAGGAAACGCCCCAAAACACAACGTGGACACATCACAGAAAACAGAGCTGTTTTTTGCAAAGTGCCTACCTGTAGATTTTGGCCCCTACCTCAGCCGGCACCTAGGGAAACCTACCAAACCTGTGCATTTTTCAAAACTAGAGACCTAGGGAAATTCCAAGATGGGGTGACTTGTGGGGCTCTGACCAGGTTCGGTTACCCAGAATCCTTTGCAAACCTCAAATTTTGGCCAAAAAAACACATTTTCCTCACATTTCGGTGACAGAAAGTTCTGGAATCTGAGAGGAGCCACAAATTTCCTTCCACCCAGAGTTCCCCCAAGTCTCCCGATAAAAATGATACCTCACTTGTGTGGGTAGGCCTAGCGCCCGAGACAGGAAACGCCCCAAAATACAACGTGGACACATCCCATTTTTTTACAGAAAACAGAGCTTTTTTTTCCAAAGTGCCTACCTGTAGATTTTGGCCTCTAGCTCAGCCGGCACCTAGGGAAACCTACCAAACCTGTGCATTTTTGAAAACTAGAGACCTAGGGGAATCCAAGATGGGGTGACTTGTGGGGCTCTGACCAGGTTCGGTTACCCAGAATCCTTTGCAAACCTCAAATTTTGGCTAAAAAAGCGCATTTTCCTCACATTTCGGTGACTGAAAGTTCTGGAATCTGAGAGGAGCCACAAATTTCCTTCCACCCAGCGTTCCCCCAAGTCTCCCGATAAAAATGATACCTCACTTGTGTGGGTAGGCCTAGCGCCCACGACAGGAAACGCCCCAAAACACAACGTGGACACATCCCATTTTTTAAAAGAAAACAGAGCTGTTTTTTTGTAAAGTGCCTACCTGTAGATTGTGGCCTCAAGCTTAGCCGGCACCTAGGGAAACCTACCAAACCTGTGCATTTTTGAAAACTAGAGACCTAGGGGAATCCAAGATGGGGTGACTTGTGGGGCTCTGACCAGGGTCTGTTACCCAGAATCCTTTTAAAACCTCAAAATCTGGCTAAAAAAACACATTTTCCTCACATTTCGGTGACAGAAAGTTCTGGAATCTGAGAGGAGCCACAAATTTCCTTCCACCCAGCGTTCCCCCGAGTCTCCCGATGAAAATGATACCTCACTTGTGTGGGTAGGTCTAGCGGCCGCAACAGGACACACCCCAAAACACAACGTGGACATATCACAATTTTTCATTGAAAACAGTGCCTACCTGTAGATTTTGGCCTCTAGCTCAGCCGGCACCTAGGGAAACCTACCACACCTGTGCATTTTTGAAAACTAGAGACTTAGAGGAATCCAAGATGGGGTGACTTGTGGGGCTCTGACCAGGTTCTGTTACCCAGAATCCTTTGCAAACCTCACATTATGGCTAAAAAAACGGATTTTCCTCACATTTCGGTGACAGAAAGTTCTGGAATCTGAGAGGAGCCACAAATGTCCTTCCACCCAGCGTTCCCCCAAGTCTCCCGATAAAAATTATACCTCACTTGTGTGGGTAGGCCTAGCGGCCACGACAGGAAACGCCCCAAAACGCAACGTGGACACATCCCATTTTTTAAAAGAAAACAGAGCTGTTTTTTGCAAAGTGCCTACCTGTAGATTTTGGCCTCTAGCTTAGCCGGCACCTAGGGAAACCTACCAAACCTGAGCATTTTTGAAAACTAGAGACCAAGGGGAATCCAAGATGGGGTGACTTGTGGGGCTCTGACCAGGTTCTGTTACCCAGACTCCTTTGCAAACCTCAAATTTTGGCTAAAAAAACGCATTTTCCTCACATTTCGGTGACAGAAAATTCTGGAATCTGAGAGGAGCCACAAATTTCCTTCCACCCAGCGTTCCCCCGAGTCTCCTGATAAAAATGATACCTCACTTGTGTGGGTAGGCCTAGCGCCCGCGACAGGAAACGCCCCAAAACACAACGTGGACACATCACAGAAAACAGAGCTGCTTTTTGCAAAGTGCCTACCTGTAGATTTTGGCCCCTACCTCAGCCGGCTCCTAGGGAAACCTACCAAACCTGTGCATTTTTCAAAACTAGAGACCTAGGGAAATTCCAAGATGGGGTGACTTGTGGGGCTCTGACCAGGTTCGGTTACCCAGAATCCTTTGCAAACCTCAAATTTTGGCCAAAAAAACACATTTTCCTCACATTTCGGTGACAGAAAGTTATGGAATCTGAGAGGAGCCACAAATTTCCTTCCACCCAGCATTTCCCCAAGTCTCCCGATAAAAATGATACCTCACTTGTGTGGGTAGGCCTAGCGGCCACGACACCACACACCCCAAAACACAAAGTGGACACATCCCATTTTTTGAAAGAAAACAGAGCTGTTTTTTGCAAAGTGCCTACCTGTAGATTTTGGCCTCTAGCTCAGCCGGCACCTAGGGAAACCTACCAAACCTAAGCATTTTTGAAAACTAGAGACCTAGGGGAATCCAAGATGGGGTGACTTGTGGGGCTCTGACCAGGTTCTGTTACCCAGACTCCTTTGCAAACCTCAAATTTTGGCTAAAAAAACACATTTTCCTAACATTTCGGTGACAGAAAGTTCTGGAATCTGAGAGGAGCCACAAATTTCCTTCCACCCAGCGTTGCCCCAAGTCTCCTGATAAAAATTATACCTCACTTGTGTGGGTAGGCCTAGCGCCCGCGACAGGAAACGCCCCAAAACACAACGTGGACACATCACAGAAAACAGAGCTGTTTTTTGCAAAGTGCCTACCTGTAGATTTTGGCCTCTAGCTCAGCCGGCACCTAGGGAAACCTACCAAGCCTGTGCATTTTCTAAAACTAGAGACCAAGGGGGATCGAAGATGGGGTGACTTGTGGTGCTCTGACCAGGTTCTGTTACCCAGAATCCTTTGCAAACATCAAATTTTGGCTAAAAAAACACATTTTCCTCACATTTCGGTGAAAGAAAGTTCTGGAATCTGAGAGGAGCCACAAATTTCCTTCCACCCAGCGTTCCCCCAAGTCTCCCGATAAAAATTATACCTCACTTGTGTGGGTAGGCCTAGCGCCCGCAACAGGAAACGCCCTAAATCGCAACGTGGACACATCCCATTTTTTTAAAGAAAACAGAGCTGTTTTTTGCAAAGTGCCTACCTGCAGATTTTGGCCTCTAGCTCTGCCGGCACCTAGGGAAACCTACCAAACCTGTGTATTTTTGAAAACTAGAGACCTAGGGGAATCCAGGATGGGGTGACTTGTGGGGCTCTGACCAGGTTCTGTTACCCAGAATCCTTTTCAAACCTCATATTTTGGCAAAAAAAAGCATTTTCCTAAAATTTCGGTGACAGAAAGTTGTGGAATCTGAGAGGAGCCACAAATTTCCTTCCACCCAGCGTTCCCCCAAGTCTCCCGATAAAAATTATACCTCACTTGTGTGGGTAGGCCTAGCGCCCGCGACAGGAAACACCCCAAAACAGAACGTGGACACATCACAGAAAACAGAGCTGTTTTTTGCAAAGTGCCTACCTGTAGATTTTGGCCCCTACCTCAGCCCGCACCTAGGCAACCTACCAAACCTGTGCATTTTTCAAAACTAGAGACCTAGGGAAATTCCAAGATGGGGTGACTTGTGGGGCTCTGACCAGCTTCGGTTACCCAGAATCCTTTGCAAACCTCAAATTTTGGCCAAAAAAACACATTTTCCTCACATTTCGGTGACAGAAAGTTCTGGAATCTGAGAGGAGCCACAAATTTCCTTCCACCCAGCATTTCACCAAGTCTCCCGATAAAAATGATACCTCACTTGTGTGGGTAGGCCTAGCGGCCACGACAGGACACACCCCAAAACACAAACTGGACACATCCCATTTTTTGAAAGAAAACAGAGCTGTTTTTTGCAAAGTGCCTACCTGTAGATTTTGGCCTCTAGCTCAGCCGGCACCTAGGGAAACCTACCAAACCTGAGCATTTTTGAAAACTAGAGACCTAGGGGAATCCAAGATGGGGTGACTTGTGGGGCTCTGACCAGGTTCTGTTACCCAGACTCCTTTGCAAACCTCAAATTTTGGCTAAAAAAATACATTTTCCTTACATTTCGGTGACAGAAAGTTCTGGAATCTGAGAGGAGCCACAAATTTCCTTCCACCCAGCGTTCCCCCAAGTCTCCTGATAAAAATTATACCTCACTTGTGTGGGTAGGCCTAGCGCCCGCGACAGGAAACGCCCCAAAACACAACTTGGACACATCACAGAAAACAGAGCTGTTTTTTGCAAAGTGCCTACCTGTAGATTTTGGCCTCTAGCTCAGCCGGGACCTAGGGAAACCTACCAAGCCTGTGCATTTTCTAAAACTAGAGACCAAGGGGGATCCAAGATGGGGTGACTTGTGGGGCTCTGACCAGGTTCTGTTACCCAAAATCCTTTGCAAACCTCAAATTTTGGCTAAAAAAACACATTTTCCTCACATTTCGGTGAAATAAAGTTCTGGAATCTGAGAGGAGCCACAAATTTCCTTCCACCCAGCGTTCCCCCAAGTCTCCCGATAAAAATTATACCTCACTTGAGTGGGTAGGCCTAGCGCCCGCAACAGGAAACACCCTAAAACGCAACATGGACACATCCCATTTTTTTAATGAAAACAGAGCTGTTTTTTGCAAAGTGCCTACCTGCAGATTTTGGCCTCTAGCTCAGCCGGCACCTAGGGAAACCTACCAAACCTGTGCATTTTTTAAAACTAGAGACCTAGGGGAATCCAAAATGGGGTGACTTGTGGGGCTCTGACCAGGTTCGGTTACCCAGAATCCTTTGCAAACCTCAAATTTTGGCTAAAAAAGCGCATTTTCCTCACATTTCGGTGACTGAAAGTTCTGGAATCTGAGAGGAGCCACAAATTTCCTTCCACCCAGCGTTCCCCCAAGTCTCCCGATAAAAATGATACCTCACTTGTGTGGGTAGGCCTAGCGCCCACGACAGGAAACGCCCCAAAACACAACGTGGACACATCCCATTTTTTAAAAGAAAACAGAGCTGTTTTTTTGTAAAGTGCCTACCTGTAGATTGTGGCCTCAAGCTTAGCCGGCACCTAGGGAAACCTACCAAACCTGTGCATTTTTGAAAACTAGAGACCTAGGGGAATCTAAGATGGGGTAACTTGTGGGGCTCTGACCAGGTTCTGTTACCCAGAATCCTTTTCAAACCTCATATTTTGGCTAAAAATCGCATTTTCCTAAAATTTCGGTGACAGAAAGTTCTGGAATCTGAGAGGAGCCACAAATTTCCTTCCACCCAGCGTTCCCCCAAGTCTCCCCATAAAAATGATACCTCACTTGTGTGGGTAGGCCTAGCGCCCGCAACAGGAAACGCCCTAAAACGCAACGTGGACACATCCCATTTTTTTAAAGAAAACAGAGCTGTTTTTTGCAAAGTGCCTACCTGCAGATTTTGGCCTCTAGCTCAGCCGGCACCTAGGGAAACCTACCAAACCTGTGTATTTTTAAAACTAGAGACCTAGGGGAATCCAAGATGGGGTGACTTGTGGGGCTCTGACCATGTTCTGTTACCCAGAATCCTTTTCAAACCTCAAAATCTGGCTAAAAAAACACATTTTCCTCACATTTCGGTGACAGAAAGTTCTGGAATCTGAGAGGAGCCACAAATTTCCTTCCACCCAGCGTTCCCCCGAGTCTCCCGATAAAAATGATACCTCACTTGTGTTGGTAGGCCTAGCGGCCGCAACAGGACACACCCCAAAACACAATGTGGACATATCACAATTTTTCATTGAAAACAGTGCCTACCTGTAGATTTTGGCCTCTAGCTCAGCCGGCACCTAGGGAAACCTACCAAACCTGTGCATTTTTGAAAACTAGAGACTTAGAGGAATCCAAGATGGGGTGACTTGTGGGGCTCTGACCAGGTTCTGTTACCCAGAATCCTTTGCAAACCTCACATTATGGCTAAAAAAACGGATTTTCCTCACATTTCGGTGACAGAAAGTTCTGGAATCTGAGAGGAGCCACAAATTTCCTTCCACCCAGCGTTCCCCCAAGTCTCCCAATAAAAATTATACCTCACTTGTGTGGGTAGGCCTAGCGCCTGAGACAGGAAACGCCCCAAAACGCAACTTGGACACATCCCATTTTTTTAAAGAAAACAGAGCTGTTTTTTGCAAAGTGCCTACCTGTAGATTTTGGCCTCTAGCTCAGCCGGCACCTAGGGAAACCTACCAAACCTGAGCATTTTTGAAAACTAGAGACCAAGGGGAATCCAAGATGGGGTGACTTGTGGGGCTCTGACCAGGTTCTGTTACCCAGACTCCTTTGCAAACCTCAAATTTTGGCTAAAAAAACGCATTTTCCTCACATTTCGGTGACAGAAAGTTCTGGAATCTGAGAGGAGCCACAAATTTCCTTCCACCCAGCGTTCCCCCAAGTCTCCCGATAAAAATGATACCTCACTTGTGTGGGTAGGCCTAGCGCCCGCGACAGGAAACGCCCCAAAACACAACGTGGACACATCACAGAAAACAGAGCTGTTTTTTGCAAAGTGCCTACCTGTAGATTTTGGCCCCTACCTCAGCCGGCACCTAGGGAAACCTACCAAACCTGTGCATTTTTCAAAACTAGAGACCTAGGGAAATTCCAAGATGGGGTGACTTGTGGGGCTCTGACCAGGTTCGGTTACCCAGAATCCTTTGCAAACCTCAAATTTTGGCCAAAAAAACACATTTTCCTCACATTTCGGTGACAGAAAGTTCTGGAATCTGAGAGGAGCCACAAATTTCCTTCCAACCAGAGTTCCCCCAAGTCTCCCGATAAAAATGATACCTCACTTGTGTGGGTAGGCCTAGCGCCCGAGACAGGAAACGCCCCAAAATACAACGTGGACACATCCCATTTTTTTACAGAAAACAGAGCTTTTTTTTCCAAAGTGCCTACCTGTAGATTTTGACCTCTAGCTCAGCCGGCACCTAGGGAAACCTACCAAACCTGTGCATTTTTGAAAACTAGAGACCTAGGGGAATCCAAGATGGGGTGACTTGTGGGGCTCTGACCAGGTTCGGTTACCCAGAATCCTTTGCAAACCTCAAATTTTGGCTAAAAAAGCGCATTTTCCTCACATTTCGGTGACTGAAAGTTCTGGAATCTGAGAGGAGCCACAAATTTCCTTCCACCCAGCGTTCCCCCAAGTCTCCCGATAAAAATGATACCTCACTTGTGTGGGTAGGCCTAGCGCCCACGACAGGAAACGCCCCAAAACACAACGTGGACACATCCCATTTTTTAAAAGAAAACAGAGCTGTTTTTTTGTAAAGTGCCTACCTGTAGATTGTGGCCTCAAGCTTAGCCGGCACCTAGGGAAACCTACCAAACCTGTGCATTTTTTAAAACTAGAGACCTAGGGGAATCTAAGATGGGGTGACTTGTGGGGCTCTGACCAGGGTCTGTTACCCAGAATCCTTTTAAAACCTCAAAATCTGGCTAAAAAAACACATTTTCCTCATATTTCGGTGACAGAAAGTTCTGGAATCTGAGAGGAGCCACAAATTTCCTTCCACCCAGCGTTCCCCCGAGTCTCCCGATAAAAATGATACCTCACTTTTGTGGGTAGGTCTAGCGGCCGCAACAGGACACACCCCAAAACACAACGTGGACATATCACAATTTTTCATTGAAAACAGTGCCTACCTGTAGATTTTGGCCTCTAGCTCAGCCGGCACCTAGGGAAACCTACCACACCTGTGCATTTTTGAAAACTAGAGACTTAGAGGAATCCAAGATGGGGTGACTTGTGGGGCTCTGACCAGGTTCTGTTACCCAGAATCCTTTTCAAACCTCATATTTTGGCTAAAAATCGCATTTTCCTAAAATTTCGGTGACAGAAAGTTCTGGAATCTGAGAGGAGCCACAAATTTCCTTCCACCCAGCGTTCCCCCAAGTCTCCCCATAAAAATGATACCTCACTTGTGTGGGTAGGCCTAGCGCCCGCAACAGGAAACGCCCTAAAACGCAACGTGGACACATCCCATTTTTTTAAAGAAACCAGAGCTGTTTTTTGCAAAGTGCCTACCTGCAGATTTTGGCCTCTAGCTCAGCCGGCACCTAGGGAAACCTACCAAACCTGTGTATTTTTTAAAACTAGAGACCTAGGGGAATCCAAGATGGGGTGACTTGTGGGGCTCTGACCAGGTTCTGTTACCCAGAATCCTTTTCAAACCTCAAAATCTGGCTAAAAAAACACATTTTCCTCACATTTCGGTGACAGAAAGTTCTGGAATCTGAGAGGAGCCACAAATTTCCTTCCACCCAGCGTTCCCCCGAGTCTCCCGATAAAAATGATACCTCACTTGTGTTGGTAGGCCTAGCGGCCGCAACAGAACACACCCCAAAACACAATGTGGACATATCACAATTTTTCATTGAAAACAGTGCCTACCTGTAGATTTTGGCCTCTAGCTCAGCCGGCACCTAGGGAAACCTACCAAACCTGTGCATTTTTGAAAACTAGAGACTTAGAGGAATCCAAGATGGGGTGACTTGTGGGGCTCTGACCAGGTTCTGTTACCCAGAATCCTTTGCAAACCTCACATTATGGCTAAAAAAACGGATTTTCCTCACATTTCGGTGACAGAAAGTTCTGGAATCTGAGAGGAGCCACAAATTTCCTTCCACCCAGCGTTCCCCCAAGTCTCCCAATAAAAATTATACCTCACTTGTGTGGGTAGGCCTAGCGCCTGAGACAGGAAACGCCCCAAAACACAACTTGGACACATCCCATTTTTTTAAAGAAAACAGAGCTGTTTTTTGCAAAGTGCCTACCTGTAGATTTTGGCCTCTAGCTCAGCCGGCACCTAGGGAAACCTACCAAACCTGAGCATTTTTGAAAACTAGAGACCAAGGGGAATCCAAGATGGGGTGACTTGTGGGGCTCT
Source organism: Pleurodeles waltl (assembly GCF_031143425.1). Classification (NCBI taxonomy): domain Eukaryota; kingdom Metazoa; phylum Chordata; class Amphibia; order Caudata; family Salamandridae; genus Pleurodeles; species Pleurodeles waltl. The sequence continues at coordinate 309,607 of NW_027150404.1, read as the reverse complement.
GACCAGGTTCTGTTACCCAGACTCCTTTGCAAACCTCAAATTTTGGCTAAAAAAACGCATTTTCCTCACATTTCGGTGACAGAAAGTTCTGGAATCTGAGAGGAGCCACAAATTTCCTTCCACCCAGCGTTCCCCCAAGTCTCCCGATAAAAATGATACCTCACTTGTGTGGGTAGGCCTAGCGCCCGCGACAGGAAACGCCCCAAAACACAACGTGGACACATCACAGAAAACAGAGCTGTTTTTTGCAAAGTGCCTACCTGTAGATTTTGGCCCCTACCTCAGCCGGCACCTAGGGAAACCTACCAAACCTGTGCATTTTTCAAAACTAGAGACCTAGGGAAATTCCAAGATGGGGTGACTTGTGGGGCTCTGACCAGGTTCGGTTACCCAGAATCCTTTGCAAACCTCAAATTTTGGCCAAAAAAACACATTTTCCTCACATTTCGGTGACAGAAAGTTCTGGAATCTGAGAGGAGCCACAAATTTCCTTCCAACCAGAGTTCCCCCAAGTCTCCCGATAAAAATGATACCTCACTTGTGTGGGTAGGCCTAGCGCCCGAGACAGGAAACGCCCCAAAATACAACGTGGACACATCCCATTTTTTTACAGAAAACAGAGCTTTTTTTTCCAAAGTGCCTACCTGTAGATTTTGACCTCTAGCTCAGCCGGCACCTAGGGAAACCTACCAAACCTGTGCATTTTTGTAAACTAGAGACCTAGGGGAATCCAAGATGGGGTGACTTGTGGGGCTCTGACCAGGTTCGGTTACCCAGAATCCTTTGCAAACCTCAAATTTTGGCTAAAAAAGCGCATTTTCCTCACATTTCGGTGACTGAAAGTTCTGGAATCTGAGAGGAGCCACAAATTTCCTTCCACCCAGCGTTCCCCCAAGTCTCCCGATAAAAATGATACCTCACTTGTGTGGGTAGGCCTAGCGCCCACGACAGGAAACGCCCCAAAACACAACGTGGACACATCCCATTTTTTAAAAGAAAACAGAGCTGTTTTTTTGTAAAGTGCCTACCTGTAGATTGTGGCCTCAAGCTTAGCCGGCACCTAGGGAAACCTACCAAACCTGTGCATTTTTTAAAACTAGAGACCTAGGGGAATCTAAGATGGGGTGACTTGTGGGGCTCTGACCAGGGTCTGTTACCCAGAATCCTTTTAAAACCTCAAAATCTGGCTAAAAAAACACATTTTCCTCACATTTCGGTGACAGAAAGTTCTGGAATCTGAGAGGAGCCACAAATTTCCTTCCACCCAGCGTTCCCCCGAGTCTCCCGATAAAAATGATACCTCACTTTTGTGGGTAGGTCTAGCGGCCGCAACAGGACACACCCCAAAACACAACGTGGACATATCACAATTTTTCATTGAAAACAGTGCCTACCTGTAGATTTTGGCCTCTAGCTCAGCCGGCACCTAGGGAAACCTACCACACCTGTGCATTTTTGAAAACTAGAGACTTAGAGGAATCCAAGATGGGGTGACTTGTGGGGCTCTGACCAGGTTCTGTTACCCAGAATCCTTTGCAAACCTCACATTATGGCTAAAAAACGGATTTTCGTCACATTTCGGTGACAGAAAGTTCTGGAATCTGAGAGGAGCCACAAATGTCCTTCCACCCAGCGTTCCCCCAAGTCTCCCGATAAAAATTATACCTCACTTGTGTGGGTAGGCCTAGCGCCCACGACAGGAAACGCCCCAAAACGCAACGTGGACACATCCCATTTTTTAAAAGAAAACAGAGCTGTTTTTTGCAAAGTGCCTACCTGTAGATTTTGGCCTCTAGCTTAGCCGGCACCTAGGGAAACATACCAAACCTGAGTATTTTTGAAAACTAGAGACCAAGGGGAATCCAAGATGGGGTGACTTGTGGGGCTCTGACCAGGTTCTGTTACCCAGAATCCATTGCAAACCTCAAATTTTGGCCAAAAAAACACATTTTCCTCACATTTCGGTGACAGAAAGTTCTGGAATCTGAGAGGAGCCACAAATTTCCTTCCACCCAGCATTTCCCCAAGTCTCCCGATAAAAATGATACCTCACTTGTGTGGGTAGGCCTAGCGGCCACGACACCACACACCCCAAAACACAAAGTGGACACATCCCATTTTTTGAAAGAAAACAGAGCTGTTTTTTGCAAAGTGCCTACCTGTAGATTTTGGCCTCTAGCTCAGCCGGCACCTAGGGAAACCTACCAAACCTAAGCATTTTTGAAAACTAGAGACCAAGGGGAATCCAAGATGGGGTGACTTGTGGGGCTCTGACCAGGTTCTGTTACCCAGACTCCTTTGCAAACCTCAAATTTTGGCTAAAAAAACGCATTTTCCTCACATTTCGGTGACAGAAAGTTCTGGAATCTGAGAGGAGCCACAAATTTCCTTCCACCCAGCGTTCCCCCAAGTCTCCCGATAAAAATGATACCTCACTTGTGTGGGTAGGCCTAGCGCCCGCGACAGGAAACGCCCCAAAACACAACGTGGACACATCACAGAAAACAGAGCTGTTTTTTGCAAAGTGCCTACCTGTAGATTTTGGCCCCTACCTCAGCCGGCACCTAGGGAAACCTACCAAACCTGTGCATTTTTCAAAACTAGAGACCTAGGGAAATTCCAAGATGGGGTGACTTGTGGGGCTCTGACCAGGTTCGGTTACCCAGAATCCTTTGCAAACCTCAAATTTTGGCCAAAAAAACACATTTTCCTCACATTTCGGTGACAGAAAGTTCTGGAATCTGAGAGGAGCCACAAATTTCCTTCCACCCAGAGTTCCCCCAAGTCTCCCGATAAAAATGATACCTCACTTGTGTGGGTAGGCCTAGCGCCCGAGACAGGAAACGCCCCAAAATACAACGTGGACACATCCCATTTTTTTACAGAAAACAGAGCTTTTTTTTCCAAAGTGCCTACCTGTAGATTTTGGCCTCTAGCTCAGCCGGCACCTAGGGAAACCTACCAAACCTGTGCATTTTTGAAAACTAGAGACCTAGGGGAATCCAAGATGGGGTGACTTGTGGGGCTCTGACCAGGTTCGGTTACCCAGAATCCTTTGCAAAGCTCAAATTTTGGCTAAAAAAGCGCATTTTCCTCACATTTCGGTGACTGAAAGTTCTGGAATCTGAGAGGAGCCACAAATTTCCTTCCACCCAGCGTTCCCCCAAGTCTCCCGATAAAAATGATACCTCACTTGTGTGGGTAGGCCTAGCGCCCACGACAGGAAACGCCCCAAAACACAACGTGGACACATCCCATTTTTTAAAAGAAAACAGAGCTGTTTTTTTGTAAAGTGCCTACCTGTAGATTGTGGCCTCAAGCTTAGCCGGCACCTAGGGAAACCTACCAAACCTGTGCATTTTTGAAAACTAGAGACCTAGGGGAATCCAAGATGGGGTGACTTGTGGGGCTCTGACCAGGGTCTGTTACCCAGAATCCTTTTAAAACCTCAAAATCTGGCTAAAAAAACACATTTTCCTCACATTTCGGTGACAGAAAGTTCTGGAATCTGAGAGGAGCCACAAATTTCCTTCCACCCAGCGTTCCCCCGAGTCTCCCGATAAAAATGATACCTCACTTGTGTGGGTAGGTCTAGCGGCCGCAACAGGACACACCCCAAAACACAACGTGGACATATCACAATTTTTCATTGAAAACAGTGCCTACCTGTAGATTTTGGCCTCTAGCTCAGCCGGCACCTAGGGAAACCTACCACACCTGTGCATTTTTGAAAACTAGAGACTTAGAGGAATCCAAGATGGGGTGACTTGTGGGGCTCTGACCAGGTTCTGTTACCCAGAATCCTTTGCAAACCTCACATTATGGCTAAAAAAACGGATTTTCCTCACATTTCGGTGACAGAAAGTTCTGGAATCTGAGAGGAGCCACAAATGTCCTTCCACCCAGCGTTCCCCCAAGTCTCCCGATAAAAATTATACCTCACTTGTGTGGGTAGGCCTAGCGCCCACGACAGGAAACGCCCCAAAACGCAACGTGGACACATCCCATTTTTTAAAAGAAAACAGAGCTGTTTTTTGCAAAGTGCCTACCTGTAGATTTTGGCCTCTAGCTTAGCCGGCACCTAGGGAAACCTACCAAACCTGAGCATTTTTGAAAACTAGAGACCAAGGGGAATCCAAGATGGGGTGACTTGTGGGGCTCTGACCAGGTTCTGTTACCCAGACTCCTTTGCAAACCTCAAATTTTGGCTAAAAAAACGCATTTTCCTCACATTTCGGTGACAGAAAATTCTGGAATCTGAGAGGAGCCACAAATTTCCTTCCACCCAGCGTTCCCCCGAGTCTCCTGATAAAAATGATACCTCACTTGTGTGGGTAGGCCTAGCGCCCGCGACAGGAAACGCCCCAAAACAGAACGTGGACACATCACAGAAAACAGAGCTGTTTTTTGCAAAGTGCCTACCTGTAGATTTTGGCCCCTACCTCAGCCCGCACCTAGGCAACCTACCAAACCTGTGCATTTTTCAAAACTAGAGACCTAGGGAAATTCCAAGATGGGGTGACTTGTGGGGCTCTGACCAGCTTCGGTTACCCAGAATCCTTTGCAAACCTCAAATTTTGGCCAAAAAAACACATTTTCCTCACATTTCGGTGACAGAAAGTTCTGGAATCTGAGAGGAGCCACAAATTTCCTTCCACCCAGCATTTCACCAAGTCTCCCGATAAAAATGATACCTCACTTGTGTGGGTAGGCCTAGCGGCCACGACAGGACACACCCCAAAACTCAAACTGGACACATCCCATTTTTTGAAAGAAAACAGAGCTGTTTTTTGCAAAGTGCCTACCTGTAGATTTTGGCCTCTAGCTCAGCCGGCACCTAGGGAAACCTACCAAACCTGAGCATTTTTGAAAACTAGAGACCTAGGGGAATCCAAGATGGGGTGACTTGTGGGGCTCTGACCAGGTTCTGTTACCCAGACTCCTTTGCAAACCTCAAATTTTGGCTAAAAAAACACATTTTCCTCACATTTCGGTGACAGAAAGTTCTGGAATCTGAGAGGAGCCACAAATTTCCTTCCACCCAGCGTTCCCCCAAGTCTCCTGATAAAAATTATACCTCACTTGTGTGGGTAGGCCTAGCGCCCGCGACAGGAAACGCCCCAAAACACAACTTGGACACATCACAGAAAACAGAGCTGTTTTTTGCAAAGTGCCTACCTGTAGATTTTGGCCTCTAGCTCAGCCGGGACCTAGGGAAACCTACCAAGCCTGTGCATTTTCTAAAACTAGAGACCAAGGGGGATCCAAGATGGGGTGACTTGTGGGGCTCTGACCAGGTTCTGTTACCCAGAATCCTTTGCAAACCTCAAATTTTGGCTAAAAAAACACATTTTCCTCACATTTCGGTGAAATAAAGTTCTGGAATCTGAGAGGAGCCACAAATTTCCTTCCACCCAGCGTTCCCCCAAGTCTCCCGATAAAAATTATACCTCACTTGAGTGGGTAGGCCTAGCGCCCGCAACAGGAAACACCCTAAAACGCAACGTGGACACATCCCATTTTTTTAATGAAAACAGAGCTGTTTTTTGCAAAGTGCCTACCTGCAGATTTTGGCCTCTAGCTCAGCCGGCACCTAGGGAAACCTACCAAACCTGTGTATTTTTGAAAACTAGAGACCTTGGGGAATCCAAGATGGGGTGACTTGTGGGGCTCTGACCAGGTTCTGTTACCCAGAATCCTTTTCAAACCTCATATTTTGGCTAAAAAAACGCATTTTCCTAAAATTTCGGTGACAGAAAGTTCTGGAATCTGAGAGGAGCCACAAATTTCCTTCCACCCAGCGTTCCCCCAAGTCTCCCGATAAAAATTATACCTCACTTGTGTGGGTAGGCCTAGCGCCCGCGACAGGAACACCCCAAAACACAACGTGGACACATCACAGAAAACAGAGCTGTTTTTTGCAAAGTGCCTACCAGTAGATTTTGGCCCCTACCTCAGCCGGCACCTAGGGAAACCTACCAAACCTGTGCATTTTTCAAAACTAGAGACCTAGGGAAATTCCAAGATGGGGTGACTTGTGGGGCTCTGACCAGGTTCGGTTATCCAGAATCCTTTGCAAACCTCAAATTTTGGCCAAAAAAACACATTTTCCTCACATTTCGGTGACAGAAAGTTCTGGAATCTGAGAGGAGCCACAAATTTCCTTCCACCCAGCATTTCCCCAAGTCTCCCGATAAAAATGATACCTCACTTGTGTGGGTAGGCCTAGCGGCCACGACAGGACACACCCCAAAACACAAAGTGGACACATCCCATTTTTTGAAAGAAAACAGAGCTGTTTTTTGCAAAGTGCCTACCTGTAGATTTTGGCCTCTAGCTCAGCTGGCAACTAGGGAAACCTACCAAACCTGAGCATTTTTGAAAACTAGAGACCTAGGGGAATCCAAGATGGGGTGACTTGTGTGGCTCTGACCAGATTCTGTTACCCAGACTCCTTTGCAAACCTCAAATTTTGGCTAAAAAAACAAATTTTCCTCACATTTCGTTGACAGAAAGTTCTGGAATCTGAGAGGAGCCACAAATTTCCTTCCACCCAGCGTTCCCCCAAGTCTCCTGATAAAAATGATACCTCACTTGTGTGGGTAGGCCTAGCGCCCGCGACAGGAAACACCCCAAAACACAACGTGGACACATCACAGAAAACAGAGCTGTTTTTTGCAAAGTGCCTACCTGTAGATTTTGGCCTCTAGCTCAGCCGGCACCTAGGGAAACCTACCAAGCCTGTGCATTTTCTAAAACTAGAGACCAAGGGTTATCCAAGATGGGGTGACTTGTGGGGCTCTGACCAGGTTCTGTTACCCAGAATCCTTTGCAAACCTCAAATTTTGGCTAAAAAAACACATTTTCATCACATTTCGGTGAAAGAAAGTTCTGGAATCTGAGAGGAGCCACAAATTTCCTTCCACCCAGCGTTCCCCCAAGTCTCCCGATAAAAATTATACCCCACTTGTGTGGGTAGGCCTAGCGCCCGCAACAGGAAACGCCCTAAAACGCAACGTGGACACATCCCATTTTTTTTAAAGAAAACAGAGCTGTTTTTTGCAAAGTACCTACCTGCAGATTTTGGCCTCTAGCTCAGCCGGCACCTAGGGAAACCTACCAAACCTGTGTATTTTTGAAAACTAGAGACCTAGGGTAATCCAAGATGGGGTGACATGTGGGGCTCTGACCAGGTTCTGTTACCCAGAATCCTTTTCAAACCTCATATTTTGGCTAAAAAAACGCATTTTCCTAAAATTTCGGTGACAGAAAGTTCTGGAATCTGAGAGGAGCCACAAATTTCCTTCCACTCAGCGTTCCCCCAAGTGTCCCGATAAAAATGATACCTCACTTGTGTGGGTAGGCCTAGCACCCGAGACAGGAAACGCCCCAAAACGCAACGTGGACACATCCCATTTTTTTAAAGAAAACAGAGCTTTTTTTTGCAAAGTGCCTACCTGTAGATTTTGGCCTCTAGCTCAGCCGGCACCTAGGGAAACCTACCAAACCTGTGCATTTTTTAAAACTAGAGACCTAGAGGAATCCAAGATGGGGTGACTTGTGGGGCTCTGACCAGGTTCGGTTACCCAGAATCCTTTGCAAACCTCAAATTTTGGCTAAAAAAAACGCATTTTCCTCACATTTCGGTGACAGAAAGTTCTGGAATCTGAGAAGAGCCACAAATTTCCTTCCACCCAGCGTTCCCCCAAGTCTCCCGATAAAAATGATACCTCACTTGTGTGGGTAGGTCTAGCGGCCGCAACAGGACACACCCCAAAACACAACGTGGACACATCACAATTTTTCATTGAAAACAGTGCCTACCTGTAGATTTTGGCCTCTAGCTCAGCCGGCACCTAGGGAAACCTACCAAACCTGTGCATTTCTGAAAACTAGAGACTTAGAGGAATCCAAGATGGGGTGACTTGTGGGGCTCTGACCAGGTTCTGTTACCCAGACTCCTTTGCAAACCTCAAATTTTGGCTAAAAAAACACATTTTCCTCACATTTCTGTGACAGAAAGTTCTGGAATCTGAGAGGAGCCACAAATTTCCTTCCACCCAGCGTTCCCCCAAGTCTCCTGATAAAAATGATACCTCACTTGTGTGGGTAGGCATAGCGCCCTCGACAGGAAACGCCCCAAAACACAACGTGGACACATCACAGAAAACAGAGCTGTTTTTTGCAAAGTGCCTACCTGTAGATTTTGGCCTCTAGCTCAGCTGGCACCTAGGGAAACCTACCAAGCCTGTGCATTTTTCAAAACCAGAGACCTAGGGAAATTCCAAGATGGGGTGACTTGTGGGGCTCTGACCAGGTTCGGTTATCCAGAATCCTTTGCAAACCTCAAATTTTGGCCAAAAAAACACATTTTCCTCACATTTCGGTGACAGAAAGTTCTGGAATCTGAGAGGAGCCACAAATTTCCTTCCACCCAGCATTTCCCTAAGTCTCCCGATAAAAACGATACCTCACTTGTGTGGGTAGGCCTAGCGGCCACGACAGGACACACCCCAAAACACAAAGTGGACACATCCCATTTTTTGAAAGAAAACAGAGGTGTTTTTTGCAAAGTGCCTACCTGTAGATTTTGGCCTCTAGCTCAGCCGGCACCTAGGGAAACCTACCAAACCTGTGCATTTTTCAAAACTAGAGACCTAGGGAAATTCCAAGATGGGGTGACTTGTGGGGCTCTGACCAGGTTCTGTTACCCAGACTCCTTTGCAAACCTCAAATTTTGGCTAAAAAAACAAATTTTCCTCACATTTCGGTTACAGAAAGTTCTGGAATCTGAGAGGAGCCACAAATTTCCTTCCACCCAGCGTTCCCCCGAGTCTCCTGATAAAAATGATACCTCACTTGTGTGGGTAGGCCTAGCGCCCGCGACAGGAAACGCCCCAAAACACAACGTGGACACATCACAGAAAACAGAGCTGCTTTTTGCAAAGTGCCTACCTGTAGATTTTGGCCCCTACCTCAGCCGGCTCCTAGGGAAACCTACCAAACCTGTGCATTTTTCAAAACTAGAGACCTAGGGAAATTCCAAGATGGGGTGACTTGTGGGGCTCTGACCAGGTTCGGTTACCCAGAATCCTTTGCAAACCTCAAATTTTGGCCAAAAAAACAAATTTTCCTCACATTTCGGTGACAGAAAGTTATGGAATCTGAGAGGAGCCACAAATTTCCTTCCACCCAGCATTTCCCCAAGTCTCTCGATAAAAATGATACCTCACTTGTGTGGGTAGGCCTAGCGGCCACGACACCACACACCCCAAAACACAAAGTGGACACATCCCATTTTTTTAAAGAAAACAGAGCTGTTTTTTGCAAAGTGCCTACCTGTAGATTTTGGCCTCTAGCTCAGCCGGCACCTAGGGAAACCTACCAAACCTAAGCATTTTTGAAAACTAGAGACCTAGGGGAATCCAAGATGGGGTGACTTGTGGGGCTCTGACCAGGTTCTGTTACCCAGACTCCTTTGCAAACCTCAAATTTTGGCTAAAAAAACACATTTTCCTAACATTTCGGTGACAGAAAGTTCTGGAATCTGAGAGGAGCCACAAATTTCCTTCCACCCAGCGTTGCCCCAAGTCTCCTGATAAAAATTATACCTCACTTGTGTGGGTAGGCCTAGCGCCCGCGACAGGAAACGCCCCAAAACACAACGTGGACACATCACAGAAAACAGAGCTGTTTTTTGCAAAGTGCCTACCTGTAGATTTTGGCCTCTAGCTCAGCCGGCACCTAGGGAAACCTACCAAGCCTGTGCATTTTCTAAAACTAGAGACCAAGGGGGATCGAAGATGGGGTGACTTGCGGTGCTCTGACCAGGTTCTGTTACCCAGAATCCTTTGCAAACCTCAAATTTTGGCTAAAAAAACACATTTTCCTCACATTTCGGTGAAAGAAAGTTCTGGAATCTGAGAGGAGCCACAAATTTCCTTCCACCCAGCGTTCCCCCAAGTCTCCCGATAAAAATTATACCTCACTTGTGTGGGTAGGCCTAGCGCCCGCAACAGGAAACGCCCTAAATCGCAACGTGGACACATCCCATTTTTTTAAAGAAAACAGAGCTGTTTTTTGCAAAGTGCCTACCTGCAGATTTTGGCCTCTAGCTCTGCCGGCACCTAGGGAAACCTACCAAACCTGTGTATTTTTGAAAACTAGAGACCTAGGGGAATCCAGGATGGGGTGACTTGTGGGGCTCTGACCAGGTTCTGTTACCCAGAATCCTTTTCAAACCTCATATTTTGGCAAAAAAAAGCATTTTCCTAAAATTTCGGTGACAGAAAGTTGTGGAATCTGAGAGGAGCCACAAATTTCCTTCCACCCAGCGTTCCCCCAAGTCTCCCGATAAAAATTATACCTCACTTGTGTGGGTAGGCCTAGCGCCCGCGACAGGAAACACCCCAAAACAGAACGTGGACACATCACAGAAAACAGAGCTGTTTTTTGCAAAGTGCCTACCTGTAGATTTTGGCCCCTACCTCAGCCCGCACCTAGGCAACCTACCAAACCTGTGCATTTTTCAAAACTAGAGACCTAGGGAAATTCCAAGATGGGGTGACTTGTGGGGCTCTGACCAGCTTCGGTTACCCAGAATCCTTTGCAAACCTCAAATTTTGGCCAAAAAAACACATTTTCCTCACATTTCGGTGACAGAAAGTTCTGGAATCTGAGAGGAGCCACAAATTTCCTTCCACCCAGCATTTCACCAAGTCTCCCGATAAAAATGATACCTCACTTGTGTGGGTAGGCCTAGCGGCCACGACAGGACACACCCCAAAACACAAACTGGACACATCCCATTTTTTGAAAGAAAACAGAGCTGTTTTTTGCAAAGTGCCTACCTGTAGATTTTGGCCTCTAGCTCAGCCGGCACCTAGGGAAACCTACCAAACCTGAGCATTTTTGAAAACTAGAGACCTAGGGGAATCCAAGATGGGGTGACTTGTGGGGCTCTGACCAGGTTCTGTTACCCAGACTCCTTTGCAAACCTTAAATTTTGGCAAAAAAAACACATTTTCCTCACATTTCGGTGACAGAAAGTTCTGGAATCTGAGAGGAGCCACAAATTTCCTTCCACCCAGCGTTCCCCCAAGTCTCCTGATAAAAATGATACCTCACTTGTGTGGGTAGGCCTAGCGCCCGCGACAGGAAACGCCCCAAAACACAACTTGGACACATCACAGAAAACAGAGCTGTTTTTTGCAAAGTGCCTACCTGTAGATTTTGGCCTCTAGCTCAGCCGGGACCTAGGGAAACCTACCAAGCCTGTGCATTTTCTAAAACTAGAGACCAAGGGGGATCCAAGATGGGGTGACTTGTGGGGCTCTGACCAGGTTCTGTTACCCAGAATCCTTTGCAAACCTCAAATTTTGGCTAAAAAAACACATTTTCCTCACATTTCGGTGAAATAAAGTTCTGGAATCTGAGAGGAGCCACAAATTTCCTTCCACCCAGCGTTCCCCCAAGTCTCCCGATAAAAATTATACCTCACTTGAGTGGGTAGGCCTAGCGCCCGCAACAGGAAACACCCTAAAACGCAACGTGGACACATCCCATTTTTTTAATGAAAACAGAGCTGTTTTTTGCAAAGTGCCTACCTGCAGATTTTGGCCTCTAGCTCAGCCGGCACCTAGGGAAACCTACCAAACCTGTGTATTTTTGAAAACTAGAGACCTTGGGGAATCCAAGATGGGGTGACTTGTGGGGCTCTGACCAGGTTCTGTTACCCAGAATCCTTTTCAAACCTCATATTTTGGCTAAAAAAACGCATTTTCCTAAAATTTCGGTGACAGAAAGTTCTGGAATCTGAGAGGAGCCACAAATTTCCTTCCACCCAGCGTTCCCCCAAGTCTCCCGATAAAAATTATACCTCACTTGTGTGGGTAGGCCTAGCGCCCGCGACAGGAACACCCCAAAACACAACGTGGACACATCACAGAAAACAGAGCTGTTTTTTGCAAAGTGCCTACCAGTAGATTTTGGCCCCTACCTCAGCCGGCACCTAGGGAAACCTACCAAACCTGTGCATTTTTCAAAACTAGAGACCTAGGGAAATTCCAAGATGGGGTGACTTGTGGGGCTCTGACCAGGTTCGGTTATCCAGAATCCTTTGCAAACCTCAAATTTTGGCCAAAAAAACACATTTTCCTCACATTTCGGTGACAGAAAGTTCTGGAATCTGAGAGGAGCCACAAATTTCCTTCCACCCAGCATTTCCCCAAGTCTCCCGATAAAAATGATACCTCACTTGTGTGGGTAGGCCTAGCGGCCACGACAGGACACACCCCAAAACACAAAGTGGACACATCCCATTTTTTTAAAGAAAACAGAGCTGTTTTTTGCAAAGTGCCTACCTGTAGATTTTGGCCTCTAGCTCAGCTGGCAACTAGGGAAACCTACCAAACCTGAGCATTTTTGAAAACTAGAGACCTAGGGGAATCCAAGATGGGGTGACTTGTGTGGCTCTGACCAGATTCTGTTACCCAGACTCCTTTGCAAACCTCAAATTTTGGCTAAAAAAACAAATTTTCCTCACATTTCGTTGACAGAAAGTTCTGGAATCTGAGAGGAGCCACAAATTTCCTTCCACCCAGCGTTCCCCCAAGTCTCCTGATAAAAATGATACCTCACTTGTGTGGGTAGGCCTAGCGCCCGCGACAGGAAACACCCCAAAACACAACGTGGACACATCACAGAAAACAGAGCTGTTTTTTGCAAAGTGCCTACCTGTAGATTTTGGCCTCTAGCTCAGCCGGCACCTAGGGAAACCTACCAAGCCTGTGCATTTTCTAAAACTAGAGACCAAGGGGGATCCAAGATGGGGTGACTTGTGGGGCTCTGACCAGGTTCTGTTACCCAGAATCCTTTGCAAACCTCAAATTTTGGCTAAAAAAACACATTTTCATCACATTTCGGTGAAAGAAAGTTCTGGAATCTGAGAGGAGCCACAAATTTCCTTCCACCCAGCGTTCCCCCAAGTCTCCCGATAAAAATTATAGCCCACTCGTGTGGGTAGGCCTAGCGCCCGCAACAGGAAACGCCCTAAAACGCAATGTGGACACATCCCATTTTTTTTAAAGAAAACAGAGCTGTTTTTTGCAAAGTACCTACCTGCAGATTTTGGCCTCTAGCTCAGCCGGCACCTCGGGAAACCTACCAAACCTGTGTATTTTTGAAAACTAGAGACCTAGGGTAATCCAAGATGGGGTGACATGTGGGGCTCTGACCAGGTTCTGTTACCCAGAATCCTTTTCAAACCTCATATTTTGGCTAAAAAAACGCATTTTCCTAAAATTTCGGTGACAGAAAGTTCTGGAATCTGAGAGGAGCCACAAATTTCCTTCCACTCAGCGTTCCCCCAAGTGTCCCGATAAAAATGATACCTCACTTGTGTGGGTAGGCCTAGCACCCGAGACAGGAAACGCCCCAAAACGCAACGTGGACACATCCCATTTTTTTAAAGAAAACAGAGCTTTTTTTTGCAAAGTGCCTACCTGTAGATTTTGGCCTCTAGCTCAGCCGGCACCTAGGGAAACCTACCAAACCTGTGCATTTTTTAAAACTAGAGACCTAGAGGAATCCAAGATGGGGTGACTTGTGGGGCTCTGACCAGGTTCGGTTACCCAGAATCCTTTGCAAACCTCAAATTTTGGCTAAAAAAAACGCATTTTCCTCACATTTCGGTGACAGAAAGTTCTGGAATCTGAGAAGAGCCACAAATTTCCTTCCACCCAGCGTTCCCCCAAGTCTCCCGATAAAAATGATACCTCACTTGTGTGGGTAGGTCTAGCGGCCGCAACAGGACACACCCCAAAACACAACGTGGACACATCACAATTTTTCATTGAAAACAGTGCCTACCTGTAGATTTTGGCCTCTAGCTCAGCCGGCACCTAGGCAAACCTACCAAACCTGTGCATTTCTGAAAACTAGAGACTTAGAGGAATCCAAGATGGGGTGACTTGTGGGGCTCTGACCAGGTTCTGTTACCCAGACTCCTTTGCAAACCTCAAATTTTGGCTAAAAAAACACATTTTCCTCACATTTCTGTGACAGAAAGTTCTGGAATCTGAGAGGAGCCACAAATTTCCTTCCACCCAGCGTTCCCCCAAGTCTCCTGATAAAAATGATACCTCACTTGTGTGGGTAGGCATAGCGCCCTCGACAGGAAACGCCCCAAAACACAACGTGGACACATCACAGAAAACAGAGCTGTTTTTTGCAAAGTGCCTACCTGTAGATTTTGGCCTCTAGCTCAGCTGGCACCTAGGGAAACCTACCAAGCCTGTGCATTTTTCAAAACTAGAGACCTAGGGAAATTCCAAGATGGGGTGACTTGTGGGGCTCTGACCTGGTTCGGTTATCCAGAATCCTTTGCAAACCTCAAATTTTGGCCAAAAAAACACATTTTCCTCACATTTCGGTGACAGAAAGTTCTGGAATCTGAGAGGAGCCACACATTTCCTTCCACCCAGCATTTCCCTAAGTCTCCCGATAAAAATGATACCTCACTTGTGTGGGTAGGCCTAGCGGCCACGACACGACACACCCCAAAACACAAAGTGGACACATCCCATTTTTTGAAAGAAAACAGAGGTGTTTTTTGCAAAGTGCCTACCTGTAGATTTTGGCCTCTAGCTCAGCCGGCACCTAGGGAAACCTACCAAACCTGTGCATTTTTCAAAACTAGAGACCTAGGGAAATTCCAAGATGGGGTGACTTGTGGGGCTCTGACCAGGTTCTGTTACCCAGACTCCTTTGCAAACCTCAAATTTTGGCTAAAAAAACGCATTTTCCTAAAATTTCGATGACAGAAAGTTCTGGAATCTGAGAGGAGCCACAAATTTCCTTCCACTCAGCGTTCCCCCAAGTGTCCCGATAAAAATGATACCTCACTTGTGTGGGTAGGCCTAGCACCCGAGACAGGAAACGCCCCAAAACGCACCGTGGACACATCCCATTTTTTTAAAGAAAACAGAGCTTTTTTTTGCAAAGTTCCTACCTGTAGATTTTGGCCTCTAGCTCAGCCGGCACCTAGGGAAACCTACCAAACCTGTGCATTTTTTAAAACTAGAGACCTAGGGGAATCCAAGATGGGGTGACTTGTGGGGCTCTGACCAGGTTCGGTTACCCAGAATCCTTTGCAAACCTCAAATTTTGGCTAAAAAAACGCATTTTCCTCACATTTCGGTGACAGAAAGTTCTGGAATCTGAGAGGAGCCACAAATTTCCTTCCACCCAGCGTTCCCCCTAGTCTCCTGATAAAAATGATACCTCACTTGTGTGGGTAGGTCTAGCGGCCCCAACAGGACACACCCCAAAACACAATGTGGACACATCACAATTTTTCATTGAAAACAGTGCCTAACTGTAGATTTTGGCCTCTAGCTCAGCCGGCACCTAGGGAAACCTACCAAACCTCTGCATTTTTGAAAACTAGAGACCTAGGGGAATCCAAGATGGGGTGACTTGTGGGGCTCTGACCAGGTTCTGTTACCCAGACTCCTTTGCAAACCTCAAATGTTGACTAAAAAACACATTTTCCTCACATTTCGGTGACAGAAAGTTCTGGAATCTGAGAGGAGCCACAAATTTCCTTCCACCCAGCGTTCCCCCAAGTCTCCTGATAAAAATGATACCTCACTTGTGTGGGTAGGCGTAGCGCCCGCGACAGGAAACGCCCCAAAACACAACGTGGACACATCACAGAAAACAGAGCTGTTTTTTGCAAAGTGCCTACCTGTAGATTTTGGCCTCTATCTCAGCCGGCACCTAGGGAAACCTACCAAGCCTGTGCATTTTCTAAAACTAGAGACCAAGGGGGATCCAAGATGGGGTGACTTGTTGGGCTCTGACCAGGTTCTGTTACCCAGAATCCTTTGCAAACCTCAAATTTTGCCTAAAAAAACACATTTTCCTCACATTTCGGTGAAAGAAAGTTCTGGAATCTGAGAGGAGCCACAAATTTCCTTCCACCCAGCGTTCCCCCAAGTCTCCCGATAAAAATTATACCTCACTTGTGTGGGTAGGCCTAGCGCCCGCAACAGGAAACGCCCTAAAACGCAACGTGGACACATCCCATTTTTTTAAAGAAAACAGAGCTGTTTTTTGCAAAGTGCCTACCTGCAGATTTTGGCCTCTAGCTCAGCCGGCACCTAGGGAAACCTACCAAACCTGTCTATTTTTGAAAACTAGAGACCTACGGGAATCCAAGATGTGGTGACTTGTGGGGCTCTGACCAGGTTCTGTTACCCAGAATCCTTTTCAAACCTCATATTTTGGCTAAAAAAACGCATTTTCCTAAAATTTCGGTGACAGAAAGTTCTGGAATCTGAGAGGAGCCACAAATTTCCTTCCACCCTGCGTTCCCCCAAGTCTCCCGATAAAAATGATACCTCACTTGTGTGGGTAGGCCTAGCGCCCGCAACAGGAAACGCCCTAAAACGCAACGTGGACACATCCCATTTTTTTAAAGAAAACAGAGCTGTTTTTTGCAAAGTGCCTACCTGCAGATTTTGGCCTCTAGCTCAGCCGGCACCTAGGGAAACCTAACAAACCTGTGTATTTTTGAAAACTAGAGACCTAGGGGAATCCAAGATGGGGTGACTTGTGGGGCTCTGACCAGGTTCTGTTACCCAGAATCCTTTTCAAACCTCAAAATCTGGCTAAAAAAACACATTTTCCTCACATTTCGGTGACAGAAAGTTCTGGAATCTGAGAGGAGCCACAAATTTCCTTCCACCCAGCGTTCCCCCGAATCTCCCGATAAAAATGATACCTCACTTGTGTTGGTAGGCCTAGCGGCCGCAACAGGACACACCCCAGAACACACCGTGGACATATCACAATTTTTCATT
The DNA here is from genome assembly GCF_031143425.1 of Pleurodeles waltl. NCBI lineage: Eukaryota > Metazoa > Chordata > Amphibia > Caudata > Salamandridae > Pleurodeles > Pleurodeles waltl. The sequence goes on along the minus strand of NW_027150404.1, from coordinate 292,742 downwards.
GAAAACAGTGCCTACCTGTAGATTTTGGCCTCTAGCTCAGCCGGCACCTAGGGAAACCTACCAAACCTATGCATTTTTGAAAACTAGAGACTTAGAGGAATCCAAGATGGGGTAACTTGTGGGGCTCTGACCAGGTTCTGTTACCCAGAATCCTTTGCAAACCTCAAAATTTGGCTAAAAAAACTCATTTTCCTCATATTTCGGTGACAGAAAGTTGTGGAATCTGAGAGGAGCCACAAATTTCCTTCCACCCAGCGTTCCCCCAAGTCTCCCGATAAAAATTATACCTCACTTGTGTGGGTAGGCCTAGCGCCCGCGACAGGAAACACCCCAAAACAGAACGTGGACACATCACAGAAAACAGAGCTGTTTTTTGCAAAGTGCCTACCTGTAGATTTTGGCCCCTACCTCAGCCCGCACCTAGGCAACCTACCAAACCTGTGCATTTTTCAAAACTAGAGACCTAGGGAAATTCCAAGATGGGGTGACTTGTGGGGCTCTGACCAGCTTCGGTTACCCAGAATCCTTTGCAAACCTCAAATTTTGGCCAAAAAAACACATTTTCCTCACATTTCGGTGACAGAAAGTTCTGGAATCTGAGAGGAGCCACAAATTTCCTTCCACCCAGCATTTCACCAAGTCTCCCGATAAAAATGATACCTCACTTGTGTGGGTAGGCCTAGCGGCCACGACAGGACACACCCCAAAACTCAAACTGGACACATCCCATTTTTTGAAAGAAAACAGAGCTGTTTTTTGCAAAGTGCCTACCTGTAGATTTTGGCCTCTAGCTCAGCCGGCACCTAGGGAAACCTACCAAACCTGAGCATTTTTGAAAACTAGAGACCTAGGGGAATCCAAGATGGGGTGACTTGTGGGGCTCTGACCAGGTTCTGTTACCCAGACTCCTTTGCAAACCTCAAATTTTGGCTAAAAAAACACATTTTCCTCACATTTCGGTGACAGAAAGTTCTGGAATCTGAGAGGAGCCACAAATTTCCTTCCACCCAGCGTTCCCCCAAGTCTCCTGATAAAAATTATACCTCACTTGTGTGGGTAGGCCTAGCGCCCGCGACAGGAAACGCCCCAAAACACAACTTGGACACATCACAGAAAACAGAGCTGTTTTTTGCAAAGTGCCTACCTGTAGATTTTGGCCTCTAGCTCAGCCGGGACCTAGGGAAACCTACCAAGCCTGTGCATTTTCTAAAACTAGAGACCAAGGGGGATCCAAGATGGGGTGACTTGTGGGGCTCTGACCAGGTTCTGTTACCCAGAATCCTTTGCAAACCTCAAATTTTGGCTAAAAAAACACATTTTCCTCACATTTCGGTGAAATAAAGTTCTGGAATCTGAGAGGAGCCACAAATTTCCTTCCACCCAGCGTTCCCCCAAGTCTCCCGATAAAAATTATACCTCACTTGAGTGGGTAGGCCTAGCGCCCGCAACAGGAAACACCCTAAAACGCAACGTGGACACATCCCATTTTTTTAATGAAAACAGAGCTGTTTTTTGCAAAGTGCCTACCTGCAGATTTTGGCCTCTAGCTCAGCCGGCACCTAGGGAAACCTACCAAACCTGTGTATTTTTGAAAACTAGAGACCTTGGGGAATCCAAGATGGGGTGACTTGTGGGGCTCTGACCAGGTTCTGTTACCCAGAATCCTTTTCAAACCTCATATTTTGGCTAAAAAAACGCATTTTCCTAAAATTTCGGTGACAGAAAGTTCTGGAATCTGAGAGGAGCCACAAATTTCCTTCCACCCAGCGTTCCCCCAAGTCTCCCGATAAAAATTATACCTCACTTGTGTGGGTAGGCCTAGCGCCCGCGACAGGAACACCCCAAAACACAACGTGGACACATCACAGAAAACAGAGCTGTTTTTTGCAAAGTGCCTACCAGTAGATTTTGGCCCCTACCTCAGCCGGCACCTAGGGAAACCTACCAAACCTGTGCATTTTTCAAAACTAGAGACCTAGGGAAATTCCAAGATGGGGTGACTTGTGGGGCTCTGACCAGGTTCGGTTATCCAGAATCCTTTGCAAACCTCAAATTTTGGCCAAAAAAACACATTTTCCTCACATTTCGGTGACAGAAAGTTCTGGAATCTGAGAGGAGCCACAAATTTCCTTCCACCCAGCATTTCCCCAAGTCTCCCGATAAAAATGATACCTCACTTGTGTGGGTAGGCCTAGCGGCCACGACAGGACACACCCCAAAACACAAAGTGGACACATCCCATTTTTTTAAAGAAAACAGAGCTGTTTTTTGCAAAGTGCCTACCTGTAGATTTTGGCCTCTAGCTCAGCTGGCAACTAGGGAAACCTACCAAACCTGAGCATTTTTGAAAACTAGAGACCTAGGGGAATCCAAGATGGGGTGACTTGTGTGGCTCTGACCAGATTCTGTTACCCAGACTCCTTTGCAAACCTCAAATTTTGGCTAAAAAAACAAATTTTCCTCACATTTCGTTGACAGAAAGTTCTGGAATCTGAGAGGAGCCACAAATTTCCTTCCACCCAGCGTTCCCCCAAGTCTCCTGATAAAAATGATACCTCACTTGTGTGGGTAGGCCTAGCGCCCGCGACAGGAAACACCCCAAAACACAACGTGGACACATCACAGAAAACAGAGCTGTTTTTTGCAAAGTGCCTACCTGTAGATTTTGGCCTCTAGCTCAGCCGGCACCTAGGGAAACCTACCAAGCCTGTGCATTTTCTAAAACTAGAGACCAAGGGTTATCCAAGATGGGGTGACTTGTGGGGCTCTGACCAGGTTCTGTTACCCAGAATCCTTTGCAAACCTCAAATTTTGGCTAAAAAAACACATTTTCATCACATTTCGGTGAAAGAAAGTTCTGGAATCTGAGAGGAGCCACAAATTTCCTTCCACCCAGCGTTCCCCCAAGTCTCCCGATAAAAATTATACCCCACTTGTGTGGGTAGGCCTAGCGCCCGCAACAGGAAACGCCCTAAAACGCAACGTGGACACATCCCATTTTTTTTAAAGAAAACAGAGCTGTTTTTTGCAAAGTACCTACCTGCAGATTTTGGCCTCTAGCTCAGCCGGCACCTAGGGAAACCTACCAAACCTGTGTATTTTTGAAAACTAGAGACCTAGGGTAATCCAAGATGGGGTGACATGTGGGGCTCTGACCAGGTTCTGTTACCCAGAATCCTTTTCAAACCTCATATTTTGGCTAAAAAAACGCATTTTCCTAAAATTTCGGTGACAGAAAGTTCTGGAATCTGAGAGGAGCCACAAATTTCCTTCCACTCAGCGTTCCCCCAAGTGTCCCGATAAAAATGATACCTCACTTGTGTGGGTAGGCCTAGCACCCGAGACAGGAAACGCCCCAAAACGCAACGTGGACACATCCCATTTTTTTAAAGAAAACAGAGCTTTTTTTTGCAAAGTGCCTACCTGTAGATTTTGGCCTCTAGCTCAGCCGGCACCTAGGGAAACCTACCAAACCTGTGCATTTTTTAAAACTAGAGACCTAGAGGAATCCAAGATGGGGTGACTTGTGGGGCTCTGACCAGGTTCGGTTACCCAGAATCCTTTGCAAACCTCAAATTTTGGCTAAAAAAACGCATTTTCCTCACATTTCGGTGACAGAAAGTTCTGGAATCTGAGAAGAGCCACAAATTTCCTTCCACCCAGCGTTCCCCCAAGTCTCCCGATAAAAATGATACCTCACTTGTGTGGGTAGGTCTAGCGGCCGCAACAGGACACACCCCAAAACACAACGTGGACACATCACAATTTTTCATTGAAAACAGTGCCTACCTGTAGATTTTGGCCTCTAGCTCAGCCGGCACCTAGGGAAACCTACCAAACCTGTGCATTTCTGAAAACTAGAGACTTAGAGGAATCCAAGATGGGGTGACTTGTGGGGCTCTGACCAGGTTCTGTTACCCAGACTCCTTTGCAAACCTCAAATTTTGGCTAAAAAAACACATTTTCCTCACATTTCTGTGACAGAAAGTTCTGGAATCTGAGAGGAGCCACAAATTTCCTTCCACCCAGCGTTCCCCCAAGTCTCCTGATAAAAATGATACCTCACTTGTGTGGGTAGGCATAGCGCCCTCGACAGGAAACGCCCCAAAACACAACGTGGACACATCACAGAAAACAGAGCTGTTTTTTGCAAAGTGCCTACCTGTAGATTTTGGCCTCTAGCTCAGCTGGCACCTAGGGAAACCTACCAAGCCTGTGCATTTTTCAAAACTAGAGACCTAGGGAAATTCCAAGATGGGGTGACTTGTGGGGCTCTGACCAGGTTCGGTTATCCAGAATCCTTTGCAAACCTCAAATTTTGGCCAAAAAAACACATTTTCCTCACATTTCGGTGACAGAAAGTTCTGGAATCTGAGAGGAGCCACAAATTTCCTTCCACCCAGCATTTCCCTAAGTCTCCCGATAAAAATGATACCTCACTTGTGTGGGTAGGCCTAGCGGCCACGACAGGACACACCCCAAAACACAAAGTGGACACATCCCATTTTTTGAAAGAAAACAGAGGTGTTTTTTGCAAAGTGCCTACCTGTAGATTTTGGCCTCTAGCTCAGCCGGCACCTAGGGAAACCTACCAAACCTGTGCATTTTTCAAAACTAGAGACCTAGGGAAATTCCAAGATGGGGTGACTTGTGGGGCTCTGACCAGGTTCTGTTACCCAGACTCCTTTGCAAACCTCAAATTTTGGCTAAAAAAACAAATTTTCCTCACATTTCGGTTACAGAAAGTTCTGGAATCTGAGAGGAGCCACAAATTTCCTTCCACCCAGCGTTCCCCCGAGTCTCCTGATAAAAATGATACCTCACTTGTGTGGGTAGGCCTAGCGCCCGCGACAGGAAACGCCCCAAAACACAACGTGGACACATCACAGAAAACAGAGCTGCTTTTTGCAAAGTGCCTACCTGTAGATTTTGGCCCCTACCTCAGCCGGCTCCTAGGGAAACCTACCAAACCTGTGCATTTTTCAAAACTAGAGACCTAGGGAAATTCCAAGATGGGGTGACTTGTGGGGCTCTGACCAGGTTCGGTTACCCAGAATCCTTTGCAAACCTCAAATTTTGGCCAAAAAAACAAATTTTCCTCACATTTCGGTGACAGAAAGTTATGGAATCTGAGAGGAGCCACAAATTTCCTTCCACCCAGCATTTCCCCAAGTCTCTCGATAAAAATGATACCTCACTTGTGTGGGTAGGCCTAGCGGCCACGACACCACACACCCCAGAACACAAAGTGGACACATCCCATTTTTTGAAAGAAAACAGAGCTGTTTTTTGCAAAGTGCCTACCTGTAGATTTTGGCCTCTAGCTCAGCCGGCACCTAGGGAAACCTACCAAACCTAAGCATTTTTGAAAACTAGAGACCTAGGGGAATCCAAGATGGGGTGACTTGTGGGGCTCTGACCAGGTTCTGTTACCCAGACTCCTTTGCAAACCTCAAATTTTGGCTAAAAAAACACATTTTCCTAACATTTCGGTGACATAAAGTTCTGGAATCTGAGAGGAGCCACAAATTTCCTTCCACCCAGCGTTGCCCCAAGTCTCCTGATAAAAATTATACCTCACTTGTGTGGGTAGGCCTAGCGCCCGCGACAGGAAACGCCCCAAAACACAACGTGGACACATCACAGAAAACAGAGCTGTTTTTTGCAAAGTGCCTACCTGTAGATTTTGGCCTCTAGCTCAGCCGGCACCTAGGGAAACCTACCAAGCCTGTGCATTTTCTAAAACTAGAGACCAAGGGGGATCGAAGATGGGGTGACTTGTGGTGCTCTGACCAGGTTCTGTTACCCAGAATCCTTTGCAAACCTCAAATTTTGGCTAAAAAAACAAATTTTCCTCACATTTCGGTGAAAGAAAGTTCTGGAATCTGAGAGGAGCCACAAATTTCCTTCCACCCAGCGTTCCCCCAAGTCTCCCGATAAAAATTATACCTCACTTGTGTGGGTAGGCCTAGCGCCCGCAACAGGAAACGCCCTAAATCGCAACGTGGACACATCCCATTTTTTTAAAGAAAACAGAGCTGTTTTTTGCAAAGTGCCTACCTGCAGATTTTGGCCTCTAGCTCTGCCGGCACCTAGGGAAACCTACCAAACCTGTGTATTTTTGAAAACTAGAGACCTAGGGGAATCCAGGATGGGGTGACTTGTGGGGCTCTGACCAGGTTCTGTTACCCAGAATCCTTTTCAAACCTCATATTTTGGCAAAAAAAAGCATTTTCCTAAAATTTCGGTGACAGAAAGTTGTGGAATCTGAGAGGAGCCACAAATTTCCTTCCACCCAGCGTTCCCCCAAGTCTCCCGATAAAAATTATACCTCACTTGTGTGGGTAGGCCTAGCGCCCGCGACAGGAAACACCCCAAAACAGAACGTGGACACATCACAGAAAACAGAGCTGTTTTTTGCAAAGTGCCTACCTGTAGATTTTGGCCCCTACCTCAGCCCGCACCTAGGCAACCTACCAAACCTGTGCATTTTTCAAAACTAGAGACCTAGGGAAATTCCAAGATGGGGTGACTTGTGGGGCTCTGACCAGCTTCGGTTACCCAGAATCCTTTGCAAACCTCAAATTTTGGCCAAAAAAACACATTTTCCTCACATTTCGGTGACAGAAAGTTCTGGAATCTGAGAGGAGCCACAAATTTCCTTCCACCCAGCATTTCACCAAGTCTCCCGATAAAAATGATACCTCACTTGTGTGGGTAGGCCTAGCGGCCACGACAGGACACACCCCAAAACACAAACTGGACACATCCCATTTTTTGAAAGAAAACAGAGCTGTTTTTTGCAAAGTGCCTACCTGTAGATTTTGGCCTCTAGCTCAGCCGGCACCTAGGGAAACCTACCAAACCTGAGCATTTTTGAAAACTAGAGACCTAGGGGAATCCAAGATGGGGTGACTTGTGGGGCTCTGACCAGGTTCTGTTACCCAGACTCCTTTGCAAACCTTAAATTTTGGCAAAAAAAACACATTTTCCTCACATTTCGGTGACAGAAAGTTCTGGAATCTGAGAGGAGCCACAAATTTCCTTCCACCCAGCGTTCCCCCAAGTCTCCTGATAAAAATTATACCTCACTTGTGTGGGTAGGCCTAGCGCCCGCGACAGGAAACGCCCCAAAACACAACTTGGACACATCACAGAAAACAGAGCTGTTTTTTGCAAAGTGCCTACCTGTAGATTTTGGCCTCTAGCTCAGCCGGGACCTAGGGAAACCTACCAAGCCTGTGCATTTTCTAAAACTAGAGACCAAGGGGGATCCAAGATGGGGTGACTTGTGGGGCTCTGACCAGGTTCTGTTACCCAGAATCCTTTGCAAACCTCAAATTTTGGCTAAAAAAACACATTTTCCTCACATTTCGGTGAAATAAAGTTCTGGAATCTGAGAGGAGCCACAAATTTCCTTCCACCCAGCGTTCCCCCAAGTCTCCCGATAAAAATTATACCTCACTTGAGTGGGTAGGCCTAGCGCCCGCAACAGGAAACACCCTAAAACGCAACGTGGACACATCCCATTTTTTTAATGAAAACAGAGCTGTTTTTTGCAAAGTGCCTACCTGCAGATTTTGGCCTCTAGCTCAGCCGGCACCTAGGGAAACCTACCAAACCTGTGTATTTTTGAAAACTAGAGACCTTGGGGAATCCAAGATGGGGTGACTTGTGGGGCTCTGACCAGGTTCTGTTACCCAGAATCCTTTTCAAACCTCATATTTTGGCTAAAAAAACGCATTTTCCTAAAATTTCGGTGACAGAAAGTTCTGGAATCTGAGAGGAGCCACAAATTTCCTTCCACCCAGCGTTCCCCCAAGTCTCCCGATAAAAATTATACCTCACTTGTGTGGGTAGGCCTAGCGCCCGCGACAGGAACACCCCAAAACACAACGTGGACACATCACAGAAAACAGAGCTGTTTTTTGCAAAGTGCCTACCAGTAGATTTTGGCCCCTACCTCAGCCGGCACCTAGGGAAACCTACCAAACCTGTGCATTTTTCAAAACTAGAGACCTAGGGAAATTCCAAGATGGGGTGACTTGTGGGGCTCTGACCAGGTTCGGTTATCCAGAATCCTTTGCAAACCTCAAATTTTGGCCAAAAAAACACATTTTCCTCACATTTCGGTGACAGAAAGTTCTGGAATCTGAGAGGAGCCACAAATTTCCTTCCACCCAGCATTTCCCCAAGTCTCCCGATAAAAATGATACCTCACTTGTGTGGGTAGGCCTAGCGGCCACGACAGGACACACCCCAAAACACAAAGTGGACACATCCCATTTTTTTAAAGAAAACAGAGCTGTTTTTTGCAAAGTGCCTACCTGTAGATTTTGGCCTCTAGCTCAGCTGGCAACTAGGGAAACCTACCAAACCTGAGCATTTTTGAAAACTAGAGACCTAGGGGAATCCAAGATGGGGTGACTTGTGTGGCTCTGACCAGATTCTGTTACCCAGACTCCTTTGCAAACCTCAAATTTTGGCTAAAAAAACAAATTTTCCTCACATTTCGTTGACAGAAAGTTCTGGAATCTGAGAGGAGCCACAAATTTCCTTCCACCCAGCGTTCCCCCAAGTCTCCTGATAAAAATGATACCTCACTTGTGTGGGTAGGCCTAGCGCCCGCGACAGGAAACACCCCAAAACACAACGTGGACACATCACAGAAAACAGAGCTGTTTTTTGCAAAGTGCCTACCTGTAGATTTTGGCCTCTAGCTCAGCCGGCACCTAGGGAAACCTACCAAGCCTGTGCATTTTCTAAAACTAGAGACCAAGGGGGATCCAAGATGGGGTGACTTGTGGGGCTCTGACCAGGTTCTGTTACCCAGAATCCTTTGCAAACCTCAAATTTTGGCTAAAAAAACACATTTTCATCACATTTCGGTGAAAGAAAGTTCTGGAATCTGAGAGGAGCCACAAATTTCCTTCCACCCAGCGTTCCCCCAAGTCTCCCGATAAAAATTATAGCCCACTTGTGTGGGTAGGCCTAGCGCCCGCAACAGGAAACGCCCTAAAACGCAATGTGGACACATCCCATTTTTTTTAAAGAAAACAGAGCTGTTTTTTGCAAAGTACCTACCTGCAGATTTTGGCCTCTAGCTCAGCCGGCACCTCGGGAAACCTACCAAACCTGTGTATTTTTGAAAACTAGAGACCTAGGGTAATCCAAGATGGGGTGACATGTGGGGCTCTGACCAGGTTCTGTTACCCAGAATCCTTTTCAAACCTCATATTTTGGCTAAAAAAACGCATTTTCCTAAAATTTCGGTGACAGAAAGTTCTGGAATCTGAGAGGAGCCACAAATTTCCTTCCACTCAGCGTTCCCCCAAGTGTCCCGATAAAAATGATACCTCACTTGTGTGGGTAGGCCTAGCACCCGAGACAGGAAACGCCCCAAAACGCAACGTGGACACATCCCATTTTTTTAAAGAAAACAGAGCTTTTTTTTGCAAAGTGCCTACCTGTAGATTTTGGCCTCTAGCTCAGCCGGCACCTAGGGAAACCTACCAAACCTGTGCATTTTTTAAAACTAGAGACCTAGAGGAATCCAAGATGGGGTGACTTGTGGGGCTCTGACCAGGTTCGGTTACCCAGAATCCTTTGCAAACCTCAAATTTTGGCTAAAAAAACGCATTTTCCTCACATTTCGGTGACAGAAAGTTCTGGAATCTGAGAAGAGCCACAAATTTCCTTCCACCCAGCGTTCCCCCAAGTCTCCCGATAAAAATGATACCTCACTTGTGTGGGTAGGTCTAGCGGCCGCAACAGGACACACCCCAAAACACAACGTGGACACATCACAATTTTTCATTGAAAACAGTGCCTACCTGTAGATTTTGGCCTCTAGCTCAGCCGGCACCTAGGGAAACCTACCAAACCTGTGCATTTCTGAAAACTAGAGACTTAGAGGAATCCAAGATGGGGTGACTTGTGGGGCTCTGACCAGGTTCTGTTACCCAGACTCCTTTGCAAACCTCAAATTTTGGCTAAAAAAACACATTTTCCTCACATTTCTGTGACAGAAAGTTCTGGAATCTGAGAGGAGCCACAAATTTCCTTCCACCCAGCGTTCCCCCAAGTCTCCTGATAAAAATGATACCTCACTTGTGTGGGTAGGCATAGCGCCCTCGACAGGAAACGCCCCAAAACACAACGTGGACACATCACAGAAAACAGAGCTGTTTTTTGCAAAGTGCCTACCTGTAGATTTTGGCCTCTAGCTCAGCTGGCACCTAGGGAAACCTACCAAGCCTGTGCATTTTTCAAAACTAGAGACCTAGGGAAATTCCAAGATGGGGTGACTTGTGGGGCTCTGACCTGGTTCGGTTATCCAGAATCCTTTGCAAACCTCAAATTTTGGCCAAAAAAACACATTTTCCTCACATTTCGGTGACAGAAAGTTCTGGAATCTGAGAGGAGCCACAAATTTCCTTCCACCCAGCATTTCCCTAAGTCTCCCGATAAAAATGATACCTCACTTGTGTGGGTAGGCCTAGCGGCCACGACACGACACACCCCAAAACACAAAGTGGACACATCCCATTTTTTGAAAGAAAACAGAGGTGTTTTTTGCAAAGTGCCTACCTGTAGATTTTGGCCTCTAGCTCAGCCGGCACCTAGGGAAACCTACCAAACCTGTGCATTTTTCAAAACTAGAGACCTAGGGAAATTCCAAGATGGGGTGACTTGTGGGGCTCTGACCAGGTTCTGTTACCCAGACTCCTTTGCAAACCTCAAATTTTGGCTAAAAAAACGCATTTTCCTAAAATTTCGATGACAGAAAGTTCTGGAATCTGAGAGGAGCCACAAATTTCCTTCCACTCAGCGTTCCCCCAAGTGTCCCGATAAAAATGATACCTCACTTGTGTGGGTAGGCCTAGCACCCGAGACAGGAAACGCCCCAAAACGCACCGTGGACACATCCCATTTTTTTAAAGAAAACAGAGCTTTTTTTTGCAAAGTTCCTACCTGTAGATTTTGGCCTCTAGCTCAGCCGGCACCTAGGGAAACCTACCAAACCTGTGCATTTTTTAAAACTAGAGACCTAGGGGAATCCAAGATGGGGTGACTTGTGGGGCTCTGACCAGGTTCGGTTACCCAGAATCCTTTGCAAACCTCAAATTTTGGCTAAAAAAACGCATTTTCCTCACATTTCGGTGACAGAAAGTTCTGGAATCTGAGAGGAGCCACAAATTTCCTTCCACCCAGCGTTCCCCCTAGTCTCCTGATAAAAATGATACCTCACTTGTGTGGGTAGGTCTAGCGGCCCCAACAGGACACACCCCAAAACACAATGTGGACACATCACAATTTTTCATTGAAAACAGTGCCTAACTGTAGATTTTGGCCTCTAGCTCAGCCGGCACCTAGGGAAACCTACCAAACCTCTGCATTTTTGAAAACTAGAGACCTAGGGGAATCCAAGATGGGGTGACTTGTGGGGCTCTGACCAGGTTCTGTTACCCAGACTCCTTTGCAAACCTCAAATGTTGACTAAAAAACACATTTTCCTCACATTTCGGTGACAGAAAGTTCTGGAATCTGAGAGGAGCCACAAATTTCCTTCCACCCAGCGTTCCCCCAAGTCTCCTGATAAAAATGATACCTCACTTGTGTGGGTAGGCGTAGCGCCCGCGACAGGAAACGCCCCAAAACACAACGTGGACACATCACAGAAAACAGAGCTGTTTTTTGCAAAGTGCCTACCTGTAGATTTTGGCCTCTATCTCAGCCGGCACCTAGGGAAACCTACCAAGCCTGTGCATTTTCTAAAACTAGAGACCAAGGGGGATCCAAGATGGGGTGACTTGTTGGGCTCTGACCAGGTTCTGTTACCCAGAATCCTTTGCAAACCTCAAATTTTGCCTAAAAAAACACATTTTCCTCACATTTCGATGAAAGAAAGTTCTGGAATGTGAGAGGAGCCACAAATTTCCTTCCACCCAGCGTTCCCCCAAGTCTCCCGATAAAAATTATACCTCACTTGTGTGGGTAGGCCTAGCGCCCGCAACAGGAAACGCCCTAAAACGCAACGTGGACACATCCCATTTTTTTAAAGAAAACAGAGCTGTTTTTTGCAAAGTGCCTACCTGCAGATTTTGGCCTCTAGCTCAGCCGGCACCTAGGGAAACCTACCAAACCTGTCTATTTTTGAAAACTAGAGACCTACGGGAATCCAAGATGTGGTGACTTGTGGGGCTCTGACCAGGTTCTGTTACCCAGAATCCTTTTCAAACCTCATATTTTGGCTAAAAAAACGCATTTTCCTAAAATTTCGGTGACAGAAAGTTCTGGAATCTGAGAGGAGCCACAAATTTCCTTCCACCCTGCGTTCCCCCAAGTCTCCCGATAAAAATGATACCTCACTTGTGTGGGTAGGCCTAGCGCCCGCAACAGGAAACGCCCTAAAACGCAACGTGGACACATCCCATTTTTTTAAAGAAAACAGAGCTGTTTTTTGCAAAGTGCCTACCTGCAGATTTTGGCCTCTAGCTCAGCCGGCACCTAGGGAAACCTAACAAACCTGTGTATTTTTGAAAACTAGAGACCTAGGGGAATCCAAGATGGGGTGACTTGTGGGGCTCTGACCAGGTTCTGTTACCCAGAATCCTTTTCAAACCTCAAAATCTGGCTAAAAAAACACATTTTCCTCACATTTCGGTGACAGAAAGTTCTGGAATCTGAGAGGAGCCACAAATTTCCTTCCACCCAGCGTTCCCCCGAATCTCCCGATAAAAATGATACCTCACTTGTGTTGGTAGGCCTAGCGGCCGCAACAGAACACACCCCAGAACACACCGTGGACATATCACAATTTTTCATTGAAAACAGTGCCTACCTGTAGATTTTGGCCTCTAGCTCAGCCGGCACCTAGGGAAACCTACCAAACCTATGCATTTTTGAAAACTAGAGACTTAGAGGAATCCAAGATGGGGTGACTTGTGGGGCTCTGACCAGGTTCTGTTACCCAGAATCCTTTGCAAACCTCAAAATTTGGCTAAAAAAACTCATTTTCCTCATATTTCGGTGACAGAAAGTTCTGGAATCTGAGAGGAGCCACAAATTTCCTTCCACCCAGCGTTCCCCCAAGTCTCCCGATAAAAATTATACCTCACTTGTGTGGGTAGCCTAGCGCCTGCAACAGGAAACGCCCCAAAACGCAACGTGGACACATCCCATTTTTTTAAAGAAAACAGAGCTGTTTTTTCCAAAGTGCCTACCCCGTAGATTTTGGCCTCTAGCTCAGCTGGCACCTAGGGAAAACTAACAAACCTGTGCATTTTCTAAAACTAGAGACCAAGGGGGACCCAAGATGGGGTGACTTGTGGGGCTCTGACCAGGTTCTGTTACCCAGAATCCTTTGCAAACCTCAAATTTTGGCTAAAAAAACACATTTTCCTCACATTTCGGTGAAAGAAAGTTCTGGAATCTGAGAGGAGCCACAAATTTCCTTCCACCCAGCGTTCCCCCAAGTCTCCCGATAAAAATTATACCTCACTTGTGTGGGTAGGCCTAGCGCCCGCGACAGGAAACGCCCTAAAACGCAACGTGGACACATCCCATTTTTTTTAAAGAAAACAGAGCTGTTTTTTGCAAAGTGCCTACCTGTAGATTTTGCTCTCTAGCTCAGCCGGCACCTAGGGAAACCTACCAAACCTGTGCATTTTTTAAAACTAGAGACATAGAGGAATTCAAGATGGGGTGACTTGTGGGGCTCTGACCAGGTTCTGTTACCCAGAATCCTTTGCAAACCTCAAAATTTGGCTAAAAAAACTCATTTTCCTCACATTTCGGTGACAGAAAGTCCTGGAATCTGAGAGGAGCCACAAATTTCCTTCCACCCAGCGTTCCCCCAAGTCTACCGATAAAAATGATACCTTACTTGTGTGGGTAGGCTTAGCGCCTGCGACAGGAAACGCCCCAAAACGCAACGTGGACACATCCCTTTTTTTTAAAGAAAACAGAGCTGTTTTTTGCAAAGTGCCTACCTGTAGATTTTGGCCTCTAGCTCAGGTGGCACCTAGGGAAACCTAACAAACCTGTGCATTTTCTAAAACTAGAGACCAAGGGGGATCCAAGATGGGGTGACTTGTGGGGCTCTGACCAGGTTCTGTTACCCAGAATCCTATTCAAACCTCAAAATCTGGCTAAAAAAACACATTTTCCTCACATTTCGGTGACAGAAAGTTCTGGAATCTGAGGGGAGCCACAAATTTCCTTCCACCCAGCGTTCCCCCGAGTCTCCCGATAAAAATGATACCTCACTTGTGTTGGTAGGCCTAGCGGCCGCAACAGCACACACCCCAAAACACAACGTGGACACGTCACAACTTTTCATTGAAAACAGTGCCTACCTGTAGATTTTGGCCTCTAGCTCAGCCGGCACCTAGGGAAACCTACCAAACCTGTGCATTTTTGAAAACTAGAGACTTAGAGGAATCCAAGATGGGGTGACTTGTGGGGCTCTGACCAGGTTCTGTTACCCAGAATCCTTTGCAAACCTCAAAATTTGGCTAAAAAAACTAATTTTCCTCACATTTCGGTGACAGAAAGTTCTGGAATCTGAGAGGAGCCACAAATTTCATTCCACCCAGCGTTCCCCCAAGTCTCCTGATAAAAATGATACCTCACTTGTGTGGGTAGGCCTAGCGCCCGAGACAGGAAACGCCCCAAAATGCAACGTGGACACATCCCATTTTTTTACAGAAAACAGAGCTTTTTTTTGCAAAGTGCCTACCTGTAGATTTTGGCCTCTAGCTCAGCCGGCACCTAGGGAAACCTACCAAACCTGTGCATTTTTTAAAACTAGAGACCTAGGGGAATCCAAGATGGGGTGACTTGTGGGGCTCTGACCAGGTTCGGTTACCCAGAATCCTTTGCAAACCTCAAATTTTGTCTAAAAAAACGCATTTTCCTCACATTTCGGTTACTGAAAGTTCTGGAATCTGAGAGGAGCCACAAATTACCTTCCACCCAGCGTTCCCCCAAGTCTCCCGATAAAAATAATACCTCACTTGTGTGGGTAGGCCTAGCGCCCACGACAGGAAACGCCCCAAAACGCAACATGTACACATCCCATTTTTTTAAAGAAAACAGAGCTGTTTTTTTGTAAAGTGCCTACTTGTAGATTGTGGCCTCAAGCTTAGCCGGCACCTAGGGAAACCTACCAAACCTGTGCATTTTTGAAAACTAGAGACCTAGGGGAATCCATGATGGGGTGACTAGTGGGGCTCTGACCAGGTTCTGTTACCCAGAATCCTTTTAAAACCTCAAAATCTGGCTAAAAAAACACATTTTCCTCACATTTCGGTGACAGAAAGTTCTGGAATCTGAGAGGAGCCACAAATTTCCTTCCACCCAGCGTTCCCCCGAGTCTCCCAATAAAAATGATACCTCACTTGTGTTGGTAGGCCTAGCGGCCGCAACAGGTCACACCCCAAAACACAACGTGGACATATCACAATTTTTCATTGAAAACAGTGCCTACCTGTAGATTTTGGCCTCTAGCTCAGCCGGCACCTAGGGAAACCTACCAAACCTGTGCATTTCTTAAAACTAGAGACTTAGAGGAATCCAAGATGGGGTGACTTGTGGGGCTCTGACCAGGTTCTGTTACCCAGAATCCTTTGCAAACCTCACATTATGGCTAAAAAAACGGATTTTCCTCACATTTCGGTGACAGAAAGTTCTGGAATCTGAGAGGAGCCACAAATTTCCTTCCACCCAGCGTTCCCCCAAGTCTCCCGATAAAAATTATACCTCACTTGTGTGGGTAGGCCTAGCGCCTGAGACAGGAAACGCCCCAAAACGCAACTTGGACACATCCCATTTTTTGAAAGAAAACAGAGCTGTTTTTTGCAAAGTGCCTACCTGTAGATTTTGGCCTCTAGCTCAGCCGGCACCTAGGGAAACCTACCAAACCTGAGCATTTTTGAAAACTAGAGACCAAGGGGAATCCAAGATGGGGTGACTTGTGGGGCTCTGACCAGGTTCTGTTACCCAGACTCCTTTGCAAACCTCAAATTTTTGCTAAAAAAACGCATTTTCCTCACATTTCGGTGACAGAAAGTTCTGGAATCTGAGAGGAGCCACAAATTTCCTTCCACCCAGCGTTCCCCCAAGTCTCCCGATAAAAATGATACCTCACTTGTGTGGGTAGGCCTAGCGCCCGCGACAGGAAACGCCCCAAAACACAACGTGGACACATCACAGAAAACAGAGCTGTTTTTTGCAAAGTGCCTACCTGTAGATTTTGGCCCCTACCTCAGCCGGCACCTAGGGAAACCTACCAAACCTGTGCATTTTTCAAAACTAGAGACCTAGGGAAATTCCAAGATGGGGTGACTTGTGGGGCTCTGACCAGGTTCGGTTACCCAGAATCCTTTGCAAACCTCAAATTTTGGCCAAAAAAGCGCATTTTCCTCACATTTCGGTGACTGAAAGTTCTGGAATCTGAGAGGAGCCACAAATTTCCTTCCACCCAGTGTTCCCCCAAGTCTCCCGATAAAAATGATACCTCACTTGTGTGGGTAGGCCTAGCGCCCACGACAGGAAACGCCCCAAAACACAACGTGGACACATCCCATTTTTTAAAAGAAAACAGAGCTGTTTTTTTGTAAAGTGCCTACCTGTAGATTGTGGCCTCAAGCTTAGCCGGCACCTAGGGAAACCTACCAAACCTGTGCATTTTTGAAATCTAGAGACCTAGGGGAATCCAAGATGGGGTGACTTGTGGGGCTCTGACCAGGGTCTGTTACCCAGAATCCTTTTAAAACCTCAAAATCTGGCTAAAAAAACACATTTTCCTCACATTTCGGTGACAGAAAGTTCTGGAATCTGAGAGGAGCCACAAATTTCCTTCCACCCAGCGTTCCCCCGAGTCTCCCGATAAAAGTGATACCTCACTTGTGTGGGTAGGTCTAGCAGCCGCAACAGGACACACCCCAAAACACAACGTGGACATATCACAATTTTTCATTGAAAACAGTGCCTACCTGTAGATTTTGGCCTCTAGCTCAGCCGGCACCTAGGGAAACCTACCAAACCTGTGCATTTTTCAAAACTAGAGACCTAGGGAAATTCCAAGATGGGGTGACTTGTGGGGCTCTGACCAGGTTCGGTTACCCAGAATCCTTTGCAAACCTCAAATTTTGGCCAAAAAAACACATTTTCCTCACATTTCGGTGACAGAAAGTTCTGGAATCTGAGAGGAGCCACAAATTTCCTTCCACCCAGAGTTCCCCCAAGTCTCCCGATAAAAATGATACCTCACTAGTGTGGGTAGGCCTAGCGCCCGAGACAGGAAACGCCCCAAAATACAACGTGGACACATCCCATTTTTTTACAGAAAACAGAGCTTTTTTTTCCAAAGTGCCTACCTGTAGATTTTGGCCTCTAGCTCAGCCGGCACCGAGGGAAACCTACCAAACCTGTGCATTTTTGAAAACTAGAAACCTAGGGGAATCCAAGATGGGGTGACTTGTGGGGCTCTGACCAGGTTCGGTTACCCAGAATCCTTTGCAAACCTCAAATTTTGGCTAAAAAAGCGCATTTTCCTCACATTTCGGTGACTGAAAGTTCTGGAATCTGAGAGGAGCCACAAATTTCCTTCCACCCAGCGTTCCCCCAAGTCTCCCGATAAAAATGATACCTCACTTGTGTGGGTAGGCCTAGCGCCCACGACAGGAAACGCCCCAAAACACAACGTGGACACATCCCATTTTTTAAAAGAAAACAGAGCTGTTTTTTTGTAAAGTGCCTACCTGTAGATTGTGGCCTCAAGCTTAGCCGGCACCTAGGGAAACCTACCAAACCTGTGCATTTTTGAAAACTAGAGACCTAGGGGAATCCAAGATGGGGTGACTTGTGGGGCTCTGACCAGGGTCTGTTACCCAGAATCCTTTTAAAACCTCAAAATCTGGCTAAAAAAACACATTTTCCTCACATTTCGGTGACAGAAAGTTCTGGAATCTGAGAGGAGCCACAAATTTCCTTCCACCCAGCGTTCCCCCGAGTCTCCCGATAAAAATGATACCTCACTTGTGTGGGTAGGTCTAGCAGCCGCAACAGGACACACCCCAAAACACAACGTGGACATATCACAATTTTTCATTGAAAACAGTGCCTACCTGTAGATTTTGGCCTCTAGCTCAGCCGGCACCTAGGGAAACCTACCAAACCTGTGCATTTTTGAAAACTAGAGACTTAGAGGAATCCAAGATGGGGTGACTTGTGGGGCTCTGACCAGGTTCTGTTACCCAGAATCCTTTGCAAACCTCACATTATGGCTAAAAAAACGGATTTTCCTCACATTTCGGTGACAGAAAGTTCTGGAATCTGAGAGGAGCCACAAATGTCCTTCCACCCAGCGTTCCCCCAAGTCTCCCGATAAAAATGATACCTCACTTGTGTGGGTAGGCCTAGCGCCCGAGACAGGAAACGCCCCAAAACGCAACGTGGACACATCCCATTTTTTGAAAGAAAACAGAGCTGTTTTTTTGTAAAGTGCCTACCTGTAGATTGTGGCCTCAAGCTTAGCCGGCACCTAGGGAAACCTACCAAACCTGTGCATTTTTGAAATCTAGAGACCTAGGGGAATCCAAGATGGGGTGACTTGTGGGGCTCTGACCAGGGTCTGTTACCCAGAATCCTTTTAAAACCTCAAAATCTGGCTAAAAAAACACATTTTCCTCACATTTCGGTGACAGAAAGTTCTGGAATCTGAGAGGAGCCACAAATTTCCTTCCACCCAGCGTTCCCCCGAGTCTCCCGATAAAAGTGATACCTCACTTGTGTGGGTAGGTCTAGCAGCCGCAACAGGACACACCCCAAAACACAACGTGGACATATCACAATTTTTCATTGAAAACAGTGCCTACCTGTAGATTTTGGCCTCTAGCTCAGCCGGCACCTAGGGAAACCTACCAAACCTGTGCATTTTTGAAAACTAGAGACTTAGAGGAATCCAAGATGGGGTGACTTGTGGGGCTCTGACCAGGTTCTGTTACCCAGAATCCTTTGCAAACCTCACATTATGGCTAAAAAAACAGATTTTCCTCACATTTCGGTGACAGAAAGTTCTGGAATCTGAGAGGAGCCACAAATGTCCTTCCACCCAGTGTTCCCCCAAGTCTCCCGATAAAAATTATACCTCACTTGTGTGGGTAGGCCTAGCGCCCGAGACAGGAAACGCCCCAAAACGCAACGTGGACACATCCCATTTTTTTACAGAAAACAGAGCTGTTTTTTGCAAAGTGCCTATCTGTAGATTTTGGCCTCTAGCTCAGCCGGCACCTAGGGAAACCTACCAAACCTGAGCATTTTTGAAAACTAGAGACCAAGGGGAATCCAAGATGGGGTGACTTGTGGGGCTCTGACCAGGTTCTGTTACCCAGACTCCTTTGCAAACCTCAAATTTTGGCTAAAAAAACACATTTTCCTCACATTTCGGTGACAGAAAGTTCTGGAATCTGAGAGGAGCCACAAATTTCCTTCCACCCAGCGTTCCCCCAAGTCTCCCGATAAAAATGATACCTCACTTGTGTGGGTAGGCCTAGCGCCCGCGACAGGAAACGCCCCAAAACACAACGTGGACACATCACAGAAAACAGAGCTGTTTTTTGCACAGTGCCTACCTGTAGATTTTGGCCCCTACCTCAGCCGGCACCTAGGGAAACCTACCAAACCTGTGCATTTTTCAAAACTAGAGACCTAGGGAAATTCCAAGATGGGGTGACTTGTGGGGCTCTGACCAGGTTCGGTTACCCAGAATCCTTTGCAAACCTCAAATTTTGGCCAAAAAAACACATTTTCCTCACATTTCGGTGACAGAAAGTTCTGGAATCTGAGAGGAGCCACAAATTTCCTTCCACCCAGAGTTCCCCCAAGTCTCCCGATAAAAATGATACCTCACTTGTGTGGGTAGGCCTAGCGCCCGAGACAGGAAACGCCCCAAAATACAACGTGGACACATCCCATTTTTTTACAGAAAACAGAGCTTTTTTTTCCAAAGTGCCTACCTGTAGATTTTGGCCTCTAGCTCAGCCGGCACCGAGGGAAACCTACCAAACCTGTGCATTTTTGAAAACTAGAAACCTAGGGGAATCCAAGATGGGGTGACTTGTGGGGCTCTGACCAGGTTCGGTTACCCAGAATCCTTTGCAAACCTCAAATTTTGGCTAAAAAAGCGCATTTTCCTCACATTTCGGTGACTGAAAGTTCTGGAATCTGAGAGGAGCCACAAATTTCCTTCCACCCAGCGTTCCCCCAAGTCTCCCGATAAAAATGATACCTCACTTGTGTGGGTAGGCCTAGCGCCCACGACAGGAAACGCCCCAAAACACAACGTGGACACATCCCATTTTTTAAAAGAAAACAGAGCTGTTTTTTTGTAAAGTGCCTACCTGTAGATTGTGGCCTCAAGCTTAGCCGGCACCTAGGGAAACCTACCAAACCTGTGCATTTTTGAAAACTAGAGTCCTAGGGGAATCCAAGATGGGGTGACTTGTGGGGCTCTGACCAGGGTCTGTTACCCAGAATCCTTTTAAAACCTCAAAATCTGGCTAAAAAAACACATTTTCCTCACATTTCGGTGACAGAAAGTTCTGGAATCTGAGAGGAGCCACAAATTTCCTTCCACCCAGCGTTCCCCCGAGTCTCCCGATAAAAATGATACCTCACTTGTGTGGGTAGGTCTAGCAGCCGCAACAGGACACACCCCAAAACACAACGTGGACATATCACAATTTTTCATTGAAAACAGTGCCTACCTGTAGATTTTGGCCTCTAGCTCAGCCGGCACCTAGGGAAACCTACCAAACCTGTGCATTTTTGAAAACTAGAGACTTAGAGGAATCCAAGATGGGGTGACTTGTGGGGCTCTGACCAGGTTCTGTTACCCAGAATCCTTTGCAAACCTCACATTATGGCTAAAAAAACGGATTTTCCTCACATTTCGGTGACAGAAAGTTCTGGAATCTGAGAGGAGCCACAAATGTCCTTCCACCCAGCGTTCCCCCAAGTCTCCCGATAAAAATTATACCTCACTTGTGTGGGTAGGCCTAGCGCCCGAGACAGGAAACGCCCCAAAACGCAACGTGGACACATCCCATTTTTTGAAAGAAAACAGAGCTGTTTTTTGCAAAGTGCCTATCTGTAGATTTTGGCCTCTAGCTCAGCGGGCACCTAGGGAAACCTACCAAACCTGAGCATTTTTGAAAACTAGAGACCAAGGGGAATCCAAGATGGGGTGACTTGTCGGGCTCTGACCAGGTTCTGTTACCCAGACTCCTTTGCAAACCTCAAATTTTGGCTAAAAAAACGCATTTTCCTCACATTTCGGTGACAGAAAGTTCTGGAATCTGAGAGGAGCCACAAATTTCCTTCCACCCAGCGTTCCCCCAAGTCTCCCAATAAAAATGATACCTCACTTGTGTGGGTAGGCCTAGCGCCCGCGACAGGAAACGCCCCAAAACACAACGTGGACACATCACAGAAAACAGAGCTGCTTTTTGCAAAGTGCCTACCTGTAGATTTTGGCCCCTACCTCAGCCGGCACCTAGGGAAACCTACCAAACCTGTGCATTTTTCAAAACTAGAGACCTAGGGAAATTCCAAGATGGGGTGACTTGTGGGGCTCTGACCAGGTTCGGTTACCCAGAATCCTTTGCAAACCTCAAATTTTGGCCAAAAAAACACATTTTCCTCACATTTCGGTGACAGAAAGTTCTGGAATCTGAGAGGAGCCACAAATTTCCTTCCACCAAGCATTTCCCCAAGTCTCCCGATAAAAATGATACCTCACTTGTGTGGGTAGGCCTAGCGGCCACGACACCACACTCCCCAAAACACAAAGTGGACACATCCCATTTTTTGAAAGAAAACAGAGCTGTTTTTTGCAAAGTGCCTACCTGTAGATTTTGGCCTCTAGCTCAGCCGGCACCTAGGGAAACCTACCAAACCTAAGCATTTTTAAAAACTAGAGACCTAGGGGAATCCAAGATGGGGTGACTTGTGGGGCTCTGACCAGGTTCTGTTACCCAGACTCCTTTGCAAACCTCAAATTTTGGCTAAAAAAATGCATTTTCCTAACATTTCGGTGACAGAAAGTTCTGGAATCTGAGAGGAGCCACAAATTTCCTTCCACCCAGCGTTCCCCCAAGTCTCCTGATAAAAATTATACCTCACTTGTGTGGGTAGGCCTAGCGCCCGCGACAGGAAACGCCCCAAAACACAACGTGGACACATCACAGAAAACAGAGCTGTTTTTTGCAAAGTGCATACCTGTAGATTTTGGCCTCTAGCTCAGCCGGCACCTAGGGAAACCTACCAAGCCTGTGCATTTTCTAAAACTAGAGACCAAGGGGGATCCAAGATGGGGTGACTTGTGGTGCTCTGACCAGGTTCTGTTACCCAGAATCCTTTGCAAACCTCAAATTTTGGCTAAAAAAACACATTTTCCTCACATTTCGGTGAAAGAAAGTTCTGGAATCTGAGAGGAGCCACAAATTTCCTTCCACCCAGCGTTCCCCCAAGTCTCCCGATAAAAATTATACCTCACTTGTGTGGGTAGGCCTAGCGCCCGCAACAGGAAACGCCCTAAATCGCAACGTGGACACATCCCATTTTTTGAAAGAAAACAGAGCTGTTTTTTGCAAAGTGCCTACCTGTAGATTTTGGCCTCTAGCTCAGCCGGCACCTAGGGAAACCTACCAAACCTGAGCATTTTTGAAAACTAGAGACCAAGGGGAATCCAAGATGGGGTGACTTGTGGGGCTCTGACCAGGTTCTGTTACCCAGACTCCTTTTCAAACCTCAAATTTTGGCTAAAAAAAGGCATTTTCCTCACATTTCGGTGACAGAAAGTTCTGGAATCTGAGAGGAGCCACAAATTTCCTTCCACCCAGCGTTCCCCCAAGTCTCCCGATAAAAATGATACCTCACTTGAGTGGGTAGGCCTAGCGCCCGCGACAGGAAACGCCCCAAAACACAACGTGGACACATCACAGAAAACAGAGCTGTTTTTTGCAAAGTGCCTACCTGTAGATTTTGGCCCCTACCTCAGCCGGCACCTAGGGAAACCTACCAAACCTGTGCATTTTTCAAAACTAGAGACCTAGGGAAATTCCAAGAAGGGGTGACTTGTGGGGCTCTGACCAGGTTCGGTTACCCAGAATCCTTTGCAAACCTCAAATTTTGGCCAAAAAAACACATTTTCCTCACATTTCGGTGACAGAAAGTTCTGGAATCTGAGAGGAGCCACAAATTTCCTTCCACCCAGAGTTCCCCCAAGTCTCCCGATAAAAATGATACCTCACTTGTATGGGTAGGCCTAGAGCCCGAGACAGGAAACGCCCCAAAATACAACGTGGACACATCCCATTTTTTTACAGAAAACAGAGCTTTTTTTTCCAAAGTGCCTACCTGTAGATTTTGGCCTCTAGCTCAGCCGGCACCTAGGGAAACCTACCAAACCTGTGCATTTTTGAAAACTAGAGACCTAGGGGAATCCAAGATGGGGTGACTTGTGGGGCTCTGACCAGGTTCGGTTACCCAGAATCCTTTGCAAACCTCAAATTTTGGCTAAAAAAGCGCATTTTCCTCACATTTCGGTGACTGAAAGTTCTGGAATCTGAGAGGAGCCACAAATTTCCTTCCACCCAGCGTTCCCCCAAGTCTCCTGATAAAAATGATACCTCACTTGTGTGGGTAGGCCTAGCGCCCACAACAGGAAACGCCCCAAAACGCAACGTGGACACATCCCATTTTTTAAAAGAAAACAGAGCTGTTTTTTTGTAAAGTGCCTACCTGTAGATTGTGGCCTCAAGCTTAGCCGGCACCTAGGGAAACCTACCAAACCTGTGCATTTTTGAAAACTAGAGACCTAGGGGAATCCAAGATGGGGTGACTTGTGGGGCTCTGACCAGGGTCTGTTACCCAGAATCCTTTTAAAACCTCAAAATCTGGCTAAAAAAACACATTTTCCTCACATTTCGGTACAGAAAGTTCTGGAATCTGAGAGGAGCCACAAATTTCCTTCCACCCAGCGTTCCCCCGAGTCTCCCGATAAAAATGATACCTCACTTGTGTGGGTAGGCCTAGCGCCCGCGACAGGAAACGCCCCAAAACACAACGTGGACACATCACAGAAAACAGAGCTGCTTTTTGCAAAGTGCCTACCTGTAGATTTTGACCCCTACCTCAGCCGGCACCTAGGGAAACCTACCAAACCTGCGCATTTTTCAAAACTAGAGACCTAGGGAAATTCCAAGATGGGGTGACTTGTGGGGCTCTGACCAGGTTCAGTTACCCAGAATCCTTTGCAAACCTCAAATTTTGGCCAAAAAAACACATTTTCCTCACATTTCGGTGACAGAAAGTTCTGGAATCTGAGAGGAGCCACAAATTTCCTTCCACCCAGCATTTCCCCAAGTCTCCCGATAAAAATGATACCTCACTTGTGTGGGTAGGCCTAGCGGCCACGACAGGACACACCCCAAAACACAAACTGGACACATCCCATTTTTTGAAAGAAAACAGAGCTGTTTTTTGCAAAGTGCCTACCTGTAGATTTTGGCCTCTAGCTCAGCCGGCACCTAGGGAAACCTACCAAACCTGAGCATTTTTGAAAACTAGAGACCTAGGGGAATCCAAGATGGGGTGACTTGTGGGGCTCTGACCAGGTTCTGTTACTCAGACTCCTTTGCAAACCTCAAATTGTGGCTAAAAAAACACATTTTCCTAACATTTCGGTGACAGAAAGTTCTGGAATCTGAGAGGAGCCACAAATTTCCTTCCACCCAGCGTTCCCCCAAGTCTCCTGATAAAAATTATACCTCACTTGTGTGGGTAGGCCTAGCGCCCGCGACAGGAAACGCCCCAAAACACAACGTGGACACATCACAGAAAACAGAGCTGTTTTTTGCAAAGTGCCTACCTGTAGATTTTGGCCTCTAGCTCAGCCGGCACCTAGGGAAACCTACCAAGCCTGTGCATTTTCTAAAACTAGAGACCAAGGGGGATCCAAGATGGGGTGACTTGTGGTGCTCTGACCAGGTTCTGTTACTCAGAATCCTTTGCAAACCTCAAATTTTGGCTAAAAAAACACATTTTCCTCACATTTCGGTGAAAGAAAGTTCTGGAATCTGAGAGGAGCCACAAATTTCCTTCCACCCAGCGTTCCCCCAAGTCTCCCGATAAAAATTATACCTCACTTGTGTGGGTAGGCCTAGCGCCCGCAACAGGAAACGCCCTAAATCGCAACATGGACACATCCCATTTTTTTAAAGAAAACAGAGCTGTTTTTTGCAAAGTGCCTACCTGCAGATTTTGGCCTCTAGCTCTGCCGGCACCTAGGGAAACCTACCAAACCTGTGTATTTTTGAAAACTAGAGACCTAGGGGAATCCAAGATGGGGTGACTTGTGGGGCTCTGACCAGGTTCTGTTACCCAGAATCCTTTTCAAACCTCATATTTTGGCTAAAAAAAGCATTTTCCTAAAATTTCGGTGACAGAAAGTTGTGGAATCTGAGAGGAGCCACAAATTTCCTTCCACCCAGCGTTCCCCCAAGTCTCCCGATAAAAATTATACCTCACTTGTGTGGGTAGGCCTAGCGCCCGCGACAGGAAACACCCCAAAACAGAACGTGGACACATCACAGAAAACAGAGCTGTTTTTTGCAAAGTGCCTACCTGTAGATTTTGGCCCCTACCTCAGCCGGCACCTAGGCAACCTACCAAACCTGTGCATTTTTCAAAACTAGAGACCTAGGGAAATTCCAAGATGGGGTGACTTGTGGGGCTCTGACCAGGTTCGGTTACCCAGAATCCTTTGCAAACCTCAAATTTTGGCCAAAAAAACACATTTTCCTCACATTTCGGTGACAGAAAGTTCTGGAATCTGAGAGGAGCCACAAATTTCCTTCCACCCAGCATTTCCCCAAGTCTCCCGATAAAAATGATACCTCACTTGTGTGGGTAGGCCTAGCGGCCACGACAGCCCACACCCCAAAACACAAAGTGGACACATCCCATTTTTTGAAAGAAAACAGAGCTGTTTTTTGCAAAGTGCCTACCTGTAGATTTTGGCCTCTAGCTCAGCCGGCACCTAAGGAAACCTACCAAACCTGAGCATTTTTGAAAACTAGAGACCTAGGGGAATCCAAGATGGGGTGACTTGTGGGGCTCTGACCAGGTTCTGTTACCCAGACTCCTTTGCAAACCTCAAATTTTGGCTAAAAAAACACATTTTCCTCACATTTCGGTGACAGAAAGTTCTGGAATCTGAGAGGAGCCACAAATTTCCTTCCACCCAGCGTTCCCCCAAGTCTCCTGATAAAAATGATACCTCACTTGTGTGGGTAGGCCTAGCGCCCGCGACAGGAAACACCCCAAAACACAACTTGGACACATCACAGAAAACAGAGCTGTTTTTTGCAAAGTGCCTACCTGTAGATTTTGGCCTCTAGCTCAGCCGGGACCTAGGGAAACCTACCAAGCCTGTGCATTTTCTAAAACTAGAGACCAAGGGGGATCCAAGATGGGGTGACTTGTGGGGCTCTGACCAGGTTCTGTTACCCAGAATCCTTTGCAAACCTCAAATTTTGGCTAAAAAAACACATTTTCCTCACATTTCGGTGAAAGAAAGTACTGGAATCTGAGAGGAGCCACAAATTTCCTTCCACCCAGCGTTCCCCCAAGTCTCCCGATAAAAATTATACCTCACTTGTGTGGGTAGGCCTAGCGCCCGCAACAGGAAACGCCCTAAATCGCAACATGGACACATCCCATTTTTTTAAAGAAAACAGAGCTGTTTTTTGCAAAGTGCCTACCTGCAGATTTTGGCCTCTAGCTCTGCCGGCACCTAGGGAAACCTACCAAACCTGTGTATTTTTGAAAACTAGAGACCTAGGGGAATCCAAGATGGGGTGACTTGTGGGGCTCTGACCAGGTTCTGTTACCCAGAATCCTTTTCAAACCTCATATTTGGGCAAAAAAAAGCATTTTCCTAAAATTTCGGTGACAGAAAGTTGTGAAATCTGAGAGGAGCCACAAATTTCCTTCCACCCAGCGTTCCCCCAAGTCTCCCGATAAAAATTATACCTCACTTGTGTGGGTAGGCCTAGCGCCCGCGACAGGAAACACCCCAAAACAGAACGTGGACACATCACAGAAAACAGAGCTGTTTTTTGCAAAGTGCCTACCTGTAGATTTTGGCCCCTACCTCAGCCGGCACCTAGGCAACCTACCAAACCTGTGCATTTTTCAAAACTAGAGACCTAGGGAAATTCCAAGATGGGGTGACTTGTGGGGCTCTGACCAGGTTCGGTTACCCAGAATCCTTTGCAAACCTCAAATTTTGGCCAAAAAAACACATTTTCCTCACATTTCGGTGACAGAAAGTTCTGGAATCTGAGAGGAGCCACAAATTTCCTTCCACCCAGCATTTCCCCAAGTCTCCCGATAAAAATGATACCTCACTTGTGTGGGTAGGCCAAGCGGCCACGACAGGACACACCCCAAAACACAAAGTGGACACATCCCATTTTTTGAAAGAAAACAGAGCTGTTTTTTGCAAAGTGCCTACCTGTAGATTTTGGCCTCTAGCTCAGCCGGCACCTAGGGAAACCTACCAAACCTGAGCATTTATGAAAACTAGAGACCTAGGGGAATCCAAGATGGGGTGACTTGTGGGGCTCTGACCAGGTTCTGTTACCCAGACTCCTTTGCAAACTTCAAATTTTGGCTAAAAAAACACATTTTCCTCACATTTCGGTAACAGAAAGTTCTGGAATCTGAGAGGAGCCACAAATTTCCTTCCACCCAGCGTTCCCCCAAGTCTCCTGATAAAAATTATACCTCACTTGTGTGGGTAGGCCTAGCGCCCGCGACAGGAAACACCCCAAAACACAACTTGGACACATCACAGAAAACAGAGCTGTTTTTTGCAAAGTGCCTACCTGTAGATTTTGGCCTCTAGCTCAGCCGGGACCTAGGGAAACCTACCAAGCCTGTGCATTTTCTAAAACTAGAGACCAAGGGGGATCCAAGATGGGGTGACTTGTGGGGCTCTGACCAGGTTCTGCTACCCAGAATCCTTTGCAAACCTCAAATTTTGGCTAAAAAAACACATTTTCCTCACATTTCGGTGAAAGAAAGTACTGGAATCTGAGAGGAGCCACAAATTTCCTTCCACCCAGCGTTCCCCCAAGTCTCCCGATAAAAATTATACCTCACTTGTGTGGGTAGGCCTAGCGCCCGCAACAGGAAACGCCCTAAATCGCAACATGGACACATCCCATTTTTTTAAAGAAAACAGAGCTGT
Organism: Pleurodeles waltl; assembly: GCF_031143425.1. Lineage (NCBI taxonomy): Eukaryota > Metazoa > Chordata > Amphibia > Caudata > Salamandridae > Pleurodeles > Pleurodeles waltl. Next base: position 264,415 of record NW_027150404.1, on the reverse strand, counting down.
TTTTTGCAAAGTGCCTACCTGCAGATTTTGGCCTCTAGCTCTGCCGGCACCTAGGGAAACCTACCAAACCTGTGTATTTTTGAAAACTAGAGACCTAGGGGAATCCAAGATGGGGTGACTTGTGGGGCTCTGACCAGGTTCTGTTACCCAGAATCCTTTTCAAACCTCATATTTTGGCAAAAAAAAGCATTTTCCTAAAATTTCGGTGACAGAAAGTTGTGGAATCTGAGAGGAGCCACAAATTTCCTTCCACCCAGCGTTCCCCCAAGTCTCCCGATAAAAATTATACCTCACTTGTGTGGGTAGGCCTAGCGCCCGCGACAGGAAACACCCCAAAACAGAACGTGGACACATCACAGAAAACAGAGCTGTTTTTTGCAAAGTGCCTACCTGTAGATTTTGGCCCCTACCTCAGCCGGCACCTAGGCAACCTACCAAACCTGTGCATTTTTCAAAACTAGAGACCTAGGGAAATTCCAAGATGGGGTGACTTGTGGGGCTCTCACCAGGTTCGGTTACCCAGAATCCTTTGCAAACCTCAAATTTTGGCCAAAAAAACACATTTTCCTCACATTTCGGTGACAGAAAGTTCTGGAATCTGAGAGGAGCCACAAATTTCCTTCCACCCAGCATTTCCCCAAGTCTCCCGATAAAAATGATACCTCACTTGTGTGGGTAGGCCAAGCGGCCACGACAGGACACACCCCAAAACACAAAGTGGACACATCCCATTTTTTGAAAGAAAACAGAGCTGTTTTTTGCAAAGTGCCTACCTGTAAATTTTGGCCTCTAGCTCAGCCGGCACCTAAGGAAACCTACCAAACCTGAGCATTTTTGAAAACTAGAGACCTAGGGGAATCCAAGATGGGGTGACTTGTGGGGCTCTGACCAGGTTCTGTTACCCAGACTCCTTTGCAAACTTCAAATTTTGGCTAAAAAAACACATTTTCCTCACATTTCGGTGACAGAAAGTTCTGGAATCTGAGAGGAGCCACAAATTTCCTTCCACCCAGCGTTCCCCCAAGTCTCCTGATAAAAATTATACCTCACTTGTGTGGGTAGGCCTAGCGCCCGCGACAGGAAACGCCCCAAAACACAACTTGGACACATCACAGAAAACAGAGCTGTTTTTTGCAAAGTGCCTACCTGTAGATTTTGGCCTCTAGCTCAGCCGGGACCTAGGGAAACCTACCAAGCCTGTGCATTTTCTAAAACTAGAGACCAAGGGGGATCCAAGATGGGGTGACTTGTGGGGCTCTGACCAGGTTCTGTTACCCAGAATCCTTTGCAAACCTCAAATTTTGGCTAAAAAAACACATTTTCCTCACATTTCGGTGAAAGAAAGTACTGGAATCTGAGAGGAGCCACAAATTTCCTTCCACCCAGCGTTCCCCTAAGTCTCCCGATAAAAATTATACCTCACTTGTGTGGGTAGGCCTAGCGCCCGCAACAGGAAACGCCCTAAATCGCAACATGGACACATCCCATTTTTTTAAAGAAAACAGAGCTGTTTTTTGCAAAGTGCCTACCTGCAGATTTTGGCCTCTAGCTCTGCCGGCACCTAGGGAAACCTACCAAACCTGTGTATTTTTGAAAACTAGAGACCTAGGGGAATCCAAGATGGGGTGACTTGTGGGGCTCTGACCAGGTTCTGTTACCCAGAATCCTTTTCAAACCTCATATTTTGGCAAAAAAAAGCATTTTCCTAAAATTTCGGTGACAGAAAGTTGTGGAATCTGAGAGGAGCCACAAATTTCCTTCCACCCAGCGTTCCCCCAAGTCTCCCGATAAAAATTATACCTCACTTGTGTGGGTAGGCCTAGCGCCCGCGACAGGAAACACCCCAAAACAGAACGTGGACACATCACAGAAAACAGAGCTGTTTTTTGCAAAGTGCCTACCTGTAGATTTTGGCCCCTACCTCAGCCGGCACCTAGGCAACCTACCAAACCTGTGCATTTTTCAAAACTAGAGACCTAGGGAAATTCCAAGATGGGGTGACTTGTGGGGCTCTGACCAGGTTCGGTTACCCAGAATCCTTTGCAAACCTCAAATTTTGGCCAAAAAAACACATTTTCCTCACATTTCGGTGACAGAAAGTTCTGGAATCTGAGAGGAGCCACAAATTTCCTTCCACCCAGCATTTCCCCAAGTCTCCCGATAAAAATGATACCTCACTTGTGTGGGTAGGACAAGCGGCCACGACAGGACACACCCCAAAACACAAAGTGGACACATCCCATTTTTTGAAAGAAAACAGAGCTGTTTTTTGCAAAGTGCCTACCTGTAGATTTTGGCCTCTAGCTCAGCCGGCACCTAGGGAAACCTACCAAACCTGAGCATTTTTGAAAACTAGAGACCTAGGGGAATCCAAGATGGGGTGACTTGTGGGGCTCTGACCAGGTTCTGTTACCCAGACTCCTTTGCAAACTTCAAATTTTGGCTAAAAAAACACATTTTCCTCACATTTCGGTAACAGAAAGTTCTGGAATCTGAGAGGAGCCACAAATTTCCTTCCACCCAGCGTTCCCCCAAGTCTCCTGATAAAAATGATACCTCACTTGTGTGGGTAGGCCTAGCGCCCGCGACAGGAAACACCCCAAAACACAACTTGGACACATCACAGAAAACAGAGCTGTTTTTTGCAAAGTGCCTACCTGTAGATTTTGGCCTCTAGCTCAGCCGGGACCTAGGGAAACCTACCAAGCCTGTGCATTTTCTAAAACTAGAGACCAAGGGGGATCCAAGATGGGGTGACTTGTGGGGCTCTGACCAGGTTCTGTTACCCAGAATCCTTTGCAAACCTCAAATTTTGGCTAAAAAAACACATTTTCCTCACATTTCGGTGAAAGAAAGTACTGGAATCTGAGAGGAGCCACAAATTTCCTTCCACCCAGCGTTCCCCCAAGTCTCCCGATAAAAATTATACCTCACTTGTGTGGGTAGGCCTAGCGCCCGCAACAGGAAACGCCTTAAATCGCAACATGGACACATCCCATTTTTTTAAAGAAAACAGAGCTGTTTTTTGCAAAGTGCCTACCTGCAGATTTTGGCCTCTAGCTCTGCCGGCACCTAGGGAAACCTACCAAACCTGAGCATTTTTGAAAACTAGAGACCTAGGGGAATCCAAGATGGGGTGACTTGTGGGGCTCTGACCAGGTTCTGTTACCCAGACTCCTTTGCAAACCTCATATTTGGGCAAAAAAAAGCATTTTCCTAAAATTTCGGTGACAGAAAGTTGTGAAATCTGAGAGGAGCCACAAATTTCCTTCCACCCAGCGTTCCCCCAAGTCTCCCGATAAAAATTATACCTCACTTGTGTGGGTAGGCCTAGCGCCCGCGACAGGAAACACCCCAAAACAGAACGTGGACACATCACAGAAAACAGAGCTGTTTTTTGCAAAGTGCCTACCTGTAGATTTTGGCCCCTACCTCAGCCGGCACCTAGGCAACCTACCAAACCTGTGCATTTTTCAAAACTAGAGACCTAGGGAAATTCCAAGATGGGGTGACTTGTGGGGCTCTGACCAGGTTCGGTTACCCAGAATCCTTTGCAAACCTCAAATTTTGGCCAAAAAAACACATTTTCCTCACATTTCGGTGACAGAAAGTTCTGGAATCTGAGAGGAGCCACAAATTTCCTTCCACCCAGCATTTCCCCAAGTCTCCCGATAAAAATGATACCTCACTTGTGTGGGTAGGCCAAGCGGCCACGACAGGACACACCCCAAAACACAAAGTGGACACATCCCATTTTTTGAAAGAAAACAGAGCTGTTTTTTGCAAAGTGCCTACCTGTAGATTTTGGCCTCTAGCTCAGCCGGCACCTAGGGAAACCTACCAAACCTGAGCATTTATGAAAACTAGAGACCTAGGGGAATCCAAGATGGGGTGACTTGTGGGGCTCTGACCAGGTTCTGTTACCCAGACTCCTTTGCAAACTTCAAATTTTGGCTAAAAAAACACATTTTCCTCACATTTCGGTAACAGAAAGTTCTGGAATCTGAGAGGAGCCACAAATTTCCTTCCACCCAGCGTTCCCCCAAGTCTCCTGATAAAAATTATACCTCACTTGTGTGGGTAGGCCTAGCGCCCGCGACAGGAAACACCCCAAAACACAACTTGGACACATCACAGAAAACAGAGCTGTTTTTTGCAAAGTGCCTACCTGTAGATTTTGGCCTCTAGCTCAGCCGGGACCTAGGGAAACCTACCAAGCCTGTGCATTTTCTAAAACTAGAGACCAAGGGGGATCCAAGATGGGGTGACTTGTGGGGCTCTGACCAGGTTCTGCTACCCAGAATCCTTTGCAAACCTCAAATTTTGGCTAAAAAAACACATTTTCCTCACATTTCGGTGAAAGAAAGTACTGGAATCTGAGAGGAGCCACAAATTTCCTTCCACCCAGCGTTCCCCCAAGTCTCCCGATAAAAATTATACCTCACTTGTGTGGGTAGGCCTAGCGCCCGCAACAGGAAACGCCCTAAATCGCAACATGGACACATCCCATTTTTTTAAAGAAAACAGAGCTGTTTTTTGCAAAGTGCCTACCTGCAGATTTTGGCCTCTAGCTCTGCCGGCACCTAGGGAAACCTACCAAACCTGTGTATTTTTGAAAACTAGAGACCTAGGGGAATCCAAGATGGGGTGACTTGTGGGGCTCTGACCAGGTTCTGTTACCCAGAATCCTTTTCAAACCTCATATTTTGGCAAAAAAAAGCATTTTCCTAAAATTTCGGTGACAGAAAGTTGTGGAATCTGAGAGGAGCCACAAATTTCCTTCCACCCAGCGTTCCCCCAAGTCTCCCGATAAAAATTATACCTCACTTGTGTGGGTAGGCCTAGCGCCCGCGACAGGAAACACCCCAAAACAGAACGTGGACACATCACAGAAAACAGAGCTGTTTTTTGCAAAGTGCCTACCTGTAGATTTTGGCCCCTACCTCAGCCGGCACCTAGGCAACCTACCAAACCTGTGCATTTTTCAAAACTAGAGACCTAGGGAAATTCCAAGATGGGGTGACTTGTGGGGCTCTCACCAGGTTCGGTTACCCAGAATCCTTTGCAAACCTCAAATTTTGGCCAAAAAAACACATTTTCCTCACATTTCGGTGACAGAAAGTTCTGGAATCTGAGAGGAGCCACAAATTTCCTTCCACCCAGCATTTCCCCAAGTCTCCCGATAAAAATGATACCTCACTTGTGTGGGTAGGCCAAGCGGCCACGACAGGACACACCCCAAAACACAAAGTGGACACATCCCATTTTTTGAAAGAAAACAGAGCTGTTTTTTGCAAAGTGCCTACCTGTAAATTTTGGCCTCTAGCTCAGCCGGCACCTAAGGAAACCTACCAAACCTGAGCATTTTTGAAAACTAGAGACCTAGGGGAATCCAAGATGGGGTGACTTGTGGGGCTCTGACCAGGTTCTGTTACCCAGACTCCTTTGCAAACTTCAAATTTTGGCTAAAAAAACACATTTTCCTCACATTTCGGTGACAGAAAGTTCTGGAATCTGAGAGGAGCCACAAATTTCCTTCCACCCAGCGTTCCCCCAAGTCTCCTGATAAAAATTATACCTCACTTGTGTGGGTAGGCCTAGCGCCCGCGACAGGAAACGCCCCAAAACACAACTTGGACACATCACAGAAAACAGAGCTGTTTTTTGCAAAGTGCCTACCTGTAGATTTTGGCCTCTAGCTCAGCCGGGACCTAGGGAAACCTACCAAGCCTGTGCATTTTCTAAAACTAGAGACCAAGGGGGATCCAAGATGGGGTGACTTGTGGGGCTCTGACCAGGTTCTGTTACCCAGAATCCTTTGCAAACCTCAAATTTTGGCTAAAAAAACACATTTTCCTCACATTTCGGTGAAAGAAAGTACTGGAATCTGAGAGGAGCCACAAATTTCCTTCCACCCAGCGTTCCCCTAAGTCTCCCGATAAAAATTATACCTCACTTGTGTGGGTAGGCCTAGCGCCCGCAACAGGAAACGCCCTAAATCGCAACATGGACACATCCCATTTTTTTAAAGAAAACAGAGCTGTTTTTTGCAAAGTGCCTACCTGCAGATTTTGGCCTCTAGCTCTGCCGGCACCTAGGGAAACCTACCAAACCTGTGTATTTTTGAAAACTAGAGACCTAGGGGAATCCAAGATGGGGTGACTTGTGGGGCTCTGACCAGGTTCTGTTACCCAGAATCCTTTTCAAACCTCATATTTTGGCAAAAAAAAGCATTTTCCTAAAATTTCGGTGACAGAAAGTTGTGGAATCTGAGAGGAGCCACAAATTTCCTTCCACCCAGCGTTCCCCCAAGTCTCCCGATAAAAATTATACCTCACTTGTGTGGGTAGGCCTAGCGCCCGCGACAGGAAACACCCCAAAACAGAACGTGGACACATCACAGAAAACAGAGCTGTTTTTTGCAAAGTGCCTACCTGTAGATTTTGGCCCCTACCTCAGCCGGCACCTAGGCAACCTACCAAACCTGTGCATTTTTCAAAACTAGAGACCTAGGGAAATTCCAAGATGGGGTGACTTGTGGGGCTCTGACCAGGTTCGGTTACCCAGAATCCTTTGCAAACCTCAAATTTTGGCCAAAAAAACACATTTTCCTCACATTTCGGTGACAGAAAGTTCTGGAATCTGAGAGGAGCCACAAATTTCCTTCCACCCAGCATTTCCCCAAGTCTCCCGATAAAAATGATACCTCACTTGTGTGGGTAGGACAAGCGGCCACGACAGGACACACCCCAAAACACAAAGTGGACACATCCCATTTTTTGAAAGAAAACAGAGCTGTTTTTTGCAAAGTGCCTACCTGTAGATTTTGGCCTCTAGCTCAGCCGGCACCTAGGGAAACCTACCAAACCTGAGCATTTTTGAAAACTAGAGACCTAGGGGAATCCAAGATGGGGTGACTTGTGGGGCTCTGACCAGGTTCTGTTACCCAGACTCCTTTGCAAACTTCAAATTTTGGCTAAAAAAACACATTTTCCTCACATTTCGGTAACAGAAAGTTCTGGAATCTGAGAGGAGCCACAAATTTCCTTCCACCCAGCGTTCCCCCAAGTCTCCTGATAAAAATGATACCTCACTTGTGTGGGTAGGCCTAGCGCCCGCGACAGGAAACACCCCAAAACACAACTTGGACACATCACAGAAAACAGAGCTGTTTTTTGCAAAGTGCCTACCTGTAGATTTTGGCCTCTAGCTCAGCCGGGACCTAGGGAAACCTACCAAGCCTGTGCATTTTCTAAAACTAGAGACCAAGGGGGATCCAAGATGGGGTGACTTGTGGGGCTCTGACCAGGTTCTGTTACCCAGAATCCTTTGCAAACCTCAAATTTTGGCTAAAAAAACACATTTTCCTCACATTTCGGTGAAAGAAAGTACTGGAATCTGAGAGGAGCCACAAATTTCCTTCCACCCAGCGTTCCCCCAAGTCTCCCGATAAAAATTATACCTCACTTGTGTGGGTAGGCCTAGCGCCCGCAACAGGAAACGCCTTAAATCGCAACATGGACACATCCCATTTTTTTAAAGAAAACAGAGCTGTTTTTTGCAAAGTGCCTACCTGCAGATTTTGGCCTCTAGCTCTGCCGGCACCTAGGGAAACCTACCAAACCTGAGCATTTTTGAAAACTAGAGACCTAGGGGAATCCAAGATGGGGTGACTTGTGGGGCTCTGACCAGGTTCTGTTACCCAGACTCCTTTGCAAACTTCAAATTTTGGCTAAAAAAACACATTTTCCTCACATTTCGGTAACAGAAAGTTCTGGAATCTGAGAGGAGCCACAAATTTCCTTCCACCCAGCGTTCCCCCAAGTCTCCTGATAAAAATTATACCTCACTTGTGTGGGTAGGCCTAGCGCCCGCGACAGGAAACACCCCAAAACACAACTTGGACACATCACAGAAAACAGAGCTGTTTTTTGCAAAGTGCCTACCTGTAGATTTTGGCCTCTAGCTCAGCCGGGACCTAGGGAAACCTACCAAGCCTGTGCATTTTCTAAAACTAGAGACCAAGGGGGATCCAAGATGGGGTGACTTGTGGGGCTCTGACCAGGTTCTGTTACCCAGAATCCTTTGCAAACCTCAAATTTTGGCTAAAAAAACACATTTTCCTCACATTTCGGTGAAAGAAAGTACTGGAATCTGAGAGGAGCCACAAATGTCCTTCCACCCAGCGTTCCCCCAAGTCTCCCGATAAAAATTATACCTCACTTGTGTGGGTAGGCCTAGCGCCCGCAACAGGAAACGCCCTAAATCGCAACATGGACACATCCCATTTTTTTAAAGAAAACAGAGCTGTTTTTTGCAAAGTGCCTACCTGCAGATTTTGGCCTCTAGCTCTGCCGGCACCTAGGGAAACCTACCAAACCTGTGTATTTTTGAAAACTAGAGACCTAGGGGAATCCAAGATGGGGTGACTTGTGGGGCTCTGACCAGGTTCTGTTACCCAGAATCCTTTTCAAACCTCATATTTTGGCAAAAAAAAGCATTTTCCTAAAATTTCGGTGACAGAAAGTTGTGGAATCTGAGAGGAGCCACAAATTTCCTTCCACCCAGCGTTCCCCCAAGTCTCCCGATAAAAATTATACCTCACTTGTGTGGGTAGGCCTAGCGCCTGCGACAGGAAACACCCCAAAACAGAACGTGGACACATCACAGAAAACAGAGCTGTTTTTTGCAAAGTGCCTACCTGTAGATTTTGGCCCCTACCTCAGCCGGCACCTAGGCAACCTACCAAACCTGTGCATTTTTCAAAACTAGAGACCTAGGGAAATTCCAAGATGGGGTGACTTGTGGGGCTCTCACCAGGTTCGGTTACCCAGAATCCTTTGCAAACCTCAAATTTTGGCCAAAAAAACACATTTTCCTCACATTTCGGTGACAGAAAGTTCTGGAATCTGAGAGGAGCCACAAATTTCCTTCCACCCAGCATTTCCCCAAGTCTCCCGATAAAAATGATACCTCACTTGTGTGGGTAGGCCTAGCGGCCACGACAGCCCACACCCCAAAACACAAAGTGGACACATCCCATTTTTTGAAAGAAAACAGAGCTGTTTTTTGCAAAGTGCCTACCTGTAGATTTTGGCCTCTAGCTCAGCCGGCACCTAGGGAAACCTACCAAACCTGAGCATTTTTGAAAACTAGAGACCTAGGGGAATCCAAGATGGGGTGACTTGTGGGGCTCTGACCAGGTTCTGTTACCCAGACTCCTTTGCAAACCTCAAATTTTGGCTAAAAAAACACATTTTCCTCACATTTCGGTGACAGAAAGTTCTGGAATCTGAGAGGAGCCACAAATTTCCTTCCACCCAGCGTTCCCCCAAGTCTCCTGATAAAAATGATACCTCACTTGTGTGGGTAGGCCTAGCGCCCGCGACAGGAAACACCCCAAAACACAACTTGGACACATCACAGAAAACAGAGCTGTTTTTTGCAAAGTGCCTACCTGTAGATTTTGGCCTCTAGCTCAGCCGGGACCTAGGGAAACCTACCAAGCCTGTGCATTTTCTAAAACTAGAGACCAAGGGGGATCCAAGATGGGGTGACTTGTGGGGCTGTGACCAGGTTCTGTTACCCAGAATCCTTTGCAAACCTCAAATTTTGGCTAAAAAAACACATTTTCCTCACATTTCGGTGAAAGAAAGTACTGGAATCTGAGAGGAGCCACAAATTTCCTTCCACCCAGCGTTCCCCCAAGTCTCCCGATAAAAATTATACCTCACTTGTGTGGGTAGGCCTAGCGCCCGCAACAGGAAACGCCCTAAATCGCAACATGGACACATCCCATTTTTTTAAAGAAAACAGAGCTGTTTTTTGCAAAGTGCCTACCTGCAGATTTTGGCCTCTAGCTCTGCCGGCACCTAGGGAAACCTACCAAACCTGTGTATTTTTGAAAACTAGAGACCTAGGGGAATCCAAGATGGGGTGACTTGTGGGGCTCTGACCAGGTTCTGTTACCCAGAATCCTTTTCAAACCTCATATTTTGGCAAAAAAAAGCATTTTCCTAAAATTTTGGTGACAGAAAGTTGTGGAATCTGAGAGGAGCCACAAATTTCCTTCCACCCAGCGTTCCCCCAAGTCTCCCGATAAAAATTATACCTCACTTGTGTGGGTAGGCCTAGCGCCCGCGACAGGAAACACCCCAAAACAGAACGTGGACACATCACAGAAAACAGAGCTGTTTTTTGCAAAGTGCCTACCTGTAGATTTTGGCCCCTACCTCAGCCGGCACCTAGGCAACCTACCAAACCTGTGCATTTTTCAAAACTAGAGACCTAGGGAAATTCCAAGATGGGGTGACTTGTGGGGCTCTGACCAGGTTCGGTTACCCAGAATCCTTTGCAAACCTCAAATTTTGGCCAAAAAAACACATTTTCCTCACATTTCGGTGACAGAAAGTTCTGGAATCTGAGAGGAGCCACAAATTTCCTTCCACCCAGCATTTCCCCAAGTCTCCCGATAAAAATGATACCTCACTTGTGTGGGTAGGCCAAGCGGCCACGACAGGACACACCCCAAAACACAAAGTGGACACATCCCATTTTTTGAAAGAAAACAGAGCTGTTTTTTGCAAAGTGCCTACCTGTAGATTTTGGCCTCTAGCTCAGCCGGCACCTAGGGAAACCTACCAAACCTGAGCATTTTTGAAAACTAGAGACCTAGGGGAATCCAAGATGGGGTGACTTGTGGGGCTCTGACCAGGTTCTGTTACCCAGACTCCTTTGCAAACTTCAAATTTTGGCTAAAAAAACACATTTTCCTCACATTTCGGTAACAGAAAGTTCTGGAATCTGAGAGGAGCCACAAATTTCCTTCCACCCAGCGTTCCCCCAAGTCTCCTGATAAAAATTATACCTCACTTGTGTGGGTAGGCCTAGCGCCCGCGACAGGAAACACCCCAAAGCACAACTTGGACACATCACAGAAAACAGAGCTGTTTTTTGCAAAGTGCCTACCTGTAGATTTTGGCCTCTAGCTCAGCCGGGACCTAGGGAAACCTACCAAGCCTGTGCATTTTCTAAAACTAGAGACCAAGGGGGATCCAAGATGGGGTGACTTGTGGGGCTCTGACCAGGTTCTGTTACCCAGAATCCTTTGCAAACCTCAAATTTTGGCTAAAAAAACACATTTTCCTCACATTTCGGTGAAAGAAAGTACTGGAATCTGAGAGGAGCCACAAATTTCCTTCCACCCAGCGTTCCCCCAAGTCTCCCGATAAAAATTATACCTCACTTGTGTGGGTAGGCCTAGCGCCCGCAACAGGAAACGCCCTAAATCGCAACATGGACACATCCCATTTTTTTAAAGAAAACAGAGCTGTTTTTTGCAAAGTGCCTACCTGCAGATTTTGGCCTCTAGCTCTGCCGGCACCTAGGGAAACCTACCAAACCTGTGTATTTTTTAAAACTAGAGACCTAGGGGAATCCAAGATGGGGTGACTTGTGGGGCTCTGACCAGGTTCTGTTACCCAGAATCCTTTTCAAACCTCATATTTTGGCAAAAAAAAGCATTTTCCTAAAATTTCGGTGACAGAAAGTTGTGGAATCTGAGAGGAGCCACAAATTTCCTTCCACCCAGCGTTCCCCCAAGTCTCCCGATAAAAATTATACCTCACTTGTGTGGGTAGGCCTAGCGCCCGCGACAGGAAACACCCCAAAACAGAACGTGGACACATCACAGAAAACAGAGCTGTTTTTTGCAAAGTGCCTACCTGTAGATTTTGGCCCCTACCTCAGCTGGCACCTAGGCAACCTACCAAACCTGTGCATTTTTCAAAACTAGAGACCTAGGGAAATTCCAAGATGGGGTGACTTGTGGGGCTCTCACCAGGTTCGGTTACCCAGAATCCTTTGCAAACCTCAAATTTTGGCCAAAAAAACACATTTTCCTCACATTTCGGTGACAGAAAGTTCTGGAATCTGAGAGGAGCCACAAATTTCCTTCCACCCAGCATTTCCCCAAGTCTCCCGATAAAAATGATACCTCACTTGTGTGGGTAGGCCAAGCGGCCACGACAGGACACACCCCAAAACACAAAGTGGACACATCCCATTTTTTGAAAGAAAACAGAGCTGTTTTTTGCAAAGTGCCTACCTGTAAATTTTGGCCTCTAGCTCAGCCGGCACCTAAGGAAACCTACCAAACCTGAGCATTTTTGAAAACTAGAGACCTAGGGGAATCCAAGATGGGGTGACTTGTGGGGCTCTGACCAGGTTCTGTTACCCAGACTCCTTTGCAAACTTCAAATTTTGGCTAAAAAAACACATTTTCCTCACATTTCGGTGACAGAAAGTTCTGGAATCTGAGAGGAGCCACAAATTTCCTTCCACCCAGCGTTCCCCCAAGTCTCCTGATAAAAATTATACCTCACTTGTGTGGGTAGGCCTAGCGCCCGCGACAGGAAACGCCCCAAAACACAACTTGGACACATCACAGAAAACAGAGCTGTTTTTTGCAAAGTGCCTACCTGTAGATTTTGGCCTCTAGCTCAGCCGGGACCTAGGGAAACCTACCAAGCCTGTGCATTTTCTAAAACTAGAGACCAAGGGGGATCCAAGATGGGGTGACTTGTGGGGCTCTGACCAGGTTCTGTTACCCAGAATCCTTTGCAAACCTCAAATTTTGGCTAAAAAAACACATTTTCCTCACATTTCGGTGAAAGAAAGTACTGGAATCTGAGAGGAGCCACAAATTTCCTTCCACCCAGCGTTCCCCTAAGTCTCCCGATAAAAATTATACCTCACTTGTGTGGGTAGGCCTAGCGCCCGCAACAGGAAACGCCCTAAATCGCAACATGGACACATCCCATTTTTTTAAAGAAAACAGAGCTGTTTTTTGCAAAGTGCCTACCTGCAGATTTTGGCCTCTAGCTCTGCCGGCACCTAGGGAAACCTACCAAACCTGTGTATTTTTGAAAACTAGAGACCTAGGGGAATCCAAGATGGGGTGACTTGTGGGGCTCTGACCAGGTTCTGTTACCCAGAATCCTTTTCAAACCTCATATTTTGGCAAAAAAAAGCATTTTCCTAAAATTTCGGTGACAGAAAGTTGTGGAATCTGAGAGGAGCCACAAATTTCCTTCCACCCAGCGTTCCCCCAAGTCTCCCGATAAAAATTATACCTCACTTGTGTGGGTAGGCCTAGCGCCCGCGACAGGAAACACCCCAAAACAGAACGTGGACACATCACAGAAAACAGAGCTGTTTTTTGCAAAGTGCCTACCTGTAGATTTTGGCCCCTACCTCAGCCGGCACCTAGGCAACCTACCAAACCTGTGCATTTTTCAAAACTAGAGACCTAGGGAAATTCCAAGATGGGGTGACTTGTGGGGCTCTGACCAGGTTCGGTTACCCAGAATCCTTTGCAAACCTCAAATTTTGGCCAAAAAAACACATTTTCCTCACATTTCGGTGACAGAAAGTTCTGGAATCTGAGAGGAGCCACAAATTTCCTTCCACCCAGCATTTCCCCAAGTCTCCCGATAAAAATGATACCTCACTTGTGTGGGTAGGCCAAGCTGCCACGACAGGACACACCCCAAAACACAAAGTGGACACATCCCATTTTTTGAAAGAAAACAGAGCTGTTTTTTGCAAAGTGCCTACCTGTAGATTTTGGCCTCTAGCTCAGCCGGCACCTAGGGAAACCTACCAAACCTGAGCATTTTTGAAAACTAGAGACCTAGGGGAATCCAAGATGGGGTGACTTGTGGGGCTCTGACCAGGTTCTGTTACCCAGACTCCTTTGCAAACTTCAAATTTTGGCTAAAAAAACACATTTTCCTCACATTTCGGTAACAGAAAGTTCTGGAATCTGAGAGGAGCCACAAATTTCCTTCCACCCAGCGTTCCCCCAAGTCTCCTGATAAAAATTATACCTCACTTGTGTGGGTAGGCCTAGCGCCCGCAACAGGAAACACCCCAAAACACAACTTGGACACATCACAGAAAACAGAGCTGTTTTTTGCAAAGTGCCTACCTGTAGATTTTGGCCTCTAGCTCAGCCGGCACCTAGGGAAACCTACCAAGCCTGTGCATTTTCTAAAACTAGAGACCAAGGGGGATCCAAGATGGGGTGACTTGTGGTGCTCTGACCAGGTTCTGTTACCCAGAATCCTTTGCAAACCTCAAATTTTGGCTAAAAAAACACATTTTCCTCACATTTCGGTGAAAGAAAGTTCTGGAATCTGAGAGGAGCCACAAATTTCCTTCCACCCAGCGTTCCCCCAAGTCTCCCGATAAAAATTATACCTCACTTGTGTGGGTAGGCCTAGCGCCCGCAACAGGAAACGCCCTAAATCGCAACGTGGACACATCCCATTTTTTTAAAGAAAACAGAGCTGTTTTTTGCAAAGTGCCTACCTGTAGATTTTGGCCTCTAGCTCAGCCGGCACCTAGGGAAACCTACCAAACCTGAGCATTTTTGAAAACTAGAGACCAAGGGGAATCCAAGATGGGGTGACTTGTGGGGCTCTGACCAGGTTCTGTTACCCAGACTCCTTTTCAAACCTCAAATTTTGGCTAAAAAAAGGCATTTTCCTCACATTTCGGTGACAGAAAGTTCTGGAATCTGAGAGGAGCCACAAATTTCCTTCCACCCAGCGTTCCCCCAAGTCTCCCGATAAAAATGATACCTCACTTGAGTGGGTAGGCCTAGCGCCCGCGACAGGAAACGCCCCAAAACACAACGTGGACACATCACAGAAAACAGAGCTGTTTTTTGCAAAGTGCCTACCTGTAGATTTTGGCCCCTACCTCAGCCGGCACCTAGGGAAACCTACCAAACCTGTGCATTTTTCAAAACTAGAGACCTAGGGAAATTCCAAGAAGGGGTGACTTGTGGGGCTCTGACCAGGTTCGGTTACCCAGAATCCTTTGCAAACCTCAAATTTTGGCCAAAAAAACACATTTTCCTCACATTTCGGTGACAGAAAGTTCTGGAATCTGAGAGGAGCCACAAATTTCCTTCCACCCAGAGTTCCCCCAAGTCTCCCGATAAAAATGATACCTCACTTGTATGGGTAGGCCTAGAGCCCGAGACAGGAAACGCCCCAAAATACAACGTGGACACATCCCATTTTTTTACAGAAAACAGAGCTTTTTTTTCCAAAGTGCCTACCTGTAGATTTTGGCCTCTAGCTCAGCCGGCACCTAGGGAAACCTACCAAACCTGTGCATTTTTGAAAACTAGAGACCTAGGGGAATCCAAGATGGGGTGACTTGTGGGGCTCTGACCAGGTTCGGTTACCCAGAATCCTTTGCAAACCTCAAATTTTGGCTAAAAAAGCGCATTTTCCTCACATTTCGGTGACTGAAAGTTCTGGAATCTGAGAGGAGCCACAAATTTCCTTCCACCCAGCGTTCCCCCAAGTCTCCTGATAAAAATGATACCTCACTTGTGTGGGTAGGCCTAGCGCCCACAACAGGAAACGCCCCAAAACGCAACGTGGACACATCCCATTTTTTAAAAGAAAACAGAGCTGTTTTTTTGTAAAGTGCCTACCTGTAGATTGTGGCCTCAAGCTTAGCCGGCACCTAGGGAAACCTACCAAACCTGTGCATTTTTGAAAACTAGAGACCTAGGGGAATCCAAGATGGGGTGACTTGTGGGGCTCTGACCAGGGTCTGTTACCCAGAATCCTTTTAAAACCTCAAAATCTGGCTAAAAAAACACATTTTCCTCACATTTCGGTACAGAAAGTTCTGGAATCTGAGAGGAGCCACAAATTTCCTTCCACCCAGCGTTCCCCCGAGTCTCCCGATAAAAATGATACCTCACTTGTGTGGGTAGGCCTAGCGCCCGCGACAGGAAACGCCCCAAAACACAACGTGGACACATCACAGAAAACAGAGCTGCTTTTTGCAAAGTGCCTACCTGTAGATTTTGACCCCTACCTCAGCCGGCACCTAGGGAAACCTACCAAACCTGCGCATTTTTCAAAACTAGAGACCTAGGGAAATTCCAAGATGGGGTGACTTGTGGGGCTCTGACCAGGTTCAGTTACCCAGAATCCTTTGCAAACCTCAAATTTTGGCCAAAAAAACACATTTTCCTCACATTTCGGTGACAGAAAGTTCTGGAATCTGAGAGGAGCCACAAATTTCCTTCCACCCAGCATTTCCCCAAGTCTCCCGATAAAAATGATACCTCACTTGTGTGGGTAGGCATAGCGGCCACGACACCACACACCCCAAAACACAAAGTGGACACATCCCATTTTTTGAAAGAAAACAGAGCTGTTTTTTGCAAAGTGCATACCTGTAGATTTTGGCCTCTAGCTCAGCCGGCACCTAGGGAAACCTACCAAACCTAAGCATTTTTGAAAACTAGAGACCTAGGGGAATCCAAGATGGGGTGACTTGTGGGGCTCTGACCAGGTTCTGTTACTCAGACTCCTTTGCAAACCTCAAATTGTGGCTAAAAAAACACATTTTCCTAACATTTCGGTGACAGAAAGTTCTGGAATCTGAGAGGAGCCACAAATTTCCTTCCACCCAGCGTTCCCCCAAGTCTCCTGATAAAAATTATACCTCACTTGTGTGGGTAGGCCTAGCGCCCGCGACAGGAAACGCCCCAAAACACAACGTGGACACATCACAGAAAACAGAGCTGTTTTTTGCAAAGTGCCTACCTGTAGATTTTGGCCTCTAGCTCAGCCGGCACCTAGGGAAACCTACCAACCTGTGCATTTTCTAAAACTAGAGACCAAGGGGGATCCAAGATGGGGTGACTTGTGGTGCTCTGACCAGGTTCTGTTACCCAGAATCCTTTGCAAACCTCAAATTTTGGCTAAAAAAACACATTTTCCTCACATTTCGGTGAAAGAAAGTTCTGGAATCTGAGAGGAGCCACAAATTTCCTTCCACCCAGCGTTCCCCCAAGTCTCCCGATAAAAATTATACCTCACTTGTGTGGGTAGGCCTAGCGCCCGCAACAGGAAACGCCCTAAATCGCAACATGGACACATCCCATTTTTTTAAAGAAAACAGAGCTGTTTTTTGCAAAGTGCCTACCTGCAGATTTTGGCCTCTAGCTCTGCCGGCACCTAGGGAAACCTACCAAACCTGTGTATTTTTGAAAACTAGAGACCTAGGGGAATCCAAGATGGGGTGACTTGTGGGGCTCTGACCAGGTTCTGTTACCCAGAATCCTTTTCAAACCTCATATTTTGGCTAAAAAAAGCATTTTCCTAAAATTTCGGTGACAGAAAGTTGTGGAATCTGAGAGGAGCCACAAATTTCCTTCCACCCAGCGTTCCCCCAAGTCTCCCGATAAAAATTATACCTCACTTGTGTGGGTAGGCCTAGCGCCCGCGACAGGAAACACCCCAAAACAGAACGTGGACACATCACAGAAAACAGAGCTGTTTTTTGCAAAGTGCCTACCTGTAGATTTTGGCCCCTACCTCAGCCGGCACCTAGGCAACCTACCAAACCTGTGCATTTTTCAAAACTAGAGACCTAGGGAAATTCCAAGATGGGGTGACTTGTGGGGCTCTGACCAGGTTCGGTTACCCAGAATCCTTTGCAAACCTCAAATTTTGGCCAAAAAAACACATTTTCCTCACATTTCGGTGACAGAAAGTTCTGGAATCTGAGAGGAGCCACAAATTTCCTTCCACCCAGCATTTCCCCAAGTCTCCCGATAAAAATGATACCTCACTTGTGTGGGTAGGCCTAGCGGCCACGACAGCCCACACCCCAAAACACAAAGTGGACACATCCCATTTTTTGAAAGAAAACAGAGCTGTTTTTTGCAAAGTGCCTACCTGTAGATTTTGGCCTCTAGCTCAGCCGGCACCTAGGGAAACCTACCAAACCTGAGCATTTTTGAAAACTAGAGACCTAGGGGAATCCAAGATGGGGTGACTTGTGGGGCTCTGACCAGGTTCTGTTACCCAGACTCCTTTGCAAACCTCAAATTTTGGCTAAAAAAACACATTTTCCTCACATTTCGGTGACAGAAAGTTCTGGAATCTGAGAGGAGCCACAAATTTCCTTCCACCCAGCGTTCCCCCAAGTCTCCTGATAAAAATGATACCTCACTTGTGTGGGTAGGCCTAGCGCCCGCGACAGGAAACACCCCAAAACACAACTTGGACACATCACAGAAAACAGAGCTGTTTTTTGCAAAGTGCCTACCTGTAGATTTTGGCCTCTAGCTCAGCCGGGACCTAGGGAAACCTACCAAGCCTGTGCATTTTCTAAAACTAGAGACCAAGGGGGATCCAAGATGGGGTGACTTGTGGGGCTCTGACCAGGTTCTGTTACCCAGAATCCTTTGCAAACCTCAAATTTTGGCTAAAAAAACACATTTTCCTCACATTTCGGTGAAAGAAAGTACTGGAATCTGAGAGGAGCCACAAATTTCCTTCCACCCAGCGTTCCCCCAAGTCTCCCGATAAAAATTATACCTCACTTGTGTGGGTAGGCCTAGCGCCCGCAACAGGAAACGCCCTAAATCGCAACATGGACACATCCCATTTTTTTAAAGAAAACAGAGCTGTTTTTTGCAAAGTGCCTACCTGCAGATTTTGGCCTCTAGCTCTGCCGGCACCTAGGGAAACCTACCAAACCTGTGTATTTTTGAAAACTAGAGACCTAGGGGAATCCAAGATGGGGTGACTTGTGGGGCTCTGACCAGGTTCTGTTACCCAGAATCCTTTTCAAACCTCATATTTTGGCAAAAAAAAGCATTTTCCTAAAATTTCGGTGACAGAAAGTTGTGAAATCTGAGAGGAGCCACAAATTTCCTTCCACCCAGCGTTCCCCCAAGTCTCCCGATAAAAATTATACCTCACTTGTGTGGGTAGGCCTAGCGCCCGCGACAGGAAACACCCCAAAACAGAACGTGGACACATCACAGAAAACAGAGCTGTTTTTTGCAAAGTGCCTACCTGTAGATTTTGGCCCCTACCTCAGCCGGCACCTAGGCAACCTACCAAACCTGTGCATTTTTCAAAACTAGAGACCTAGGGAAATTCCAAGATGGGGTGACTTGTGGGGCTCTGACCAGGTTCGGTTACCCAGAATCCTTTGCAAACCTCAAATTTTGGCCAAAAAAACACATTTTCCTCACATTTCGGTGACAGAAAGTTCTGGAATCTGAGAGGAGCCACAAATTTCCTTCCACCCAGCATTTCCCCAAGTCTCCCGATAAAAATGATACCTCACTTGTGTGGGTAGGCCAAGCGGCCACGACAGGACACACCCCAAAACACAAAGTGGACACATCCCATTTTTTGAAAGAAAACAGAGCTGTTTTTTGCAAAGTGCCTACCTGTAGATTTTGGCCTCTAGCTCAGCCGGCACCTAGGGAAACCTACCAAACCTGAGCATTTATGAAAACTAGAGACCTAGGGGAATCCAAGATGGGGTGACTTGTGGGGCTCTGACCAGGTTCTGTTACCCAGACTCCTTTGCAAACTTCAAATTTTGGCTAAAAAAACACATTTTCCTCACATTTCGGTAACAGAAAGTTCTGGAATCTGAGAGGAGCCACAAATTTCCTTCCACCCAGCGTTCCCCCAAGTCTCCTGATAAAAATTATACCTCACTTGTGTGGGTAGGCCTAGCGCCCGCGACAGGAAACACCCCAAAACACAACTTGGACACATCACAGAAAACAGAGCTGTTTTTTGCAAAGTGCCTACCTGTAGATTTTGGCCTCTAGCTCAGCCGGGACCTAGGGAAACCTACCAAGCCTGTGCATTTTCTAAAACTAGAGACCAAGGGGGATCCAAGATGGGGTGACTTGTGGGGCTCTGACCAGGTTCTGTTACCCAGAATCCTTTGCAAACCTCAAATTTTGGCTAAAAAAACACATTTTCCTCACATTTCGGTGAAAGAAAGTACTGGAATCTGAGAGGAGCCACAAATTTCCTTCCACCCAGCGTTCCCCCAAGTCTCCCGATAAAAATTATACCTCACTTGTGTGGGTAGGCCTAGCGCCCGCAACAGGAAACGCCCTAAATCGCAACATGGACACATCCCATTTTTTTTAAGAAAACAGAGCTGTTTTTTGCAAAGTGCCTACCTGCAGATTTTGGCCTCTAGCTCTGCCGGCACCTAGGGAAACCTACCAAACCTGTGTATTTTTGAAAACTAGAGACCTAGGGGAATCCAAGATGGGGTGACTTGTGGGGCTCTGACCAGGTTCTGTTACCCAGAATCCTTTTCAAACCTCATATTTTGGCAAAAAAAAGCATTTTCCTAAAATTTCGGTGACAGAAAGTTGTGGAATCTGAGAGGAGCCACAAATTTCCTTCCACCCAGCGTTCCCCCAAGTCTCCCGATAAAAATTATACCTCACTTGTGTGGGTAGGCCTAGCGCCCGCGACAGGAAACACCCCAAAACAGAACGTGGACACATCACAGAAAACAGAGCTGTTTTTTGCAAAGTGCCTACCTGTAGATTTTGGCCCCTACCTCAGCCGGCACCTAGGCAACCTACCAAACCTGTGCATTTTTCAAAACTAGAGACCTAGGGAAATTCCAAGATGGGGTGACTTGTGGGGCTCTCACCAGGTTCGGTTACCCAGAATCCTTTGCAAACCTCAAATTTTGGCCAAAAAAACACATTTTCCTCACATTTCGGTGACAGAAATTTCTGGAATCTGAGAGGAGCCACAAATTTCCTTCCACCCAGCATTTCCCCAAGTCTCCCGATAAAAATGATACCTCACTTGTGTGGGTAGGCCACGACAGGACACACCCCAAAACACAAAGTGGACACATCCCATTTTTTGAAAGAAAACAGAGCTGTTTTTTGCAAAGTGCCTACCTGTAAATTTTGGCCTCTAGCTCAGCCGGCACCTAAGGAAACCTACCAAACCTGAGCATTTTTGAAAACTAGAGACCTAGGGGAATCCAAGATGGGGTGACTTGTGGGGCTCTGACCAGGTTCTGTTACCCAGACTCCTTTGCAAACTTCAAATTTTGGCTAAAAAAACACATTTTCCTCACATTTCGGTGACAGAAAGTTCTGGAATCTGAGAGGAGCCACAAATTTCCTTCCACCCAGCGTTCCCCCAAGTCTCCTGATAAAAATTATACCTCACTTGTGTGGGTAGGCCTAGCGCCCGCGACAGGAAACGCCCCAAAACACAACTTGGACACATCACAGAAAACAGAGCTGTTTTTTGCAAAGTGCCTACCTGTAGATTTTGGCCTCTAGCTCAGCCGGGACCTAGGGAAACCTACCAAGCCTGTGCATTTTCTAAAACTAGAGACCAAGGGGGATCCAAGATGGGGTGACTTGTGGGGCTCTGACCAGGTTCTGTTACCCAGAATCCTTTGCAAACCTCAAATTTTGGCTAAAAAAACACATTTTCCTCACATTTCGGTGAAAGAAAGTACTGGAATCTGAGAGGAGCCACAAATTTCCTTCCACCCAGCGTTCCCCTAAGTCTCCCGATAAAAATTATACCTCACTTGTGTGGGTAGGCCTAGCGCCCGCAACAGGAAACGCCCTAAATCGCAACATGGACACATCCCATTTTTTTAAAGAAAACAGAGCTGTTTTTTGCAAAGTGCCTACCTGCAGATTTTGGCCTCTAGCTCTGCCGGCACCTAGGGAAACCTACCAAACCTGTGTATTTTTGAAAACTAGAGACCTAGGGGAATCCAAGATGGGGTGACTTGTGGGGCTCTGACCAGGTTCTGTTACCCAGAATCCTTTTCAAACCTCATATTTTGGCAAAAAAAAGCATTTTCCTAAAATTTCGGTGACAGAAAGTTGTGGAATCTGAGAGGAGCCACAAATTTCCTTCCACCCAGCGTTCCCCCAAGTCTCCCGATAAAAATTATACCTCACTTGTGTGGGTAGGCCTAGCGCCCGCGACAGGAAACACCCCAAAACAGAACGTGGACACATCACAGAAAACAGAGCTGTTTTTTGCAAAGTGCCTACCTGTAGATTTTGGCCCCTACCTCAGCCGGCACCTAGGCAACCTACCAAACCTGTGCATTTTTCAAAACTAGAGACCTAGGGAAATTCCAAGATGGGGTGACTTGTGGGGCTCTGACCAGGTTCGGTTACCCAGAATCCTTTGCAAACCTCAAATTTTGGCCAAAAAAACACATTTTCCTCACATTTCGGTGACAGAAAGTTCTGGAATCTGAGAGGAGCCACAAATTTCCTTCCACCCAGCATTTCCCCAAGTCTCCCGATAAAAATGATACCTCACTTGTGTGGGTAGGACAAGCGGCCACGACAGGACACACCCCAAAACACAAAGTGGACACATCCCATTTTTTGAAAGAAAACAGAGCTGTTTTTTGCAAAGTGCCTACCTGTAGATTTTGGCCTCTAGCTCAGCCGGCACCTAGGGAAACCTACCAAACCTGAGCATTTTTGAAAACTAGAGACCTAGGGGAATCCAAGATGGGGTGACTTGTGGGGCTCTGACCAGGTTCTGTTACCCAGACTCCTTTGCAAACTTCAAATTTTGGCTAAAAAAACACATTTTCCTCACATTTCGGTAACAGAAAGTTCTGGAATCTGAGAGGAGCCACAAATTTCCTTCCACCCAGCGTTCCCCCAAGTCTCCTGATAAAAATGATACCTCACTTGTGTGGGTAGGCCTAGCGCCCGCGACAGGAAACACCCCAAAACACAACTTGGACACATCACAGAAAACAGAGCTGTTTTTTGCAAAGTGCCTACCTGTAGATTTTGGCCTCTAGCTCAGCCGGGACCTAGGGAAACCTACCAAGCCTGTGCATTTTCTAAAACTAGAGACCAAGGGGGATCCAAGATGGGGTGACTTGTGGGGCTCTGACCAGGTTCTGTTACCCAGAATCCTTTGCAAACCTCAAATTTTGGCTAAAAAAACACATTTTCCTCACATTTCGGTGAAAGAAAGTACTGGAATCTGAGAGGAGCCACAAAATTCCTTCCACCCAGCGTTCCCCCAAGTCTCCCGATAAAAATTATACCTCACTTGTGTGGGTAGGCCTAGCGCCCGCAACAGGAAACGCCTTAAATCGCAACATGGACACATCCCATTTTTTTAAAGAAAACAGAGCTGTTTTTTGCAAAGTGCCTACCTGCAGATTTTGGCCTCTAGCTCTGCCGGCACCTAGGGAAACCTACCAAACCTGAGCATTTTTGAAAACTAGAGACCTAGGGGAATCCAAGATGGGGTGACTTGTGGGGCTCTGACCAGGTTCTGTTACCCAGACTCCTTTGCAAACTTCAAATTTTGGCTAAAAAAACACATTTTCCTCACATTTCGGTAACAGAAAGTTCTGGAATCTGAGAGGAGCCACAAATTTCCTTCCACCCAGCGTTCCCCCAAGTCTCCTGATAAAAATTATACCTCACTTGTGTGGGTAGGCCTAGCGCCCGCGACAGGAAACACCCCAAAACACAACTTGGACACATCACAGAAAACAGAGCTGTTTTTTGCAAAGTGCCTACCTGTAGATTTTGGCCTCTAGCTCAGCCGGGACCTAGGGAAACCTACCAAGCCTGTGCATTTTCTAAAACTAGAGACCAAGGGGGATCCAAGATGGGGTGACTTGTGGGGCTCTGACCAGGTTCTGTTACCCAGAATCCTTTGCAAACCTCAAATTTTGGCTAAAAAAACACATTTTCCTCACATTTCGGTGAAAGAAAGTACTGGAATCTGAGAGGAGCCACAAATTTCCTTCCACCCAGCGTTCCCCCAAGTCTCCCGATAAAAATTATACCTCACTTGTGTGGGTAGGCCTAGCGCCCGCAACAGGAAACGCCCTAAATCGCAACATGGACACATCCCATTTTTTTAAAGAAAACAGAGCTGTTTTTTGCAAAGTGCCTACCTGCAGATTTTGGCCTCTAGCTCTGCCGGCACCTAGGGAAACCTACCAAACTTGTGTATTTTTGAAAACTAGAGACCTAGGGGAATCCAAGATGGGGTGACTTGTGGGGCTCTGACCAGGTTCTGTTACCCAGAATCCTTTTCAAACCTCATATTTTGGCAAAAAAAAGCATTTTCCTAAAATTTCGGTGACAGAAAGTTGTGGAATCTGAGAGGAGCCACAAATTTCCTTCCACCCAGCGTTCCCCCAAGTCTCCCGATAAAAATTATACCTCACTTGTGTGGGTAGGCCTAGCGCCCGCGACAGGAAACACCCCAAAACAGAACGTGGACACATCACAGAAAACAGAGCTGTTTTTTGCAAAGTGCCTACCTGTAGATTTTGGCCCCTACCTCAGCCGGCACCTAGGCAACCTACCAAACCTGTGCATTTTTCAAAACTAGAGACCTAGGGAAATTCCAAGATGGGGTGACTTGTGGGGCTCTCACCAGGTTCGGTTACCCAGAATCCTTTGCAAACCTCAAATTTTGGCCAAAAAAACACATTTTCCTCACATTTCGGTGACAGAAAGTTCTGGAATCTGAGAGGAGCCACAAATTTCCTTCCACCCAGCATTTCCCCAAGTCTCCCGATAAAAATGATACCTCACTTGTGTGGGTAGGCCTAGCGGCCACGACAGCCCACACCCCAAAACACAAAGTGGACACATCCCATTTTTTGAAAGAAAACAGAGCTGTTTTTTGCAAAGTGCCTACCTGTAGATTTTGGCCTCTAGCTCAGCCGGCACCTAGGGAAACCTACCAAACCTGAGCATTTTTGAAAACTAGAGACCTAGGGGAATCCAAGATGGGGTGACTTGTGGGGCTCTGACCAGGTTCTGTTACCCAGACTCCTTTGCAAACCTCAAATTTTGGCTAAAAAAACACATTTTCCTCACATTTCGGTGACAGAAAGTTCTGGAATCTGAGAGGAGCCACAAATTTCCTTCCACCCGGCGTTCCCCCAAGTCTCCTGATAAAAATGATACCTCACTTGTGTGGGTAGGCCTAGCGCCCGCGACAGGAAACACCCCAAAACACAACTTGGACACATCACAGAAAACAGAGCTGTTTTTTGCAAAGTGCCTACCTGTAGATTTTGGCCTCTAGCTCAGCCGGGACCTAGGGAAACCTACCAAGCCTGTGCATTTTCTAAAACTAGAGACCAAGGGGGATCCAAGATGGGGTGACTTGTGGGGCTCTGACCAGGTTCTGTTACCCAGAATCCTTTGCAAACCTCAAATTTTGGCTAAAAAAACACATTTTCCTCACATTTCGGTGAAAGAAAGTACTGGAATCTGAGAGGAGCCACAAATTTCCTTCCACCCAGCGTTCCCCCAAGTCTCCCGATAAAAATTATACCTCACTTGTGTGGGTAGGCCTAGCGCCCGCAACAGGAAACGCCCTAAATCGCAACATGGACACATCCCATTTTTTTAAAGAAAACAGAGCTGTTTTTTGCAAAGTGCCTACCTGCAGATTTTGGCCTCTAGCTCTGCCGGCACCTAGGGAAACCTACCAAACCTGTGTATTTTTGAAAACTAGAGACCTAGGGGAATCCAAGATGGGGTGACTTGTGGGGCTCTGACCAGGTTCTGTTACCCAGAATCCTTTTCAAACCTCATATTTTGGCAAAAAAAAGCATTTTCCTAAAATTTTGGTGACAGAAAGTTGTGGAATCTGAGAGGAGCCACAAATTTCCTTCCACCCAGCGTTCCCCCAAGTCTCCCGATAAAAATTATACCTCACTTGTGTGGGTAGGCCTAGCGCCCGCGACAGGAAACACCCCAAAACAGAACGTGGACACATCACAGAAAACAGAGCTGTTTTTTGCAAAGTGCCTACCTGTAGATTTTGGCCCCTACCTCAGCCGGCACCTAGGCAACCTACCAAACCTGTGCATTTTTCAAAACTAGAGACCTAGGGAAATTCCAAGATGGGGTGACTTGTGGGGCTCTGACCAGGTTCGGTTACCCAGAATCCTTTGCAAACCTCAAATTTTGGCCAAAAAAACACATTTTCCTCACATTTCGGTGACAGAAAGTTCTGGAATCTGAGAGGAGCCACAAATTTCCTTCCACCCAGCATTTCCCCAAGTCTCCCGATAAAAATGATACCTCACTTGTGTGGGTAGGCCAAGCGGCCACGACAGGACACACCCCAAAACACAAAGTGGACACATCCCATTTTTTGAAAGAAAACAGAGCTGTTTTTTGCAAAGTGCCTACCTGTAGATTTTGGCCTCTAGCTCAGCCGGCACCTAGGGAAACCTACCAAACCTGAGCATTTTTGAAAACTAGAGACCTAGGGGAATCCAAGATGGGTGTGACTTGTGGGGCTCTGACCAGGTTCTGTTACCCAGACTCCTTTGCAAACTTCAAATTTTGGCTAAAAAAACACATTTTCCTCACATTTCGGTAACAGAAAGTTCTGGAATCTGAGAGGAGCCACAAATTTCCTTCCACCCAGCGTTCCCCCAAGTCTCCTGATAAAAATTATACCTCACTTGTGTGGGTAGGCCTAGCGCCCGCGACAGGAAACACCCCAAAGCACAACTTGGACACATCACAGAAAACAGAGCTGTTTTTTGCAAAGTGCCTACCTGTAGATTTTGGCCTCTAGCTCAGCCGGGACCTAGGGAAACCTACCAAGCCTGTGCATTTTCTAAAACTAGAGACCAAGGGGGATCCAAGATGGGGTGACTTGTGGGGCTCTGACCAGGTTCTGTTACCCAGAATCCTTTGCAAACCTCAAATTTTGGCTAAAAAAACACATTTTCCTCACATTTCGGTGAAAGAAAGTACTGGAATCTGAGAGGAGCCACAAATTTCCTTCCACCCAGCGTTCCCCCAAGTCTCCCGATAAAAATTATACCTCACTTGTGTGGGTAGGCCTAGCGCCCGCAACAGGAAACGCCCTAAATCGCAACATGGACACATCCCATTTTTTTAAAGAAAACAGAGCTGTTTTTTGCAAAGTGCCTACCTGCAGATTTTGGCCTCTAGCTCTGCCGGCACCTAGGGAAACCTACCAAACCTGTGTATTTTTTAAAACTAGAGACCTAGGGGAATCCAAGATGGGGTGACTTGTGGGGCTCTGACCAGGTTCTGTTACCCAGAATCCTTTTCAAACCTCATATTTTGGCAAAAAAAAGCATTTTCCTAAAATTTCGGTGACAGAAAGTTGTGGAATCTGAGAGGAGCCACAAATTTCCTTCCACCCAGCGTTCCCCCAAGTCTCCCGATAAAAATTATACCTCACTTGTGTGGGTAGGCCTAGCGCCCGCGACAGGAAACACCCCAAAACAGAACGTGGACACATCACAGAAAACAGAGCTGTTTTTTGCAAAGTGCCTACCTGTAGATTTTGGCCCCTACCTCAGCCGGCACCTAGGCAACCTACCAAACCTGTGCATTTTTCAAAACTAGAGACCTAGGGAAATTCCAAGATGGGGTGACTTGTGGGGCTCTCACCAGGTTCGGTTACCCAGAATCCTTTGCAAACCTCAAATTTTGGCCAAAAAAACACATTTTCCTCACATTTCGGTGACAGAAAGTTCTGGAATCTGAGAGGAGCCACAAATTTCCTTCCACCCAGCATTTCCCCAAGTCTCCCGATAAAAATGATACCTCACTTGTGTGGGTAGGCCAAGCGGCCACGACAGGACACACCCCAAAACACAAAGTGGACACATCCCATTTTTTGAAAGAAAACAGAGCTGTTTTTTGCAAAGTGCCTACCTGTAAATTTTGGCCTCTAGCTCAGCCGGCACCTAAGGAAACCTACCAAACCTGAGCATTTTTGAAAACTAGAGACCTAGGGGAATCCAAGATGGGGTGACTTGTGGGGCTCTGACCAGGTTCTGTTACCCAGACTCCTTTGCAAACTTCAAATTTTGGCTAAAAAAACACATTTTCCTCACATTTCGGTGACAGAAAGTTCTGGAATCTGAGAGGAGCCACAAATTTCCTTCCACCCAGCGTTCCCCCAAGTCTCCTGATAAAAATTATACCTCACTTGTGTGGGTAGGCCTAGCGCCCGCGACAGGAAACGCCCCAAAACACAACTTGGACACATCACAGAAAACAGAGCTGTTTTTTGCAAAGTGCCTACCTGTAGATTTTGGCCTCTAGCTCAGCCGGGACCTAGGGAAACCTACCAAGCCTGTGCATTTTCTAAAACTAGAGACCAAGGGGGATCCAAGATGGGGTGACTTGTGGGGCTCTGACCAGGTTCTGTTACCCAGAATCCTTTGCAAACCTCAAATTTTGGCTAAAAAAACACATTTTCCTCACATTTCGGTGAAAGAAAGTACTGGAATCTGAGAGGAGCCACAAATTTCCTTCCACCCAGCGTTCCCCTAAGTCTCCCGATAAAAATTATACCTCACTTGTGTGGGTAGGCCTAGCGCCCGCAACAGGAAACGCCCTAAATCGCAACATGGACACATACCATTTTTTTAAAGAAAACAGAGCTGTTTTTTGCAAAGTGCCTACCTGCAGATTTTGGCCTCTAGCTCTGCCGGCACCTAGGGAAACCTACCAAACCTGTGTATTTTTGAAAACTAGAGACCTAGGGGAATCCAAGATGGGGTGACTTGTGGGGCTCTGACCAGGTTCTGTTACCCAGAATCCTTTTCAAACCTCATATTTTGGCAAAAAAAAGCATTTTCCTAAAATTTCGGTGACAGAAAGTTGTGGAATCTGAGAGGAGCCACAAATTTCCTTCCACCCAGCGTTCCCCCAAGTCTCCCGATAAAAATTATACCTCACTTGTGTGGGTAGGCCTAGCGCCCGCGACAGGAAACACCCCAAAACAGAACGTGGACACATCACAGAAAACAGAGCTGTTTTTTGCAAAGTGCCTACCTGTAGATTTTGGCCCCTACCTCAGCCGGCACCTAGGCAACCTACCAAACCTGTGCATTTTTCAAAACTAGAGACCTAGGGAAATTCCAAGATGGGGTGACTTGTGGGGCTCTGACCAGGTTCGGTTACCCAGAATCCTTTGCAAACCTCAAATTTTGGCCAAAAAAACACATTTTCCTCACATTTCGGTGAAAGAAAGTACTGGAATCTGAGAGGAGCCACAAATTTCCTTCCACCCAGCGTTCCCCCAAGTCTCCCGATAAAAATTATACCTCACTTGTGTGGGTAGGCCTAGCGCCCGCAACAGGAAACGCCCTAAATCGCAACATGGACACATCCCATTTTTTTAAAGAAAACAGAGCTGTTTTTTGCAAAGTGCCTACCTGCAGATTTTGGCCTCTAGCTCTGCCGGCACCTAGGGAAACCTACCAAACCTGTGTATTTTTGAAAACTAGAGACCTAGGGGAATCCAAGATGGGGTGACTTGTGGGGCTCTGACCAGGTTCTGTTACCCAGAATCCTTTTCAAACCTCATATTTTGGCAAAAAAAAGCATTTTCCTAAAATTTCGGTGACAGAAAGTTGTGGAATCTGAGAGGAGCCACAAATTTCCTTCCACCCAGCGTTCCCCCAAGTCTCCCGATAAAAATTATACCTCACTTGTGTGGGTAGGCCTAGCGCCCGCGACAGGAAACACCCCAAAACAGAACGTGGACACATCACAGAAAACAGAGTTGTTTTTTGCAAAGTGCCTACCTGTAGATTTTGGCCCCTACCTCAGCCGGCACCTAGGCAACCTACCAAACCTGTGCATTTTTCAAAACTAGAGACCTAGGGAAATTCCAAGATGGGGTGACTTGTGGGGCTCTGACCAGGTTCGGTTACCCAGAATCCTTTGCAAACCTCAAATTTTGGCCAAAAAAACACATTTTCCTCACATTTCGGTGACAGAAAGTTCTGGAATCTGAGAGGAGCCACAAATTTCCTTCCACCCAGCATTTCCCCAAGTCTCCCGATAAAAATGATACCTCACTTGTGTGGGTAGGCCAAGCGGCCACGACAGGACACACCCCAAAACACAAAGTGGACACATCCCATTTTTTGAAAGAAAACAGAGCTGTTTTTTGCAAAGTGCCTACCTGTAAATTTTGGCCTCTAGCTCAGCCGGCACCTAAGGAAACCTACCAAACCTGAGCATTTTTGAAAACTAGAGACCTAGGGGAATCCAAGATGGGGTGACTTGTGGGGCTCTGACCAGGTTCTGTTACCCAGACTCCTTTGCAAACTTCAAATTTTGGCTAAAAAAACACATTTTCCTCACATTTCGGTGACAGAAAGTTCTGGAATCTGAGAGGAGCCACAAATTTCCTTCCACCCAGCGTTCCCCCAAGTCTCCTGATAAAAATTATACCTCACTTGTGTGGGTAGGCCTAGCGCCCGCGACAGGAAACGCCCCAAAACACAACTTGGACACATCACAGAAAACAGAGCTGTTTTTTGCAAAGTGCCTACCTGTAGATTTTGGCCTCTAGCTCAGCCGGGACCTAGGGAAACCTACCAAGCCTGTGCATTTTCTAAAACTAGAGACCAAGGGGGATCCAAGATGGGGTGACTTGTGGGGCTCTGACCAGGTTCTGTTACCCAGAATCCTTTGCAAACCTCAAATTTTGGCTAAAAAAACACATTTTCCTCACATTTCGGTGAAAGAAAGTACTGGAATCTGAGAGGAGCCACAAATTTCCTTCCACCCAGCGTTCCCCTAAGTCTCCCGATAAAAATTATACCTCACTTGTGTGGGTAGGCCTAGCGCCCGCAACAGGAAACGCCCTAAATCGCAACATGGACACATCCCATTTTTTTAAAGAAAACAGAGCTGTTTTTTGCAAAGTGCCTACCTGCAGATTTTGGCCTCTAGCTCTGCCGGCACCTAGGGAAACCTACCAAACCTGTGTATTTTTTAAAACTAGAGACCTAGGGGAATCCAAGATGGGGTGACTTGTGGGGCTCTGACCAGGTTCTGTTACCCAGAATCCTTTTCAAACCTCATATTTTGGCAAAAAAAAGCATTTTCCTAAAATTTCGGTGACAGAAAGTTGTGGAATCTGAGAGGAGCCACAAATTTCCTTCCACCCAGCGTTCCCCCAAGTCTCCCGATAAAAATTATACCTCACTTGTGTGGGTAGGCCTAGCGCCCGCGACAGGAAACACCCCAAAACAGAACGTGGACACATCACAGAAAACAGAGCTGTTTTTTGCAAAGTGCCTACCTGTAGATTTTGGCCCCTACCTCAGCCGGCACCTAGGCAACCTACCAAACCTGTGCATTTTTCAAAACTAGAGACCTAGGGAAATTCCAAGATGGGGTGACTTGTGGGGCTCTGACCAGGTTCGGTTACCCAGAATCCTTTGCAAACCTCAAATTTTGGCCAAAAAAACACATTTTCCTCACATTTCGGTGACAGAAAGTTCTGGAATCTGAGAGGAGCCACAAATTTCCTTCCACCCAGCATTTCCCCAAGTCTCCCGATAAAAATGATACCTCACTTGTGTGGGTAGGACAAGCGGCCACGACAGGACACACCCCAAAACACAAAGTGGACACATCCCATTTTTTGAAAGAAAACAGAGCTGTTTTTTGCAAAGTGCCTACCTGTAGATTTTGGCCTCTAGCTCAGCCGGCACCTAGGGAAACCTACCAAACCTGAGCATTTTTGAAAACTAGAGACCTAGGGGAATCCAAGATGGGGTGACTTGTGGGGCTCTGACCAGGTTCTGTTACCCAGACTCCTTTGCAAACTTCAAATTTTGGCTAAAAAAACACATTTTCCTCACATTTCGGTAACAGAAAGTTCTGGAATCTGAGAGGAGCCACAAATTTCCTTCCACCCAGCGTTCCCCCAAGTCTCCTGATAAAAATTATACCTCACTTGTGTGGGTAGGCCTAGCGCCCGCGACAGGAAACACCCCAAAACACAACTTGGACACATCACAGAAAACAGAGCTGTTTTTTGCAAAGTGCCTACCTGTAGATTTTGGCCTCTAGCTCAGCCGGGACCTAGGGAAACCTACCAAGCCTGTGCATTTTCTAAAACTAGAGACCAAGGGGGATCCAAGATGGGGTGACTTGTGGGGCTCTGACCAGGTTCTGTTACCCAGAATCCTTTGCAAACCTCAAATTTTGGCTAAAAAAACACATTTTCCTCACATTTCGGTGAAAGAAAGTACTGGAATCTGAGAGGAGCCACAAATTTCCTTCCACCCAGCGTTCCCCCAAGTCTCCCGATAAAAATTATACCTCACTTGTGTGGGTAGGCCTAGCGCCCGCAACAGGAAACGCCCTAAATCGCAACATGGACACATCCCATTTTTTTAAAGAAAACAGAGCTGTTTTTTGCAAAGTGCCTACCTGTAGATTTTGGCCTCTAGCTCAGCCGGGACCTAGGGAAACCTACCAAGCCTGTGCATTTTCTAAAACTAGAGACCAAGGGGGATCCAAGATGGGGTGACTTGTGGGGCTCTGACCAGGTTCTGTTACCCAGAATCCTTTGCAAACCTCAAATTTTGGCTAAAAAAACACATTTTCCTCACATTTCGGTGAAAGAAAGTACTGGAATCTGAGAGGAGCCACAAATTTCCTTCCACCCAGCGTTCCCCCAAGTCTCCCGATAAAAATTATACCTCACTTGTGTGGGTAGGCCTAGCGCCCGCAACAGGAAACGCCCTAAATCGCAACATGGACACATCCCATTTTTTTAAAGAAAACAGAGCTGTTTTTTGCAAAGTGCCTACCTGCAGATTTTGGCCTCTAGCTCTGCCGGCACCTAGGGAAACCTACCAAACCTGTGTATTTTTGAAAACTAGAGACCTAGGGGAATCCAAGATGGGGTGACTTGTGGGGCTCTGACCAGGTTCTGTTACCCAGAATCCTTTTCAAACCTCATATTTTGGCAAAAAAAAGCATTTTCCTAAAATTTCGGTGACAGAAAGTTGTGGAATCTGAGAGGAGCCACAAATTTCCTTCCACCCAGCGTTCCCCCAAGTCTCCCGATAAAAATTATACCTCACTTGTGTGGGTAGGCCTAGCGCCCGCGACAGGAAACACCCCAAAACAGAACGTGGACACATCACAGAAAACAGAGCTGTTTTTTGCAAAGTGCCTACCTGTAGATTTTGGCCCCTACCTCAGCCGGCACCTAGGCAACCTACCAAACCTGTGCATTTTTCAAAACTAGAGACCTAGGGAAATTCCAAGATGGGGTGACTTGTGGGGCTCTCACCAGGTTCGGTTACCCAGAATCCTTTGCAAACCTCAAATTTTGGCCAAAAAAACACATTTTCCTCACATTTCGGTGACAGAAAGTTCTGGAATCTGAGAGGAGCCACAAATTTCCTTCCACCCAGCATTTCCCCAAGTCTCCCGATAAAAATGATACCTCACTTGTGTGGGTAGGCCTAGCGGCCACGACAGCCCACACCCCAAAACACAAAGTGGACACATCCCATTTTTTGAAAGAAAACAGAGCTGTTTTTTGCAAAGTGCCTACCTGTAGATTTTGGCCTCTAGCTCAGCCGGCACCTAGGGAAACCTACCAAACCTGAGCATTTTTGAAAACTAGAGACCTAGGGGAATCCAAGATGGGGTGACTTGTGGGGCTCTGACCAGGTTCTGTTACCCAGACTCCTTTGCAAACCTCAAATTTTGGCTAAAAAAACACATTTTCCTCACATTTCGGTGACAGAAAGTTCTGGAATCTGAGAGGAGCCACAAATTTCCTTCCACCCAGCGTTCCCCCAAGTCTCCTGATAAAAATGATACCTCACTTGTGTGGGTAGGCCTAGCGCCCGCGACAGGAAACACCCCAAAACACAACTTGGACACATCACAGAAAACAGAGCTGTTTTTTGCAAAGTGCCTACCTGTAGATTTTGGCCTCTAGCTCAGCCGGGACCTAGGGAAACCTACCAAGCCTGTGCATTTTCTAAAACTAGAGACCAAGGGGGATCCAAGATGGGGTGACTTGTGGGGCTCTGACCAGGTTCTGTTACCCAGAATCCTTTGCAAACCTCAAATTTTGGCTAAAAAAACACATTTTCCTCACATTTCGGTGAAAGAAAGTACTGGAATCTGAGAGGAGCCACAAATTTCCTTCCACCCAGCGTTCCCCCAAGTCTCCCGATAAAAATTATACCTCACTTGTGTGGGTAGGCCTAGCGCCCGCAACAGGAAACGCCCTAAATCGCAACATGGACACATCCCATTTTTTTAAAGAAAACAGAGCTGTTTTTTGCAAAGTGCCTACCTGCAGATTTTGGCCTCTAGCTCTGCCGGCACCTAGGGAAACCTACCAAACCTGTGTATTTTTGAAAACTAGAGACCTAGGGGAATCCAAGATGGGGTGACTTGTGGGGCTCTGACCAGGTTCTGTTACCCAGAATCCTTTTCAAACCTCATATTTTGGCAAAAAAAAGCATTTTCCTAAAATTTCGGTGACAGAAAGTTGTGGAATCTGAGAGGAGCCACAAATTTCCTTCCACCCAGCGTTCCCCCAAGTCTCCCGATAAAAATTATACCTCACTTGTGTGGGTAGGCCTAGCGCCCGCGACAGGAAACACCCCAAAACAGAACGTGGACACATCACAGAAAACAGAGCTGTTTTTTGCAAAGTGCCTACCTGTAGATTTTGGCCCCTACCTCAGCCGGCACCTAGGCAACCTACCAAACCTGTGTATTTTTCAAAACTAGAGACCTAGGGAAATTCCAAGATGGGGTGACTTGTGGGGCTCTGACCAGGTTCGGTTACCCAGAATCCTTTGCAAACCTCAAATTTTGGCCAAAAAAACACATTTTCCTCACATTTCGGTGACAGAAAGTTCTGGAATCTGAGAGGAGCCACAAATTTCCTTCCACCCAGCATTTCCCCAAGTCTCCCGATAAAAATGATACCTCACTTGTGTGGGTAGGCCAAGCGGCCACGACAGGACACACCCCAAAACACAAAGTGGACACATCCCATTTTTTGAAAGAAAACAGAGCTGTTTTTTGCAAAGTGCCTACCTGTAGATTTTGGCCTCTAGCTCAGCCGGCACCTAGGGAAACCTACCAAACCTGAGCATTTTTGAAAACTAGAGACCTAGGGGAATCCAAGATGGGGTGACTTGTGGGGCTCTGACCAGGTTCTGTTACCCAGACTCCTTTGCAAACTTCAAATTTTGGCTAAAAAAACACATTTTCCTCACATTTCGGTGACAGAAAGTTCTGGAATCTGAGAGGAGCCACAAATTTCCTTCCACCCAGCGTTCCCCCAAGTCTCCTGATAAAAATTATACCTCACTTGTGTGGGTAGGCCTAGCGCCCGCGACAGGAAACGCCCCAAAACACAACTTGGACACATCACAGAAAACAGAGCTGTTTTTTGCAAAGTGCCTACCTGTAGATTTTGGCCTCTAGCTCAGCCGGGACCTAGGGAAACCTACCAAGCCTGTGCATTTTCTAAAACTAGAGACCAAGGGGGATCCAAGATGGGGTGACTTGTGGGGCTCTGACCAGGTTCTGTTACCCAGAATCCTTTGCAAACCTCAAATTTTGGCTAAAAAAACACATTTTCCTCACATTTCGGTGAAAGAAAGTACTGGAATCTGAGAGGAGCCACAAATTTCCTTCCACCCAGCGTTCCCCCAAGTCTCCCGATAAAAATTATACCTCACTTGTGTGGGTAGGCCTAGCGCCCGCAACAGGAAACGCCCTAAATCGCAACATGGACACATCCCATTTTTTTAAAGAAAACAGAGCTGTTTTTTGCAAAGTGCCTACCTGCAGATTTTGGCCTCTAGCTCTGCCGGCACCTAGGGAAACCTACCAAACCTGTGTATTTTTGAAAACTAGAGACCTAGGGGAATCCAAGATGGGGTGACTTGTGGGGCTCTGACCAGGTTCTGTTACCCAGAATCCTTTTCAAACCTCATATTTTGGCAAAAAAAAGCATTTTCCTAAACTTTCGGTGACAGAAAGTTGTGGAATCTGAGAGGAGCCACAAATTTCCTTCCACCCAGCGTTCCCCCAAGTCTCCCGATAAAAATTATACCTCACTTGTGTGGGTAGGCCTAGCGCCCGCGACAGGAAACACCCCAAAACAGAACGTGGACACATCACAGAAAACAGAGCTGTTTTTTGCAAAGTGCCTACCTGTAGATTTTGGCCCCTACCTCAGCCGGCACCTAGGCAACCTACCAAACCTGTGCATTTTTCAAAACTAGAGACCTAGGGAAATTCCAAGATGGGGTGACTTGTGGGGCTCTCACCAGGTTCGGTTACCCAGAATCCTTTGCAAACCTCAAATTTTGGCCAAAAAAACACATTTTCCTCACATTTCGGTGACAGAAAGTTCTGGAATCTGAGAGGAGCCACAAATTTCCTTCCACCCAGCATTTCCCCAAGTCTCCCGATAAAAATGATACCTCACTTGTGTGGGTAGGCCAAGCGGCCACGACAGGACACACCCCAAAACACAAAGTGGACACATCCCATTTTTTGAAAGAAAACAGAGCTGTTTTTTGCAAAGTGCCTACCTGTAAATTTTGGCCTCTAGCTCAGCCGGCACCTAAGGAAACCTACCAAACCTGAGCATTTTTGAAAACTAGAGACCTAGGGGAATCCAAGATGGGGTGACTTGTGGGGCTCTGACCAGGTTCTGTTACCCAGACTCCTTTGCAAACTTCAAATTTTGGCTAAAAAAACACATTTTCCTCACATTTCGGTGACAGAAAGTTCTGGAATCTGAGAGGAGCCACAAATTTCCTTCCACCCAGCGTTCCCCCAAGTCTCCTGATAAAAATTATACCTCACTTGTGTGGGTAGGCCTAGCGCCCGCGACAGGAAACGCCCCAAAACACAACTTGGACACATCACAGAAAACAGAGCTGTTTTTTGCAAAGTGCCTACCTGTAGATTTTGGCCTCTAGCTCAGCCGGGACCTAGGGAAACCTACCAAGCCTGTGCATTTTCTAAAACTAGAGACCAAGGGGGATCCAAGATGGGGTGACTTGTGGGGCTCTGACCAGGTTCTGTTACCCAGAATCCTTTGCAAACCTCAAATTTTGGCTAAAAAAACACATTTTCCTCACATTTCGGTGAAAGAAAGTACTGGAATCTGAGAGGAGCCACAAATTTCCTTCCACCCAGCGTTCCCCCAAGTCTCCCGATAAAAATTATACCTCACTTGTGTGGGTAGGCCTAGCGCCCGCAACAGGAAACGCCCTAAATCGCAACATGGACACATCCCATTTTTTTAAAGAAAACAGAGCTGTTTTTTGCAAAGTGCCTACCTGCAGATTTTGGCCTCTAGCTCTGCCGGCACCTAGGGAAACCTACCAAACCTGTGTATTTTTGAAAACTAGAGACCTAGGGGAATCCAAGATGGGGTGACTTGTGGGGCTCTGACCAGGTTCTGTTACCCAGAATCCTTTTCAAACCTCATATTTTGGCAAAAAAAAGCATTTTCCTAAAATTTCGGTGACAGAAAGTTGTGGAATCTGAGAGGAGCCACAAATTTCCTTCCACCCAGGGTTCCCCCAAGTCTCCCGATAAAAATTATACCTCACTTGTGTGGGTAGGCCTAGCGCCCGCGACAGGAAACACCCCAAAACAGAACGTGGACACATCACAGAAAACAGAGCTGTTTTTTGCAAAGTGCCTACCTGTAGATTTTGGCCCCTACCTCAGCCGGCACCTAGGCAACCTACCAAACCTGTGCATTTTTCAAAACTAGAGACCTAGGGAAATTCCAAGATGGGGTGACTTGTGGGGCTCTGACCAGGTTCGGTTACCCAGAATCCTTTGCAAACCTCAAATTTTGGCCAAAAAAACACATTTTCCTCACATTTCGGTGACAGAAAGTTCTGGAATCTGAGAGGAGCCACAAATTTCCTTCCACCCAGCATTTCCCCAAGTCTCCCAATAAAAATGATACCTCACTTGTGTGGGTAGGCCAAGCGGCCACGACAGGACACACCCCAAAACACAAAGTGGACACATCCCATTTTTTGAAAGAAAACAGAGCTGTTTTTTGCAAAGTGACTACCTGTAGATTTTGGCCTCTAGCTCAGCCGGCACCTAGGGAAACCTACCAAACCTGAGCATTTTTGAAAACTAGAGACCTAGGGGAATCCAAGATGGGGTGACTTGTGGGGCTCTGACCAGGTTCTGTTACCCAGACTCCTTTGCAAACTTCAAATTTTGGCTAAAAAAACACATTTTCCTCACATTTCGGTAACAGAAAGTTCTGGAATCTGAGAGGAGCCACAAATTTCCTTCCACCCAGCGTTCCCCCAAGTCTCCTGATAAAAATTATACCTCACTTGTGTGGGTAGGCCTAGCGCCCGCGACAGGAAACACCCCAAAACACAACTTGGACACATCACAGAAAACAGAGCTGTTTTTTGCAAAGTGCCTACCTGTAGATTTTGGCCTCTAGCTCAGCCGGGACCTAGGGAAACCTACCAAGCCTGTGCATTTTCTAAAACTAGAGACCAAGGGGGATCCAAGATGGGGTGACTTGTGGGGCTCTGACCAGGTTCTGTTACCCAGAATCCTTTGCAAACCTCAAATTTTGGCTAAAAAAACACATTTTCCTCACATTTCGGTGAAAGAAAGTACTGGAATCTGAGAGGAGCCACAAATTTCCTTCCACCCAGCGTTCCCCCAAGTCTCCCGATAAAAATTATACCTCACTTGTGTGGGTAGGCCTAGCGCCCGCAACAGGAAACGCCCTAAATCGCAACATGGACACATCCCATTTTTTTAAAGAAAACAGAGCTGTTTTTTGCAAAGTGCCTACCTGCAGATTTTGGCCTCTAGCTCTGCCGGCACCTAGGGAAACCTACCAAACCTGTGTATTTTTGAAAACTAGAGACCTAGGGGAATCCAAGATGGGGTGACTTGTGGGGCTCTGACCAGGTTCTGTTACCCAGAATCCTTTTCAAACCTCATATTTTGGCAAAAAAAAGCATTTTCCTAAAATTTCGGTGACAGAAAGTTGTGGAATCTGAGAGGAGCCACAAATTTCCTTCCACCCAGCGTTCCCCCAAGTCTCCCGATAAAAATTATACCTCACTTGTGTGGGTAGGCCTAGCGCCCGCGACAGGAAACACCCCAAAACAGAACGTGGACACATCACAGAAAACAGAGCTGTTTTTTGCAAAGTGCCTACCTGTAGATTTTGGCCCCTACCTCAGCCGGCACCTAGGCAACCTACCAAACCTGTGCATTTTTCAAAACTAGAGACCTAGGGAAATTCCAAGATGGGGTGACTTGTGGGGCTCTGACCAGGTTCGGTTACCCAGAATCCTTTGCAAACCTCAAATTTTGGCCAAAAAAACACATTTTCCTCACATTTCGGTGACAGAAAGTTCTGGAATCTGAGAGGAGCCACAAATTTCCTTCCACCCAGCATTTCCCCAAGTCTCCCGATAAAAATGATACCTCACTTGTGTGGGTAGGCCAAGCGGCCACGACAGGACACACCCCAAAACACAAAGTGGACACATCCCATTTTTTGAAAGAAAACAGAGCTGTTTTTTGCAAAGTGCCTACCTGTAAATTTTGGCCTCTAGCTCAGCCGGCACCTAAGGAAACCTACCAAACCTGAGCATTTTTGAAAACTAGAGACCTAGGGGAATCCAAGATGGGGTGACTTGTGGGGCTCTGACCAGGTTCTGTTACCCAGACTCCTTTGCAAACTTCAAATTTTGGCTAAAAAAACACATTTTCCTCACATTTCGGTGACAGAAAGTTCTGGAATCTGAGAGGAGCCACAAATTTCCTTCCACCCAGCGTTCCCCCAAGTCTCCTGATAAAAATTATACCTCACTTGTGTGGGTAGGCCTAGCGCCCGCGACAGGAAACGCCCCAAAACACAACTTGGACACATCACAGAAAACAGAGCTGTTTTTTGCAAAGTGCCTACCTGTAGATTTTGGCCTCTAGCTCAGCCGGGACCTAGGGAAACCTACCAAGCCTGTGCATTTTCTAAAACTAGAGACCAAGGGGGATCCAAGATGGGGTGACTTGTGGGGCTCTGACCAGGTTCGGTTACCCAGAATCCTTTGCAAACCTCAAATTTTGGCTAAAAAAGCGCATTTTCCTCACATTTCGGTGACTGAAAGTTCTGGAATCTGAGAGGAGCCACAAATTTCCTTCCACCCAGCGTTCCCCCAAGTCTCCTGATAAAAATGATACCTCACTTGTGTGGGTAGGCCTAGCGCCCACAACAGGAAACGCCCCAAAACGCAACGTGGACACATCCCATTTTTTAAAAGAAAACAGAGCTGTTTTTTTGTAAAGTGCCTACCTGTAGATTGTGGCCTCAAGCTTAGCCGGCACCTAGGGAAACCTACCAAACCTGTGCATTTTTGAAAACTAGAGACCTAGGGGAATCCAAGATGGGGTGACTTGTGGGGCTCTGACCAGGGTCTGTTACCCAGAATCCTTTTAAAACCTCAAAATCTGGCTAAAAAAACACATTTTCCTCACATTTCGGTACAGAAAGTTCTGGAATCTGAGAGGAGCCACAAATTTCCTTCCACCCAGCGTTCCCCCGAGTCTCCCGATAAAAATGATACCTCACTTGTGTGGGTAGGCCTAGCGCCTGCGACAGGAAACGCCCCAAAACACAACGTGGACACATCACAGAAAACAGAGCTGCTTTTTGCAAAGTGCCTACCTGTAGATTTTGGCCCCTACCTCAGCCGGCACCTAGGGAAACCTACCAAACCTGTGCATTTTTCAAAACTAGAGACCTAGGGAAATTCCAAGATGGGGTGACTTGTGGGGCTCTGACCAGGTTCGGTTACCCAGAATCCTTTGCAAACCTCAAATTTTGGCCAAAAAAACAAATTTTCCTCACATTTCGGTGACAGAAAGTTCTGGAATCTGAGAGGAGCCACAAATTTCCTTCCACACAGCATTTCCCCAAGTCTCCCGATAAAAATGATACCTCACTTGTGTGGGTAGGCCTAGCGGCCACGACACCACACACCCCAAAACACAAAGTGGACACATCCCATTTTTTGAAAGAAAACAGAGCTGTTTTTTGCAAAGTGCATACCTGTAGATTTTGGCCTCTAGCTCAGCCGGCACCTAGGGAAACCTACCAAACCTAAGCATTTTTGAAAACTAGAGACCTAGGGGAATCCAAGATGGGGTGACTTGTGGGGCTCTGACCAGGTT
This sequence comes from Pleurodeles waltl, assembly GCF_031143425.1. Classification (NCBI taxonomy): domain Eukaryota; kingdom Metazoa; phylum Chordata; class Amphibia; order Caudata; family Salamandridae; genus Pleurodeles; species Pleurodeles waltl. The sequence goes on along the minus strand of NW_027150404.1, from coordinate 223,470 downwards.
CTGTTACTCAGACTCCTTTGCAAACCTCAAATTGTGGCTAAAAAAACACATTTTCCTAACATTTCGGTGACAGAAAGTTCTGGAATCTGAGAGGAGCCACAAATTTCCTTCCACCCAGCGTTCCCCCAAGTCTCCTGATAAAAATTATACCTCACTTGTGTGGGTAGGCCTAGCGCCCGCGACAGGAAACGCCCCAAAACACAACGTGGACACATCACAGAAAACAGAGCTGTTTTTTGCAAAGTGCCTACCTGTAGATTTTGGCCTCTAGCTCAGCCGGCACCTAGGGAAACCTACCAAGCCTGTGCATTTTCTAAAACTAGAGACCAAGGGGGATCCAAGATGGGGTGACTTGTGGTGCTCTGACCAGGTTCTGTTACCCAGAATCCTTTGCAAACCTCAAATTTTGGCTAAAAAAACACATTTTCCTCACATTTCGGTGAAAGAAAGTTCTGGAATCTGAGAGGAGCCACAAATTTCCTTCCACCCAGCGTTCCCCCAAGTCTCCCGATAAAAATTATACCTCACTTGTGTGGGTAGGCCTAGCGCCCGCAACAGGAAACGCCCTAAATCGCAACATGGACACATCCCATTTTTTTAAAGAAAACAGAGCTGTTTTTTGCAAAGTGCCTACCTGCAGATTTTGGCCTCTAGCTCTGCCGGCACCTAGGGAAACCTACCAAACCTGTGTATTTTTGAAAACTAGAGACCTAATGGAATCCAAGATGGGGTGACTTGTGGGGCTCTGACCAGGTTCTGTTACCCAGAATCCTTTTCAAACCTCATATTTTGGCAAAAAAAAGCATTTTCCTAAAATTTCGGTGACAGAAAGTTGTGGAATCTGAGAGGAGCCACAAATTTCCTTCCACCCAGCGTTCCCCCAAGTCTCCCGATAAAAATTATACCTCACTTGTGTGGGTAGGCCTAGCGCCCGCGACAGGAAACACCCCAAAACAGAACGTGGACACATCACAGAAAACAGAGCTGTTTTTTGCAAAGTGCCTACCTGTAGATTTTGGCCCCTACCTCAGCCGGCACCTAGGCAACCTACCAAACCTGTGCATTTTTCAAAACTAGAGACCTAGGGAAATTCCAAGATGGGGTGACTTGTGGGGCTCTGACCTGGTTCGGTTACCCAGAATCCTTTGCAAACCTCAAATTTTGGCCAAAAAAACACATTTTCCTCACATTTCGGTGACAGAAAGTTCTGGAATCTGAGAGGAGCCACAAATTTCCTTCCACCCAGCATTTCCCCAAGTCTCCCGATAAAAATGATACCTCACTTGTGTGGGTAGGCCTAGCGGCCACGACAGGCCACACCCCAAAACACAAAGTGGACACATCCCATTTTTTGAAAGAAAACAGAGCTGTTTTTTGCAAAGTGCCTACCTGTAGATTTTGGCCTCTAGCTCAGCCGGCACCTAGGGAAACCTACCAAACCTGAGCATTTTTGAAAACTAGAGACCTAGGGGAATCCAAGATGGGGTGACTTGTGGGGCTCTGACCAGGTTCTGTTACCCAGACTCCTTTGCAAACCTCAAATTTTGGCTAAAAAAACACATTTTCCTCACATTTCGGTGACAGAAAGTTCTGGAATCTGAGAGGAGCCACAAATTTCCTTCCACCCAGCGTTCCCCCAAGTCTCCTGATAAAAATGATACCTCACTTGTGTGGGTAGGCCTAGCGCCCGCGACAGGAAACACCCCAAAACACAACTTGGACACATCACAGAAAACAGAGCTGTTTTTTGCAAAGTGCCTACCTGTAGATTTTGGCCTCTAGCTCAGCCGGGACCTAGGGGACCTACCAAGCCTGTGCATTTTCTAAAACTAGAGACCAAGGGGGATCCAAGATGGGGTGACTTGTGGGGCTCTGACCAGGTTCTGTTACCCAGAATCCTTTGCAAACCTCAAATTTTGGCTAAAAAAACACATTTTCCTCACATTTCGGTGAAAGAAAGTACTGGAATCTGAGAGGAGCCACAAATTTCCTTCCACCCAGCGTTCCCCCAAGTCTCCCGATAAAAATTATACCTCACTTGTGTGGGTAGGCCTAGCGCCCGCAACAGGAAACGCCCTAAATCGCAACATGGACACATCCCATTTTTTTAAAGAAAACAGAGCTGTTTTTTGCAAAGTGCCTACCTGCAGATTTTGGCCTCTAGCTCTGCCGGCACCTAGGGAAACCTACCAAACCTGTGTATTTTTGAAAACTAGAGACCTAGGGGAATCCAAGATGGGGTGACTTGTGGGGCTCTGACCAGGTTCTGTTACCCAGAATCCTTTTCAAACCTCATATTTTGGCAAAAAAAAGCATTTTCCTAAAATTTCGGTGACAGAAAGTTGTGGAATCTGAGAGGAGCCACAAATTTCCTTCCACCCAGCGTTCCCCCAAGTCTCCCGATAAAAATTATACCTCACTTGTGTGGGTAGGCCTAGCGCCCGCGACAGGAAACACCCCAAAACAGAACGTGGACACATCACAGAAAACAGAGCTGTTTTTTGCAAAGTGCCTACCTGTAGATTTTGGCCCCTACCTCAGCCGGCACCTAGGCAACCTACCAAACCTGTGCATTTTTCAAAACTAGAGACCTAGGGAAATTCCAAGATGGGGTGACTTGTGGGGCTCTCACCAGGTTCGGTTACCCAGAATCCTTTGCAAACCTCAAATTTTGGCCAAAAAAACACATTTTCCTCACATTTCGGTGACAGAAAGTTCTGGAATCTGAGAGGAGCCACAAATTTCCTTCCACCCAGCATTTCCCCAAGTCTCCCGATAAAAATGATACCTCACTTGTGTGGGTAGGCCAAGCGGCCACGACAGGACACACCCCAAAACACAAAGTGGACACATCCCATTTTTTGAAAGAAAACAGAGCTGTTTTTTGCAAAGTGCCTACCTGTAGATTTTGGCCTCTAGCTCAGCCGGCACCTAGGGAAACCTACCAAACCTGAGCATTTTTGAAAACTAGAGACCTAGGGGAATCCAAGATGGGGTGACTTGTGGGGCTCTGACCAGGTTCTGTTACCCAGACTCCTTTGCAAACTTCAAATTTTGGCTAAAAAAACAAATTTTCCTCACATTTCGGTAACAGAAAGTTCTGGAATCTGAGAGGAGCCACAAATTTCCTTCCACCCAGCGTTCCCCCAAGTCTCCTGATAAAAATTATACCTCACTTGTGTGGGTAGGCCTAGCGCCCGCGACAGGAAACACCCCAAAACACAACTTGGACACATCACAGAAAACAGAGCTGTTTTTTGCAAAGTGCCTACCTGTAGATTTTGGCCTCTAGCTCAGCCGGGACCTAGGGAAACCTACCAAGCCTGTGCATTTTCTAAAACTAGAGACCAAGGGGGATCCAAGATGGGGTGACTTGTGGGGCTCTGACCAGGTTCTGTTACCCAGAATCCTTTGCAAACCTCAAATTTTGGCTAAAAAAACACATTTTCCTCACATTTCGGTGAAAGAAAGTACTGGAATCTGAGAGGAGCCACAAATTTCCTTCCACCCAGCGTTCCCCCAAGTCTCCCGATAAAAATTATACCTCACTTGTGTGGGTAGGCCTAGCGCCCGCAACAGGAAACGCCCTAAATCGCAACATGGACACATCCCATTTTTTTAAAGAAAACAGAGCTGTTTTTTGCAAAGTGCCTACCTGCAGATTTTGGCCTCTAGCTCTGCCGGCACCTAGGGAAACCTACCAAACCTGTGTATTTTTGAAAACTAGAGACCTAGGGGAATCCAAGATGGGGTGACTTGTGGGGCTCTGACCAGGTTCTGTTACCCAGAATCCTTTGCAAACCTCAAATTTTGGCCAAAAAAACACATTTTCCTCACATTTCGGTGACAGAAAGTTCTGGAATCTGAGAGGAGCCACAAATTTCCTTCCACCCAGCATTTCCCCAAGTCTCCCGATAAAAATGATACCTCACTTGTGTGGGTAGGCCAAGCGGCCACGACAGGACACACCCCAAAACACAAAGTGGACACATCCCATTTTTTGAAAGAAAACAGAGCTGTTTTTTGCAAAGTGCCTACCTGTAGATTTTGGCCTCTAGCTCAGCCGGCACCTAGGGAAACCTACCAAACCTGAGCATTTTTGAAAACTAGAGACCTAGGGGAATCCAAGATGGGGTGACTTGTGGGGCTCTGACCAGGTTCTGTTACCCAGACTCCTTTGCAAACTTCAAATTTTGGCTAAAAAAACAAATTTTCCTCACATTTCGGTAACAGAAAGTTCTGGAATCTGAGAGGAGCCACAAATTTCCTTCCACCCAGCGTTCCCCCAAGTCTCCTGATAAAAATTATACCTCACTTGTGTGGGTAGGCCTAGCGCCCGCGACAGGAAACACCCCAAAACACAACTTGGACACATCACAGAAAACAGAGCTGTTTTTTGCAAAGTGCCTACCTGTAGATTTTGGCCTCTAGCTCAGCCGGGACCTAGGGAAACCTACCAAGCCTGTGCATTTTCTAAAACTAGAGACCAAGGGGGATCCAAGATGGGGTGACTTGTGGGGCTCTGACCAGGTTCTGTTACCCAGAATCCTTTGCAAACCTCAAATTTTGGCTAAAAAAACACATTTTCCTCACATTTCGGTGAAAGAAAGTACTGGAATCTGAGAGGAGCCACAAATTTCCTTCCACCCAGCGTTCCCCCAAGTCTCCCGATAAAAATTATACCTCACTTGTGTGGGTAGGCCTAGCGCCCGCAACAGGAAACGCCCTAAATCGCAACATGGACACATCCCATTTTTTTAAAGAAAACAGAGCTGTTTTTTGCAAAGTGCCTACCTGCAGATTTTGGCCTCTAGCTCTGCCGGCACCTAGGGAAACCTACCAAACCTGTGTATTTTTGAAAACTAGAGACCTAGGGGAATCCAAGATGGGGTGACTTGTGGGGCTCTGACCAGGTTCTGTTACCCAGAATCCTTTTCAAACCTCATATTTTGGCAAAAAAAAGCATTTTCCTAAAATTTCGGTGACAGAAAGTTGTGGAATCTGAGAGGAGCCACAAATTTCCTTCCACCCAGCGTTCCCCCAAGTCTCCCGATAAAAATTATACCTCACTTGTGTGGGTAGGCCTAGCGCCCGCGACAGGAAACACCCCAAAACAGAACGTGGACACATCACAGAAAACAGAGCTGTTTTTTGCAAAGTGCCTACCTGTAGATTTTGGCCCCTACCTCAGCCGGCACCTAGGCAACCTACCAAACCTGTGCATTTTTCAAAACTAGAGACCTAGGGAAATTCCAAGATGGGGTGACTCGTGGGGCTCTCACCAGGTTCGGTTACCCAGAATCCTTTGCAAACCTCAAATTTTGGCCAAAAAAACACATTTTCCTCACATTTCGGTGACAGAAAGTTCTGGAATCTGAGAGGAGCCACAAATTTCCTTCCACCCAGCATTTCCCCAAGTCTCCCGATAAAAATGATACCTCACTTGTGTGGGTAGGCCAAGCGGCCACGACAGGACACACCCCAAAACACAAAGTGGACACATCCCATTTTTTGAAAGAAAACAGAGCTGTTTTTTGCAAAGTGCCTACCTGTAGATTTTGGCCTCTAGCTCAGCCGGCACCTAGGGAAACCTACCAAACCTGAGCATTTTTGAAAACTAGAGACCTAGGGGAATCCAAGATGGGGTGACTTGTGGGGCTCTGACCAGGTTCTGTTACCCAGACTCCTTTGCAAACTTCAAATTTTGGCTAAAAAAACACATTTTCCTCACATTTCGGTGACAGAAAGTTCTGGAATCTGAGAGGAGCCACAAATTTCCTTCCACCCAGCGTTCCCCCAAGTCTCCTGATAAAAATTATACCTCACTTGTGTGGGTAGGCCTAGCGCCCGCGACAGGAAACGCCCCAAAACACAACTTGGACACATCACAGAAAACAGAGCTGTTTTTTGCAAAGTGCCTACCTGTAGATTTTGGCCTCTAGCTCAGCCGGGACCTAGGGAAACCTACCAAGCCTGTGCATTTTCTAAAACTAGAGACCAAGGGGGATCCAAGATGGGGTGACTTGTGGGGCTCTGACCAGGTTCTGTTACCCAGAATCCATGCAAACCTCAAATTTTGGCTAAAAAAACAAATTTTCCTCACATTTCGGTGAAAGAAAGTTCTGGAATCTGAGAGGAGCCACAAATTTCCTTCCACCCAGCGTTCCCCCAAGTCTCCCGATAAAAATTATACCTCACTTGTGTGGGTAGGCCTAACGCCCGCAACAGGAAACACCCTAAAACGCAACGTGGCACATCCCATTTTTTTAAAGAAAACAGAGCTGTTTTTTGCAAAGTGCCTACCTGCAGATTTTGGCCTCTAGCTCAGCCGGCACCTAGGGAAACCTACCAAACCTGTGTATGTTTGAAAACTAGAGACCTTGGGGAATCCAAGATGGGGTGACTTGTGGGGCTCTGACCAGGTTCTGTTACCCAGAATCCTTTTCAAACCTCATATTTTGGCTAAAAAAACGCATTTTCCTAAAATTTCGGTGACAGAAAGTTCTGGAATCTGAGAGGAGCCACAAATTTCCTTCCACCCAGCGTTCCCCCAAGTCTCCCGATAAAAATTATACCTCACTTGTGTGGGTAGGCCTAGCGCCCGCGACAGGAAACGCCCCAAAACACAACGTGGACACATCACAGAAAACAGAGCTGTTTTTTGCAAAGTGCCTACCTGTAGATTTTGGCCCCTACCTCAGCCGGCACCTAGGGAAACCTACCAAACCTGTGCATTTTTCAAAACTAGAGACCTAGGGAAATTCCAAGATGGGGTGACTTGTGGGGCTCTGACCAGGTTCGGTTATCCAGAATCCTTTGCAAACCTCAAATTTTGGCCAAAAAAACACATTTTCCTCACATTTCGGTGACAGAAAGTTCTGGAATCTGAGAGGAGCCACAAATTTCCTTCCACCCAGCATTTCCCCAAGTCTCCCGATAAAAATGATACCTCACTTGTGTGGGTAGGCCTAGCGGCCACGACAGGACACACCCCAAAACACAAAGTGGACACATCCCATTTTTTGAAAGAAAACAGAGCTGTTTTTTGCAAAGTGCCTACCTGTAGATTTTGGCCTCTAGCTCAGCCGGCAACTAGGGAAACCTACCAAACCTGAACATTTTTGAAAACTAGAGACCTAGGGGAATCCAAGATGGGGTGACTTGTGTGGCTCTGACCAGGTTCTGTTACCCAGACTCCTTTGCAAACCTCAAATTTTGGCTAAAAAAACAAATTTTCCTCACATTTCGTTGACAGAAAGTTCTGGAATCTGAGAGGAGCCACAAATTTCCTTCCACCCAGCGTTCCCCCAAGTCTCCTGATAAAAATGATACCTCACTTGTGAGGGTAGGCCTAGCGCCCGCAACAGGAAACGCCCCAAAACACAACGTGGACACATCACAGAAAACAGAGCTGTTTTTTGCAAAGTGCCTATCTGTAGACTTTGGCCTCTAGCTCAGCTGGCACCTAGGGAAACCTACCAAGCCTGTGCATTTTCTAAAACTAGAGACCAAGGGGGATCCAAGATGGGGTGACTTGTGGGGCTCTGACCAGGTTCTGTTACCCAGAATCCTTTTCAAACCTCAAATTTTGGCTAAAAAAACACATTTTCATCACATTTCGGTGAAAGAAAGTTCTGGAATCTGAGAGGAGCCACAAATTTCCTTCCACCCAGCGTTCCCCCAAGTCTCCCGATAAAAATTATACCCCACTTGTGTGGGTAGGCCTAGCGCCCGCAACAGGAAACGCCCTAAAACGCAACGTGGACACATCCCATTTTTTTAAAGAAAACAGAGCTGTTTTTTGCAAAGTACCTACCTGCAGATTTTGGCCTCTAGCTCAGCCGGCACCTAGGGAAACCTACCAAACCTGTGTATTTTTGAAAACTAGAGACCTAGGGTAATCCAAGATGGGGTGACTTGTGGGGCTCTGACCAGGTTCTGTTACCCAGAATCCTTTTCAAACCTCATATTTTGGCTAAAAAAACGCATTTTACTAAAATTTCGGTGACAGAAAGTTCTGGAATCTGAGAGGAGCCACAAATTTCCTTCCACTCAGCGTTCCCCCAAGTGTCCCGATAAAAATGATACCTCACTTGTGTGGGTAGGCCTAGCACCCGAGACAGAAAGCGCCCCAAAACGCAACGTGGACACATCCCATTTTTTTAAAGAAAACAGAGCTTTTTTTTGCAAAGTGCCTACCTGTAGATTTTGGCCTCTAGGTCAGCCGGCACCTAGGGAAACGTACCAAACCTGTGCATTTTTTAAAACTAGAGACCTAGCGGAATCCAAGATGGGGTGACTTGTGGGGCTCTGACCAGGTTCGGTTACCCAGAATCCTTTGCAAACCTCAAATTTTGGCTAAAAAAACGCATTTTCCTCACATTTCGGTGACAGAAAGTTCTGGAATCTGAGAGGAGCCACAAATTTCCTTCCACCCAGCGTTCCCCCAAGTCTCCCGATAAAAATGATACCTCACTTGTGTGGGTAGGTCTAGCGGCCGCAACAGGACACACCCCAAAACACAACGTGGACACATCACAATTTTTCATTGAAAACAGTGCCTACCTGTAGATTTTGGCCTCTAGCTCAGCCGGCACCTAGGGAAACCTACCAAACCTGTGCATTTCTGAAAACTAGAGACTTAGAGGAATCCAAGATGGGGTGACTTGTGGGGCTCTGACCAGGTTCTTTTACCCAGACTCCTTTGCAAACCTCAAATTTTGGCTAAAAAAACACATTTTCCTCACATTTCGGTGACAGAAAGTTCTGGAATCTGAGAGGAGCCACAAATTTCCTTCCACCCAGCGTTCCCCCAAGTCTCCTGATAAAAATGATACCTCACTTGTGTGGGTAGGCATAGCGCCCTCGACAGGAAACGCCCCAAAACACAACGTGGACACATCACAGAAAACAGAGCTGTTTTTTGCAAAGTGCCTACCTGTAGATTTTGGCCTCTAGCTCAGCTGGCACCTAGGGAAACCTACCAAGCCTGTGCATTTTTCAAAACTAGAGACCTAGGGAAATTCCAAGATGGGGTGACTTGTGGGGCTCTGACCAGGTTCGGTTATCCAGAATCCTTTGCAAACCTCAAATTTTGGCCAAAAAAACACATTTTCCTCACATTTCGGTGACAGAAAGTTCTGGAATCTGAGAGGAGCCACAAATTTCCTTCCACCCAGCATTTCCCCAAGTCTCCCGATAAAAATGATACCTCACTTGTGTGGGTAGGCCTAGCGGCCACGACAGGACACACCCCAAAACACAAAGTGGACACATCCCATTTTTTGAAAGAAAACAGAGGTGTTTTTTGCAAAGTGCCTACCTGTAGATTTTGGCCTCTAGCTCAGCCGGCACCTAGGGAAACCTACCAAACCTGTGCATTTTTCAAAACTAGAGACCTATGGAAATTCCAAGATGGGGTGACTTGTGGGGCTCTGACCAGGTTCTGTTACCCAGACTCCTTTGCAAACCTCAAATTTTGGCTAAAAAAACAAATTTTCCTCACATTTCGGTTACAGAAAGTTCTGGAATCTGAGAGGAGCCACAAATTTCCTTCCACCCAGCGTTCCCCCAAGTCTCCTGATAAAAATGATACCTCACTTGTGTGGGTAGGCCTAGCGCCCGCGACAGGAAACACCCCAAAACACAACGTGGACACATCACAGAAAACAGAGCTGTTTTTTGCAAAGTGCCTACCTGTAGATTTTGGCCTCTAGTTCAGCCGGCACCTAGGGAAACCTACCAAGCCTGTGCATTTTCTAAAACTAGAGACCAAGGGGGATCCAAGATGGGGTGACTTGTGGGGCTCTGACCAGGTTCTGTTGCCCAGAATCCTTTGCAAACCTCAAATTTTGGCTAAAAAAACACATTTTCCTCACATTTCGGTGAAAGAAAGTTCTGGAATCTGAGAGGAGCCACAAATTTCCTTCCACCCAGCTTTCTCCCAAGTCTCCCGATAAAAATTATACCCCACTTGTGTGGGTAGGCCTAGCGCCCGCAACAGGAAACGCCCTAAAACGCAACGTGGACACATCCCATTTTTTTAAAGAAAACAGAGCTGTTTTTTGCAAAGTGCCTACCTGCAGATTTTGGCCTCTAGCTCAGCCGGCACCTAGGGAAACCTACCAAACCTGTGTATTTTTGAAAACTAGAGACCTAGGGGAATCCAAGATGGGGTGACTTGTGGGGCTCTGACCAGGTTCGGTTACTCAGAATCCTTTTCAAACCTCATATTTTGGCTAAAAAAACGCATTTTCCTAAAATTTCGGTGACAGAAAGTTCTGGAATCTGAGAGGAGCCACAAATTTCCTTCCACTCAGCGTTCCCCCAAGTGTCCCGATAAAAATGATACCTCACTTGTGTGGGTAGGCCTAGCACCCGAGACAGGAAACGCCCCAAAACGCAACGTGGACACATCCCATTTTTTTAAAGAAAACAGAGCTTTTTTTTGCAAAGTGCCTACCTGTAGATTTTGGCCTCTAGCTCAGCCGGCACCTAGGGAAACCTTCCAAACCTGTGCATTTTTTAAAACTAGAGACCTAGGGGAATCCAAGATGGGGTGACTTGTGGGGCTCTGACCAGGTTCGGTTACCCAGAATCCTTTGCAAACCTCAAATTTTGGCTAAAAAAACGCATTTTCCTCACATTTCGGTGACAGAAAGTTCTGGAATCTGAGAGGAGCCACAAATTTCCTTCCACCCAGCGTTCCCCCAAGTCTCCCGATAAAAATGATACCTCACTTGTGTGGGTAGGTCTAGCGGCCGCAACAGGACACACCCCAAAACACAACGTGGACACATCACAATTTTTCATTGAAAACAGTGCCTACCTGTAGATTTTGGCCTCTAGCTCAGCCGGCACCTAGGGAAACCTACCAAACCTGTGCATTTCTAAAAACTAGAGACTTAGAGGAATCCAAGATGGGGTGACTTGTGGGGCTCTGACCAGGTTCTGTTACCCAGACTCCTTTGCAAACCTCAAATTTTGGCTAAAAAAACACATTTTCCTCACATTTCGGTGACAGAAAGTTCTGGAATCTGAGAGGAGCCACAAATTTCCTTCCACCCAGCGTTCCCCCAAGTCTCCTGATAAAAATGATACCTCACTTGTGTGGGTAGGCCTAGCGCCCGCGACAGGAAACGCCCCAAAACACAACATGGACACACAGAAAACAGAGCTGTTTTTTGCAAAGTGCCTACCTGTAGATTTTGGCCTCTAGCTCAGCTGGCACCTAGGGAAACCTACCAAGCCTGTGCATTTTTCAAAACTAGAGACCTAGGGAAATTCCAAGATGGGGTGACTTGTGGGGCTCTGACCAGGTTCGGTTATCCAGAATCCTTTGCAAACCTCAAATTTTGGCTAAAAAAACACATTTTCCTCACATTTCGGTGACAGAAAGTTCTGGAATCTGAGAGGAGCCACAAATTTCCTTCCACCCAGCATTTCCCCAAGTCTCCCGATAAAAATGATACCTCACTTGTGTGGGTAGGCCTAGCGGCCACGACACCGCACACCCCAAAACACAAAGTGGACACATCCCATTTTTTAAAAGAAAACAGAGCTGTTTTTTGCAAAGTGCCTACCTGTAGATTTTGGCCTCTAGCTCAGCCGGCACCTAGGTAAACCTACCAAACCTGAGCATTTTTGAAAACTAGAGACCTAGGGGAATCCAAGATGGGGTGACTTGTGGGGCTCTGACCAGGTTCTGTTACCCAGACTCCTTTGCAAACCTCAAATTTTGGCCAAAAAACACATTTTCCTCAAATTTCGGTGACAGAAAGTTCTGGAATCTGAGAGCAGCCACAAATTTCCTTCCACCCAGCGTTCCTCCAAGTCTCCTGATAAAAATGATACCTCACTTGTGTGGGTAGGCCTAGCGCCCGCGACAGGAAACACCCCAAAACACAACGTGGACACATCACAGAAAACAGAGCTGTTTTTTGCAAAGTGCCTACCTGTAGATTTTGGCCTCTAGTTCAGCCGGCACCTAGGGAAACCTACCAAGCCTGTGCATTTTCTAAAACTAGAGACCAAGGGGGATCCAAGATGGGGTGACTTGTGGGGCTCTGACCAGGTTCTGTTACCCAGAATCCTTTGCAAACCTCAAATTTTGGCTAAAAAAACACATTTTCCTCACATTTCGGTGAAAGAAAGTTCTGGAATCTGAGAGGAGCTACAAATTTCCTTCCACCCAGCGTTCTCCCAAGTCTCCCGATAAAAATTATACCCCACTTGTGTGGGTAGGCCTAGCGCCCGCAACAGGAAACGCCCTAAAACGCAACGTGGACACATCCCATTTTTTTAAAGAAAACAGAGCTGTTTTTTGCAAAGTGCCTACCTGCAGATTTTGGCCTCTAGCTCAGCCGGCACCTAGGGAAACCTACCAAACCTGTGTATTTTTGAAAACTAGAGACCTAGGGGAATCGAAGATGGGGTGACTTGTGGGGCTCTGACCAGGTTCGGTTACTCAGAATCCTTTTCAAACCTCATATTTTGGCTAAAAAAACGCATTTTCCTAAAATTTCGGTGACAGAAAGTTCTGGAATCTGAGAGGAGCCACAAATTTCCTTCCACTCAGCGTTCCCCCAAGTGTCCCGATAAAAATGATACCTCACTTGTGTGGGTAGGCCTAGCACCCGAGACAGGAAACGCCCCAAAACGCAACGTGGACACATCCCATTTTTTTAAAGAAAACAGAGCTTTTTTTTGCAAAGTGCCTACCTGTAGATTTTGGCCTCTAGCTCAGCCGGCACCTAGGGAAACCTACCAAACCTGTGCATTTTTTAAAACTAGAGACCTAGGGGAATCCAAGATGGGGTGACTTGTGGGGCTCTGACCAGGTTCGGTTACCCAGAATCCTTTGCAAACCTCAAATTTTGGCTAAAAAAAGCATTTTCCTCACATTTCGGTGACAGAAAGTTCTGGAATCTGAGAGGAGCCACAAATTTCCTTCCACCCAGCGTTCCCCCAAGTCTCCCGATAAAAATGATACCTCACTTGTGTGGGTAGGTCTAGCGGCCGCAACAGGACACACCCCAAAACACAACGTGGACACATCACAATTTTTCATTGAAAACAGTGCCTACCTGTAGATTTTGGCCTCTAGCTCAGCCGGCACCTAGGGAAACCTACCAAACCTGTGCATTTCTAAAAACTAGAGACTTAGAGGAATCCAAGATGGGGTGACTTGTGGGGCTCTGACCAGGTTCTGTTACCCAGACTCCTTTGCAAACCTCAAATTTTGGCTAAAAAAACACATTTTCCTCACATTTCGGTGACAGAAAGTTCTGGAATCTGAGAGGAGCCACAAATTTCCTTCCACCCAGCGTTCCCCCAAGTCTCCTGATAAAAATGATACCTCACTTGTGTGGGTAGGCCTAGCGCCCGCGACAGGAAACGCCCCAAAACACAACATGGACACACAGAAAACAGAGCTGTTTTTTGCAAAGTGCCTACCTGTAGATTTTGGCCTCTAGCTCAGCTGGCACCTAGGGAAACCTACCAAGCCTGTGCATTTTTCAAAACTAGAGACCTAGGGAAATTCCAAGATGGGGTGACTTGTGGGGCTCTGACCAGGTTCGGTTATCCAGAATCCTTTGCAAACCTCAAATTTTGGCTAAAAAAACACATTTTCCTCACATTTCGGTGACAGAAAGTTCTGGAATCTGAGAGGAGCCACAAATTTCCTTCCACCCAGCATTTCCCCAAGTCTCCCGATAAAAATGATACCTCACTTGTGTGGGTAGGCCTAGCGGCCACGACACCACACACCCCAAAATACAAAGTGGACACATCCCATTTTTTAAAAGAAAACAGAGCTGTTTTTTGCAAAGTGCCTACCTGTAGATTTTGGCCTCTAGCTCAGCCGGCACCTAGGTAAACCTACCAAACCTGAGCATTTTTGAAAACTAGAGACCTAGGGGAATCCAAGATGGGGTGACTTGTGGGGCTCTGACCAGGTTCTGTTACCCAGACTCCTTTGCAAACCTCAAATTTTGGCCAAAAAACACATTTTCCTCACATTTCGGTGACAGAAAGTTCTGGAATCTGAGAGGAGCCACAAATTTCCTTCCACCCAGCGTTCCCCCAAGTCTCCTGATAAAAATGATACCTCACTTGTGTGGGTAGGCCTAGCGCCTGCGACAGGAAACGCCCCAAAACACAACGTAGACACATCACAGAAAACAGAGCTGTTTTTTGCAAAGTGCCTACCTGTAGATTTTGGCCTCTAGCTCAGCCGGCACCTAGGGAAACCTACCAAGCCTGTGCATTTTCTAAAACTAGAGACCAAGGGGGATCCAAGATGGGGTGACTTGTGGGGCTCTGACCAGGTTCTGTTACCCAGAATCCTTTGCAAACCATAAATTTTGGCTAAAAAAACACATTTTCCTCACATTTCGGTGAAAGAAAGTTCTGGAATCTGAGAGGAGCCACAAATTTCCTACCACCCAGCGTTCCCCCAAGTCTCCCGATAAAAATTATACCCCACTTGTGTGGGTAGGCCTAGCGCCCGCAACAGGAAACGCCCTAAAACGCAACGTGGACACATCCCATTTTTTTAAAGAAAACAGAGCTGTTTTTTGCAAAGTGCCTACCTGCAGATTTTGGCCTCTAGCTCAGCCGGCACCTAAGAAAACCTACCAAACCTGTGTATTTTTGAAAACTAGAGACCTAGGGTAATCCAAGATGGGGTGACTTGTGGGGCTCTGACCAGGTTCTGTTACCCAGAATCCTTTTCAAACCTCATATTTTGGCTAAAAAAACGCATTTTCCTAAAATTTCGGTGACAGAAAGTTCTGGAATCTGAGAGGAGCCACAAATTTCCTTCCACTCAGCGTTCCCCAAGTGTCCCGATAAAAATGATACCTCACTTGTGTGGGTAGGCCTAGCGCCCGCGACAGGAAACGCCCCAAAACACAACGTGGACACATCACAGAAAACAGAGCTGTTTTTTGCAAAGTGCCTACCTGTAGATTTTGGCCTCTAGCTCAGCTGGCACCTAGGGAAACCTACCAAGCCTGTGCATTTTCTAAAACTAGAGACCAAGGGGGATCCAAGATGGGGTGACTTGTGGGGCTCTGACCAGGTTCTGTTACCCAGAATCCTTTGCAAACCTCAAATTTTGGCTAAAAAAACTCATTTTCCTCACATTTCGGTGAAAGAAAGTTCTGGAATCTGAGAGGAGCCACAAATTTCCTTCCACCCAGCGTTCCCCCAAGTCTCCCGATAAAAATTATACCTCACTTGTGTGGGTAGGCCTAGCGCCCGCAACAGGAAACGCCCTAAAACGCAACGTGGACACATCCCATTTTTTGAAAGAAAACAGAGCTGTTTTTTGCAAAGTGCCTAACTGCAGATTTTGACCTCTAGCTCAGCCGGCACCTGGGGAAACCTACCAAACCTGTGTATTTTTGAAAACTAGAGAACTAGGGGAATCCAAGATGGGGTGACTTGTGGGGCTCTGACCAGGTTCGGTTACCCAGAATCCTTTGCAAACCTCAAATTTTGGCTAAAAAAACGCATTTTCCTCACATTTCGGTGACAGAAAGTTCTGGAATCTGAGAGGAGCCACACATTTCCTTCCACCCAGCATTTCCCCAAGTCTCCCGATAAAAATGATACCTCACTTGTGTGGGTAGGCCTAGCGGCCACGACAGGACCCACCCCAAAACACAAAGTGGACACATCCCATTTTTTGAAAGAAAACAGAGCTGTTTTTTGCAAAGTGCCTACCTGTAGATTTTGGACTCTAGCTCAGCCGGCACCTAGGGAAACCTACCAAACCTGTGCATTTTTGAAAACTAGAGACCTAGGGGAATCCAAGAAGGGGTGACTTGTGGGGCTCTGACCAGGTTCTGTTACCCAGAATCCTTGGCAAACCTCATATTTTGGCTAAAAAAACGCATTTTCCTCAAATTTTGGTGACAGAAAGTTCTGGAATCTGAGAGGAGCCACAAATTTTCTTCCACCCAGCGTTCCCCCAAGCGTCCCGATAAAAATGATACCTCACTTGTGTGGGTAGGCCTAGCACCCGAGACAGGAAACGCCCCAAAAAGCAACGTGGACACATCCCATTTTTTAAAGAAAACAGAGCTTTTTTTTGCAAAGTGCCTACCTGTAGATTTTGGCCTCTAGCTCAGCCGGCACCTAGGGAAACCTACCAAACCTGTGCATTTTTGAAAACTAGAGACCTAGGGGAATCCAAGATGGGGTGACTTGGGAGGCTCTGACCAGGTTCGGTTACCCAGAATCCTTTGCAAACCTCAAATTTTGGCTAAAAAAACGCATTTTCCTCACATTTCGGTGACAGAAAGTTCTGGAATCTGAGAGGAGCCACACATTTCCTTCCACCCAGCGTTCCCCCAAGTCTCCCGATAAAAATGATACCTCACTTGTGTGGGTAGGCCTAGCGGCCACGACAGAACCCACCCCAAAACACAAAGTGGACACACCCCATTTTTGAAAGAAAACAGAGCTGTTTTTTGCAAAGTGCCTACATGTAGATTTTGGCCTCTAGCTCAGCCGGCACCTAGGGAAACCTACCAAGCCTGTGCATTTTCTAAAACTAGAGACCAAGGGGGATCCAAGATGGGGTGACTTGTGGGGCTCTGACCAGGTTCTGTTACCCAGAATCCTTTGCAAACCTCAAATTTTGGCTAAAAAAACACATTTTCATCACATTTCGGTGAAAGAAAGTTCTGGAATCTGAGAGGAGCCACAAATTTCCTTCCACCCAGCGTTCCCCCAAGTCTCCCGATAAAAATTATACCCCACTTGTGTGGGTAGGCCTAGCGCCCGCAACAGGAAACGCCCTAAAACGCAACGTGGACACATCCCATTTTTTTAAAGAAAACAGAGCTGTTTTTTGCAAAGTACCTACCTGCAGATTTTGGCCTCTATCTCAGCCGGCACCTAGGGAAACCTACCAAACCTGTGTATTTTTGAAAACTAGAGACCTAGGGTAATCCAAGATGGGGTGACTTGTGGGGCTCTGACCAGGTTCTGTTACCCAGAATCCTTTTCAAACCTCATATTTTGGCTAAAAAAACGCATTTTCCTAAAATTTCGGTGACAGAAAGTTCTGGAATCTGAGAGGAGCCACAAATTTCCTTCCACCCAGCGTTCCCCCAAGTCTCCCGATAAAAACGATACCTCACTTGTGTGGGTAGGTCTAGCGGCCGCAACAGGACACACCCCAAAACACAACGTGGACACATCACAATTTTTCATTGAAAACAGTGCCTACCTGTAGATTTTGGCCTCTAGCTCAGCCGGCACCTAGGGAAACCTACCAAACCTGTGCATTTCTGAAAACTAGAGACTTAGAGGAATCCAAGATGGGGTGACTTGTGGGGCTCTGACCAGGTTCTTTTACCCAGACTCCTTTGCAAACCTCAAATTTTGGCTAAAAAAACACATTTTCCTCACATTTCGGTGACAGAAAGTTCTGGAATCTGAGAGGAGCCACAAATTTCCTTCCACCCAGCGTTCCCCCAAGTCTCCTGATAAAAATGATACCTCACTTGTGTGGGTAGGCATAGCGCCCTCGACAGGAAACGCCCCAAAACACAACGTGGACACATCACAGAAAACAGAGCTGTTTTTTGCAAAGTGCCTACCTGTAGATTTTGGCCTCTAGCTCAGCTGGCACCTAGGGAAACCTACCAAGCCTGTGCATTTTTCAAAACTAGAGACCTAGGGAAATTCCAAGATGGGGTGACTTGTGGGGCTCTGACCAGGTTCGGTTATCCAGAATCCTTTGCAAACCTCAAATTTTGGCCAAAAAAACACATTTTCCTCATATTTCGGTGACAGAAAGTTCTGGAATCTGAGAGGAGCCACAAATTTCCTTCCACCCAGCATTTCCCCAAGTCTCCCGATAAAAATGATACCTCACTTGTGTGGGTAAGCCTAGCGGCCACGACACGACACACCCCAAAACACAAAGTGGACACATCCCATTTTTTGAAAGAAAACAAAGGTGTTTTTTGCAAAGTGCCTACCTGTAGATTTTGGCCTCTAGCTCAGCCGGCACCTAGGGAAACCTACCAAACCTGTGCATTTTTCAAAACTAGAGACCTATGGAAATTCCAAGATGGGGTGACATGTGGGGCTCTGACCAGGTTCTGTTACCCAGACTCCTTTGCAAACCTCAAATTTTGGCTAAAAAAACAAATTTTCCTCACATTTCGGTTACAGAAAGTTCTGGAATCTGAGAGGAGCCACAAATTTCCTTCCACCCAGCGTTCCCCCAAGTCTCCCAATAAAAATGATACCTCACTTGTGTGGGTAGGCCTAGCGCCCGCGACAGGAAACACCCCAAAACACAACGTGGACACATCACAGAAAACAGAGCTGTTTTTTGCAAAGTGCCTACCTGTAGATTTTGGCCTCTAGTTCAGCCGGCACCTAGGGAAACCTACCAAGCCTGTGCATTTTCTAAAACTAGAGACCAAGGGGGATCCAAGATGGGGTGACTTGTGGGGCTCTGACCAGGTTCTGTTACCCAGAATCCTTTGCAAACCTCAAATTTTGGCTAAAAAAACACATTTTCCTCACATTTCGGTGAAAGAAAGTTCTGGAATCTGAGAGGAGCCACAAATTTCCTTCCACCCAGCGTTCCCCCAAGTCTCCCGATAAAAATTATACCCCACTTGTGTGGGTAGGCCTAGCGCCCGCAACAGGAAACGCCCTAAAACGCAACGTGGACACATCCCATTTTTTGAAAGAAAACAGAGCTGTTTTTTGCAAAGTGCCTACCTGCAGATTTTGGCCTCTAGCTCAGCCGGCACCTAGGGAAACCTACCAAACCTGTGTATTTTTTAAATCTAGAGACCTAGGGGAATCCAAGATGGGGTGACTTGTGGGGCTCTGACCAGGTTCGGTTACCCAGAATTCTTTACAAACCTCAAATTTTGGCTAAAAAACCGCATTTTCCTCACATTTCGGTGACAGAAAGTTCTGGAATCTGAGAGGAGCCACAAATTTCCTTCCACCCAGCGTTCCCCCAAGTCTCCCGATAAAAATGATACCTCACTTGTGTGGGTAGGTCTAGCGGCCGCAACAGGACACACCCCAAAACACAACGTGGACACATCACAATTTTTCATTGAAAACAGTGCCTACCTGTAGATTTTGGCCTCTAGCTCAGCCGGCACCTAGGGAAACCTACCAAACCTGTGCATTTCTGAAAACTAGAGACTTAGAGGAATCCAAGATGGGGTGACTTGTGGGGCTCTGACCAGGTTCTGTTACCCAGACTCCTTTGCAAACCTCAAATTTTGGCTAAAAAAACACATTTTCCTCACATTTCGGTGACAGAAAGTTCTGGAATCTGAGAGGAGCCACAAATTTCCTTCCACCCAGCGTTCCCCCAAGTCTCCTGATACAAATGATACCTCACTTGTGTGGGTAGGCATAGCGCCCTCGACAGGAAACGCCCCAAAACACAACGTGGACACATCACAGAAAACAGAGCTGTTTTTTGCAAAGTGCCTACCTGTAGATTTTGGCCTCTAGCTCAGCTGGCACCTAGGGAAACCTACCAAGCCTGTGCATTTTTCAAAACTAGAGACCTAGGGAAATTCCAAGATGGGGTGATTGTGGGGCTCTGACCAGGTTCTGTTACCCAGAATCCTTTGCAAACCTCAAATTTTGGCTAAAAAAACACATTTTCCTCACATTTCGGTGACAGAAAGTTCTGGAATCTGAGAGGAGCCACAAATTTCCTTCCACCCAGCGTTCCCCCAAGTCTCCCGATAAAAATTATACCCCACTTGTGTGGGTAGGCCTAGCGCCCGCAACAGGAAACGCCCTAAAACGCAACATGGACACATCCCATTTTTTTAAAAGAAAACAGAGATGTTTTTTGCAAAGTGCCTACCTGCAGATTTTGGCCTCTAGCTCAGCCGGCACCTAGGGAAATCTACCAAACCTGTGTATTTTTTAAAACTAGAGACCTAGGGTAATCCAAGATGGGGTGACTTGTGGGGCTCTGACCAGGTTCTGTTACTCAGAATCCTTTTCAAACCTCATATTTTGGATAAAAAAACGCATTTTCCTAAAATTTCGGTGACAGAAAGTTCTGGAATCTGAGAAGAGCCACAAATTTCCTTCCACTCAGCGTTCCCCCAAGTGTCCCGATAAAAATGATACCTCACTTGTGTGGGTAGGCCTAGCACCCGAGACAGGAAACGCCCCAAAACGCAACGTGGACACATCCCATTTTTTTAAAGAAAACAGAGCTTTTTTTTGCAAAGTGCCTACCTGTAGATTTTGGCCTCTAGCTCAGCCGGCACCTAGGGAAACCTACCAAACCTGTGCATTTTTTAAAACTAGAGACCTAGGGGAATCCAAGATGAGGTGACTTGTGGGGCTCTGACCAGGTTCGGTTACCCAGAATCCTTTGCAAACCTCAAATTTTGGCTAAAAAAACGCATTTTCCTCACATTTCGGTGACAGAAAGTTCTGGAATCTGAGAGGAGCCACAAATTTCCTTCCACCCAGCGTTCCCCCAAGTCTCCCGATAAAAATGATACCTCACTTGTGTGGGTAGGTCTAGCGGCCGCAACAGGACACACCCCAAAACACAACGTGGACACATCACAATTTTTCATTGAAAACAGTGCCTACCTGTAGATTTTGGCCTCTAACTCAGCCGGCACCTAGGGACACCTACCAAACCTGTGCATTTCTAAAAACTAGAGACTTAGAGGAATCCAAGATGGGGTGACTTGTGGGGCTCTGACCAGGTTCTGTAACCCAGACTCCTTTGCAAACCTCAAATTTTGGCTAAAAAAACACATTTTCCTCACATTTCGGTGACAGAAAGTTCTGGAATCTGAGAGGAGCCACAAATTTCCTTCCACCCAGCGTTCCCCCAAGTCTCCTGATAAAAATGATACCTCACTTGTGTGGGTAGGCCTAGCGCCCGCGACAGGAAACGCCTCAAAACACAACATGGACACACAGAAAACAGAGCTGTTTTTTGCAAAGTGCCTACCTGTAGATTTTGGCCTCTAGCTCAGCTGGCACCTAGGGAAACCTACCAAGCCTGTGCATTTTTCAAAACTAGAGACCTAGGGAAATTCCAAGATGGGGTGACTTGTGGGGCTCTGACCAGGTTCGGTTATCCAGAATCCTTTGCAAACCTCAAATTTTGGCTAAAAAAACACATTTTCCTCACATTTCGGTGACAGAAAGTTCTGGAATCTGAGAGGAGCCACAAATTTCCTTCCACTCAGCGTTCCCCCAAGTGTCCAGATAAAAATGATACCTCACTTGTGTGGGTAGGCCTAGCGCCCGCGACAGGAAACGCCCCAAAACACAACGTGGACACATCACAGAAAACAGAGCTGTTTTTTGCAAAGTGCCTACCTGTAGATTTTGGCCTCTAGCTCAGCTGGCACCTAGGGAAACCTACCAAGCCTGTGCATTTTCTAAAACTAGAGACCAAGGGGGATCCAAGATGGGGTGACTTGTGGGGCTCTGACCAGGTTCTGTTACCCAGAATCCTTTGCAAACCTCAAATTTTGGCTAAAAAAACACATTTTCCTCACATTTCGGTGAAAGAAAGTTCTGGAATCTGAGAGGAGCCACAAATTTCCTTCCACCCAGCGTTCCCCCAAGTCTCCCGATAAAAATTATACCTCACTTGTGTGGGTAGGCCTAGCGCCCGCAACAGGAAACGCCCTAAAACGCAACGTGGACACATCCCATTTTTTGAAAGAAAACAGAGCTGTTTTTTGCAAAGTGCCTAACTGCAGATTTTGACCTCTAGCTCAGCCGGCACCTAGGGAAACCTACCAAACCTGTGTATTTTTGAAAACTAGAGAACTAGGGGAATCCAAGATGGCGTGACTTGTGGGGCTCTGACCAGGTTCGGTTACCCAGAATCCTTTGCAAACTTCAAATTTTGGCTAAAAAAACGCATTTTCCTCACATTTCGGTGACAGAAAGTTCTGGAATCTGAGAGGAGCCACACATTTCCTTCCACCCAGCATTTCCCCAAGTCTCCCGATAAAAATGATACCTCACTTGTGTGGGTAGGCCTAGCGGCCACGACAAGACCCACCCCAAAACACAAAGTGGACACATCCCATTTTTTGAAAGAAAACAGAGCTGTTTTTTGCAAAGTGCCTACCTGTAGATTTTGGACTCTAGCTCAGCCGGCACCTAGGGAAACCTACCAAACCTGTGCATTTTTGAAAACTAGAGACCTAGGGGAATCCAAGATGGGGTGACTTGTGGGGCTCTGACCAGGTTCTGTTACCCAGAATCCTTTGCAAACCTCATATTTTGGCTAAAAAAATGCAATTTCCTCACATTTCGGTGACAGAAAGTTCTGGAATCTGAGAGGAGCCACAAATTTCCTTCCACCCATCGTTCCCCCAAGTCTCCCGATAAAAATGATACCTCACTTGTGTGGGTAGGCCTAGCGCCCGCGACAGGAAACGCCCCAAAACGCAACGTGGACACATCCCATTTTTTTAAAGAAAACAGAGCTTTTTTTTGTAAAGTGCCTACCTGTAGATTTTGGGCTCTAGCTCAGCCGGCACCTAGGGAAACCTACCAAACCTGTGCATTTCTGAAAACTAGAGACCTAGGGGAATCCAAGATGGGGTGACTTGTGGGGGTCTGACCAGGTTCTGTTACCCAGAATCCTTTGCAAACCTCAAAATTTGGCCAAAAAAACACATTTTCCTCACATTTCGGTGACAGCAAGTTCTGGAATCTGAGAGGAGCCACAAATTTCCTTCCACCCAGCGTTCCCCCAAGTCTCCTGATAAAAATGATACCTCACTTGTGTGGGTAGGCCTAGCGCCTGCGACAGGAAACGCCCCAAAACACAACGTGGACACATCACAGAAAACAGAGCTGTTTTTTGCAAAGTGCCTACCTGTAGATTTTGGCCTCTAGCTCAGCCGGCACCTAGGGAAACCTACCAAGCCTGTGCATTTTCTAAAACTAGAGACCAAGGGGGATCCATGATGGGGTGACTTGTGGGGCTCTGACCAGGTTCTGTTACCCAGAATCCTTTGCAAACCTCAAATTTTGGCTAAAAAAACACATTTTCCTCACATTTCGGTGAAAGAAAGTTCTGGAATCTGAGAGGAGCCACAAATTTCCTACCACCCAGCGTTCCCCCAAGTCTCCCGATAAAAATTATACCCCACTTGTGTGGGTAGGCCTAGCGCCCGCAACAGGAAACGCCCTAAAACGCAACGTGGACACATCCCATTTTTTTAAAGAAAACAGAGCTGTTTTTTGCAATGTGCCTACCTGCAGATTTTGGCCTCTAGCTCAGCCGGCACCTAGGAAAACCTACCAAACCTGTGTATTTTTGAAAACTAGAGACCTAGGGTAATCCAAGATGGGGTGACTTGTGGGGCTCTGACCAGGTTCTGTTACCCAGAATCCTTTTCAAACCTCATATTTTGGCAAAAAAAACGCATTTTCCTAAAATTTCGGTGACAGAAAGTTCTGGAATCTGAGAGGAGCCACAAATTTCCTTCCACTCAGCGTTCCCCCAAGTGTCCAGATAAAAATGATACCTCACTTGTGTGGGTAGGCCTAGCGCCCGCGACAGGAAACGCCCCAAAACACAACGTGGACACATCACAGAAAACAGAGCTGTTTTTTGCAAAGTGCCTACCTGTAGATTTTGGCCTCTAGCTCAGCTGGCACCTAGGGAAACCTACCAAGCCTGTGCATTTTCTAAAACTAGAGACCAAGGGGGATCCAAGATGGGGTGACTTGTGGGGCTCTGACCAGGTTCTGTTACCCAGAATCCTTTGCAAACCTCAAATTTTGGCTAAAAAAACACATTTTCCTCACATTTCGGTGAAAGAAAGTTCTCGAATCTGAGAGGAGCCACAAATTTCTTTCCACCCAGCGTTCCCCCAAGTCTCCCGATAAAAATTATACCTCACTTGTGTGGGTAGGCCTAGCGCCCGCAACAGGAAACGCCCTAAAACGCAACGTGGACACATCCCATTTTTTGAAAGAAAACAGAGCTGTTTTTTGCAAAGTGCCTAACTGCAGATTTTGACCTCTAGCTCAGCCGGCACCTAGGGAAACCTACCAAACCTGTGTATTTTTGAAAACTAGAGAACTAGGGGAATCCAAGATGGCGTGACTTGTGGGGCTCTGACCTGGTTCGGTTACCCAGAATCCTTTGCAAACCTCAAATGTTGGCTAAAAAAACGCATTTTCCTCACATTTCGGTGACAGAAAGTTCTGGAATCTGAGAGGAGCCACACATTTCCTTCCACCCAGCATTTCCCCAAGTCTCCCGATAAAAATGATACCTCACTTGTGTGGGTAGGCCTAGCGGCCACGACAGGACCCACCCCAAAACACAAAGTGGACACATCCCATTTTTTGAAAGAAAACAGAGCTGTTTTTTGCAAAGTGCCTACCTGTAGATTTTGGACTCTAGCTCAGCCGGCACCTAGGGAAACCTACCAAACCTGTGCATTTTTTAAAACTAGAGACCTAGGGGAATCCAAGATGGGGTGACCTGTGGGGCTCTGACCAGGTTCTGTTACCCAGAATCCTTTGCAAACCTCATATTTTGGCTAAAAAAATGCAATTTCCTCACATTTCGGTGACAGAAAGTTCTGGAATCTGAGAGGAGCCACAAATTTCCTTCCACCCATCGTTCCCCCAAGTCTCCCGATAAAAATGATACCTCACTTGTGTGGGTAGGCCTAGCGCCCGAGACAGGAAACGCCCCAAAACGCAACGTGGACACATCCCATTTTTTTAAAGAAAACAGAGCTTTTTTTTGTAAAGTGCCTACCTGTAGATTTTGGCCTCTAGCTCAGCCGGCACCTAGGGAAACCTACCAAACCTGTGCATTTCTGAAAACTAGAGACCTAGGGGAATCCAAGATGGGGTGACTTGTGGGATCTCTGACCAGGTTCTGTTACCCAGAATCCTTTGCAAACCTCAAAATTTGGCCAAAAAAACACATTTTCCTCACATTTCGGTGACAGCAAGTTCTGGAATCTGAGAGGAGCCACAAATTTCCTACCACCCAGCGTTCCCCCAAGTCTCCCGATAAAAATGATACCCCACTTGTGTGGGTAGGCCTAGCGCCCGCAACAGGAAACGCCCTAAAACGCAACGTGGACACATCCCATTTTTTTAAAGAAAACAGAGCTGTTTTTTGCAATGTGCCTACCTGCAGATTTTGGCCTCTAGCTCAGCCGGCACCTAGGAAAACCTACCAAACCTGTGTATTTTTGAAAACTAGAGACCTAGGGTAATCCAAGATGGGGTGACTTGTGGGGCTCTGACCAGGTTCTGTTACCCAGAATCCTTTTCAAACCTCATATTTTGGCTAAAAAAACGCATTTTCCTAAAATTTCGGTGACAGAAAGTTCTGGAATCTGAGAGGAGCCACAAATTTCCTTCCACTCAGCGTTCCCCCAAGTGTCCAGATAAAAATGATACCTCACTTGTGTGGGTAGGCCTAGCGCCCGCGACAGGAAACGCCCCAAAACACAACGTGGACACATCACAGAAAACAGAGCTGTTTTTTGCAAAGTGCCTACCTGTAGATTTTGGCCTCTAGCTCAGCTGGCACCTAGGGAAACCTACCAAGCCTGTGCATTTTCTAAAACTAGAGACCAAGGGGGATCCAAGATGGGGTGACTTGTGGGGCTCTGACCAGGTTCTGTTACCCAGAATCCTTTGCAAACCTCAAATTTTGGCTAAAAAAACACATTTTCCTCACATTTCGGTGAAAGAAAGTTCTGGAATCTGAGAGGAGCCACAAATTTCCTTCCACCCAGCGTTCCCCCAAGTCTCCCGATAAAAATTATACCTCACTTGTGTGGGTAGGCCTAGCGCCCGCAACAGGAAACGCCCTAAAACGCAACGTGGACACATCCCATTTTTTGAAAGAAAACAGAGCTGTTTTTTGCAAAGTGCCTAACTGCAGATTTTGACCTCTAGCTCAGCCGGCACCTAGGGAAACCTACCAAACCTGTGTATTTTTGAAAACTAGAGAACTAGGGGAATCCAAGATGGCGTGACTTGTGGGGCTCTGACCAGGTTCGGTTACCCAGAATCCTTTGCAAACCTCAAATTTTGGCTAAAAAAACGCATTTTCCTCACATTTCGGTGACAGAAAGTTCTGGAATCTGAGAGGAGCCACACATTTCCTTCCACCCAGCATTTCCCCAAGTCTCCCGATAAAAATGATACCTCACTTGTGTGGGTAGGCCTAGCGGCCACGACAGGACCCACCCCAAAACACAAAGTGGACACATCCCATTTTTTGAAAGAAAACAGAGCTGTTTTTTGCAAAGTGCCTACCTGTAGATTTTGGACTCTAGCTCAGCCGGCACCTAGGGAAACCTACCAAACCTGTGCATTTTTGAAAACTAGAGACCTAGGGGAATCCAAGATGGGGTGACCTGTGGGGCTCTGACCAGGTTCTGTTACCCAGAATCCTTTGCAAACCTCATATTTTGGCTAAAAAAATGCAATTTCCTCACATTTCGGTGACAGAAAGTTCTGGAATCTGAGAGGAGCCACAAATTTCCTTCCACCCATCGTTCCCCCAAGTCTCCCGATAAAAATGATACCTCACTTGTGTGGGTAGGCCTAGCGCCCGAGACAGGAAACGCCCCAAAACGCAACGTGGACACATCCCATTTTTTTAAAGAAAACAGAGCTTTTTTTTGTAAAGTGCCTACCTGTAGATTTTGGCCTCTAGCTCAGCCGGCACCTAGGGAAACCTACCAAACCTGTGCATTTCTGAAAACTAGAGACCTAGGGGAATCCAAGATGGGGTGACTTGTGGGATCTCTGACCAGGTTCTGTTACCCAGAATCCTTTGCAAACCTCAAAATTTGGCCAAAAAAATACATTTTCCTCACATTTCGGTGACAGCAAGTTCTGGAATTTGAGAGGAGCCACAAATTTCCTTCCACCCAGCGTTCCCCCAAGTCTCCTGATAAAAATGATACCTCACTTGTGTGGGTAGGCCTAGCGCCTGCGACAGGAAACGCCCCAAAACACAACGTGGACACATCACAGAAAACAGAGCTGTTTTTTGCAAAGTGCCTACCTGTAGATTTTGGCCTCTAGCTCAGCCGGCACCTAGGGAAACCTACCAAGCCTGTGCATTTTCTAAAACTAGAGACCAAGGGGGATCCAAGATGGGGTGACTTGTGGGGCTCTGACCAGGTTCTGTTACCCAGAATCCTTTGCAAACCTCAAATTTTGGCTAAAAAAACACATTTTCCTCACATTTCGGTGAAAGAAAGTTCTGGAATCTGAGAGGAGCCACAAATTTCCTACCACCCAGCGTTCCCCCAAGTCTCCCGATAAAAATTATACCCCACTTGTGTGGGTAGGCCTAGCGCCCGCAACAGGAAACGCCCTAAAACGCAACGTGGACACATCCCATTTTTTTAAAGAAAACAGAGCTGTTTTTTGCAAAGTGCCTACCTGCAGATTTTGGCCTCTAGCTCAGCCGGCACCTAGGAAAACCTACCAAACCTGTGTATTTTTGAAAACTAGAGACCTAGGGTAATCCAAGATGGGGTGACTTGTGGGGCTCTGACCAGGTTCTGTTACCCAGAATCCTTTTCAAACCTCATATTTTGGCTAAAAAAACGCATTTTCCTAAAATTTCGGTGACAGAAAGTTCTGGAATCTGAGAGGAGCCACAAATTTCCTTCCACTCAGCGTTCCCCCAAGTGTCCAGATAAAAATGATACCTCACTTGTGTGGGTAGGCCTAGCGCCCGCGACAGGAAACGCCCCAAAACACAACGTGGACACATCACAGAAAACAGAGCTGTTTTTTGCAAAGTGCCTACCTGTAGATTTTGGCCTCTAGCTCAGCTGGCACCTCGGGAAACCTACCAAGCCTGTGCATTTTCTAAAACTAGAGACCAAGGGGGATCCAAGATGGGGTGACTTGTGGGGCTCTGACTAGGTTCTGTTACCCAGAATCCTTTGCAAACCTCAAATTTTGGCTAAAAAAACACATTTTCCTCACATTTCGGTGAAAGAAAGTTCTGGAATCTGAGAGGAGCCACAAATTTCCTTCCACCCAGCGTTCCCCCAAGTCTCCCGATAAAAATTATACCTCACTTGTGTGGGTAGGCCTAGCGCCCGCAACAGGAAACGCCCTAAAACGCAACGTAGACACATCCCATTTTTTGAAAGAAAACAGAGCTGTTTTTTGCAAAGTGCCTAACTGCAGATTTTGACCTCTAGCTCAGCCGGCACCTAGGGAAACCTACCAAACCTGTGTATTTTTGAAAACTAGAGAACTAGGGGAATCCAAGATGGGGTGACTTGTGGGGCTCTGACCAGGTTCGGTTACCCAGAAACCTTTGCAAACCTCAAATTTTGGCTAAAAAAACGCATTTTCCTCACATTTCGGTGACAGAAAGTTCTGGAATCTGAGAGGAGCCACACATTTCCTTCCACCCAGCATTTCCCCAAGTCTCCCAATAAAAATGATACCTCACTTGTGTGGGTAGGCCTAGCGGCCACGACAGGACCCGCCCCAAAACACAAAGTGGACACATCCCATTTTTTGAAAGAAAACAGAGCTGTTTTTTGCAAAGTGCCTACCTGTAGATTTTGGACTCTAGCTCAGCCGGCACCTAGGGAAACCTACCAAACCTGTGCATTTTTGAAAACTAGAGACCTAGGGGAATCCAAGATGGGGTGACTTGTGGGGCTCTGACCAGGTTCTGTTACCCAGAATCCTTTGCAAACCTCATATTTTGGCTAAAAAAATGCAATTTCCTCACATTTCGGTGACAGAAAGTTCTGGAATCTGAGAGGAGCCACAAATTTCCTTCCACCCATCGTTCCCCCAAGTCTCCCGATAAAAATGATACCTCACTTGTGTGGGTAGGCCTAGCGGCCGAGACAGGAAACGCCCCAAAACGCAACGTGGACACATCCCATTTTTTTAAAGAAAACAGAGCTTTTTTTTGTAAAGTGCATACCTGTAGATTTTGGCCTCTAGCTCAGCCGGCACCTAGGGAAACCTACCAAACCTGTGCATTTCTGAAAACTAGAGACCTAGGGGAATCCAAGATGGGGTGACTTGTGGGGCTCTGACCAGGTTCTGTTACCCAGAATCCTTTGCAAACCTCAAAATTTGGCCAAAAAAACACATTTTCCTCACATTTCGGTGACAGCAAGTTCTGGAATCTAAGAGGAGCCACAAATTTCCTTCCACCCAGCGTTCCCCCAAGTCTCCCGATAAAAATGATACCTCACTTGTGTGGGTAGGCCTAGCGCCCGCGACAGGAAATGCCCCAAAACACAACGTGGACACATCACATTTTTTGAAAGAAAACAGAGGTGTTTTTTGCAAAGTGCCTACCTGTAGATTTTGGCCTCTAGCACAGCCGGCACCTAGGGAAACCTACCAAACCTGTGCATTTTTGAAAACTAGGGATTTAGAAGGAATCCAAGATGGAGTGATTTGTGGGGTTCTGACCAAGTTCTGTTACCCAGAATCCTTTGCAAACCTCAAAATTTGGCTAAAAAAACACATTTTCCTCACATTTCGGTGACAGAAAGTTCTGGAATCTGAGAGGAGCCACAAATTCCGTGCTGCCCAGCGTTCCCCCAAGTCTCCCGATAAAAATGATACCTCACTTGTGTGGGTAGGCCTAGCGCCCGCGACAGGAAATACCCCAAAACACAACGTGGACACATCACATTTTTTGAAAGAAAACAGAGGTGTTTTTTGCAAAGTGCCTACCTGTAGATTTTGGCCGCTAGCTCAGCCGGCACCTAGGGAAACCAACCAAACCTGTGCATTTGTTTAAACTAGAGACCTAGGGGAATCCACGATGGGGTGACTTGTTTGGCTCTGACCAGGTTCTGTTACCCAGAATCCTTTGCAAACCTCATATTTTGGCTAAAAAAACGCATTTTCCTCAAATTTTGGTGACAAAAGTTCTGGAATCAGAGAGGAACCACAAATTTCCACCCAGCGTTCCCCCAAGTCTCCCGATAAAAATGATACATCACTTGTGTGGGTAGGCCTAGCGCCCGTGACAGGAAACGCCCCAAAACACAACGTGGACACATCACAGAAAACAGAGCTGTTTTTGCAAAGTGCCTAACTGTAGATTTTGGCCTCTAGCTCAGCCGGCACCTAGGGAAACCTACGAAACCTGTGCATTTCTGAAAACTAGAGACCAAGGGGGATCCAAGATGGGGTGACTTGTGGGGCTCTGACCAGGTTCTGTTACCCAGAATCCATTGCAAACCTCAAATTTTGGCTAAAAAAACACATTTTCCTCACATTTCGGTGAAAGAAAGTTCTGGAATCTGAGAGGAGCCACAAATTTCCTTCCACCCAGCGTTCCCCCAAGTCTCCCGATAAAAATTATACCTCACTTGTGTGGGTAGGCCTAGAGCCCGCGACAGGAAACGCCCTAAAACGCAACGTGGACACATCCCATTTTTTGAAAGAAAACAGAGCTGTTTTTTGCAAAGTGCCTAACTGCAGATTTTGGCCTCTAGCTCAGCCGGCACCTAGGGAAACCTACCAAACCTGTGTATTTTTGAAAACTAGAGACCTAGGGGAATCCAAGATTGGGTGACTTGTGGGGCTCTGACCAGGTTCGGTTACCCAGAATCCTTTGCAAACCTCAAATTTTGGCTAAAAAAACGCATTTTCCTCACATTTCGGTGACAGAAAGTTCTGGAATCTGAGAGGAGCCACAAATTTCCTTCCACCCAGCGTTTCCCCAAGTCTCCCGATAAAAATGATACCTCACTTGTGTGGGTAGGCCTAGCGGCCACGACACAACCCACCCCAAAACACAAAGTGTACACATCCCACATTTTGAAAGAAAACAGAGCTGTTTTTTGCAAAGTGCCTACCTGTAGATTTTGGACTCTAGCTCAGCCGGCACCTAGGGAAACCTACCAAACCTGTGCATTTTTTAAAACTAGAGACCTAGGGGAATCCAAGATGGGGTGACTTGTGGGGCTCTGACCAGGTTCTGTTACCCAGAATCCTTTGCAAACCTCATATTTTGGCTAAAAAAACGCATTTTCCTCAAATTTTGGTGACAGAAAGTTCTGGAATCTGAGAGGAGCCACAAATTTTCTTCCACCCAGCGTTCCCCCAAGCGTCCCGATAAAAATGATACCTCACTTGTGTGGGTAGGCCTAGCACCCGAGACAGGAAACGCCCCAAAACGCAACGTGGACACATCCCATTTTTTTAAAGAAAACAGAGCTTTTTTTTGCAAAGTGCCTACCTGTAGATTTTGGCCTCTAGCTCAGCCGGCACCTAGGGAAACCTACCAAACCTGTGCATTTTTGAAAACTAGAGACCTAGGGGAATCCAAGATGGGGTGACTTGTGGGGCTCTGACCAGGTTCGGTTACCCAGAATCATTTGCAAACCTCAAATTTTGGCTAAAAAAACGCATTTTCCTCACATTTCGGTGACAGAAAGTTCTGGAATCTGAGAGGAGCCACAAATTTCCTTCCACCCAGCGTTCCCCCAAGTCTCCCGATAAAAATGATACCTCACTTGTGTGGGTAGGCCTAGCGCCCACGACAGAAAACGCCCCAAAACGCAACGTGGACACATCCCATTTTTTTAAAGAAAACAGAGCTGTTTTTTTTAAAGTGCCTACCTGTAGATTTTGGCCTCTAGCTCAGCCGGCACCTAGGGAAACCTACCAAACCTGTGCATTTTTTAAAACTAGAGACCTAGGGAAATTCCAAGATGGGGTGACTTGTGGGGCTCTGACCAGGTTCGGTTACCCAGAATCCTTTGCAAACCTCAAATTTTGGCCAAAAAAACACATTTTCCTCACATTTCGGTGACAGAAAGTTCTGGAATCTGAGTGGAGCCACAAATTTCCTTCCACCCAGCGTTTCCCCAAGTCTCCCGATAAAAATGATACCTCACTTGTGTGGGTAGGCCTAGCGGCCACGACACAACCCACCCCAAAACACAAAGTGAACACATCCCATTTTTTTAAAGAAAACAGAGCTGTTTTTTGCAAAGTGCCTACCTGTAGATTTTGGCTACTAGCTCAGCCGGCACCTAGGAAAACCTACCAAACCTGTTCATTTTTGAAAACTAGAGACCTAGGGGAATCCAAGATGGGGTGACTTGTGGGGCTCTGACCAGGTTCTGTTACCCAGAATCCTTTGCAAACCTCATATTTTGGCAAAAAAAACGCATTTTCCTCACATTTCGGTGACAGAAAGTTCTGGAATCTGAGAGGAGCCACAAATTTCCTTCCACCCATCGTTCCCCCAAGTCTCCCGATAAAAATGATACCTCACTTGTGTGGGTAGGCCTAGCGCCTGAGACAGGAAACGCCCCAAAACGCAACGTGGACACATAAATTTTTTTTAAAGAAAACAGAGCTTTTTTTTGTAAAGTGCCTACCTGTAGATTTTGGCCTCTAGCTCAGCCGGCACCTAGGGAAACCTACCAAACCTGTGCATTTCTGAAAACTAGAGACCTAGGGGAATCCAAGATGGGGTGACTTGTGGGGCTCTGACCAGGTTCTGTTACCCAGAATCCTTTGCAAACCTCAAAATTTGGCCAAAAAAACACATTTTCCTCACATTTCGGTGACAGCAAGTTCTGGAATCTAAGAGGAGCCACAAATTTCCTTCCACCCAGCGTTCCCCCAAGTCTCCCGATAAAAATGATACCTCACTTGTGTGGGTAGGCCTAGCGCCCGCGACAGGAAATGCCCCAAAACACAACGTGGACACATCACATTTTTTGAAAGAAAACAGAGGTGTTTTTTGCAAAGTGCCTACGTGTAGATTTTGGCCTCTAGCACAGCCGGCACCTAGGGAAACCTACCAAACCTGTGCATTTTTGAAAACTAGGGATTTAGGGGAATCCAAGATGGGGTGACTTGTGGGGCTCTGACCAGGTTCTGTTACCCAGAATCCTTTGCAAACCTCAAATTTTGGCTAAAAAAACACATTTTCCTCACATTTCGGTGAAAGAAAGTTCTGGAATCTGAGAGGAGCCACAAATTTCCTACCACCCAGCGTTCCCCCAAGTCTCCCGATAAAAATTATACCCCACTTGTGTGGGTAGGCCTAGCGCCCGCAACAGGAAACGCCCTAAAACGCAACGTGGACACATCCCATTTTTTTAAAGAAAACAGAGCTGTTTTTTGCAAAGTGCCTACCTGCAGATTTTGGCCTCTAGCTCAGCCGGCACCTAGGGAAACCTACCAAACCTGTGTATTTTTGAAAACTAGAGACCTAGGGTAATCCAAGATGGGGTGACTTGTGGGGCTCTGACCAGGTTCTGTTACCCAGAATCCTTTTCAAACCTCATATTTTGGCTAAAAAAACGCATTTTCCTAAAATTTCGGTGACAGAAAGTTCTGGAATCTGAGAGGAGCCACAAATTTCCTTCCACTCAGCGTTCCCCCAAGTGTCCCGATAAAAATGATACCTCACTTGTGTGGGTAGGCCTAGCGCCCGCGACAGGAAACGCCCCAAAACACAACGTGGACACATCACAGAAAACAGAGCTGTTTTTTGCAAAGTGCCTACCTGTAGATTTTGGCCTCTAGCTCAGCTGGCACCTAGGGAAACCTACCAAGCCTGTGCATTTTCTAAAACTAGAGACCAAGGGGGATCCAAGATGGGGTGACTTGTGGGGCTCTGACCAGGTTCTGTTACCCAGAATCCTTTGCAAACCTCAAATTTTGGCTAAAAAAACACATTTTCCTCACATTTCGGTGAAAGAAAGTTCTGGAATCTGAGAGGAGCCACAAATTTCCTTCCACCCAGCGTTCCCCCAAGTCTCCCGATAAAAATTATAACTCACTTGTGTGGGTAGGCCTAGCGCCCGCAACAGGAAACGCCCTAAAACGCAACGTGGACACATCCCATTTTTTGAAAGAAAACAGAGCTGTTTTTTGCAAGGTGCCTAACAGCAGATTTT
Organism: Pleurodeles waltl; assembly: GCF_031143425.1. Lineage (NCBI taxonomy): Eukaryota > Metazoa > Chordata > Amphibia > Caudata > Salamandridae > Pleurodeles > Pleurodeles waltl. The sequence continues at coordinate 189,517 of NW_027150404.1, read as the reverse complement.
GGCCTCTAGCTCAGCCGGCACCTAGGGAAACCTACCAAACCTGTGTATTTTTGAAAACTAGAGAACTAGGGGAATCAAAGATGGGGTGACTTGTGGGGCTCTGACCAGGTTCGGTTACCCAGAATCCTTTGCAAACCTCAAATTTTGGCTAAAAAAACGCATTTTCCTCACATTTCGGTGACAGAAAGTTCTGGAATCTGAGAGGAGCCACACATTTCCTTCCACCCAGCATTTCCCCAAGTCTCCCGATAAAAATGATACCTCACTTGTGTGGGTAGGCCTAGCGGCCACGACAGGACCCACCCCAAAACACAAAGTGGACACATCCCATTTTTTGAAAGAAAACAGAGCTGTTTTTTGCAAAGTGCCTACCTGTAGATTTTGGACTCTAGCTCAGCCGGCACCTAGGGAAACCTACCAAACCTGTGCATTTTTGAAAACTAGAGTCCTAGGGGAATCCAAGATGGGGTGACTTGTGGGGCTCTGACCAGGTTCTGTTACCCAGAATCCTTTGCAAACCTCATATTTCGGCTAAAAAAATGCATTTTCCTCAAATTTTGGTGACAGAAAGTTCTGGAATCTGAGAGGAGCCACAAATTTTCTTCCACCCAGCGTTCCCCCAAGCGTCCCGATAAAAATGATACCTCACTTGTGTGGGTAGGCCTAGCACCCGAGACAGGAAACGCCCCAAAACGCAACGTGGACACATCCCATTTTTTTAAAGAAAACAGAGCTTTTTTTTGCAAAGTGCCTACCTGTAGATTTTGGCCTCTAGCTCAGCCGGCACCTAGGGAAACCTACCAAACCTGTGCATTTTTGAAAACTAGAGACCTAGGGGAATCCAAGATGGGGTGACTTGGGAGGCTCTGACCAGGTTCGGTTACCCAGAATCCTTTGCAAACCTCAAATTTTGGCTAAAAAAACGCATTTTCCTCACATTTCGGTGACAGAAAGTTCTGGAATCTGAGAGGAGCCACAAATTTCCTTCCACCCAGCGTTCCCCCAAGTCTCCCGATAAAAATGATACCTCACTTGTGTGGGTAGGCCTAGCGGCCACGACAGAACCTACCCCAAAACACAAAGTGGACACACCCCATTTTTTTAAAGAAAACAGAGCTGTTTTTTGCAAAGTGCCTACCTGTAGATTTTGGCCACTAGCTCAGCCGGCACCTAGGAAAACCTACCAAACCTGTGCATTTTTGAAAACTAGAGACCTAGGGGAATCCAAGATGGGGTGACTTGTGGGGCTCTGACCAGGTTCTGTTACCCAGAATCCTTTGCAAACCTCATATTTTGGCTAAAAAATCGCAATTTCCTCACATTTCGGTGACAGAAAGTTCTGGAATCTGAGAGGAGCCACAAATTTCCTTCCACCCATCGTTCCCCCAAGTCTCCCGATAAAAATGATACCTCACTTGTGTGGGTAGGCCTAGCGCCCGAGACAGGAAACGCCCCAAAACGCAACGTGGACACATCCCATTTTTTTAAAGAAAACAGAGCTTTTTTTTGTAAAGTGCCTACCTGTAGATTTTGGCCTCTAGCTCAGCCGGCACCTAGGGAAACCTACCAAACCTGTGCATTTCTGAAAACTAGAGACCTAGGGGAATCCAAGATGGGGTGACTTGTGGGGCTCTGACCAGGTTCTGTTACCCAGAATCCTTTGCAAACCTCAAAATTTGGCCAAAAAAACACATTTTCCTCACATTTCGGTGACAGCAAGTTCTGGAATCTAAGAGGAGCCACAAATTTCCTTCCACCCAGCGTTCCCCCAAGTCTCCCGATAAAAATGATACCTCACTTGTGTGGGTAGGCCTAGCGCCCGCGACAGGAAATGCCCCAAAACACAACGTGGACACATCACATTTTTTGAAAGAAAACAGAGGTGTTTTTTGCAAAGTGCCTACCTGTAGATTTTGGCCTCTAGCACAGCCGGCACCTAGGGAAACCTACCAAACCTGTGCATTTTTTAAAACTAGGGATTTAGAAGGAATCCAAGATGGAGTGATTTGTGGGGTTCTGACCAGGTTCTGTTACCCAGAATCCTTTGCAAACCTCAAAATTTGGCTAAAAAAACACATTTTCCTCACATTTCGGTGACAGAAAGTTCTGGAATCTGAGAGGAGCCACAAATTTCCTGCTGCCCAGCGTTCCCCCAAGTCTCCCGATAAAAATGATACCTCACTTGTGTGGGTAGGCCTAGCGCCCGCGACAGGAAATACCCCAAAACACAACGTGGACACATCACATTTTTTGAAAGAAAACAGAGGTGTTTTTTGCAAAGTGCCTACCTGTAGATTTTGGCCGCTAGCTCAGCCGGCACCTAGGGAAACCAACCAAACCTGTGCATTTGTTTAAACTAGAGACCTAGGGGAATCCACGATGGGGTGACTTGTGGGGCTCTGACCAGGTTCTGTTACCCAGAATCCTTTGCAAACCTCATATTTTGGCTAAAAAAACGCATTTTCCTCAAATTTTGGTGACAAAAGTCCTGGAATCAGAGAGGAACCACAAATTTCCACCCAGCGTTCCCCCAAGTCTCCCGATAAAAATGATACCTCACTTGTGTGGGTAGGCCTAGCGCCCGTGACAGGAAACGCCCCAAAACACAACGTGGACACATCACAGAAAACAGAGCTGTTTTTGCAAAGTGCCTAACTGTAGATTTTGGCCTCTAGCTCAGCCGGCACCTAGGGAAACCTACGAAACCTGTGCATTTCTGAAAACTAGAGACCAAGGGGGATCCAAGATGGGGTGACTTGTGGGGCTCTGACCAGGTTCTGTTACCCAGAATCCATTGCAAACCTCAAATTTTGGCTAAAAAAACACATTTTCCTCACATTTCGGTGAAAGAAAGTTCTGGAATCTGAGAGGAGCCACAAATTTCCTTCCACCCAGCGTTCCCCCAAGTCTCCCGATAAAAATTATACCTCACTTGTGTGGGTAGGCCTAGAGCCCGCGACTGGAAACGCCCTAAAACGCAACGTGGACACATCCCATTTTTTGAAAGAAAACAGAGCTGTTTTTTGCAAAGTGCCTAACTGCAGATTTTGGCCTCTGGCTCAGCCGGCACCTAGGGAAACCTACCAAACCTGTGTATTTTTGAAAACTAGAGACCTAGGGGAATCCAAGATGGGGTGACTTGTGGGGCTCTGACCAGGTTCGGTTACCCAGAATCCTTTGCAAACCTCAAATTTTGGCTAAAAAAACGCATTTTCCTCACATTTCGGTGACAGAAAGTTCTGGAATCTGAGAGGAGCCACAAATTTCCTTCCACCCAGCGTTTCCCCAAGTCTCCCGATAAAAATGATACCTCACTTGTGTGGGTAGGCCTAGCAGCCACGACACAACCCACCCCAAAACACAAAGTGTACACATCCCACATTTTGAAAGAAAACAGAGCTGTTTTTTGCAAAGTGCCTACCTGTAGATTTTGGACTCTAGCTCAGCCGGCACCTAGGGAAACCTACCAAACCTGTGCATTTTTTTAAACTAGAGACCTAGGGGAATCCAAGATGGGGTGACTTGTGGGGCTCTGACCAGGTTCTGTTACCCAGAATCCTTTGCAAACCTCATATCTTGGCTAAAAAAACGCATTTTCCTCAAATTTTGGTGACAGAAAGTTCTGGAATCTGAGAGGAGCCACAAATTTTCTTCCACCCAGCGTTCCCCCAAGCGTCCCGATAAAAATGATACCTCACTTGTGTGGGTAGGCCTAGCACCCGAGACAGGAAACGCCCCAAAACGCAACGTGGACACATCCCATTTTTTTAAAGAAAACAGAGCTTTTTTTTGCAAAGTGCCTACCTGTAGATTTTGGCCTCTAGCTCAGCCGGCACCTAGGGAAACCTACCAAACCTGTGCATTTTTGAAAACTAGAGACCTAGGGGAATCCAAGATGGGGTGACTTGTGGGGCTCTGACCAGGTTCGGTTACCCAGAATCATTTGCAAACCTCAAATTTTGGCTAAAAAAACGCATTTTCCTCACATTTCGGTGACAGAAAGTTCTGGAATCTGAGAGGAGCCACAAATTTCCTTCCACCCAGCGTTCCCCCAAGTCTCCCGATAAAAATGATACCTCACTTGTGTGGGTAGGCCTAGCGCCCACGACAGAAAACACCCCAAAACGCAACGTGGACACATCCCATTTTTTTAAAGAAAACAGAGCTGTTTTTTTGAAAGTGCCTACCTGTAGATTTTGGCCTCTAGCTCAGCCGGCACCTAGGGAAACCTACCAAACCTGTGCATTTTTGAAAACTAGAGACCTAGGGAAATTCCAATATGGGGTGACTTGTGGGGCTCTGACCAGGTTCGGTTACCCAGAATCCTTTGCAAACCTCAAATTTTGGCCAAAAAAACACATTTTCCTCACATTTCGGTGACAGAAAGTTCTGGAATCTGAGAGGAGCCACAAATTTCCTTCCACCCAGCGTTTCCCCAAGTCTCCCGATAAAAATGATACCTCACTTGTGTGGGTATGCCTAGCGGCCACGACACAACCCACCCCAAAACACAAAGTGAACACATCCCATTTTTTTAAAGAAAACAGAGCTGTTTTTTGCAAAGTGCCTACCTGTAGATTTTGGCCACTAGCTCAGCCGGCACCTAGGAAAACCTACCAAACCTGTTCATTTTTGAAAACTAGAGACCTAGGGGAATCCAAGATGGGGTGACTTGTGGGGCTCTGACCAGGTTCTGTTACCCAGAATCCTTTGCAAACCTCATATTTTGGCAAAAAAAACGCATTTTCCTCACATTTCGGTGACAGAAAGTTCTGGAATCTGAGAGGAGCCACAAACTTCCTTCCACCCATCGTTCCCCCAAGTCTCCCGATAAAAATGATACCTCACTTGTGTGGGTAGGCCTAGCGCCCGAGACAGGAAACGCCCCAAAACGCAACGTGGACACATCCCATTTTTTTAAAGAAAACAGAGCTTTTTTTTGTAAAGTGCCTACCTGTAGATTTTGGCCTCTAGCTCAGCCGGCACCTAGGGAAACCTACCAAACCTGTGCATTTCTGAAAACTAGAGACCTAGGGGAATCCAAGATGGGGTGACTTGTGGGGCTCTGACCAGGTTCTGTTACCCAGAATCCTTTGCAAACCTCAAAATTTGGCCGAAAAAACACATTTTCCTCACATTTCGGTGACAGCAAGTTCTGGAATCTAAGAGGAGCCACAAATTTCCTTCCACCCAGCGTTCCCCCAAGTCTCCCGATAAAAATGATACCTCACTTGTGTGGGTAGGCCTAGCGCCCGCGACAGGAAATGCCCCAAAACACAACGTGGACACATCCCATTTTTTTAAAGAAAACAGAGCTGTTTTTTGCAATGTGCCTACCTGCAGATTTTGGCCTCTAGCTCAGCCGGCACCTAGGAAAACCTACCAAACCTGTGTATTTTTGAAAACTAGAGACCTAGGGTAATCCAAGATGGGGTGACTTGTGGGGCTCTGACCAGGTTCTGTTACCCAGAATCCTTTTCAAACCTCATATTTTGGCTAAAAAAACGCATTTTCCTAAAATTTCGGTGACAGAAAGTTCTGGAATCTGAGAGGAGCCACAAATTTCCTTCCACTCAGCGTTCCCCCAAGTGTCCAGATAAAAATGATACCTCACTTGTGTGGGTAGGCCTAGCGCCCGCGACAGGAAACGCCCCAAAACACAACGTGGACACATCACAGAAAACAGAGCTGTTTTTTGCAAAGTGCCTACCTGTAGATTTTGGCCTCTAGCTCAGCTGGCACCTAGGGAAACCTACCAAGCCTGTGCATTTTCTAAAACTAGAGACCAAGGGGGATCCAAGATGGGGTGACTTGTGGGGCTCTGACCAGGTTCTGTTACCCAGAATCCTTTGCAAACCTCAAATTTTGGCTAAAAAAACACATTTTCCTCACATTTCGGTGAAAGAAAGTTCTGGAATCTGAGAGGAGCCACAAATTTCCTTCCACCCAGCGTTCCCCCAAGTCTCCCGATAAAAATTATACCTCACTTGTGTGGGTAGGCCTAGCGCCCGCAACAGGAAACGCCCTAAAACGCAACGTGGACACATCCCATTTTTTGAAAGAAAACAGAGCTGTTTTTTGCAAAGTGCCTAACTGCAGATTTTGACCTCTAGCTCAGCCGGCACCTAGGGAAACCTACCAAACCTGTGTATTTTTGAAAACTAGAGAACTAGGGGAATCCAAGATGGCGTGACTTGTGGGGCTCTGACCAGGTTCGGTTACCCAGAATCCTTTGCAAACCTCAAATTTTGGCTAAAAAAACGCATTTTCCTCACATTTCGGTGACAGAAAGTTCTGGAATCTGAGAGGAGCCACACATTTCCTTCCACCCAGCATTTCCCCAAGTCTCCCGATAAAAATGATACCTCACTTGTGTGGGTAGGCCTAGCGGCCACGACAGGACCCACCCCAAAACACAAAGTGGACACATCCCATTTTTTGAAAGAAAACAGAGCTGTTTTTTGCAAAGTGCCTACCTGTAGATTTTGGACTCTAGCTCAGCCGGCACCTAGGGAAACCTACCAAACCTGTGCATTTTTGAAAACTAGAGACCTAGGGGAATCCAAGATGGGGTGACCTGTGGGGCTCTGACCAGGTTCTGTTACCCAGAATCCTTTGCAAACCTCATATTTTGGCTAAAAAAATGCAATTTCCTCACATTTCGGTGACAGAAAGTTCTGGAATCTGAGAGGAGCCACAAATTTCCTTCCACCCATCGTTCCCCCAAGTCTCCCGATAAAAATGATACCTCACTTGTGTGGGTAGGCCTAGCGCCCGAGACAGGAAACGCCCCAAAACGCAACGTGGACACATCCCATTTTTTTAAAGAAAACAGAGCTTTTTTTTGTAAAGTGCCTACCTGTAGATTTTGGCCTCTAGCTCAGCCGGCACCTAGGGAAACCTACCAAACCTGTGCATTTCTGAAAACTAGAGACCTAGGGGAATCCAAGATGGGGTGACTTGTGGGATCTCTGACCAGGTTCTGTTACCCAGAATCCTTTGCAAACCTCAAAATTTGGCCAAAAAAACACATTTTCCTCACATTTCGGTGACAGCAAGTTCTGGAATTTGAGAGGAGCCACAAATTTCCTTCCACCCAGCGTTCCCCCAAGTCTCCTGATAAAAATGATACCTCACTTGTGTGGGTAGGCCTAGCGCCTGCGACAGGAAACGCCCCAAAACACAACGTGGACACATCACAGAAAACAGAGCTGTTTTTTGCAAAGTGCCTACCTGTAGATTTTGGCCTCTAGCTCAGCCGGCACCTAGGGAAACCTACCAAGCCTGTGCATTTTCTAAAACTAGAGACCAAGGGGGATCAAAGATGGGGTGACTTGTGGGGCTCTGACCAGGTTCTGTTACCCAGAATCCTTTGCAAACCTCAAATTTTGGCTAAAAAAACACATTTTCCTCACATTTCGGTGAAAGAAAGTTCTGGAATCTGAGAGGAGCCACAAATTTCCTACCACCCAGCGTTCCCCCAAGTCTCCCGATAAAAATTATACCCCACTTGTGTGGGTAGGCCTAGCGCCCGCAACAGGAAACGCCCTAAAACGCAACGTGGACACATCCCATTTTTTTAAAGAAAACAGAGCTGTTTTTTGCAAAGTGCCTACCTGCAGATTTTGGCCTCTAGCTCAGCCGGCACCTAGGAAAACCTACCAAACCTGTGTATTTTTGAAAACTAGAGACCTAGGGTAATCCAAGATGGGGTGACTTGTGGGGCTCTGACCAGGTTCTGTTACCCAGAATCCTTTTCAAACCTCATATTTTGGCTAAAAAAACGCATTTTCCTAAAATTTCGGTGACAGAAAGTTCTGGAATCTGAGAGGAGCCACAAATTTCCTTCCACTCAGCGTTCCCCCAAGTGTCCAGATAAAAATGATACCTCACTTGTGTGGGTAGGCCTAGCGCCCGCGACAGGAAACGCCCCAAAACACAACGTGGACACATCACAGAAAACAGAGCTGTTTTTTGCAAAGTGCCTACCTGTAGATTTTGGCCTCTAGCTCAGCTGGCACCTCGGGAAACCTACCAAGCCTGTGCATTTTCTAAAACTAGAGACCAAGGGGGATCCAAGATGGGGTGACTTGTGGGGCTCTGACTAGGTTCTGTTACCCAGAATCCTTTGCAAACCTCAAATTTTGGCTAAAAAAACACATTTTCCTCACATTTCGGTGAAAGAAAGTTCTGGAATCTGAGAGGAGCCACAAATTTCCTTCCACCCAGCGTTCCCCCAAGTCTCCCGATAAAAATTATACCTCACTTGTGTGGGTAGGCCTAGCGCCCGCAACAGGAAACGCCCTAAAACGCAACGTAGACACATCCCATTTTTTGAAAGAAAACAGAGCTGTTTTTTGCAAAGTGCCTAACTGCAGATTTTGACCTCTAGCTCAGCCGGCACCTAGGGAAACCTACCAAACCTGTGTATTTTTGAAAACTAGAGAACTAGGGGAATCCAAGATGGGGTGACTTGTGGGGCTCTGACCAGGTTCGGTTACCCAGAAACCTTTGCAAACCTCAAATTTTGGCTAAAAAAACGCATTTTCCTCACATTTCGGTGACAGAAAGTTCTGGAATCTGAGAGGAGCCACACATTTCCTTCCACCCAGCATTTCCCCAAGTCTCCCAATAAAAATGATACCTCACTTGTGTGGGTAGGCCTAGCGGCCACGACAGGACCCGCCCCAAAACACAAAGTGGACACATCCCATTTTTTGAAAGAAAACAGAGCTGTTTTTTGCAAAGTGCCTACCTGTAGATTTTGGACTCTAGCTCAGCCGGCACCTAGGGAAACCTACCAAACCTGTGCATTTTTGAAAACTAGAGACCTAGGGGAATCCAAGATGGGGTGACTTGTGGGGCTCTGACCAGGTTCTGTTACCCAGAATCCTTTGCAAACCTCATATTTTGGCTAAAAAAATGCAATTTCCTCACATTTCGGTGACAGAAAGTTCTGGAATCTGAGAGGAGCCACAAATTTCCTTCCACCCATCGTTCCCCCAAGTCTCCCGATAAAAATGATACCTCACTTGTGTGGGTAGGCCTAGCGGCCGAGACAGGAAACGCCCCAAAACGCAACGTGGACACATCCCATTTTTTTAAAGAAAACAGAGCTTTTTTTTGTAAAGTGCATACCTGTAGATTTTGGCCTCTAGCTCAGCCGGCACCTAGGGAAACCTACCAAACCTGTGCATTTCTGAAAACTAGAGACCTAGGGGAATCCAAGATGGGGTGACTTGTGGGGCTCTGACCAGGTTCTGTTACCCAGAATCCTTTGCAAACCTCAAAATTTGGCCAAAAAAACACATTTTCCTCACATTTCGGTGACAGCAAGTTCTGGAATCTAAGAGGAGCCACAAATTTCCTTCCACCCAGCGTTCCCCCAAGTCTCCCGATAAAAATGATACCTCACTTGTGTGGGTAGGCCTAGCGCCCGCGACAGGAAATGCCCCAAAACACAACGTGGACACATCACATTTTTTGAAAGAAAACAGAGGTGTTTTTTGCAAAGTGCCTACCTGTAGATTTTGGCCTCTAGCACAGCCGGCACCTAGGGAAACCTACCAAACCTGTGCATTTTTGAAAACTAGGGATTTAGAAGGAATCCAAGATGGAGTGATTTGTGGGGTTCTGACCAAGTTCTGTTACCCAGAATCCTTTGCAAACCTCAAAATTTGGCTAAAAAAACACATTTTCCTCACATTTCGGTGACAGAAAGTTCTGGAATCTGAGAGGAGCCACAAATTCCGTGCTGCCCAGCGTTCCCCCAAGTCTCCCGATAAAAATGATACCTCACTTGTGTGGGTAGGCCTAGCGCCCGCGACAGGAAATACCCCAAAACACAACGTGGACACATCACATTTTTTGAAAGAAAACAGAGGTGTTTTTTGCAAAGTGCCTACCTGTAGATTTTGGCCGCTAGCTCAGCCGGCACCTAGGGAAACCAACCAAACCTGTGCATTTGTTTAAACTAGAGACCTAGGGGAATCCACGATGGGGTGACTTGTTTGGCTCTGACCAGGTTCTGTTACCCAGAATCCTTTGCAAACCTCATATTTTGGCTAAAAAAACGCATTTTCCTCAAATTTTGGTGACAAAAGTTCTGGAATCAGAGAGGAACCACAAATTTCCACCCAGCGTTCCCCCAAGTCTCCCGATAAAAATGATACCTCACTTGTGTGGGTAGGCCTAGCGCCCGTGACAGGAAACGCCCCAAAACACAACGTGGACACATCACAGAAAACAGAGCTGTTTTTGCAAAGTGCCTAACTGTAGATTTTGGCCTCTAGCTCAGCCGGCACCTAGGGAAACCTACGAAACCTGTGCATTTCTGAAAACTAGAGACCAAGGGGGATCCAAGATGGGGTGACTTGTGGGGCTCTGACCAGGTTCTGTTACCCAGAATCCATTGCAAACCTCAAATTTTGGCTAAAAAAACACATTTTCCTCACATTTCGGTGAAAGAAAGTTCTGGAATCTGAGAGGAGCCACAAATTTCCTTCCACCCAGCGTTCCCCCAAGTCTCCCGATAAAAATTATACCTCACTTGTGTGGGTAGGCCTAGAGCCCGCGACAGGAAACGCCCTAAAACGCAACGTGGACACATCCCATTTTTTGAAAGAAAACAGAGCTGTTTTTTGCAAAGTGCCTAACTGCAGATTTTGACCTCTAGCTCAGCCGGCACCTAGGGAAACCTACCAAACCTGTGTATTTTTGAAAACTAGAGAACTAGGGGAATCCAAGATGGGGTGACTTGTGGGGCTCTGACCAGGTTCGGTTACCCAGAAACCTTTGCAAACCTCAAATTTTGGCTAAAAAAACGCATTTTCCTCACATTTCGGTGACAGAAAGTTCTGGAATCTGAGAGGAGCCACACATTTCCTTCCACCCAGCATTTCCCCAAGTCTCCCAATAAAAATGATACCTCACTTGTGTGGGTAGGCCTAGCGGCCACGACAGGACCCGCCCCAAAACACAAAGTGGACACATCCCATTTTTTGAAAGAAAACAGAGCTGTTTTTTGCAAAGTGCCTACCTGTAGATTTTGGACTCTAGCTCAGCCGGCACCTAGGGAAACCTACCAAACCTGTGCATTTTTGAAAACTAGAGACCTAGGGGAATCCAAGATGGGGTGACTTGTGGGGCTCTGACCAGGTTCTGTTACCCAGAATCCTTTGCAAACCTCATATTTTGGCTAAAAAAATGCAATTTCCTCACATTTCGGTGACAGAAAGTTCTGGAATCTGAGAGGAGCCACAAATTTCCTTCCACCCATCGTTCCCCCAAGTCTCCCGATAAAAATGATACCTCACTTGTGTGGGTAGGCCTAGCGGCCGAGACAGGAAACGCCCCAAAACGCAACGTGGACACATCCCATTTTTTTAAAGAAAACAGAGCTTTTTTTTGTAAAGTGCATACCTGTAGATTTTGGCCTCTAGCTCAGCCGGCACCTAGGGAAACCTACCAAACCTGTGCATTTCTGAAAACTAGAGACCTAGGGGAATCCAAGATGGGGTGACTTGTGGGGCTCTGACCAGGTTCTGTTACCCAGAATCCTTTGCAAACCTCAAAATTTGGCCAAAAAAACACATTTTCCTCACATTTCGGTGACAGCAAGTTCTGGAATCTAAGAGGAGCCACAAATTTCCTTCCACCCAGCGTTCCCCCAAGTCTCCCGATAAAAATGATACCTCACTTGTGTGGGTAGGCCTAGCGCCCGCGACAGGAAATGCCCCAAAACACAACGTGGACACATCACATTTTTTGAAAGAAAACAGAGGTGTTTTTTGCAAAGTGCCTACCTGTAGATTTTGGCCTCTAGCACAGCCGGCACCTAGGGAAACCTACCAAACCTGTGCATTTTTGAAAACTAGGGATTTAGAAGGAATCCAAGATGGAGTGATTTGTGGGGTTCTGACCAAGTTCTGTTACCCAGAATCCTTTGCAAACCTCAAAATTTGGCTAAAAAAACACATTTTCCTCACATTTCGGTGACAGAAAGTTCTGGAATCTGAGAGGAGCCACAAATTCCGTGCTGCCCAGCGTTCCCCCAAGTCTCCCGATAAAAATGATACCTCACTTGTGTGGGTAGGCCTAGCGCCCGCGACAGGAAATACCCCAAAACACAACGTGGACACATCACATTTTTTGAAAGAAAACAGAGGTGTTTTTTGCAAAGTGCCTACCTGTAGATTTTGGCCGCTAGCTCAGCCGGCACCTAGGGAAACCAACCAAACCTGTGCATTTGTTTAAACTAGAGACCTAGGGGAATCCACGATGGGGTGACTTGTTTGGCTCTGACCAGGTTCTGTTACCCAGAATCCTTTGCAAACCTCATATTTTGGCTAAAAAAACGCATTTTCCTCAAATTTTGGTGACAAAAGTTCTGGAATCAGAGAGGAACCACAAATTTCCACCCAGCGTTCCCCCAAGTCTCCCGATAAAAATGATACCTCACTTGTGTGGGTAGGCCTAGCGCCCGTGACAGGAAACGCCCCAAAACACAACGTGGACACATCACAGAAAACAGAGCTGTTTTTGCAAAGTGCCTAACTGTAGATTTTGGCCTCTAGCTCAGCCGGCACCTAGGGAAACCTACGAAACCTGTGCATTTCTGAAAACTAGAGACCAAGGGGGATCCAAGATGGGGTGACTTGTGGGGCTCTGACCAGGTTCTGTTACCCAGAATCCATTGCAAACCTCAAATTTTGGCTAAAAAAACACATTTTCCTCACATTTCGGTGAAAGAAAGTTCTGGAATCTGAGAGGAGCCACAAATTTCCTTCCACCCAGCGTTCCCCCAAGTCTCCCGATAAAAATTATACCTCACTTGTGTGGGTAGGCCTAGAGCCCGCGACAGGAAACGCCCTAAAACGCAACGTGGACACATCCCATTTTTTGAAAGAAAACAGAGCTGTTTTTTGCAAAGTGCCTAACTGCAGATTTTGGCCTCTAGCTCAGCCGGCACCTAGGGAAACCTACCAAACCTGTGTATTTTTGAAAACTAGAGACCTAGGGGAATCCAAGATTGGGTGACTTGTGGGGCTCTGACCAGGTTCGGTTACCCAGAATCCTTTGCAAACCTCAAATTTTGGCTAAAAAAACGCATTTTCCTCACATTTCGGTGACAGAAAGTTCTGGAATCTGAGAGGAGCCACAAATTTCCTTCCACCCAGCGTTTCCCCAAGTCTCCCGATAAAAATGATACCTCACTTGTGTGGGTAGGCCTAGCGGCCACGACACAACCCACCCCAAAACACAAAGTGTACACATCCCACATTTTGAAAGAAAACAGAGCTGTTTTTTGCAAAGTGCCTACCTGTAGATTTTGGACTCTAGCTCAGCCGGCACCTAGGGAAACCTACCAAACCTGTGCATTTTTTAAAACTAGAGACCTAGGGGAATCCAAGATGGGGTGACTTGTGGGGCTCTGACCAGGTTCTGTTACCCAGAATCCTTTGCAAACCTCATATTTTGGCTAAAAAAACGCATTTTCCTCAAATTTTGGTGACAGAAAGTTCTGGAATCTGAGAGGAGCCACAAATTTTCTTCCACCCAGCGTTCCCCCAAGCGTCCCGATAAAAATGATACCTCACTTGTGTGGGTAGGCCTAGCACCCGAGACAGGAAACGCCCCAAAACGCAACGTGGACACATCCCATTTTTTTAAAGAAAACAGAGCTTTTTTTTGCAAAGTGCCTACCTGTAGATTTTGGCCTCTAGCTCAGCCGGCACCTAGGGAAACCTACCAAACCTGTGCATTTTTGAAAACTAGAGACCTAGGGGAATCCAAGATGGGGTGACTTGTGGGGCTCTGACCAGGTTCGGTTACCCAGAATCATTTGCAAACCTCAAATTTTGGCTAAAAAAACGCATTTTCCTCACATTTCGGTGACAGAAAGTTCTGGAATCTGAGAGGAGCCACAAATTTCCTTCCACCCAGCGTTCCCCCAAGTCTCCCGATAAAAATGATACCTCACTTGTGTGGGTAGGCCTAGCGCCCACGACAGAAAACGCCCCAAAACGCAACGTGGACACATCCCATTTTTTTAAAGAAAACAGAGCTGTTTTTTTTAAAGTGCCTACCTGTAGATTTTGGCCTCTAGCTCAGCCGGCACCTAGGGAAACCTACCAAACCTGTGCATTTTTTAAAACTAGAGACCTAGGGAAATTCCAAGATGGGGTGACTTGTGGGGCTCTGACCAGGTTCGGTTACCCAGAATCCTTTGCAAACCTCAAATTTTGGCCAAAAAAACACATTTTCCTCACATTTCGGTGACAGAAAGTTCTGGAATCTGAGTGGAGCCACAAATTTCCTTCCACCCAGCGTTTCCCCAAGTCTCCCGATAAAAATGATACCTCACTTGTGTGGGTAGGCCTAGCGGCCACGACACAACCCACCCCAAAACACAAAGTGAACACATCCCATTTTTTTAAAGAAAACAGAGCTGTTTTTTGCAAAGTGCCTACCTGTAGATTTTGGCTACTAGCTCAGCCGGCACCTAGGAAAACCTACCAAACCTGTTCATTTTTGAAAACTAGAGACCTAGGGGAATCCAAGATGGGGTGACTTGTGGGGCTCTGACCAGGTTCTGTTACCCAGAATCCTTTGCAAACCTCATATTTTGGCAAAAAAAAACGCATTTTCCTCACATTTCGGTGACAGAAAGTTCTGGAATCTGAGAGGAGCCACAAATTTCCTTCCACCCATCGTTCCCCCAAGTCTCCCGATAAAAATGATACCTCACTTGTGTGGGTAGGCCTAGCGCCTGAGACAGGAAACGCCCCAAAACGCAACGTGGACACATAAATTTTTTTTAAAGAAAACAGAGCTATTTTTTGTAAAGTGCCTACCTGTAGATTTTGGCCTCTAGCTCAGCCGGCACCTAGGGAAACCTACCAAACCTGTGCATTTCTGAAAACTAGAGACCTAGGGGAATCCAAGATGGGGTGACTTGTGGGGCTCTGACCAGGTTCTGTTACCCAGAATCCTTTGCAAACCTCAAAATTTGGCCAAAAAAACACATTTTCCTCACATTTCGGTGACAGCAAGTTCTGGAATCTAAGAGGAGCCACAAATTTCCTTCCACCCAGCGTTCCCCCAAGTCTCCCGATAAAAATGATACCTCACTTGTGTGGGTAGGCCTAGCGCCCGCGACAGGAAATGCCCCAAAACACAACGTGGACACATCACATTTTTTGAAAGAAAACAGAGGTGTTTTTTGCAAAGTGCCTACGTGTAGATTTTGGCCTCTAGCACAGCCGGCACCTAGGGAAACCTACCAAACCTGTGCATTTTTGAAAACTAGGGATTTAGGGGAATCCAAGATGGGGTGACTTGTGGGGCTCTGACCAGGTTCTGTTACCCAGAATCCTTTGCAAACCTCAAATTTTGGCTAAAAAAACACATTTTCCTCACATTTCGGTGAAAGAAAGTTCTGGAATCTGAGAGGAGCCACAAATTTCCTACCACCCAGCGTTCCCCCAAGTCTCCCGATAAAAATTATACCCCACTTGTGTGGGTAGGCCTAGCGCCCGCAACAGGAAACGCCCTAAAACGCAACGTGGACACATCCCATTTTTTTAAAGAAAACAGAGCTGTTTTTTGCAAAGTGCCTACCTGCAGATTTTGGCCTCTAGCTCAGCCGGCACCTAGGGAAACCTACCAAACCTGTGTATTTTTGAAAACTAGAGACCTAGGGTAATCCAAGATGGTGTGACTTGTGGGGCTCTGACCAGGTTCTGTTACCCAGAATCCTTTTCAAACCTCATATTTTGGCTAAAAAAACGCATTTTCCTAAAATTTCGGTGACAGAAAGTTCTGGAATCTGAGAGGAGCCACAAATTTCCTTCCACTCAGCGTTCCCCCAAGTGTCCCGATAAAAATGATACCTCACTTGTGTGGGTAGGCCTAGCGCCCGCGACAGGAAACGCCCCAAAACACAACGTGGACACATCACAGAAAACAGAGCTGTTTTTTGCAAAGTGCCTACCTGTAGATTTTGGCCTCTAGCTCAGCTGGCACCTAGGGAAACCTACCAAGCCTGTGCATTTTCTAAAACTAGAGACCAAGGGGGATCCAAGATGGGGTGACTTGTGGGGCTCTGACCAGGTTCTGTTACCCAGTAACCTTTGCAAACCTCAAATTTTGGCTAAAAAAACACATTTTCCTCACATTTCGGTGAAAGAAAGTTCTGGAATCTGAGAGGAGCCACAAATTTCCTTCCACCCAGCGTTCCCCCAAGTCTCCCGATAAAAATTATAACTCACTTGTGTGGGTAGGCCTAGCGCCCGCAACAGGAAACGCCCTAAAACGCAACGTGGACACATCCCATTTTTTGAAAGAAAACAGAGCTGTTTTTTGCAAGGTGCCTAACAGCAGATTTTGGCCTCTAGCTCAGCCGGCACCTAGGGAAACCTACCAAACCTGTGTATTTTTGAAAACTAGAGAACTAGGGGAATCAAAGATGGGGTGACTTGTGGGGCTCTGACCAGGTTCGGTTACCCAGAATCCTTTGCAAACCTCAAATTTTGGCTAAAAAAACGCATTTTCCTCACATTTCGGTGACAGAAAGTTCTGGAATCTGAGAGGAGCCACACATTTCCTTCCACCCAGCATTTCCCCAAGTCTCCCGATAAAAATGATACCTCACTTGTGTGGGTAGGCCTAGCGGCCACGACAGGACCCACCCCAAAACACAAAGTGGACACATCCCATTTTTTGAAAGAAAACAGAGCTGTTTTTTGCAAAGTGCCTACCTGTAGATTTTGGACTCTAGCTCAGCCGGCACCTAGGGAAACCTACCAAACCTGTGCATTTTTGAAAACTAGAGTCCTAGGGGAATCCAAGATGGGGTGACTTGTGGGGCTCTGACCAGGTTCTGTTACCCAGAATCCTTTGCAAACCTCATATTTCGGCTAAAAAAATGCATTTTCCTCAAATTTTGGTGACAGAAAGTTCTGGAATCTGAGAGGAGCCACAAATTTTCTTCCACCCAGCGTTCCCCCAAGCGTCCCGATAAAAATGATACCTCACTTGTGTGGGTAGGCCTAGCACCCGAGACAGGAAACGCCCCAAAACGCAACGTGGACACATCCCATTTTTTTAAAGAAAACAGAGCTTTTTTTTGCAAAGTGCCTACCTGTAGATTTTGGCCTCTAGCTCAGCCGGCACCTAGGGAAACCTACCAAACCTGTGCATTTTTGAAAACTAGAGACCTAGGGGAATCCAAGATGGGGTGACTTGGGAGGCTCTGACCAGGTTCGGTTACCCAGAATCCTTTGCAAACCTCAAATTTTGGCTAAAAAAAACGCATTTTCCTCACATTTCGGTGACAGAAAGTTCTGGAATCTGAGAGGAGCCACAAATTTCCTTCCACCCAGCGTTCCCCCAAGTCTCCCGATAAAAATGATACCTCACTTGTGTGGGTAGGCCTAGCGGCCACGACAGAACCTACCCCAAAACACAAAGTGGACACACCCCATTTTTTTAAAGAAAACAGAGCTGTTTTTTGCAAAGTGCCTACCTGTAGATTTTGGCCACTAGCTCAGCCGGCACCTAGGAAAACCTACCAAACCTGTGCATTTTTGAAAACTAGAGACCTAGGGGAATCCAAGATGGGGTGACTTGTGGGGCTCTGACCAGGTTCTGTTACCCAGAATCCTTTGCAAACCTCATATTTTGGCTAAAAAATCGCAATTTCCTCACATTTCGGTGACAGAAAGTTCTGGAATCTGAGAGGAGCCACAAATTTCCTTCCACCCATCGTTCCCCCAAGTCTCCCGATAAAAATGATACCTCACTTGTGTGGGTAGGCCTAGCGCCCGAGACAGGAAACGCCCCAAAACGCAACGTGGACACATCCCATTTTTTTAAAGAAAACAGAGCTTTTTTTTGTAAAGTGCCTACCTGTAGATTTTGGCCTCTAGCTCAGCCGGCACCTAGGGAAACCTACCAAACCTGTGCATTTCTGAAAACTAGAGACCTAGGGGAATCCAAGATGGGGTGACTTGTGGGGCTCTGACCAGGTTCTGTTACCCAGAATCCTTTGCAAACCTCAAAATTTGGCCAAAAAAACACATTTTCCTCACATTTCGGTGACAGCAAGTTCTGGAATCTAAGAGGAGCCACAAATTTCCTTCCACCCAGCGTTCCCCCAAGTCTCCCGATAAAAATGATACCTCACTTGTGTGGGTAGGCCTAGCGCCCGCGACAGGAAATGCCCCAAAACACAACGTGGACACATCACATTTTTTGAAAGAAAACAGAGGTGTTTTTTGCAAAGTGCCTACCTGTAGATTTTGGCCTCTAGCACAGCCGGCACCTAGGGAAACCTACCAAACCTGTGCATTTTTTAAAACTAGGGATTTAGAAGGAATCCAAGATGGAGTGATTTGTGGGGTTCTGACCAGGTTCTGTTACCCAGAATCCTTTGCAAACCTCAAAATTTGGCTAAAAAAACACATTTTCCTCACATTTCGGTGACAGAAAGTTCTGGAATCTGAGAGGAGCCACAAATTTCCTGCTGCCCAGCGTTCCCCCAAGTCTCCCGATAAAAATGATACCTCACTTGTGTGGGTAGGCCTAGCGCCCGCGACAGGAAATACCCCAAAACACAACGTGGACACATCACATTTTTTGAAAGAAAACAGAGGTGTTTTTTGCAAAGTGCCTACCTGTAGATTTTGGCCGCTAGCTCAGCCGGCACCTAGGGAAACCAACCAAACCTGTGCATTTGTTTAAACTAGAGACCTAGGGGAATCCACGATGGGGTGACTTGTGGGGCTCTGACCAGGTTCTGTTACCCAGAATCCTTTGCAAACCTCATATTTTGGCTAAAAAAACACATTTTCCTCAAATTTTGGTGACAAAAGTCCTGGAATCAGAGAGGAACCACAAATTTCCACCCAGCGTTCCCCCAAGTCTCCCGATAAAAATGATACCTCACTTGTGTGGGTAGGCCTAGCGCCCGTGACAGGAAACGCCCCAAAACACAACGTGGACACATCACAGAAAACAGAGCTGTTTTTGCAAAGTGCCTAACTGTAGATTTTGGCCTCTAGCTCAGCCGGCACCTAGGGAAACCTACGAAACCTGTGCATTTCTGAAAACTAGAGACCAAGGGGGATCCAAGATGGGGTGACTTGTGGGGCTCTGACCAGGTTCTGTTACCCAGAATCCATTGCAAACCTCAAATTTTGGCTAAAAAAACACATTTTCCTCACATTTCGGTGAAAGAAAGTTCTGGAATCTGAGAGGAGCCACAAATTTCCTTCCACCCAGCGTTCCCCCAAGTCTCCCGATAAAAATTATACCTCACTTGTGTGGGTAGGCCTAGAGCCCGCGACTGGAAACGCCCTAAAACGCAACGTGGACACATCCCATTTTTTGAAAGAAAACAGAGCTGTTTTTTGCAAAGTGCCTAACTGCAGATTTTGGCCTCTGGCTCAGCCGGCACCTAGGGAAACCTACCAAACCTGTGTATTTTTGAAAACTAGAGACCTAGGGGAATCCAAGATGGGGTGACTTGTGGGGCTCTGACCAGGTTCGGTTACCCAGAATCCTTTGCAAACCTCAAATTTTGGCTAAAAAAACGCATTTTCCTCACATTTCGGTGACAGAAAGTTCTGGAATCTGAGAGGAGCCACAAATTTCCTTCCACCCAGCGTTTCCCCAAGTCTCCCGATAAAAATGATACCTCACTTGTGTGGGTAGGCCTAGCAGCCACGACACAACCCACCCCAAAACACAAAGTGTACACATCCCACATTTTGAAAGAAAACAGAGCTGTTTTTTGCAAAGTGCCTACCTGTAGATTTTGGACTCTAGCTCAGCCGGCACCTAGGGAAACCTACCAAACCTGTGCATTTTTTTAAACTAGAGACCTAGGGGAATCCAAGATGGGGTGACTTGTGGGGCTCTGACCAGGTTCTGTTACCCAGAATCCTTTGCAAACCTCATATCTTGGCTAAAAAAACGCATTTTCCTCAAATTTTGGTGACAGAAAGTTCTGGAATCTGAGAGGAGCCACAAATTTTCTTCCACCCAGCGTTCCCCCAAGCGTCCCGATAAAAATGATACCTCACTTGTGTGGGTAGGCCTAGCACCCGAGACAGGAAACGCCCCAAAACGCAACGTGGACACATCCCATTTTTTTAAAGAAAACAGAGCTTTTTTTTGCAAAGTGCCTACCTGTAGATTTTGGCCTCTAGCTCAGCCGGCACCTAGGGAAACCTACCAAACCTGTGCATTTTTGAAAACTAGAGACCTAGGGGAATCCAAGATGGGGTGACTTGTGGGGCTCTGACCAGGTTCGGTTACCCAGAATCATTTGCAAACCTCAAATTTTGGCTAAAAAAAACGCATTTTCCTCACATTTCGGTGACAGAAAGTTCTGGAATCTGAGAGGAGCCACAAATTTCCTTCCACCCAGCGTTCCCCCAAGTCTCCCGATAAAAATGATACCTCACTTGTGTGGGTAGGCCTAGCGCCCACGACAGAAAACACCCCAAAACGCAACGTGGACACATCCCATTTTTTTAAAGAAAACAGAGCTGTTTTTTTGAAAGTGCCTACCTGTAGATTTTGGCCTCTAGCTCAGCCGGCACCTAGGGAAACCTACCAAACCTGTGCATTTTTGAAAACTAGAGACCTAGGGAAATTCCAATATGGGGTGACTTGTGGGGCTCTGACCAGGTTCGGTTACCCAGAATCCTTTGCAAACCTCAAATTTTGGCCAAAAAAACACATTTTCCTCACATTTCGGTGACAGAAAGTTCTGGAATCTGAGAGGAGCCACAAATTTCCTTCCACCCAGCGTTTCCCCAAGTCTCCCGATAAAAATGATACCTCACTTGTGTGGGTATGCCTAGCGGCCACGACACAACCCACCCCAAAACACAAAGTGAACACATCCCATTTTTTTAAAGAAAACAGAGCTGTTTTTTGCAAAGTGCCTACCTGTAGATTTTGGCCACTAGCTCAGCCGGCACCTAGGAAAACCTACCAAACCTGTTCATTTTTGAAAACTAGAGACCTAGGGGAATCCAAGATGGGGTGACTTGTGGGGCTCTGACCAGGTTCTGTTACCCAGAATCCTTTGCAAACCTCATATTTTGGCAAAAAAAACGCATTTTCCTCACATTTCGGTGACAGAAAGTTCTGGAATCTGAGAGGAGCCACAAACTTCCTTCCACCCATCGTTCCCCCAAGTCTCCCGATAAAAATGATACCTCACTTGTGTGGGTAGGCCTAGCGCCCGAGACAGGAAACGCCCCAAAACGCAACGTGGACACATCCCATTTTTTTAAAGAAAACAGAGCTTTTTTTTGTAAAGTGCCTACCTGTAGATTTTGGCCTCTAGCTCAGCCGGCACCTAGGGAAACCTACCAAACCTGTGCATTTCTGAAAACTAGAGACCTAGGGGAATCCAAGATGGGGTGACTTGTGGGGCTCTGACCAGGTTCTGTTACCCAGAATCCTTTGCAAACCTCAAAATTTGGCCGAAAAAACACATTTTCCTCACATTTCGGTGACAGCAAGTTCTGGAATCTAAGAGGAGCCACAAATTTCCTTCCACCCAGCGTTCCCCCAAGTCTCCCGATAAAAATGATACCTCACTTGTGTGGGTAGGCCTAGCGCCCGCGACAGGAAATGCCCCAAAACACAACGTGGACACATCACATTTTTTGAAAGAAAACAGAGGTGTTTTTTGCAAAGTGCCTACCTGTAGATTTTGGCCTCTAGCACAGCCGGCACCTAGGGAAACCTACCAAACCTGTGCATTTTTGAAAACTAGGGATTTAGGGGAATCCAAGATGGAGTGCTTTGTGGGGTTCTGACCAGGTTCTGTTACCCAGAATCCTTTGCAAACCTCAAAATTTGGCTAAAAAAACACAATTTCCTCACATTTCGGTGACAGAAAGTTCTGGAATCTGAGAGGAGCCACAAATTTCCTGCCGCCCAGCGTTCCCCCAAGTCTCCCGATAAAAATGATACCTCACTTGTGTGGGTAGGCCTAGCGCCCGCGACAGGAAATGCCCCAAAACACAACGTGGACACATCACATTTTTTTAAACAAAACAGAGGTGTTTTTGCAAAGTGCCTACATGTAGATTTTGGCCTCTAGCTCAGCCGGCACCTAGGGAAACCAACCAAACCTGTGCATTTTTTAAAACTAGAGACCTAGGGGAATCCACGATGGGGTGACTTGTGGGGCTCTGACCAGGTTCTGTTACCCAGAATCCTTTGCAAACCTCAAACTTTGGCTAAAAAACAAATTTTCCTCAAATTTTGATGACAGAAAGTCCTGGAATCAGATAGGAGACACAAATTTCCTTCCACCCAGCGTTCCCCCAAGTCTCCCGATAAAAATGATACCTCTCTTGTGTGGGTAGGCCTAGCGCCCGTGACAGGAAACGCCCCAAAACACAATGTGGACACATCAAATTTTTTAAAGAAAACAGAGGTCTTTTTTGCAAAGTGCCTACCTGTAGATTTTGGCCTCTAGCTCAGCCGGCACCTAGGGAAACCTACCAAACCTTTGCATTTCTGAAAACTAGAGACCTAGGGGAATCCAAATGGGGTGACTTGTGGGGCTCTGACCAGGTTCTGTTACCCAGAATCCTTTGCAAACCTCAAAATTTGGCCAAAAAAAACATTTTCCTTACATTTCGGTGTCAGCAAGTTCTGGAATCTGAGAGAAGCCACAAATTTCCTTCCACCCAGCGTTCCCCCAAGTCTCCTGATAAAAATGATACCTCACTTGTGTGGGTAGGCCTACCGCCCGCGACAGGAAATGCCCCAAAACACAACGTGGACACATCACATTTTTTTAAAGAAAACAGAGGTCTTTTTTGCAAAGTGCCTACCTGTAGATTTTGGCCTTTAGCTCAGCCGGCACCTAGGGAAACCAACCAAACCTGTGCATTTTCCAAAACTAGAGACCTAGGGGAATCCAAGATGGGGTGACTTGTGGGGCTCTGACCAGGTTCTGTTACCCAGAATCCTTTGCAAACCTCAAAATTTGGCTAAAAAAACACATTTTCCTCACATTTCGGTGACAAAAAGTTCTGGAATCTATGAGGAGCCACATATTTCCTTCCACCCAGCGTTCCCCCAAGTCTCCCGATAAAAATGATACCTCACTTTTGTGGGTAGGCCTAGCGCCCGCGACAGGAAATGCCCCAAAACACAATGTGGACACATCAAATTTTTTAAAGAAAACAGAGGTCTTTTTTGCAAAGTGCCTACCTGTAGATTTTGGCCTCTAGCTCAGCCGGCACCTAGGGAAACCTACCAAACCTTTTCATTTCTGAAAACTAGAGACCTAGGGGAATCCAAATGGGGTGACTTGTGGGGCTCTGACCAGGTTCTGTTACCCAGAATCCTTTGCAAACCTCAAAATTTGGCCCAAAAAAACATTTTCCTTACATTTCGGTGTCAGCAAGTTCTGGAATCTGAGAGAAGCCACAAATTTCCTTCCACCCAGCGTTCCCCCAAGTCTCCTGATAAAAATGATACCTCACTTGTGTGGGTAGGCCTACCGCCCGCGACAGGAAATGCCCCAAAACACAACGTGACACATCACATTTTTTTAAAGAAAACAGAGGTCTTTTTTGCAAAGTGCCTACCTGTAGATTTTGGCCTCTAGCTCAGCCGGCACCTAGGGAAACCAACCAAACCTGTGCATTTTCCAAAACTAGAGACCTAGGGGAATCCAAGATGGGGTGACTTGTGGGGCTCTGACCAGGTTCTGTTACCCAGAATCCTTTGCAAACCTCAAAATTTGGCTAAAAAAAACACATTTTCCTCACATTTCGGTGACAAAAAGTTCTGGAATCTGAGAGGAGCCACAGATTTCCTTCCACCCAGCGTTCCCCCAAGTCTCCCGATAAAAATGATACCTCACTTTTGTGGGTAGGCCTAGCGCCCGCGACAGGAAATGCCCCAAAACACAACGTGGACACATCACATTTTTTGAAAGAAAACAGAGGTGTTTTTTGCAAAGTGCCTACCTGTAGATTTTGGCCTCTAGCTCAGCCGGCACCTAGGGAAACCAACCAAACATGTGCATTTTTTAAAACTAGAGACCTAGGGGAATCCAAGATGGGGTGACTTGTGGGGCTCTGACCAGGTTCTGTTACCCAGAATCCTTTGCAAACCTCACACTTTGGCTAAAAAAACAAATTTTCCTCAAATTTTGATGACAAAAGTCCTGGAATCAGAGAGGAGCCACAAATTTCCTTCCACCCAGCGTTCCCACAAGTCTCCTGATAAAAATGATACCTCACTTGTGTGGGTAGGCCTACCGCCCGCGACAGGAAATGCCCCAAAACACAACGTGGACACATCACATTTTTTTAAAGAAAACAGAGGTGTTTTTTGCAAAGTGCCTACCTGTAGATTTTGGCCTCTAGCTCAGCCGGCACCTAGGGAAACCAACCAAACCTGTGCATTTTCCAAAACTAGAGACCTAGGGGAATCCAAGATGGGAATTGTGGGGCTCTGACCAGGTTCTGTTACCCAGAATCCTTTGCAAACCTCAAAATTTGGCTAAAAAAACACATTTTCCTCACATTTCGGTGACAAAAAGTTCTGGAATCTGAGAGGAGCCACATATTTCCTGCCACCCAGCGTTCCCCCAAGTCTCCCGATAAAAATGATACCTCACTTTTGTGGGTAGGCCTAGCGCCCGCGACAGGAAAGGCCCCAAAACACAACGTGGACACATCACATTTTTTGAAAGAAAACAGAGGTCTTTTTTGCAAAGTCCCTACCTGTAGATTTTGGCCTCTAGCTCAGCCGGCACCTAGGGAAACCAACCAAACCTGTGCATTTTTTAAAACTGGAGACCTAGGGGAATCCAAGATGGGGTGACTTGTGGGGCTCTGACCAGGTTCTGTTACCCAGAATCCTTTGCACACCTCACACTTTGGCTAAAAAAACCAATTTTCCTCAAATTTTGATGACAAAAGTCCTGGAATCAGAGAGGAGCCACAAATTTCCTTCCACCCAGCGTTCCCCCAAGTCTCCCGATAAAAATGATACCTCACTTGTGTGGGTAGGCCTAGCGCCCGTGACAGGAAACGCCCCAAAACACAACGTGGACACATCTCATTTTTTAAAAGAAAACAGAGGTGTTTTTTGCAAAGTGCCTACCTATAGATTTTGGCCTCTAGCTCAGCCGGCACCTAGGGAAACCTACCAAACCTGTGCATTTCTGAAAACTAGAGACCTAGAGGAATCCAAGATGGGGTGACTTGTGGGGCTCTGACCAGGTTCTGTTACCCAGAATCCTTTGCAAACCTCAAAATTTGGCCAAAAAAACACATTTTCCTCACATTTCGGTGACAGGGAGTTCTGGAATCTGAGAGGAGCCACAAATTTCCTTCCACCCAGCGGTCCCCCCAAGTCTCCCGATAAAAATGATATCTCACTTGTGTGGGTAGGCCTACCGCCCGCGACAGGAAATGCCCCAAAACACAATGTAGACACATCACATTTTTTGAAAGAAAACAGAGGTCTTTTTTGCAAAGTGCCTACCTGTAGATTTTGGCCTCTAGCTCAGCCGGCACCTAGGGAAACCAACCAAACCTGTGCATTTTCCAAAACTAGAGACCTAGGGGAATCCAAGATGGGGTGACTTGTGGGGCTCTGACCAGGTTCTGTTACCCAGAATCCTTTGCAAACCTCAAAATTTGGCTAAAAAAACACATTTTCCTCACATTTCGGTGACAAAAAGTTCTGGAATCTGAGAGGAGCCACATATTTCCTGCCACCCAGCGTTCCCCCAAGTCTCCCGATAAAAATGATACCTCACTTTTGTGGGTAGGCCTAGCGCCCGCGACAGGAAAGGCCCCAAAACACAACGTGGACACATCACATTTTTTAAAAGAAAACAGAGGTGTTTTTTGCAAAGTGCCTACCTGTAGATTTTGGCCTCTAGCTCAGCCGGCACCTAGGGAAACCAACCAAACCTGTGCATTTTTTAAAACTAGAGACCTAGGGGAATCCAAGATGGGGTGACTTGTGGGGCTCTGACCAGGTTCTGTTACCCAGAATCCTTTGCAAACCTCACACTTTGGCTAAAAAAACTAATTTTCCTCAAATTTTGATGACAAAAGTCCTGGAATCAGAGAGGAGCCACTAATTTCCTTCCACCCAGCGTTCCCCCAAGTCTCCCGATAAAAATGATACCTCACATGTGTGGGTAGGCCTAGCGCCCGTGACAGGAAACGCCCCAAAACACAACGTGGACACATCACATTTTTTAAAAGAAAACAGAGGTGTTTTTTGCAAAGTGCCTACCTGTAGATTTTGGCCTCTAGCTCAGCCGGCACCTAGGGAAAGCTACCAAACCTGTGCATATCTGAAAACTAGAGACCTAGGGGAATCCAAGATGGGGTGACTTGTGGGGCTCTGACCAGGTTCTGTTACCCAGAATCCTTTGCAAACCTCAAAATTTGGCCAAAAAAACACATTTTCCTCACATTTCGGTGACAGCGAGTTCTGGAATCTGAGAGGAGCCACAAATTTCCTTCCACCCAGCGTTCCCCCAAGTCTCCCGATAAAAATGATATCTCACTTGTGTGGCTAGGCCTACCGCCCGCGACAGGAAATGCCCCAAACCACAATGTGGACACATCACATTTTTTTAAAGAAAACAGAGGTGTTTTTTGCAAAGTGCCTACCGGTAGATTTTGGCCTCTAGCTCAGCCGGCACCTAAGGAAAGCTACCAAACCTGTGCATTTTTGAAAACTAGAGACCTAGGGGAATCCAAGATGGGGTGACTTGTGGGGCTCTGACCAGGTTCTGTTACCCAGAATCCTTTGCAAAATTCAAAATTTGGCTAAAAAAACTCATTTTCCTCACATTTCGGTGAAAGAAAGTTCTGGAATCTGAGAGGAGCCACAAATTTCCTTCCACCCAGCATTCCCCCAAGTCTCCCGATAAGAATTAAACCTCACTTGTGTGGGTAGGCCTAGCGCCCGCGACAGGATATGCCCCAAAACACAACGTGGACACATCCCATTTTTTGACAAAAAACAGAGCTGTTTTTTGCAAAGTGCCTACCTGTAAATTTTGGCCTCTAGCTCAGCCGGCACCTAGAGAAACCTACCAAACCTGTGATTTTTTTTAAACTAGAGACCTAGGGGAATCCAAGATGGGGTGACTTGTGGGGCTCTGACCAGGTTCTGTTACCCAGAATCCTTTGCAAACCTCAAAATTTCGCTAAAAAAACACATTTTCCTCACATTTCGGTGACAGAAAGTTCTGGAATCTGAGAGGAGCCACAAATTTCCTGCCGCTCAGCATTCCCCCAAGTCTCCCAATAAAAATGATACCTCACTTGTGTAGGTAGGCTTAGCGCCCGCGACAGGATATGCCCCAAAACACAACGTGGACACATCCCATTTTTTGACAAAAAACAGAGCTGTTTTTTGCAAAGTGCCTACCTGTAGATTTTGGCCTCTAGCTCAGCCGGCACCTAGGGAAAACTACCAAACCTGTGCATTTTTTTAAACTAGAGACCTAGGGGAATCCAAGATGGGGTGACTTGTGGGGCTCTGACCAGGTTCTGTTACCCAGAATCCTTTGCAAACCTCTAAATTTGGCTAAAAAAACACATTTTCCTCACATTTCGGTGACAGAAAGTTCTGGAATCTGAGAGGAGCCACAAATTTCCTGCCGCCCAGCGTTCCCCCAAGTCTCCCGATAAAAATGATACCTCACTTGTGTGGGTAGGCCTAGCGCCCGCGACAGGAAATGCCCCAAAACACAACGTGGACACATCACATTTTTTTAAAGAAAACTGAGGTGTTTTTTGCAAAGTGCCTACCTGTAGATTTTGGCCTCTAGCACAGCCGGCACCTAGGGAAACCTACCAAACCTGTGCATTTTTGAAAACTAGGGATTTAGGGGAATCCAAGATGGAGTAATTTGTGGGGTCCTGACCAGGTTCTCTTACCCAGAATCCTTTGCAAACCTCAAAATTTGGCTAAAAAACACATTTTCCTCACATTTCGGTGACAGAAAGTTCTGTAATCTGAGAGGAGCCACAAATTTCCTGCCGCCCAGCGTTCCCACAAGTCTCCCGATAAAAATGATACCTTACTTGTGTGGGTAGGCCTAGCGCCCGCGACAGGAAATGCCCCAAAACACAACGTGGACACATCACATTTTTTGAAAGAAAACAGAGGTGTTTTTTGCAAAGTGCCTACCTGTAGATTTTGGCCTCTAGCTCAGCCGGCACCTAGGGAAACCAACCAAACCTGTGCATTTTCCAAAACTAGAGACCTAGGGGAATCCAAGATGGGGGGGTGACTTGTGGGGCTCTGACCAGGTTTTGTTACCCAGAATCCTTTGCAAACCTCAAAATTTGGCTAAAAAAACACATTTTCCTCACATTTCAATGATAAAAAGTTCTGGAATCTGAGAGGAGCCACATATTTCCTTCCACGCAGCGTTCCCCCAAGTCTCCCGATAAAAATGATACCTCACTTTTGTGGGTAGGCCTAGCGCCCACGACAGGAAATGCCCCAAAACACAACGTGGACACATCAAATTTTCTTAAAGAAAACAGAGGTGTTTTTTGCAAAGTGCCTACCTGTAGATTTTGGCCTCTAGCTCAGCCGGCACCTAGGGAAACCAACCAAACCTGTGCATTTTTTTAAACTAGAGACCTAGGGGAATCCAAGATGGGGTGACTTGTGGGGCTCTGACCAGGTTCTGTTACCCAGAATCCTTTGCAAACCTCAAAATTTGGCTGAAAAAAAAAAAAATCCTCAAATTTTGGTGACAAAAGTCCTGGAATCAGAGAGGAGCCACAAATTTCCTTCCACCCAGCGTTCCCCCAAGTCTCCCGATAAAAAAGATACCTCACTTGTGTGGGTAGGCCTAGCGCCCGTGACAGGAAATGCCCCAAAACACAACGTGGACACATCACATTTTTTACAAGAAAACAGAGGTCTTTTTTGCAAAGTGCCTACCTGTAGATTTTGGCCTCTAGCTCAGCCGGCACCTAGGGAAACCTACCAAACCTGTGCATTTTTGAAAACTAGAGACCTAGGGGAATCCAAGATGGGGTGACTTGTGGGGCTCTGACCAGGTTCTGTTACCCAGCATCTTTTGCAAACCTCAAAATTTGGCCAAAAAAACACATTTTCCTCACATTTCGGTGACAGCAAGTTCTGGAATCTAAGAGGAGCCACAAATTTCCTTCCACCCAGCGTTCCCCCAAGTCTCCCGATAAAAATGATATCTCACTTGTGTGGGTAGACCTACCGCCCGCGACAGGAAATGCCCCAAAACACAATGTGGACACATCACATTTTTTGAAAGAAAACAGAGGTCTTTTTTGCAAAGTGCCTACCTGTAGATTTTGGCCTCGAGCTCAGCCGGCACCTAGGGAAATCAACCAAACCTGTGCATTTTTCAAAACTAGAGACCTAGGGGAATCCAAGATGGGGTGACTTGTGGGGCTCTGACCAGGTTCTGTTACCAGAATCCTTTGCAAACCTCAAAATTTGGCTAAAAAAACACATTTTCCTCACATTTCGGTGACAAAAAGTTCTGGAATCTGAGAGGAGCCACATATTTCCTTCCACCCAGCATTCCCCCAAGTCTCCCGATAAAAATGACACCTCACTTTTGTGGGTAGGCCTAGCGCCCGCGACAGGAAATGCCCCAAAACACAACGTGGACACATCACATTTTTTGAAAGAAAAGAGAGGTGTTTTTTGCAAAGTGCCTACCTGTAGATTTTGGCCTCTAGCTCAGCCGCAACCTAGGGAAACCAACCAAACCTGTGCATTTTTTGAAACTAGAGACCTAGGGGAATCCAAGATGGGGTGACTTGTGGGGCTCTGACCAGGTTCTGTTACCCAGAATCCTTTGCAAACCTCAAAATTTGGCTAAAAAAACAAATTTTCCTCAAATTTTGGTGACAAAAGTCCTGGAATCAGAGAGGAGCCACAAATTTCCTTCCACCCAGCGTTCCTCCAAGTCTCCCGATAAAAATGATACCTCACTTGTGTGGGTAGGCCTAGCGCCCGTGACAGGAAATGCCCCAAAACACAACGTGGACACATCACATTTTTTACAAGAAAACAGAGGTGTTTTTTGCAAAGTGCCTACCTGTAGATTTTGGCCTCTAGCTCAGCCGGCACCTAGGGAAACCTACCAAACCTGTGCATTTCTGAAAACTAGAGACCTAGGGGAATCCAAGATGGGGTGACTTGTGGGGCTCTGACCAGGTTCTGTTACCCAGAATCCTTTGCAAACCTCATATTTTGGCAAAAAAAACGCATTTTCCTCACATTTCGGTGACAGAAAGTTCTGGAATCTGAGAGGAGCCACAAATTTCCTTCCACCCATCGTTCCCCCAAGTCTCCCGATAAAAATGATACCTCACTTGTGTGGGTAGGCCTAGCGCCCGAGACAGGAAACGCCCCAAAACGCAACGTGGACACATCCCATTTTTTTAAAGAAAACAGAGCTTTTTTTTGTAAAGTGCCTACCTGTAGATTTTGGCCTCTAGCTCAGCCGGCACCTAGGGAAACCTACCAAACCTGTGCATTTTTGAAAACTAGAGACCTAGGGGAATCCAAGATGGGGTGACTTGTGGGGCTCTGACCAGGTTCTGTTACCCAGGATCCTTTGCAAACCTCATATTTTGGCTAAAAAAACGCATTTTCCTCAAATTTTGGTGACAGAAAGTTCTGGAATCTGAGAGGAGCCACAAATTTTCTTCCACCCAGCGTTCCCCCAAGCGTCCCGATAAAAATGATACCTCACTTGTGTGGGTAGGCCTAGCACCCGAGACAGGAAACGCCCCAAAACGCAACGTGGACACATCCCATTTTTTTAAAGAAAACAGAGCTTTTTTTTGCAAAGTGCCTACCTGTAGATTTTGGCCTCTAGCTCAGCCGGCACCTAGGGAAACCTACCAAACCTGTGCATTTTTGAAAACTAGAGACCTAGGGGAATCCAAGATGGGGTGACTTGTGGGGCTCTGACCAGGTTCGGTTACCCAGAATCATTTGCAAACCTCAAATTTTGGCTAAAAAAATGCATTTTCCTCACATTTCGGTGACAGAAAGTTCTGGAATCTGAGAGGAGCCACAAATTTCCTTCCACCCAGCGTTCCCCCAAGTCTCCCGATAAAAATGATACCTCACTTGTGTGGGTAGGCCTAGCGCCCACGACAGAAAACGCCCCAAAACGCAACGTGGACACATCCCATTTTTTTAAAGAAAACAGAGCTGTTTTTTTGAAAGTGCCTACCTGTAGATTTTGGCCTCTAGCTCAGCCGGCACCTAGGGAAACCTACCAAACCTGTGCATTTTTGAAAACTAGAGACCTAGGGAAATTCCAAGATGGGGTGACTTGTGGGGCTCTGACCAGGTTCGGTTACCCAGAATCCTTTGCAAACCTCAAATTTTGGCCAAAAAAACACATTTTCCTCACATTTCGGTGACAGAAAGTTCTGGAATCTGAGAGGAGCCACAAATTTCCTTCCACCCAGCGTTTCCCCAAGTCTCCCGATAAAAATGATACCTCACTTGTGTGGGTAGGCCTAGCGGCCACGACACAACCCACCCCAAAACACAAAGTGAACACATCCCATTTTTTTAAAGAAAACAGAGCTGTTTTTTGCAAAGTGCCTACCTGTAGATTTTGGCCACTAGCTCAGCCGGCACCTAGGAAAACCTACCAAACCTGTTCATTTTTGAAAACTAGAGACCTAGGGGAATCCAAGATGGGGTGACTTGTGGGGCTCTGACCAGGTTCTGTTACCCAGAATCCTTTGCAAACCTCATATTTTGGCAAAAAAAACGCATTTTCCTCACATTTCGGTGACAGAAAGTTCTGGAATCTGAGAGGAGCCACAAATTTCCTTCCACCCATCGTTCCCCCAAGTCTCCCGATAAAAATGATACCTCACTTGTGTGGGTAGGCCTAGCGCCTGAGACAGGAAACGCCCCAAAACGCAACGTGGACACATAACATTTTTTTAAAGAAAACAGAGCTTTTTTTTGTAAAGTGCCTACCTGTAGATTTTGGCCTCTAGCTCAGCCGGCACCTAGGGAAACCTACCAAACCTGTGCATTTCTGAAAACTAGAGACCTAGGGGAACCCAAGATGGGGTGACTTGTGGGGCTCTGACCAGGTTCTGTTACCCAGAATCCTTTGCAAACCTCAAAATTTGGCCAAAAAAACACATTTTCCTCACATTTCGGTGACAGCAAGTTCTGGAATCTAAGAGGAGCCACAAATTTCCTTCCACCCAGCGTTCCCCCAAGTCTCCCGATAAAAATGATACCTCACTTGTGTGGGTAGGCCTAGCGCCCGCGACAGGAAATGCCCCAAAACACAACGTGGACACATCACATTTTTTGAAAGAAAACAGAGGTGTTTTTTGCAAAGTGCCTACGTGTAGATTTTGGCCTCTAGCACAGCCGGCACCTAGGGAAACCTACCAAACCTGTGCATTTTTGAAAACTAGGGATTTAGGGGAATCCAAGATGGGGTGACTTGTGGGGCTCTGACCAGGTTCTTTTACCCAGAATCCTTTGCAAACCTCAAATTTTGGCTAAAAAAACACATTTTCCTCACATTTCGGTGAAAGAAAGTTCTGGAATCTGAGAGGAGCCACAAATTTCCTATCACCCAGCGTTCCCCCAAGTCTCCCGATAAAAATTATACCCCACTTGTGTGGGTAGGCCTAGCGCCCGCAACAGGAAACGCCCTAAAACGCAACGTGGACACATCCCATTTTTTTAAAGAAAACAGAGCTGTTTTTTGCAAAGTGCCTACCTGCAGATTTTGGCCTCTAGCTCAGCCGGCACCTAGGGAAACCTACCAAACCTGTGTATTTTTGAAAACTAGAGACCTAGGGTAATCCAAGATGGGGTGACTTGTGGGGCTCTGACCAGGTTCTGTTACCCAGAATCCTTTTCAAACCTCATATTTTGGCTAAAAAACGCATTTTCCTAAAATTTCGGTGACAGAAAGTTCTGGAATCTGAGAGGAGCCACAAATTTCCTTCCACTCAGCGTTCCCCCAAGTGTCCCGATAAAAATGATACCTCACTTGTGTGGGTAGGCCTAGCGCCCGCGACAGGAAACGCCCCAAAACACAACGTGGACACATCACAGAAAACAGAGCTGTTTTTTGCAAAGTGCCTACCTGTAGATTTTGGCCTCTAGCTCAGCTGGCACCTAGGGAAACCTACCAAGCCTGTGCATTTTCTAAAACTAGAGACCAAGGGGGATCCAAGATGGGGTGACTTGTGGGGCTCTGACCAGGTTCTGTTACCCAGAATCCTTTGCAAACCTCAAATTTTGGCTAAAAAAACACATTTTCCTCACATTTCGGTGAAAGAAAGTTCTGGAATCTGAGAGGAGCCACAAATTTCCTTCCACCCAGCGTTCCCCCAAGTCTCCCGATAAAAATTATACCTCACTTGTGTGGGTAGGCCTAGCGCCCGCAACAGGAAACGCCCTAAAACGCAACGTGGACACATCCCATTTTTTGAAAGAAAACAGAGCTGTTTTTTGCAAGGTGCCTAACTGCAGATTTTGGCCTCTAGCTCAGCCGGCACCTAGGGAAACCTACCAAACCTGTGTATTTTTGAAAACTAGAGAACTAGGGGAATCCAAGATGGGGTGACTTGTGGGGCTCTGACCAGGTTCGGTTACCCAGAATCCTTTGCAAACCTCAAATTTTGGCTAAAAAAACGCATTTTCCTCACATTTCGGTGACAGAAAGTTCTGGAATCTGAGAGGAGCCACACATTTCCTTCCACCCAGCATTTCCCCAAGTCTCCCGATAAAAATGATACCTCACTTGTGTGGGTAGGCCTAGCGGCCACGACAGGACCCACCCCAAAACACAAAGTGGACACATCCCATTTTTTGAAAGAAAACAGAGCTGTGTTTTGCAAAGTGCCTACCTGTAGATTTTGGACTCTAGCTCAGCCGGCACCTAGGGAAACCTACCAAACCTGTGCATTTTTGAAAACTAGAGTCCTAGGGGAATCCAAGATGGGGTGACTTGTGGGGCTCTGACCAGGTTCTGTTACCCAGAATCCTTTGCAAACCTCATATTTTGGCTAAAAAAATGCATTTTCCTCAAATTTTGGTGACAGAAAGTTCTGGAATCTGAGAGGAGCCACAAATTTTCTTCCACCCAGCGTTCCCCCAAGCGTCCCGATAAAAATGATACCTCACTTGTGTGGGTAGGCCTAGCACCCGAGACAGGAAACGCCCCAAAACGCAACGTGGACACATCCCATTTTTTTAAAGAAAACAGAGCTTTTTTTTGCAAAGTGCCTACCTGTAGATTTTGGCCTCTAGCTCAGCCGGCACCTAGGGAAACCTACCAAACCTGTGCATTTTTGAAAACTAGAGACCTAGGGGAATCCAAGATGGGGTGACTTGGGAGGCTCTGACCAGGTTCGGTTACCCAGAATCCTTTGCAAACCTCAAATTTTGGCTAAAAAAACGCATTTTCCTCACATTTCGGTGACAGAAAGTTCTGGAATCTGAGAGGAGCCACAAATTTCCTTCCACCCAGCGTTCCCCCAAGTCTCCCGATAAAAATGATACCTCACTTGTGTGGGTAGGCCTAGCGGCCACGACAGAACCTACCCCAAAACACAAAGTGGACACACCCCATTTTTTTAAAGAAAACAGAGCTGTTTTTTGCAAAGTGCCTACCTGTAGATTTTGGCCACTAGCTCAGCCGGCACCTAGGAAAACCTACCAAACCTGTGCATTTTTTAAAACTAGAGACCTAGGGGAATCCAAGATGGGGTGACTTGTGGGGCTCTGACCAGGTTCTGTTACCCACAATCCTTTGCAAACCTCATATTTTGGCTAAAAAATCGCAATTTCCTCACATTTCGGTGACAGAAAGTTCTGGAATCTGAGAGGAGCCACAAATTTCCTTCCACCCATCGTTCCCCCAAGTCTCCCGATAAAAATGATACCTCACTTGTGTGGGTAGGCCTAGCGCCCGAGACAGGAATCGCCCCAAAACGCAACGTGGACACATCCCATTTTTTTAAAGAAAACAGAGCTGTTTTTTGCAAAGTGCCTACCTGTAGATTTTGGCCTCTAGCTCAGCCGGCACCTAGGGAAACCTACCAAACCTGTGCATTTCTGAAAACTAGAGACCTAGGGGAATCCAAGATGGGGTGACTTGTGGGGCTCTGACCAGGTTCTGTTACCCAGAATCCTTTGCAAACCTCAAAATTTGGCCAAAAAAACACATTTTCCTCACATTTCGGTGACAGCAAGTTCTGGAATCTAAGAGAAGCCACAAATTTCCTTCCACCCAGCGTTCCCCCAAGTCTCCCGATAAAAATGATACCTCACTTGTGTGGGTAGGCCTAGCGCCCGCGACAGGAAATGCCCCAAAACACAACGTGGACACATCACATTTTTTGAAAGAAAACAGAGGTGTTTTTTGCAAAGTGCCTACCTGTAGATTTTGGCCTCTAGCACAGCCGGCACCTAGGGAAACCTACCAAACCTGTGCATTTTTGAAAACTAGGGATTTAGAAGGAATCCAAGATGGAGTGATTTGTGGGGTTCTGACCAGGTTCTGTTACCCAGAATCCTTTGCAAACCTCAAAATTTGGCTAAAAAAACACATTTTCCTCACATTTCGGTGACAGAAAGTTCTGGAATCTGAGAGGAGCCACAAATTTCCTGCTGCCCAGCGTTCCCCCAAGTCTCCCGATAAAAATGATACCTCACTTGTGTGGGTAGGCCTAGCGCCCGCGACAGGAAATACCCCAAAACACAACGTGGACACATCACATTTTTTGAAAGAAAACAGAGGTGTTTTTTGCAAAGTGCCTACCTGTAGATTTTGGCCGCTAGCTCAGCCGGCACCTAGGGAAACCAACCAAACCTGTGCATTTGTTTAAACTAGAGACCTAGGGGAATCCACGATGGGGTGACTTGTGGGCCTCTGACCAGGTTCTGTTACCCAGAATCCTTTGCAAACCTCATATTTTGGCTAAAAAAACGCATTTTCCTCAAATTTTGGTGACAAAAGTCCTGGAATCAGAGAGGAACCACAAATTTCCACCCAGCGTTCCCCCAAGTCTCCCGATAAAAATGATACCTCACTTGTGTGGGTAGGCCTAGCGCCCGTGACAGGAAACGCCCCAAAACACAACGTGGACACATCACAGAAAACAGAGCTGTTTTTGCAAAGTGCCTAACTGTAGATTTTGGCCTCTAGCTCAGCCGGCACCTAGGGAAACCTACGAAACCTGTGCATTTCTGAAAACTAGAGACCAAGGGGGATCCAAGATGGGGTGACTTGTGGGGCTCTGACCAGGTTCTGTTACCCAGAATCCATTGCAAACCTCAAATTTTGGCTAAAAAAACACATTTTCCTCACATTTCGGTGAAAGAAAGTTCTGGAATCTGAGAGGAGCCACAAATTTCCTTCCACCCAGCGTTCCCCCAAGTCTCCCGATAAAAATTATACCTCACTTGTGTGGGTAGGCCTAGAGCCCGCGACTGGAAACAGCCTAAAACGCAACGTGGACACATCCCATTTTTTGAAAGAAAACAGAGCTGTTTTTTGCAAAGTGCCTAACTGCAGATTTTGGCCTCTAGCTCAGCCGGCACCTAGGGAAACCTACCAAACCTGTGTATTTTTGAAAACTAGAGACCTAGGGGAATCCAAGATGGGGTGACTTGTGGGGCTCTGACCAGGTTCGGTTACCCAGAATCCTTTGCAAACCTCAAATTTTGGCTAAAAAAACGCATTTTCCTCACATTTCGGTGACAGAAAGTTCTGGAATCTGAGAGGAGCCACAAATTTCCTTCCACCCAGCGTTTCCCCAAGTCTCCCGATAAAAATGATACCTCACTTGTGTGGGTAGGCCTAGCAGCCACGACACAACCCACCCCCAAACACAAAGTGTACACATCCCACATTTTGAAAGAAAACAGAGCTGTTTTTTGCAAAGTGCCTACCTGTAGATTTTGGACTCTAGCTCAGCCGGCACCTAGGGAAACCTACCAAACCTGTGCATTTTTTTAAACTAGAGACCTAGGGGAATCCAAGATGGGGTGACTTGTGGGGCTCTGACCAGGTTCTGTTACCCAGAATCCTTTGCAAACCTCATATCTTGGCTAAAAAAACGCATTTTCCTCAAATTTTGGTGACAGAAAGTTCTGGAATCTGAGAGGAGCCACAAATTTTCTTCCACCCAGCGTTCCCCCAAGCGTCCCGTTAAAAATGATACCTCACTTGTGTGGGTAGGCCTAGCACCCGAGACAGGAAACGCCCCAAAACGCAACGTGGACACATCCCATTTTTTTAAAGAAAACAGAGCTTTTTTTTGCAAAGTGCCTACCTGTAGATTTTGGCCTCTAGCTCAGCCGGCACCTAGGGAAACCTACCAAACCTGTGCATTTTTGAAAACTAGAGACCTAGGGGAATCCAAGATGGGGTGACTTGTGGGGCTCTGACCAGGTTCGGTTACCCAGAATCATTTGCAAACCTCAAATTTTGGCTAAAAAAACGCATTTTCCTCACATTTCGGTGACAGAAAGTTCTGGAATCTGAGAGGAGCCACAAATTTCCTTCCACCCAGCGTTCCCCCAAGTCTCCCGATAAAAATGATACCTCACTTGTGTGGGTAGGCCTAGCGCCCACGACAGAAAACACCCCAAAACGCAACGTGGACACATCCCATTTTTTTAAAGAAAACAGAGCTGTTTTTTTGAAAGTGCCTACCTGTAGATTTTGGCCTCTAGCTCAGCCGGCACCTAGGGAAACCTACCAAACCTGTGCATTTTTGAAAACTAGAGACCTAGGGAAATTCCAAGATGGGGTGACTTGTGGGGCTCTGACCAGGTTCGGTTACCCAGAATCCTTTGCAAACCTCAAATTTTGGCCAAAAAAACACATTTTCCTCACATTTCGGTGACAGAAAGTTCTGGAATCTGAGAGGAGCCACAAATTTCCTTCCACCCAGCGTTTCCCCAAGTCTCCCGATAAAAATGATACCTCACTTGTGTGGGTAGGCCTAGCGGCCACGACACAACCCACCCCAAAACACAAAGTGAACACATCCCATTTTTTTAAAGAAAACAGAGCTGTTTTTTGCAAAGTGCCTACCTGTAGATTTTGGCCACTAGCTCGGCCGGCACCTAGGAAAACCTACCAAACCTGTTCATTTTTGAAAACTAGAGACCTAGGGGAATCCAAGATGGGGTGACTTGTGGGGCTCTGACCAGGTTCTGTTACCCAGAATCCTTTGCAAACCTCATATTTTGGCAAAAAAAAACGCATTTTCCTCACATTTCGGTGACAGAAAGTTCTGGAATCTGAGAGGAGCCACAAATTTCCTTCCACCCATCGTTCCCCCAAGTCTCCCGATAAAAATGATACCTCACTTGTGTGGGTAGGCCTAGCGCCCGAGACAGGAAACGCCCCAAAACGCAACGTGGACACATCCCATTTTTTTAAAGAAAACAGAGCTTTTTTTTGTAAAGTGCCTACCTGTAGATTTTGGCCTCTAGCTCAGCCGGCACCTAGGGAAACCTACCAAACCTGTGCATTTCTGAAAACTAGAGACCTAGGGGAATCCAAGATGGGGTGACTTGTGGGGCTCTGACCAGGTTCTGTTACCCAGAATCCTTTGCAAACCTCAAAATTTGGCCGAAAAAACCCATTTTCCTCACATTTCGGTGACAGCAAGTTCTGGAATCTAAGAGGAGCCACAAATTTCCTTCCACCCAGCGTTCCCCCAAGTCTCCCGATAAAAATGATACCTCACTTGTGTGGGTAGGCCTAGCGCCCGCGACAGGAAATGCCCCAAAACACAACGTGGACACATCACATTTTTTGAAAGAAAACAGAGGTGTTTTTTGCAAAGTGCCTACCTGTAGATTTTGGCCTCTAGCACAGCCGGCACCTAGGGAAACCTACCAAACCTGTGCATTTTTGAAAACTAGGGATTTAGGGGAATCCAAGATGGAGTGCTTTGTGGGGTTCTGACCAGGTTCTGTTACCCAGAATCCTTTGCAAACCTCAAAATTTGGCTAAAAAAACACAATTTCCTCACATTTCGGTGACAGAAAGTTCTGGAATCTGAGAGGAGCCACAAATTTCCTGCCGCCCAGCGTTCCCCCAAGTCTCCCGATAAAAATGATACCTCACTTGTGTGGGTAGGCCTAGCGCCCGCGACAGGAAATGCCCCAAAACACAACGTGGACACATCACATTTTTTTAAAGAAAACAGAGGTGTTTTTGCAAAGTGCCTACATGTAGATTTTGGCCTCTAGCTCAGCCGGCACCTAGGGAAACCAACCAAACCTGTGCATTTTTTAAAACTAGAGACCTAGGGGAATCCACGATGGGGTGACTTGTGGGGCTCTGACCAGGTTCTGTTACCCAGAATCCTTTGCAAACCTCAAACTTTGGCTAAAAAACAAATTTTCCTCAAATTTTGATGACAGAAAGTCCTGGAATCAGATAGGAGACACAAATTTCCTTCCACCCAGCGTTCCCCCAAGTCTCCCGATAAAAATGATACCTCTCTTGTGTGGGTAGGCCTAGCGCCCGTGACAGGAAACGCCCCAAAACACAATGTGGACACATCAAATTTTTTAAAGAAAACAGAGGTCTTTTTTGCAAAGTGCCTACCTGTAGATTTTGGCCTCTAGCTCAGCCGGCACCTAGGGAAACCTACCAAACCTTTGCATTTCTGAAAACTAGAGACCTAGGGGAATCCAAATGGGGTGACTTGTGGGGCTCTGACCAGGTTCTGTTACCCAGAATCCTTTGCAAACCTCAAAATTTGGCCAAAAAAAACATTTTCCTTACATTTCGGTGTCAGCAAGTTCTGGAATCTGAGAGAAGCCACAAATTTCCTTCCACCCAGCGTTCCCCCAAGTCTCCTGATAAAAATGATACCTCACTTGTGTGGGTAGGCCTACCGCCCGCGACAGGAAATGCCCCAAAACACAACGTGGACACATCACATTTTTTTAAAGAAAACAGAGGTCTTTTTTGCAAAGTGCCTACCTGTAGATTTTGGCCTCTAGCTCAGCCGGCACCTAGGGAAACCAACCAAACCTGTGCATTTTCCAAAACTAGAGACCTAGGGGAATCCAAGATGGGGTGACTTGTGGGGCTCTGACCAAGTTCTGTTACCCAGAATCCTTTGCAAACCTCAAAATTTGGCTAAAAAAACACATTTTCCTCACATTTCGGTGACAAAAAGTTCTGGAATCTATGAGGAGCCACATATTTCCTTCCACCCAGCGTTCCCCCAAGTCTCCCGATAAAAATGATACCTCACTTTTGTGGGTAGGCCTAGCGCCCGCGACAGGAAATGCCCCAAAACACAATGTGGACACATCAAATTTTTTAAAGAAAACAGAGGTCTTTTTTGCAAAGTGCCTACCTGTAGATTTTGGCCTCTAGCTCAGCCGGCACCTAGGGAAACCTACCAAACCTTTTCATTTCTGAAAACTAGAGACCTAG
The DNA here is from genome assembly GCF_031143425.1 of Pleurodeles waltl. Taxonomy (NCBI): domain Eukaryota; kingdom Metazoa; phylum Chordata; class Amphibia; order Caudata; family Salamandridae; genus Pleurodeles; species Pleurodeles waltl. Next base: position 148,986 of record NW_027150404.1, on the reverse strand, counting down.
GGGAATCCAAATGGGGTGACTTGTGGGGCTCTGACCAGGTTCTGTTACCCAGAATCCTTTGCAAACCTCAAAATTTGGCCCAAAAAAACATTTTCCTTACATTTCGGTGTCAGCAAGTTCTGGAATCTGAGAGAAGCCACAAATTTCCTTCCACCCAGCGTTCCCCCAAGTCTCCTGATAAAAATGATACCTCACTTGTGTGGGTAGGCCTACCGCCCGCGACAGGAAATGCCCCAAAACACAACGTGGACACATCACATTTTTTTAAAGAAAACAGAGGTCTTTTTTGCAAAGTGCCTACTTGTAGATTTTGGCCTCTAGCTCAGCCGGCACCTAGGGAAACCAACCAAACCTGTGCATTTTCCAAAACTTGAGACCTAGGGGAATCCAAGATGGGGTGACTTGTGGGGCTCTGACCAGGTTCTGTTACCCAGAATCCTTTGCAAACCTCAAAATTTGGCTAAAAAAACACATTTTCCTCACATTTCGGTGACAAAAAGTTCTGGAATCTGAGAGGAGCCACAGATTTCCTTCCACCCAGCGTTCCCCCAAGTCTCCCGATAAAAATGATACCTCACTTTTGTGGGTAGGCCTAGCGCCCGCGACAGGAAATGCCCCAAAACACAACGTGGACACATCACATTTTTTGAAAGAAAACAGAGGTGTTTTTTGCAAAGTGCCTACCTGTAGATTTTGGCCTCTAGCTCAGCCGGCACCTAGGGAAACCAACCAAACATGTGCATTTTTTAAAACTAGAGACCTAGGGGAATCCAAGATGGGGTGACTTGTGGGGCTCTGACCAGGTTCTGTTACCCAGAATCCTTTGCAAACCTCACACTTTGGCTAAAAAAACAAATTTTCCTCAAATTTTGATGACAAAAGTCCTGGAATCAGAGAGGAGCCACAAATTTCCTTCCACCCAGCGTTCCCACAAGTCTCCTGATAAAAATGATACCTCACTTGTGTGGGTAGGCCTACCGCCCGCGACAGGAAATGCCCCAAAACACAACGTGGACACATCACATTTTTTTAAAGAAAACAGAGGTGTTTTTTGCAAAGTGCCTACCTGTAGATTTTGGCCTCTAGCTCAGCCGGCACCTAGGGAAACCAACCAAACCTGTGCATTTTCCAAAACTAGAGACCTAGGGGAATCCAAGATGGGAATTGTGGGGCTCTGACCAGGTTCTGTTACCCAGAATCCTTTGCAAACCTCAAAATTTGGCTAAAAAAACACATTTTCCTCACATTTCGGTGACAAAAAGTTCTGGAATCTGAGAGGAGCCACATATTTCCTGCCACCCAGCGTTCCCCCAAGTCTCCCGATAAAAATGATACCTCACTTTTGTGGGTAGGCCTAGCGCCCGCGACAGGAAAGGCCCCAAAACACAACGTGGACACATCACATTTTTTGAAAGAAAACAGAGGTCTTTTTTGCAAAGTCCCTACCTGTAGATTTTGGCCTCTAGCTCAGCCGGCACCTAGGGAAACCAACCAAACCTGTGCATTTTTTAAAACTGGAGACCTAGGGGAATCCAAGATGGGGTGACTTGTGGGGCTCTGACCAGGTTCTGTTACCCAGAATCCTTTGCACACCTCACACTTTGGCTAAAAAAACCAATTTTCCTCAAATTTTGATGACAAAAGTCCTGGAATCAGAGAGGAGCCACAAATTTCCTTCCACCCAGCGTTCCCCCAAGTCTCCCGATAAAAATGATACCTCACTTGTGTGGGTAGGCCTAGCGCCCGTGACAGGAAACGCCCCAAAACACAACGTGGACACATCTCATTTTTTAAAAGAAAACAGAGGTGTTTTTTGCAAAGTGCCTACCTATAGATTTTGGCCTGTAGCTCAGCCGGCACCTAGGGAAACCTACCAAACCTGTGCATTTCTGAAAACTAGAGACCTAGAGGAATCCAAGATGGGGTGACTTGTGGGGCTCTGACCAGGTTTTGTTACCCAGAATCCTTTGCAAACCTCAAAATTTGGCCAAAAAAACACATTTTCCTCACATTTCGGTGACAGCGAGTTCTGGAATCTGAGAGGAGCCACAAATTTCCTTCCACCCAGCGGTCCCCCCAAGTCTCCCGATAAAAATGATATCTCACTTGTGTGGGTAGGCCTACCGCCCGCGACAGGAAATGCCCCAAAACACAATGTAGACACATCACATTTTTTGAAAGAAAACAGAGGTCTTTTTTGCAAAGTGCCTACCTGTAGATTTTGGCCTCTAGCTCAGCCGGCACCTAGGGAAACCAACCAAACCTGTGCATTTTCCAAAACTAGAGACCTAGGGGAATCCAAGATGGGGTGACTTGTGGGGCTCTGACCAGGTTCTGTTACCCAGAATCCTTTGCAAACCTCAAAATTTGGCTAAAAAAACACATTTTCCTCAAATTTCGGTGACAAAAAGTTCTGGAATCTGAGAGGAGCCACATATTTCCTGCCACCCAGCGTTCCCCCAAGTCTCCCGATAAAAATGATACCTCACTTTTGTGGGTAGGCCTAGCGCCCGCGACAGGAACGGCCCCAAAACACAACGTGGACACATCACATTTTTTAAAAGAAAACAGAGGTGGTTTTTGCAAAGTGCCTACCTGTAGATTTTGGCCTCTAGCTCAGCCGGCACCTAGGGAAACCAACCAAACCTGTGCATTTTTTAAAACTAGAGACCTAGGGGAATCCAAGATGGGGTGACTTGTGGGGCTCTGACCAGGTTCTGTTACCCAGAATCCTTTGCAAACCTCACACTTTGGCTAAAAAAACAAATTTTCCTCAAATTTTGATGACAAAAGTCCTGGAATCAGAGAGGAGCCACTAATTTCCTTCCACCCAGCGTTCCCCCAAGTCTCCCGATAAAAATGATACCTCACATGTGTGGGTAGGCCTAGCGCCCGTGACAGGAAACGCCCCAAAACACAACGTGGACACATCACATTTTTTAAAAGAAAACAGAGGTGTTTTTTGCAAAGTGCCTACCTGTAGATTTTGGCCTCTAGCTCAGCCGGCACCTAGGGAAAGCTACCAAACCTGTGCATATCTGAAAACTAGAGACCTAGGGGAATCCAAGATGGGGTGACTTGTGGGGCTCTGACCAGGTTCTGTTACCCAGAATCCTTTGCAAACCTCAAAATTTGGCCAAAAAAACACATTTTCCTCACATTTCGGTGACAGCGAGTTCTGGAATCTGAGAGGAGCCACAAATTTCCTTCCACCCAGCGTTCCCCCAAGTCTCCCGATAAAAATTATATCTCACTTGTGTGGCTAGGCCTACCGCCCGCGACAGGAAATGCCCCAAACCACAATGTGGACACATCACATTTTTTTAAAGAAAACAGAGGTGTTTTTTGCAAAGTGCCTACCGGTAGATTTTGGCCTCTAGCTCAGCCGGCACCTAAGGAAAGCTACCAAACCTGTGCATTTTTGAAAACTAGAGACCTAGGGGAATCCAAGATGGGGTGACTTGTGGGGCTCTGACCAGGTTCTGTTACCCAGAATCCTTTGCAAAATTCAAAATTTGGCAAAAAAAAACACATTTTCCTCACATTTCGGTGACAGAAAGTTCTGGAATCTGAGAGGAGCCACAAATTTCCTTCCACCCAGCATTCCCCCAAGTCTCCCGATAAGAATTAAACCTCACTTGTGTGGGTAGGCCTAGCGCCCGCGACAGGATATGCCCCAAAACACAACGTGGACACATCCCATTTTTTGACAAAAAACAGAGCTGTTTTTTGCAAAGTGCCTACCTGTAAATTTTGGCCTCTAGCTCAGCCGGCACCTAGAGAAACCTACCAAACCTGTGATTTTTTTTAAACTAGAGACCTAGGGGAATCCAAGATGGGGTAACTTGTGGGGCTCTGACCAGGTTCTGTTACCCAGAATCCTTTGCAAACCTCAAAATTTCGCTAAAAAAACACATTTTCCTCACATTTCGGTGACAGAAAGTTCTGGAATCTGAGAGGAGCCACAAATTTCCTGCCGCTCAGCATTCCCCCAAGTCTCCCAATAAAAATGATACCTCACTTGTGTAGGTAGGCTTAGCGCCCGCGACAGGATATGCCCCAAAACACAACGTGGACACATCCCATTTTTTGACAAAAAACAGAGCTGTTTTTTGCAAAGTGCCTACCTGTAGATTTTGGCCTCTAGCTCAGCCGGCACCTAGGGAAACCTACCAAACCTGTGCATTTTTTTAAACTAGAGACCTAGGGGAATCCAAGATGGGGTGACTTGTGGGGCTCTGACCAGGTTCTGTTACCCAGAATCCTTTGCAAACCTCTAAATTTGGCTAAAAAAACACATTTTCCTCACATTTCGGTGACAGAAAGTTCTGGAATCTGAGAGGAGCCACAAATTTCCTGCCGCCCAGCGTTCCCCCAAGTCTCCCGATAAAAATGATACCTCACTTGTGTGGGTAGGCCTAGCGCCCGCGACAGGAAATGCCCCAAAACACAACGTGGACACATCACATTTTTTTAAAGAAAACTGAGGTGTTTTTTGCAAAGTGCCTACCTGTAGATTTTGGCCTCTAGCACAGCCGGCACCTAGGGAAACCTACCAAACCTGTGCATTTTTGAAAACTAGGGATTTAGGGGAATCCAAGATGGAGTGATTTGTGGGGTCCTGACCAGGTTCTCTTACCCAGAATCCTTTGCAAACCTCAAAATTTGGCTAAAAAAACACATTTTCCTCACATTTCGGTGACAGAAAGTTCTGGAATCTGAGAGGAGCCACAAATTTCCTGCCGCCCAGCGTTCCCACAAGTCTCCCGATAAAAATGATACCTTACTTGTGTGGGTAGGCCTAGCGCCCGCGACAGGAAATGCCCCAAAACACAACGTGGACACATCACATTTTTTGAAAGAAAACAGAGGTGTTTTTTGCAAAGTGCCTACCTGTAGATTTTGGCCTCTAGCTCAGCCGGCACCTAGGGAAACCAACCAAACCTGTGCATTTTCCAAAACTAGAGACCTAGGGGAATCCAAGATGGGGGGGTGACTTGTGGGGCTCTGACCAGGTTCTGTTACCCAGAATCCTTTGCAAACCTCAAAATTTGGCTAAAAAAACACATTTTCCTCACATTTCAATGATAAAAAGTTCTGGAATCTGAGAGGAGCCACATATTTCCTTCCACGCAGCGTTCCCCCAAGTCTCCCGATAAAAATGATACCTCACTTTTGTGGGTAGGCCTAGCGCCCGCGACAGGAAATGCCCCAAAACACAACGTGGACACATCAAATTTTTTTAAAGAAAACAGAGGTGTTTTTTGCAAAGTGCCTACCTGTAGATTTTGGCCTCTAGCTCTGCCGGCACCTAGGGAAACCAACCAAACCTGTGCATTTTTTTAAACTAGAGACCTAGGGGAATCCAAGATGGGGTGACTTGTGGGGCTCTGACCAGGTTCTGTTACCCAGAATCCTTTGCAAACCTCAAAATTTGGCTGAAAAAAAAAAATTTCCTCAAATTTTGGTGACAAAAGTCCTGGAATCAGAGAGGAGCCACAAATTTCCTTCCACCCAGCGTTCCCCCAAGTCTCCCGATAAAAAAGATACCTCACTTGTGTGGGTAGGCCTAGCGCCCGTGACAGGAAATGCCCCAAAACACAACGTGGACACATCACATTTTTTACAAGAAAACAGAGGTCTTTTTTGCAAAGTGCCTACCTGTAGATTTTGGCCTCTAGCTCAGCCGGCACCTAGGGAAACCTACCAAACCTGTGCATTTTTGAAAACTAGAGACCTAGGGGAATCCAAGATGGGGTGACTTGTGGGGCTCTGACCAGGTTCTGTTACCCAGAATCCTTTGCAAACCTCAAAATTTGGCCAAAAAAACACATTTTCCTCACATTTCGGTGACAGCAAGTTCTGGAATCTAAGAGGAGCCACAAATTTCCTTCCACCCAGCGTTCCCCCAAGTCTCCCGATAAAAATGATATCTCACTTGTGTGGGTAGACCTACCGCCCGCGACAGGAAATGCCCCAAAACACAATGTGGACACATCACATTTTTTGAAAGAAAACAGAGGTCTTTTTTGCAAAGTGCCTACCTGTAGATTTTGGCCTCGAGCTCAGCCGGCACCTAGGGAAATCAACCAAACCTGTGCATTTTTCAAAACTAGAGACCTAGGGGAATCCAAGATGGGGTGACTTGTGGGGCTCTGACCAGGTTCTGTTACCCAGAATCCTTTGCAAACCTCAAAATTTGGCTAAAAAAACACATTTTCCTCACATTTCGGTGACAAAAAGTTCTGGAATCTGAGAGGAGCCACATATTTCCTTCCACCCAGCATTCCCCCAAGTCTCCCGATAAAAATGACACCTCACTTTTGTGGGTAGGCCTAGCGCCCGCGACAGGAAATGCCCCAAAACACAACGTGGACACATCACATTTTTTGAAAGAAAAGAGAGGTGTTTTTTGCAAAGTGCCTACCTGTAGATTTTGGCCTCTAGCTCAGCCGCAACCTAGGGAAACCAACCAAACCTGTGCATTTTTTAAAACTAGAGACCTAGGGGAATCCAAGATGGGGTGACTTGTGGGGCTCTGACCAGGTTCTGTTACCCAGAATCCTTTGCAAACCTCAAAATTTGGCTAAAAAAACAAATTTTCCTCAAAGTTTGGTGACAAAAGTCCTGGAATCAGAGAGGAGCCACAAATTTCCTTCCACCCAGCGTTCCTCCAAGTCTCCCGATAAAAATGATACCTCACTTGTGTGGGTAGGCCTAGCGCCCGTGACAGGAAATGCCCCAAAACACAACGTGGACACATCACATTTTTTACAAGAAAACAGAGTTGTTTTTTGCAAAGTGCCTACCTGTAGATTTTGGCCTCTAGCTCAGCCGGCACCTAGGGAAACCTACCAAACCTGTGCATTTCTGAAACTAGAGACCTAGGGGAATCCAAGATGGGGTGACTTGTGGGGCTCTGACCAGGTTCTGTTACCCAGAATCCTTTGCAAACCTCATATTTTGGCAAAAAAAACGCATTTTCCTCACATTTCGGTGACAGAAAGTTCTGGAATCTGAGAGGAGCCACAAATTTCCTTCCACCCATCGTTCCCCCAAGTCTCCCGATAAAAATGATACCTCACTTGTGTGGGTAGGCCTAGCGCCCGAGACAGGAAACGCCCCAAAACGCAACGTGGACACATCCCATTTTTTTAAAGAAAACAGAGCTTTTTTTTGTAAAGTGCCTACCTGTAGATTTTGGCCTCTAGCTCAGCCGGCACCTAGGGAAACCTACCAAACCTGTGCATTTCTGAAAACTAGAGACCTAGGGGAATCCAAGATGGGGTGACTTGTGGGGCTCTGACCAGGTTCTGTTACCCAGAATCCTTTGCAAACCTCAAAATTTGGCCGAAAAAACACATTTTCCTCACATTTCGGTGACAGCAAGTTCTGGAATCTAAGAGGAGCCACAAATTTCCTTCCACCCAGCGTTCCCCCAAGTCTCCCGATAAAAATGATACCTCACTTGTGTGGGTAGGCCTAGCGCCCGCGACAGGAAATGCCCCAAAACACAACGTGGACACATCACATTTTTTGAAAGAAAACAGAGGTGTTTTTGCAAAGTGCCTACATGTAGATTTTGGCCTCTAGCTCAGCCGGCACCTAGGGAAACCAACCAAACCTGTGCATTTTTTAAAACTAGAGACCTAGGGGAATCCACGATGGGGTGACTTGTGGGGCTCTGACCAGGTTCTGTTACCCAGAATCCTTTGCACACCTCACACTTTGGCTAAAAAAACCAATTTTCCTCAAATTTTGATGACAAAAGTCCTGGAATCAGAGAGGAGCCACAAATTTCCTTCCACCCAGTGTTCCCCCAAGTCTCCCGATAAAAATGATACCTCACTTGTGTGGGTAGGCCTAGCGCCCGTGACAGGAAACGCCCCAAAACACAACGTGGACACATCTCATTTTTTAAAAGAAAACAGAGGTGTTTTTTGCAAAGTGCCTACCTATAGATTTTGGCCTCTAGCTCAGCCGGCACCTAGGGAAACCTACCAAACCTGTGCATTTCTGAAAACTAGAGACCTAGAGGAATCCAAGATGGGGTGACTTGTGGGGCTCTGACCAGGTTCTGTTACCCAGAATCCTTTGCAAACCTCAAAATTTGGCCAAAAAAACACATTTTCCTCACATTTCGGTGACAGCGAGTTCTGGAATCTGAGAGGAGCCACAAATTTCCTTCCACCCAGCGGTCCCCCCAAGTCTCCCGATAAAAATGATATCTCACTTGTGTGGGTAGGCCTACCGCCCGCGACAGGAAATGCCCCAAAACACAATGTAGACACATCACATTTTTTGAAAGAAAACAGAGGTCTTTTTTGCAAAGTGCCTACCTGTAGATTTTGGCCTCTAGCTCAGCCGGCACCTAGGGAAACCAACCAAACCTGTGCATTTTCCAAAACTAGAGACCTAGGGGAATCCAAGATGGGGTGACTTGTGGGGCTCTGACCAGGTTCTGTTACCCAGAATCCTTTGCAAACCTCAAAATTTGGCTAAAAAAACACATTTTCCTCACATTTCGGTGACAAAAAGTTCTGGAATCTGAGAGGAGCCACATATTTCCTGCCACCCAGCGTTCCCCCAAGTCTCCCGATAAAAATGATACCTCACTTTTGTGGGTAGGCCTAGCGCCCGCGACAGGAAAGGCCCCAAAACACAACGTGGACACATCACATTTTTTAAAAGAAAACAGAGGTGTTTTTTGCAAAGTGCCTACCTGTAGATTTTGGCCTCTAGCTCAGCCGGCACCTAGGGAAACCAACCAAACCTGTGCATTTTTTAAAACTAGAGACCTAGGGGAATCCAAGATGGGGTGACTTGTGGGGCTCTGACCAGGTTCTGTTACCCAGAATCCTTTGCAAACCTCACACTTTGGCTAAAAAATCTAATTTTCCTCAAATTTTGATGACAAAAGTCCTGGAATCAGAGAGGAGCCACTAATTTCCTTCCACCCAGCGTTCCCCCAAGTCTCCCGATAAAAATGATACCTCACATGTGTGGGTAGGCCTAGCGCCCGTGACAGGAAACGCCCCAAAACACAACGTGGACACATCACATTTTTTAAAAGAAAACAGAGGTGTTTTTTGCAAAGTGCCTACCTGTAGATTTTGGCCTCTAGCTCAGCCGGCACCTAGGGAAAGCTACCAAACCTGTGCATATCTGAAAACTAGAGACCTAGGGGAATCCAAGATGGGGTGACTTGTGGGGCTCTGACCAGGTTCTGTTATCCAGAATCCTTTGCAAACCTCAAAATTTGGCCAAAAAAACACATTTTCCTCACATTTCGGTGACAGCGAGTTCTGGAATCTGAGAGGAGCCACACATTTCCTTCCATCCAGCGTTCCCCCAAGTCTCCCGATAAAAATGATATCTCACTTGTGTGGCTAGGCCTACCGCCCGCGACAGGAAATGCCCCAAACCACAATGTGGACACATCACATTTTTTTAAAGAAAACAGAGGTGTTTTTTGCAAAGTGCCTACCGGTAGATTTTGGCCTGTAGCTCAGCCGGCACCTAAGGAAAGCTACCAAACCTGTGCATTTTTGAAAACTAGAGACCTAGGGGAATCCAAGATGGGGTGACTTGTGGGGCTCTGACCAGGTTCTGTTACCCAGAATCCTTTGCAAAATTCAAAATTTGGCAAAAAAAAACACATTTTCCTCACATTTCGGTGACAGAAAGTTCTGGAATCTGAGAGGAGCCACAAATTTCCTTCCACCCAGCATTCCCCCAAGTCCCCGATAAGAATTAAACCTCACTTGTGTGGGTAGGCCTAGCGCCCGCGACAGGATATGCCCCAAAACACAACGTGGACACATCCCATTTTTTGACAAAAAACAGAGTTGTTTTTTGCAAAGTGCCTACCTGTAAATTTTGGCCTCTAGCTCAGCCGGCACCTAGAGAAACCTACCAAACCTGTGATTTTTTTTAAACTAGAGACCTAGGGGAATCCAAGATGGGGTGACTTGTGGGGCTCTGACCAGGTTCTGTTACCCAGAATCCTTTGCAAACCTCAAAATTTCGCTAAAAAAAAGCATTTTCCTCACATTTCGGTGACAGAAAGTTCTGGAATCTGAGAGGAGCCACAAATTTCCTGCCGCTCAGCATTCCCCCAAGTCTCCCAATAAAAATGATACCTCACTTGTGTAGGTAGGCTTAGCGCCCGCGACAGGATATGCCCCAAAACACAACGTGGACACATCCCATTTTTTGACTAAAAACAGAGCTGTTTTTTGCAAAGTGCCTACCTGTAGATTTTGGCCTCTAGCTCAGCCGGCACCTAGGGAAACCTACCAAACCTGTGCATTTTTTTAAACTAGAGACCTAGGGGAATCCAAGATGGGGTGACTTGTGGGGCTCTGACCAGGTTCTGTTACCCAGAATCCTTTGCAAACCTCTAAATTTGGCTAAAAAAACACATTTTCCTCACATTTCGGTGACAGAAAGTTCTGGAATCTGAGAGGAGCCACAAATTTCCTGCCGCCCAGCGTTCCCCCAAGTCTCCCGATAAAAATGATACCTCACTTGTGTGGGTAGGCCTAGCGCCCGCGACAGGAAATGCCCCAAAACACAACGTGGACACATCACATTTTTTTAAAGAAAACGGAGGTGTTTTTTGCAAAGTGCCTACCTGTAGATTTTGGCCTCTAGCACAGCCGGCACCTAGGGAAACCTACCAAACCTGTGCATTTTTGAAAACTAGGGATTTAGGGGAATCCAAGATGGAGTGATTTGTGGGGTCCTGACCAGGTTCTCTTACCCAGAATCCTTTGCAAACCTCAAAATTTGGCTAAAAAAACACATTTTCCTCACATTTCGGTGACAGAAAGTTCTGGAATCTGAGAGGAGCCACAAATTTCCTGCCGCCCAGCGTTCCCACAAGTCTCCCGATAAAAATGATACCTTACTTGTGTGGGTAGGCCTAGCGCCCGCGACAGGAAATGCCCCAAAACACAACGTGGACACATCACATTTTTTGAAAGAAAACAGAGGTGTTTTTTGCAAAGTGCCTACCTGTAGATTTTGGCCTCTAGCTCAGCCGGCACCTAGGGAAACCAACCAAACCTGTGCATTTTCCAAAACTAGAGACCTAGGGGAATCCAAGATGGGGGGGTGACTTGTGGGGCTCTGACCAGGTTCTGTTACCCAGAATCCTTTGCAAACCTCAAAATTTGGCTAAAAAAACACATTTTCCTCACATTTCAATGATAAAAAGTTCTGGAATCTGAGAGGAGCCACATATTTCCTTCCACGCAGCGTTCCCCCAAGTCTCCCGATAAAAATGATACCTCACTTTTGTGGGTAGGCCTAGCGCCCGCGACAGGAAATGCCCCAAAACACAACGTGGACACATCAATTTTTTTTAAAGAAAACAGAGGTGTTTTTTGCAAAGTGCCTACCTGTAGATTTTGGCCTCTAGCTCAGCCGGCACCTAGGGAAACCAACCAAACCTGTGCATTTTTTTAAACTAGAGACCTAGGGGAATCCAAGATGGGGTGACTTGTGGGGCTCTGACCAGGTTCTGTTACCCAGAATCCTTTGCAAACCTCAAAATTTGGCTGAAAAAAAAAAAATTCCTCAAATTTTGGTGACAAAAGTCCTGGAATCAGAGAGGAGCCACAAATTTCCTTCCACCCAGCGTTCCCCCAAGTCTCCCGATAAAAAAGATACCTCACTTGTGTGGGTAGGCCTAGCGCCCGTGACAGGAAATGCCCCAAAACACAACGTGGACACATCACATTTTTTACAAGAAAACAGAGGTGTTTTTTGCAAAGTGCCTACCTGTAGATTTTGGCCTCTAGCTCAGCCGGCACCTAGGGAAACCTACCAAACCTGTGCATTTTTGAAAACTAGAGACCTAGGGGAATCCAAGATGGGGTGACTTGTGGGGCTCTGACCAGGTTCTGTTACCCAGAATCCTTTGCAAACCTCAAAATTTGGCCAAAAAAACACATTTTCCTCACATTTCGGTGACAGCAAGTTCTGGAATCTAAGAGGAGCCACAAATTTCCTTCCACCCAGCGTTCCCCCAAGTCTCCCGATAAAAATGATATCTCACTTGTGTGGGTAGACCTACCGCCCGCGACAGGAAATGCCCCAAAACACAATGTGGACACATCACATTTTTTGAAAGAAAACAGAGGTCTTTTTTGCAAAGTGCCTACCTGTAGATTTTGGCCTCGAGCTCAGCCGGCACCTAGGGAAATCAACCAAACCTGTGCATTTTTCAAAACTAGAGACCTAGGGGAATCCAAGATGGGGTGACTTGTGGGGCTCTGACCAGGTTCTGTTACCCAGAATCCTTTGCAAACCTCAAAATTTGGCTAAAAAAACACATTTTCCTCACATTTCGGTGACAAAAAGTTCTGGAATCTGAGAGGAGCCACATATTTCCTTCCACCCAGCATTCCCCCAAGTCTCCCGATAAAAATGACACCTCACTTTTGTGGGTAGGCCTAGCGCCCGCGACAGGAAATGCCCCAAAACACAACGTGGACACATCACATTTTTTGAAAGAAAAGAGAGGTGTTTTTTGCAACATGCCTACCTGTAGATTTTGGCCTCTAGCTCAGCCGCAACCTAGGGAAACCAACCAAACCTGTGCATTTTTTAAAACTAGAGACCTAGGGGAATCCAAGATGGGGTGACTTGTGGGGCTCTGACCAGGTTCTGTTACCCAGAATCCTTTGCAAACCTCAAAATTTGGCTAAAAAAACAAATTTTCCTCAAATTTTGGTGACAAAAGTCCTGGAATCAGAGAGGAGCCACAAATTTCCTTCCACCCAGCGTTCCTCCAAGTCTCCCGATAAAAATGATACCTCACTTGTGTGGGTAGGCCTAGCGCCCGTGACAGGAAATGCCCCAAAACACAACGTGGACACATCACATTTTTTACAAGAAAACAGAGGTGTTTTTTGCAAAGTGCCTACCTGTAGATTTTGGCCTCTAGCTCAGCCGGCACCTAGGGAAACCTACCAAACCTGTGCATTTCTGAAAACTAGAGACCTAGGGGAATCCAAGATGGGGTGACTTGTGGGGCTCTGACCAGGTTCTGTTACCCAGAATCCTTTGCAAACCTCATATTTTGGCAAAAAAAACGCATTTTCCTCACATTTCGGTGACAGAAAGTTCTGGAATCTGAGAGGAGCCACAAATTTCCTTCCACCCATCGTTCCCCCAAGTCTCCCGATAAAAATGATACCTCACTTGTGTGGGTAGGCCTAGCGCCCGAGACAGGAAACGCCCCAAAACGCAACGTGGACACATCCCATTTTTTTAAAGAAAACAGAGCTTTTTTTTGTAAAGTGCCTACCTGTAGATTTTGGCCTCTAGCTCAGCCGGCACCTAGGGAAACCTACCAAACCTGTGCATTTCTGAAAACTAGAGACCTAGGGGAATCCAAGATGGGGTGACTTGTGGGGCTCTGACCAGGTTCTGTTACCCAGAATCCTTTGCAAACCTCAAAATTTGGCCGAAAAAACACATTTTCCTCACATTTCGGTGACAGCAAGTTCTGGAATCTAAGAGGAGCCACAAATTTCCTTCCACCCAGCGTTCCCCCAAGTCTCCCGATAAAAATGATACCTCACTTGTGTGGGTAGGCCTAGCGCCCGCGACAGGAAATGCCCCAAAACACAACGTGGACACATCACATTTTTTGAAAGAAAACAGAGGTGTTTTTTGCAAAGTGCCTACCTGTAGATTTTGGCCTCTAGCACAGCCGGCACCTAGGGAAACCTACCAAACCTGTGCATTTTTGAAAACTAGGGATTTAGGGGAATCCAAGATGGAGTGCTTTGTGGGGTTCTGACCAGGTTCTGTTACCCAGAATCCTTTGCAAACCTCAAAATTTGGCTAAAAAAACACAATTTCCTCACATTTCGGTGACAGAAAGTTCTGGAATCTGAGAGGAGCCACAAATTTCCTGCCGCCCAGCGTTCCCCCAAGTCTCCCGATAAAAATGATACCTCACTTGTGTGGGTAGGCCTAGCGCCCGCGACAGGAAATGCCCCAAAACACAACGTGGACCATCACATTTTTTGAAAGAAAACAGAGGTGTTTTTGCAAAGTGCCTACATGTAGATTTTGGCCTCTAGCTCAGCCGGCACCTAGGGAAACCAACCAAACCTGTGCATTTTTTAAAACTAGAGACCTAGGGGAATCCACGATGGGGTGACTTGTGGGGCTCTGACCAGGTTCTGTTACCCAGAATCCTTTGCAAACCTCAAACTTTGGCTAAAAAACAAATTTTCCTCAAATTTTGATGACAGAAAGTCCTGGAATCAGATAGGAGACACAAATTTCCTTCCACCCAGCGTTCCCCCAAGTCTCCCGATAAAAATGATACCTCTCTTGTGTGGGTAGGCCTAGCGCCCGTGACAGGAAACGCCCCAAAACACAATGTGGACACATCAAATTTTTTAAAGAAAACAGAGGTCTTTTTTGCAAAGTGCCTACCTGTAGATTTTGGCCTCTAGCTCAGCCGGCACCTAGGGAAACCTACCAAACCTTTGCATTTCTGAAAACTAGAGACCTAGGGGAATCCAAATGGGGTGACTTGTGGGGCTCTGACCAGGTTCTGTTAACCAGAATCCTTTGCAAACCTCAAAATTTGGCCAAAAAAAACATTTTCCTTACATTTCGGTGTCAGCAAGTTCTGGAATCTGAGAGAAGCCACAAATTTCCTTCCACCCAGCGTTCCCCCAAGTCTCCTGATAAAAATGATACCTCACTTGTGTGGGTAGGCCTACCGCCCGCGACAGGAAATGCCCCAAAACACAACGTGGACACATCACATTTTTTTAAAGAAAACAGAGGTCTTTTTTGCAAAGTGCCTACCTGTAGATTTTGGCCTCTAGCTCAGCCGGCACCTAGGGAAACCAACCAAACCTGTGCATTTTCCAAAACTAGAGACCTAGGGGAATCCAAGATGGGGTGACTTGTGGGGCTCTGACCAGGTTCTGTTACCCAGAATCCTTTGCAAACCTCAAAATTTGGCTAAAAAAACACATTTTCCTCACATTTCGGTGACAAAAAGTTCTGGAATCTATGAGGAGCCACATATTTCCTTCCACCCAGCGTTCCCCCAAGTCTCCCGATAAAAATGATACCTCACTTTTGTGGGTAGGCCTAGCGCCCGCGACAGGAAATGCCCCAAAACACAATGTGGACACATCAAATTTTTTAAAGAAAACAGAGGTCTTTTTTGCAAAGTGCCTACCTGTAGATTTTGGCCTCTAGCTCAGCCGGCACCTAGGGAAACCTACCAAACCTTTTCATTTCTGAAAACTAGAGACCTAGGGGAATCCAAATGGGGTGACTTGTGGGGCTCTGACCAGGTTCTGTTACCCAGAATCCTTTGCAAACCTCAAAATTTGGCCCAAAAAAACATTTTCCTTACATTTCGGTGTCAGCAAGTTCTGGAATCTGAGAGAAGCCACAAATTTCCTTCCACCCAGCGTTCCCCCAAGTCTCCTGATAAAAATGATACCTCACTTGTGTGGGTAGGCCTACCGCCCGCGACAGGAAATGCCCCAAAACACAACGTGGACACATCACATTTTTTTAAAGAAAACAGAGGTCTTTTTTGCAAAGTGCCTACTTGTAGATTTTGGCCTCTAGCTCAGCCGGCACCTAGGGAAACCAACCAAACCTGTGCATTTTCCAAAACTAGAGACCTAGGGGAATCCAAGATGGGGTGACTTGTGGGGCTCTGACCAGGTTCTGTTACCCAGAATCCTTTGCAAACCTCAAAATTTGGCCAAAAAAACAAATTTTCCTCACATTTCGGTGACAGCAAGTTCTGGAATCTAAGAGGAGCCACAAATTTCCTTCCACCCAGCGTTCCCCCAAGTCTCCCGATAAAAATGATATCTCACTTGTGTGGGTAGACCTACCGCCCGCGGCAGGAAATGCCCCAAAACACAATGTGGACACATCACATTTTTTGAAAGAAAACAGAGGTCTTTTTTGCAAAGTGCCTACCTGTAGATTTTGGCCTCGAGCTCAGCCGGCACCTAGGGAAATCAACCAAACCTGTGCATTTTTCAAAACTAGAGACCTAGGGGAATCCAAGATGGGGTGACTTGTGGGGCTCTGACCAGGTTCTGTTACCCAGAATCCTTTGCAAACCTCAAAATTTGGCCAAAAAAACACATTTTCCTCACATTTCGGTGACAGCAAGTTCTGGAATCTAAGAGGAGCCACAAATTTCCTTCCACCCAGCGTTCCCCCAAGTCTCCCGATAAAAATGATATCTCACTTGTGTGGGTAGACCTACCGCCCGCGACAGGAAATGCCCCAAAACACAATGTGGACACATCACATTTTTTTAAAGAAAACAGAGGTCTTTTTTGCAAAGTGCCTACCTGTAGATTTTGGCCTCGAGCTCAGCCGGCACCTAGGGAAATCAACCAAACCTGTGCATTTTTCAAAACTAGAGACCTAGGGGAATCCAAGATGGGGTGACTTGTGGGGCTCTGACCAGGTTCTGTTACCCAGAATCCTTTGCAAACCTCAAAATTTGGCTAAAAAAACACATTTTCCTCACATTTCGGTGACAAAAAGTTCTGGAATCTGAGAGGAGCCACATATTTCCTTCCACCCAGCATTCCCCCAAGTCTCCCGATAAAAATGACACCTCACTTTTGTGGGTAGGCCTAGCGCCCGCGACAGGAAATGCCCCAAAACACAACGTGGACACATCCCATTTTTTGACTAAAAACAGAGCTGTTTTTTGCAAAGTGCCTACCTGTAGATTTTGGCCTCTAGCTCAGCCGGCACCTAGGGAAACCTACCAAACCTGTGCATTTTTTTAAACTAGAGACCTAGGGGAATCCAAGATGGGGTGACTTGTGGGGCTCTGACCAGGTTCTGTTACCCAGAATCCTTTGCAAACCTCTAAATTTGGCTAAAAAAACACATTTTCCTCACATTTCGGTGACAGAAAGTTCTGGAATCTGAGAGGAGCCACAAATTTCCTGCCGCCCAGCGTTCCCCCAAGTCTCCCGATAAAAATGATACCTCACTTGTGTGGGTAGGCCTAGCGCCCGCGACAGGAAATGCCCCAAAACACAACGTGGACACATCACATTTTTTTAAAGAAAACGGAGGTGTTTTTTGCAAAGTGCCTACCTGTAGATTTTGGCCTCTAGCACAGCCGGCACCTAGGGAAACCTACCAAACCTGTGCATTTTTGAAAACTAGGGATTTAGGGGAATCCAAGATGGAGTGATTTGTGGGGTCCTGACCAGGTTCTCTTACCCAGAATCCTTTGCAAACCTCAAAATTTGGCTAAAAAAACACATTTTCCTCACATTTCGGTGACAGAAAGTTCTGGAATCTGAGAGGAGCCACAAATTTCCTGCCGCCCAGCGTTCCCACAAGTCTCCCGATAAAAATGATACCTTACTTGTGTGGGTAGGCCTAGCGCCCGCGACAGGAAATGCCCCAAAACACAACGTGGACACATCACATTTTTTGAAAGAAAACAGAGGTGTTTTTTGCAAAGTGCCTACCTGTAGATTTTGGCCTCTAGCTCAGCCGGCACCTAGGGAAACCAACCAAACCTGTGCATTTTCCAAAACTAGAGACCTAGGGGAATCCAAGATGGGGGGGTGACTTGTGGGGCTCTGACCAGGTTCTGTTACCCAGAATCCTTTGCAAACCTCAAAATTTGGCTAAAAAAACACATTTTCCTCACATTTCAATGATAAAAAGTTCTGGAATCTGAGAGGAGCCACATATTTCCTTCCACGCAGCGTTCCCCCAAGTCTCCCGATAAAAATGATACCTCACTTTTGTGGGTAGGCCTAGCGCCCGCGACAGGAAATGCCCCAAAACACAACGTGGACACATCAATTTTTTTTAAAGAAAACAGAGGTGTTTTTTGCAAAGTGCCTACCTGTAGATTTTGGCCTCTAGCTCAGCCGGCACCTAGGGAAACCAACCAAACCTGTGCATTTTTTTAAACTAGAGACCTAGGGGAATCCAAGATGGGGTGACTTGTGGGGCTCTGACCAGGTTCTGTTACCCAGAATCCTTTGCAAACCTCAAAATTTGGCTGAAAAAAAAAAAATTCCTCAAATTTTGGTGACAAAAGTCCTGGAATCAGAGAGGAGCCACAAATTTCCTTCCACCCAGCGTTCCCCCAAGTCTCCCGATAAAAAAGATACCTCACTTGTGTGGGTAGGCCTAGCGCCCGTGACAGGAAATGCCCCAAAACACAACGTGGACACATCACATTTTTTACAAGAAAACAGAGGTGTTTTTTGCAAAGTGCCTACCTGTAGATTTTGGCCTCTAGCTCAGCCGGCACCTAGGGAAACCTACCAAACCTGTGCATTTTTGAAAACTAGAGACCTAGGGGAATCCAAGATGGGGTGACTTGTGGGGCTCTGACCAGGTTCTGTTACCCAGAATCCTTTGCAAACCTCAAAATTTGGCCAAAAAAACACATTTTCCTCACATTTCGGTGACAGCAAGTTCTGGAATCTAAGAGGAGCCACAAATTTCCTTCCACCCAGCGTTCCCCCAAGTCTCCCGATAAAAATGATATCTCACTTGTGTGGGTAGACCTACCGCCCGCGACAGGAAATGCCCCAAAACACAATGTGGACACATCACATTTTTTGAAAGAAAACAGAGGTCTTTTTTGCAAAGTGCCTACCTGTAGATTTTGGCCTCGAGCTCAGCCGGCACCTAGGGAAATCAACCAAACCTGTGCATTTTTCAAAACTAGAGACCTAGGGGAATCCAAGATGGGGTGACTTGTGGGGCTCTGACCAGGTTCTGTTACCCAGAATCCTTTGCAAACCTCAAAATTTGGCTAAAAAAACACATTTTCCTCACATTTCGGTGACAAAAAGTTCTGGAATCTGAGAGGAGCCACATATTTCCTTCCACCCAGCATTCCCCCAAGTCTCCCGATAAAAATGACACCTCACTTTTGTGGGTAGGCCTAGCGCCCGCGACAGGAAATGCCCCAAAACACAACGTGGACACATCACATTTTTTGAAAGAAAAGAGAGGTGTTTTTTGCAACATGCCTACCTGTAGATTTTGGCCTCTAGCTCAGCCGCAACCTAGGGAAACCAACCAAACCTGTGCATTTTTTAAAACTAGAGACCTAGGGGAATCTAAGATGGGGTGACTTGTGGGGCTCTGACCAGGTTCTGTTACCCAGAATCCTTTGCAAACCTCAAAATTTGGCTAAAAAAACAAATTTTCCTCAAATTTTGGTGACAAAAGTCCTGGAATCAGAGAGGAGCCACAAATTTCCTTCCACCCAGCGTTCCTCCAAGTCTCCCGATAAAAATGATACCTCACTTGTGTGGGTAGGCCTAGCGCCCGTGACAGGAAATGCCCCAAAACACAACGTGGACACATCACATTTTTTACAAGAAAACAGAGGTGTTTTTTGCAAAGTGCCTACCTGTAGATTTTGGCCTCTAGCTCAGCCGGCACCTAGGGAAACCTACCAAACCTGTGCATTTCTGAAAACTAGAGACCTAGGGGAATCCAAGATGGGGTGACTTGTGGGGCTCTGACCAGGTTCTGTTACCCAGAATCCTTTGCAAACCTCATATTTTGGCAAAAAAAACGCATTTTCCTCACATTTCGGTGACAGAAAGTTCTGGAATCTGAGAGGAGCCACAAATTTCCTTCCACCCATCGTTCCCCCAAGTCTCCCGATAAAAATGATACCTCACTTGTGTGGGTAGGCCTAGCGCCCGAGACAGGAAACGCCCCAAAACGCAACGTGGACACATCCCATTTTTTTAAAGAAAACAGAGCTTTTTTTTGTAAAGTGCCTACCTGTAGATTTTGGCCTCTAGCTCAGCCGGCACCTAGGGAAACCTACCAAACCTGTGCATTTCTGAAAACTAGAGACCTAGGGGAATCCAAGATGGGGTGACTTGTGGGGCTCTGACCAGGTTCTGTTACCCAGAATCCTTTGCAAACCTCAAAATTTGGCCGAAAAAACACATTTTCCTCACATTTCGGTGACAGCAAGTTCTGGAATCTAAGAGGAGCCACAAATTTCCTTCCACCCAGCGTTCCCCCAAGTCTCCCGATAAAAATGATACCTCACTTGTGTGGGTAGGCCTAGCGCCCGCGACAGGAAATGCCCCAAAACACAACGTGGACACATCACATTTTTTGAAAGAAAACAGAGGTGTTTTTTGCAAAGTGCCTACCTGTAGATTTTGGCCTCTAGCACAGCCGGCACCTAGGGAAACCTACCAAACCTGTGCATTTTTGAAAACTAGGGATTTAGGGGAATCCAAGATGGAGTGCTTTGTGGGGTTCTGACCAGGTTCTGTTACCCAGAATCCTTTGCAAACCTCAAAATTTGGCTAAAAAAACACAATTTCCTCACATTTCGGTGACAGAAAGTTCTGGAATCTGAGAGGAGCCACAAATTTCCTGCCGCCCAGCGTTCCCCCAAGTCTCCCGATAAAAATGATACCTCACTTGTGTGGGTAGGCCTAGCGCCCGCGACAGGAAATGCCCCAAAACACAACGTGGACCATCACATTTTTTGAAAGAAAACAGAGGTGTTTTTGCAAAGTGCCTACATGTAGATTTTGGCCTCTAGCTCAGCCGGCACCTAGGGAAACCAACCAAACCTGTGCATTTTTTAAAACTAGAGACCTAGGGGAATCCACGATGGGGTGACTTGTGGGGCTCTGACCAGGTTCTGTTACCCAGAATCCTTTGCAAACCTCAAACTTTGGCTAAAAAACAAATTTTCCTCAAATTTTGATGACAGAAAGTCCTGGAATCAGATAGGAGACACAAATTTCCTTCCACCCAGCGTTCCCCCAAGTCTCCCGATAAAAATGATACCTCTCTTGTGTGGGTAGGCCTAGCGCCCGTGACAGGAAACGCCCCAAAACACAATGTGGACACATCAAATTTTTTAAAGAAAACAGAGGTCTTTTTTGCAAAGTGCCTACCTGTAGATTTTGGCCTCTAGCTCAGCCGGCACCTAGGGAAACCTACCAAACCTTTGCATTTCTGAAAACTAGAGACCTAGGGGAATCCAAATGGGGTGACTTGTGGGGCTCTGACCAGGTTCTGTTAACCAGAATCCTTTGCAAACCTCAAAATTTGGCCAAAAAAAACATTTTCCTTACATTTCGGTGTCAGCAAGTTCTGGAATCTGAGAGAAGCCACAAATTTCCTTCCACCCAGCGTTCCCCCAAGTCTCCTGATAAAAATGATACCTCACTTGTGTGGGTAGGCCTACCGCCCGCGACAGGAAATGCCCCAAAACACAACGTGGACACATCACATTTTTTTAAAGAAAACAGAGGTCTTTTTTGCAAAGTGCCTACCTGTAGATTTTGGCCTCTAGCTCAGCCGGCACCTAGGGAAACCAACCAAACCTGTGCATTTTCCAAAACTAGAGACCTAGGGGAATCCAAGATGGGGTGACTTGTGGGGCTCTGACCAGGTTCTGTTACCCAGAATCCTTTGCAAACCTCAAAATTTGGCTAAAAAAACACATTTTCCTCACATTTCGGTGACAAAAAGTTCTGGAATCTATGAGGAGCCACATATTTCCTTCCACCCAGCGTTCCCCCAAGTCTCCCGATAAAAATGATACCTCACTTTTGTGGGTAGGCCTAGCGCCCGCGACAGGAAATGCCCCAAAACACAATGTGGACACATCAAATTTTTTAAAGAAAACAGAGGTCTTTTTTGCAAAGTGCCTACCTGTAGATTTTGGCCTCTAGCTCAGCCGGCACCTAGGGAAACCTACCAAACCTTTTCATTTCTGAAAACTAGAGACCTAGGGGAATCCAAATGGGGTGACTTGTGGGGCTCTGACCAGGTTCTGTTACCCAGAATCCTTTGCAAACCTCAAAATTTGGCCCAAAAAAACATTTTCCTTACATTTCGGTGTCAGCAAGTTCTGGAATCTGAGAGAAGCCACAAATTTCCTTCCACCCAGCGTTCCCCCAAGTCTCCTGATAAAAATGATACCTCACTTGTGTGGGTAGGCCTACCGCCCGCGACAGGAAATGCCCCAAAACACAACGTGGACACATCACATTTTTTTAAAGAAAACAGAGGTCTTTTTTGCAAAGTGCCTACTTGTAGATTTTGGCCTCTAGCTCAGCCGGCACCTAGGGAAACCAACCAAACCTGTGCATTTTCCAAAACTAGAGACCTAGGGGAATCCAAGATGGGGTGACTTGTGGGGCTCTGACCAGGTTCTGTTACCCAGAATCCTTTGCAAACCTCAAAATTTGGCCAAAAAAACAAATTTTCCTCACATTTCGGTGACAGCAAGTTCTGGAATCTAAGAGGAGCCACAAATTTCCTTCCACCCAGCGTTCCCCCAAGTCTCCCGATAAAAATGATATCTCACTTGTGTGGGTAGACCTACCGCCCGCGGCAGGAAATGCCCCAAAACACAATGTGGACACATCACATTTTTTGAAAGAAAACAGAGGTCTTTTTTGCAAAGTGCCTACCTGTAGATTTTGGCCTCGAGCTCAGCCGGCACCTAGGGAAATCAACCAAACCTGTGCATTTTTCAAAACTAGAGACCTAGGGGAATCCAAGATGGGGTGACTTGTGGGGCTCTGACCAGGTTCTGTTACCCAGAATCCTTTGCAAACCTCAAAATTTGGCCAAAAAAACACATTTTCCTCACATTTCGGTGACAGCAAGTTCTGGAATCTAAGAGGAGCCACAAATTTCCTTCCACCCAGCGTTCCCCCAAGTCTCCCGATAAAAATGATATCTCACTTGTGTGGGTAGACCTACCGCCCGCGACAGGAAATGCCCCAAAACACAATGTGGACACATCACGTTTTTTTAAAGAAAACAGAGGTCTTTTTTGCAAAGTGCCTACCTGTAGATTTTGGCCTCGAGCTCAGCCGGCACCTAGGGAAATCAACCAAACCTGTGCATTTTTCAAAACTAGAGACCTAGGGGAATCCAAGATGGGGTGACTTGTGGGGCTCTGACCAGGTTCTGTTACCCAGAATCCTTTGCAAACCTAAAAATTTGGCTAAAAAAACACATTTTCCTCACATTTCGGTGACAAAAAGTTCTGGAATCTGAGAGGAGCCACATATTTCCTTCCACCCAGCATTCCCCCAAGTCTCCCGATAAAAATGACACCTCACTTTTGTGGGTAGGCCTAGCGCCCGCGACAGGAAATGCCCCAAAACACAACGTGGACACATCACATTTTTTGAAAGAAAAGAGAGGTGTTTTTTGCTAAGTGCCTACCTGTAGATTTTGGCCTCTAGCTCAGCCGCAACCTAGGGAAACCAACCAAACCTGTGCATTTTTTAAAACTAGAGACCTAGGGGAATCCAAGATGGGGTGACTTGTGGGGCTCTGACCAGGTTCTGTTACCCAGAATCCTTTGCAAACCTCAAAATTTGGCTAAAAAAACAAATTTTCCTCAAATTTTGGTGACAAAAGTCCTGGAATCAGAGAGGAGCCACAAATTTCCTTCCACCCAGCGTTCCTCCAAGTCTCCCGATAAAAATGATACCTCACTGGTGTGGGTAGGCCTAGCGCCCGTGACAGGAAATGCCCCAAAACACAACGTGGACACATCACATTTTTTACAAGAAAACAGAGGTGTTTTTTGCAAAGTGCCTACCTGTAGATTTTGGCCTCTAGCTCAGCCGGCACCTAGGGAAACCTACCAAACCTGTGCATTTCTGAAAACTAGAGACCTAGGGGAATCCAAGATGGGGTGACTTGTGGGGCTCTGACCAGGTTCTGTTACCCAGAATCCTTTGCAAACCTCATATTTTGGCAAAAAAAACGCATTTTCCTCACATTTCGGTGACAGAAAGTTCTGGAATCTGAGAGGAGCCACAAATTTCCTTCCACCCATCGTTCCCCCAAGTCTCCCGATAAAAATGATACCTCACTTGTGTGGGTAGGCCTAGCGCCCGAGACAGGAAACGCCCCAAAACGCAACGTGGACACATCCCATTTTTTTAAAGAAAACAGAGCTTTTTTTTGTAAAGTGCCTACCTGTAGATTTTGGCCTCTAGCTCAGCCGGCACCTAGGGAAACCTACCAAACCTGTGCATTTCTGAAAACTAGAGACCTAGGGGAATCCAAGATGGGGTGACTTGTGGGGCTCTGACCAGGTTCTGTTACCCAGAATCCTTTGCAAACCTCAAAATTTGGCCAAAAAAACACATTTTCCTCACATTTCGGTGACAGCAAGTTCTGGAATCTAAGAGGAGCCACAAATTTCCTTCCACCCAGCGTTCCCCCAAGTCTCCCGATAAAAATGATATCTCACTTGTGTGGGTAGACCTACCGCCCGCGACAGGAAATGCCCCAAAACACAATGTGGACACATCAAATTTTTTAAAGAAAACAGAGGTCTTTTTTGCAAAGTGCCTACCTGTAGATTTTGGCCTCTAGCTCAGCCGGCACCTAGGGAAACCTACCAAACCTTTTCATTTCTGAAAACTAGAGACCTAGGGGAATCCAAATGGGGTGACTTGTGGGGCTCTGACCAGGTTCTGTTACCCAGAATCCTTTGCAAACCTCAAAATTTGGCCCAAAAAAACATTTTCCTTACATTTCGGTGTCAGCAAGTTCTGGAATCTGAGAGAAGCCACAAATTTCCTTCCACCCAGCGTTCCCCCAAGTCTCCTGATAAAAATGATACCTCACTTGTGTGGGTAGGCCTACCGCCCGCGACAGGAAATGCCCCAAAACACAACGTGGACACATCACATTTTTTTAAAGAAAACAGAGGTCTTTTTTGCAAAGTGCCTACTTGTAGATTTTGGCCTCTAGCTCAGCCGGCACCTAGGGAAACCAACCAAACCTGTGCATTTTCCAAAACTAGAGACCTAGGGGAATCCAAGATGGGGTGACTTGTGGGGCTCTGACCAGGTTCTGTTACCCAGAATCCTTTGCAAACCTCAAAATTTGGCCAAAAAAACACATTTTCCTCACATTTCGGTGACAGCAAGTTCTGGAATCTAAGAGGAGCCACAAATTTCCTTCCACCCAGCGTTCCCCCAAGTCTCCCGATAAAAATGATATCTCACTTGTGTGGGTAGACCTACCGCCCGCGGCAGGAAATGCCCCAAAACACAATGTGGACACATCACATTTTTTGAAAGAAAACAGAGGTCTTTTTTGCAAAGTGCCTACCTGTAGATTTTGGCCTCGAGCTCAGCCGGCACCTAGGGAAATCAACCAAACCTGTGCATTTTTCAAAACTAGAGACCTAGGGGAATCCAAGATGGGGTGACTTGTGGGGCTCTGACCAGGTTCTGTTACCCAGAATCCTTTGCAAACCTCAAAATTTGGCCAAAAAAACACATTTTCCTCACATTTCGGTGACAGCAAGTTCTGGAATCTAAGAGGAGCCACAAATTTCCTTCCACCCAGCGTTCCCCCAAGTCTCCCGATAAAAATGATATCTCACTTGTGTGGGTAGACCTACCGCCCGCGACAGGAAATGCCCCAAAACACAATGTGGACACATCACATTTTTTTAAAGAAAACAGAGGTCTTTTTTGCAAAGTGCCTACCTGTAGATTTTGGCCTCGAGCTCAGCCGGCACCTAGGGAAATCAACCAAACCTGTGCATTTTTCAAAACTAGAGACCTAGGGGAATCCAAGATGGGGTGACTTGTGGGGCTCTGACCAGGTTCTGTTACCCAGAATCCTTTGCAAACCTCAAAATTTGGCTAAAAAAACACATTTTCCTCACATTTCGGTGACAAAAAGTTCTGGAATCTGAGAGGAGCCACATATTTCCTTCCACCCAGCATTCCCCCAAGTCTCCCGATAAAAATGACACCTCACTTTTGTGGGTAGGCCTAGCGCCCGCGACAGGAAATGCCCCAAAACACAACGTGGACACATCACATTTTTTTAAAGAAAAGAGAGGTGTTTTTTGCAAAGTGCCTACCTGTAGATTTTGGCCTCTAGCTCAGCCGCAACCTAGGGAAACCAACCAAACCTGTGCATTTTTTAAAACTAGAGACCTAGGGGAATCCAAGATGGGGTGACTTGTGGGGCTCTGACCAGGTTCTGTTACCCAGAATCCTTTGCAAACCTCAAAATTTGGCTAAAAAAACAAATTTTCCTCAAATTTTGGTGACAAAAGTCCTGGAATCAGTGAGGAGCCACAAATTTCCTTCCACCCAGCGTTCCTCCAAGTCTCCCGATAAAAATGATACCTCACTTGTGTGGGTAGGCCTAGCGCCCGTGACAGGAAATGCCCCAAAACACAACGTGGACACATCACATTTTTTACAAGAAAACAGAGGTGTTTTTTGCAAAGTGCCTACCTGTAGATTTTGGCCTCTAGCTCAGCCGGCACCTAGGGAAACCTACCAAACCTGTGCATTTCTGAAAACTAGAGACCTAGGGGAATCCAAGATGGGGTGACTTGTGGGGCTCTGACCAGGTTCTGTTACCCAGAATCCTTTGCAAACCTCATATTTTGGCAAAAAAAATGCATTTTCCTCACATTTCGGTGACAGAAAGTTCTGGAATCTGAGAGGAGCCACAAATTTCCTTCCACCCATCGTTCCCCCAAGTCTCCCGATAAAAATGATACCTCACTTGTGTGGGTAGGCCTAGCGCCCGAGACAGGAAACGCCCCAAAACGCAACGTGGACACATCCCATTTTTTTAAAGAAAACAGAGCTTTTTTTTGTAAAGTGCCTACCTGTAGATTTTGGCCTCTAGCTCAGCCGGCACCTAGGGAAACCTACCAAACCTGTGCATTTCTGAAAACTAGAGACCTAGGGGAATCCAAGATGGGGTGACTTGTGGGGCTCTGACCAGGTTCTGTTACCCAGAATCCTTTGCAAACCTCAAAATTTGGCCGAAAAAACACATTTTCCTCACATTTCGGTGACAGCAAGTTCTGGAATCTAAGAGGAGCCACAAATTTCCTTCCACCCAGCGTTCCCCCAAGTCTCCCGATAAAAATGATACCTCACTTGTGTGGGTAGGCCTAGCGCCCGAGACAGGAAACGCCCCAAAACGCAACGTGGACACATCCCATTTTTTTAAAGAAAACAGAGCTTTTTTTTGTAAAGTGCCTACCTGTAGATTTTGGCCTCTAGCTCAGCCGGCACCTAGGGAAACCTACCAAACCTGTGCATTTCTGAAAACTAGAGACCTAGGGGAATCCAAGATGGGGTGACTTGTGGGGCTCTGACCAGGTTCTGTTACCCAGAATCCTTTGCAAACCTCAAAATTTGGCCAAAAAAATACATTTTCCTCACATTTCGGTGACAGCAAGTTCTGGAATCTAAGAGGAGCCACAAATTTCCTTCCACCCAGCGTTCCCCCAAGTCTCCCGATAAAAATGATATCTCACTTGTGTGGGTAGACCTACCGCCCGCGACAGGAAATGCCCCAAAACACAATGTGGACACATCAAATTTTTTAAAGAAAACAGAGGTCTTTTTTGCAAAGTGCCTACCTGTAGATTTTGGCCTCTAGCTCAGCCGGCACCTAGGGAAACCTACCAAACCTTTTCATTTCTGAAAACTAGAGACCTAGGGGAATCCAAATGGGGTGACTTGTGGGGCTCTGACCAGGTTCTGTTACCCAGAATCCTTTGCAAACCTCAAAATTTGGCCCAAAAAAACATTTTCCTTACATTTCGGTGTCAGCAAGTTCTGGAATCTGAGAGAAGCCACAAATTTCCTTCCACCCAGCGTTCCCCCAAGTCTCCTGATAAAAATGATACCTCACTTGTGTGGGTAGGCCTACCGCCCGCGACAGGAAATGCCCCAAAACACAACGTGGACACATCACATTTTTTTAAAGAAAACAGAGGTCTTTTTTGCAAAGTGCCTACTTGTAGATTTTGGCCTCTAGCTCAGCCGGCACCTAGGGAAACCAACCAAACCTGTGCATTTTCCAAAACTAGAGACCTAGGGGAATCCAAGATGGGGTGACTTGTGGGGCTCTGACCAGGTTCTGTTACCCAGAATCCTTTGCAAACCTCAAAATTTGGCCAAAAAAACACATTTTCCTCACATTTCGGTGACAGCAAGTTCTGGAATCTAAGAGGAGCCACAAATTTCCTTCCACCCAGCGTTCCCCCAAGTCTCCCGATAAAAATGATATCTCACTTGTGTGGGTAGACCTACCGCCCGCGACAGGAAATGCCCCAAAACACAATGTGGACACATCACATTTTTTTAAAGAAAACAGAGGTCTTTTTTGCAAAGTGCCTACCTGTAGATTTTGGCCTCGAGCTCAGCCGGCACCTAGGGAAATCAACCAAACCTGTGCATTTTTCAAAACTAGAGACCTAGGGGAATCCAAGATGGGGTGACTTGTGGGGCTCTGACCAGGTTCTGTTACCCAGAATCCTTTGCAAACCTCAAAATTTGGCTAAAAAAACACATTTTCCTCACATTTCGGTGACAAAAAGTTCTGGAATCTGAGAGGAGCCACATATTTCCTTCCACCCAGCATTCCCCCAAGTCTCCCGATAAAAATGACACCTCACTTTTGTGGGTAGGCCTAGCGCCCGCGACAGGAAATGCCCCAAAACACAACGTGGACACATCACATTTTTTGAAAGAAAAGAGAGGTGTTTTTTGCAAAGTGCCTACCTGTAGATTTTGGCCTCTAGCTCAGTCGCAACCTAGGGAAACCAACCAAACCTGTGCATTTTTTAAAACTAGAGACCTAGGGGAATCCAAGATGGGGTGGCTTGTGGGGCTCTGACCAGGTTCTGTTACCCAGAATCCTTTGCAAACCTCAAAATTTGGCTAAAAAAACAAATTTTCCTCAAATTTTGGTGACAAAAGTCCTGGAATCAGTGAGGAGCCACAAATTTCCTTCCACCCAGCGTTCCTCCAAGTCTCCCGATAAAAATGATACCTCACTTGTGTGGGTAGGCCTAGCGCCCGTGACAGGAAATGCCCCAAAACACAACGTGGACACATCACATTTTTTACAAGAAAACAGAGGTGTTTTTTGCAAAGTGCCTACCTGTAGATTTTGGCCTCTAGCTCAGCCGGCACCTAGGGAAACCTACCAAACCTGTGCATTTCTGAAAACTAGAGACCTAGGGGAATCCAAGATGGGGTGACTTGTGGGGCTCTGACCAGGTTCTGTTACCCAGAATCCTTTGCAAACCTCATATTTTGGCAAAAAAAACGCATTTTCCTCACATTTCGGTGACAGAAAGTTCTGGAATCTGAGAGGAGCCACAAATTTCCTTCCACCCATCGTTCCCCCAAGTCTCCCGATAAAAATGATACCTCACTTGTGTGGGTAGGCCTAGCGCCCGAGACAGGAAACGCCCCAAAACGCAACGTGGACACATCCCATTTTTTTAAAGAAAACAGAGCTTTTTTTTGTAAAGTGCCTACCTGTAGATTTTGGCCTCTAGCTCAGCCGGCACCTAGGGAAACCTACCAAACCTGTGCATTTCTGAAAACTAGAGACCTAGGGGAATCCAAGATGGGGTGACTTGTGGGGCTCTGACCAGGTTCTGTTACCCAGAATCCTTTGCAAACCTCAAAATTTGGCCGAAAAAACAAATTTTCCTCACATTTCGGTGACAGCAAGTTCTGGAATCTAAGAGGAGCCACAAATTTCCTTCCACCCAGCGTTCCCCCAAGTCTCCCGATAAAAATGATACCTCACTTGTGTGGGTAGGCCTAGCGCCCGCGACAGGAAATGCCCCAAAACACAACGTGGACACATCACATTTTTTGAAAGAAAACAGAGGTGTTTTTTGCAAAGTGCCTACCTGTAGATTTTGGCCTCTAGCACAGCCGGCACCTAGGGAAACCTACCAAACCTGTGCATTTTTGAAAACTAGGGATTTAGGGGAATCCAAGATGGAGTGCTTTGTGGGGTTCTGACCAGGTTCTGTTACCCAGAATCCTTTGCAAACCTCAAAATTTGGCTAAAAAAACACAATTTCCTCACATTTCGGTGACAGAAAGTTCTGGAATCTGAGAGGAGCCACAAATTTCCTGCCGCCCAGCGTTCCCCCAAGTCTCCCGATAAAAATGATACCTCACTTGTGTGGGTAGGCCTAGCGCCCGCGACAGGAAATGCCCCAAAACACAACGTGGACACATCACATTTTTTGAAAGAAAACAGAGGTGTTTTTGCAAAGTGCCTACATGTAGATTTTGGCCTCTAGCTCAGCCGGCACCTAGGGAAACCAACCAAACCTGTGCATTTTTTAAAACTAGAGACCTAGGGGAATCCACGATGGGGTGACTTGTAGGGCTCTGACCAGGTTCTGTTACCCAGAATCCTTTGCAAACCTCAAACTTTGGCTAAAAAACAAATTTTCCTCAAATTTTGATGACAGAAAGTCCTGGAATCAGATAGGAGACACAAATTTCCTTCCACCCAGCGTTCCCCCAAGTCTCCCGATAAAAATGATACCTCTCTTGTGTGGGTAGGCCTAGCGCCCGTGACAGGAAACGCCCCAAAACACAATGTGGACACATCAAATTTTTTAAAGAAAACAGAGGTCTTTTTTGCAAAGTGCCTACCTGTAGATTTTGGCCTCTAGCTCAGCCGGCACCTAGGGAAACCTACCAAACCTTTGCATTTCTGAAAACTAGAGACCTAGGGGAATCCAAATGGGGTGACTTGTGGGGCTCTGACCAGGTTCTGTTACCCAGAATCCTTTGCAAACCTCAAAATTTGGCCAAAAAAAACATTTTCCTTACATTTCGGTGTCAGCAAGTTCTGGAATCTGAGAGAAGCCAAAAATTTCCTTCCACCCAGCGTTCCCCCAAGTCTCCTGATAAAAATGATACCTCACTTGTGTGGGTAGGCCTACCGCCCGCGACAGGAAATGCCCCAAAACACAACGTGGACACATCACATTTTTTTAAAGAAAGCAGAGGTCTTTTTTGCAAAGTGCCTACCTGTAGATTTTGGCCTCTAGCTCAGCCGGCACCTAGGGAAACCAACCAAACCTGTGCATTTTCCAAAACTACAGACCTAGGGGAATCCAAGATGGGGTGACTTGTGGGGCTCTGACCAGGTTCTGTTACCCAGAATCCTTTGCAAACCTCAAAATTTGGCTAAAAAAACACATTTTCCTCACATTTCGGTGACAAAAAGTTCTGGAATCTATGAGGAGCCACATATTTCCTTCCACCCAGCGTTCCCCCAAGTCTCCCGATAAAAATGATACCTCACTTTTGTGGGTAGGCCTAGCGCCCGCGACAGGAAATGCCCCAAAACACAATGTGGACACATCAAATTTTTTAAAGAAAACAGAGGTCTTTTTTGCAAAGTGCCTACCTGTAGATTTTGGCCTCTAGCTCAGCCGGCACCTAGGGAAACCTACCAAACCTTTTCATTTCTGAAAACTAGAGACCTAGGGGAATCCAAATGGGGTGACTTGTGGGGCTCTGACCAGGTTCTGTTACCCAGAATCCTTTGCAAACCTCAAAATTTGGCCCAAAAAAACATTTTCCTTACATTTCGGTGTCAGCAAGTTCTGGAATCTGAGAGAAGCCACAAATTTCCTTCCACCCAGCGTTCCCCCAAGTCTCCTGATAAAAATGATACCTCACTTGTGTGGGTAGGCCTACCGCCCGCGACAGGAAATGCCCCAAAACACAACGTGGACACATCACATTTTTTTAAAGAAAACAGAGGTCTTTTTTGCAAAGTGCCTACTTGTAGATTTTGGCCTCTAGCTCAGCCGGCACCTAGGGAAACCAACCAAACCTGTGCATTTTCCAAAACTAGAGACCTAGAGGAATCCAAGATGGGGTGACTTGTGGGGCTCTGACCAGGTTCTGTTACCCAGAATCCTTTGCAAACCTCAAAATTTGGCTAAAAAAACACATTTTCCTCACATTTCGGTGACAAAAAGTTCTGGAATCTGAGAGGAGCCACAGATTTCCTTCCACCCAGCGTTCCCCCAAGTCTCCCGATAAAAATGATACCTCACTTTTGTGGGTAGGCCTAGCGCCCGCGACAGGTAATGCACCAAAACACAACGTGGACACATCACATTTTTTTAAAGAAAACAGAGGTGTTTTTTGCAAAGTGCCTACCTGTAGATTTTGGCCTCTAGCTCAGCCGGCACCTAGGGAAACCAACCAAACATGTGCATTTTTTAAAACTAGAGACCTAGGGGAATCCAAGATGGGGTGACTTGTGGGGCTCTGACCAGGTTCTGTTACCCAGAATCCTTTGCAAACCTCACACTTTGGCTAAAAAAACAAATTTTCCTCAAATTTTGATGACAAAAGTCCTGGAATCAGAGAGGAGCCACAAATTTCCTTCCACCCAGCGTTCCCACAAGTCTCCTGATAAAAATGATACCTCACTTGTGTGGGTAGGCCTACCGCCCGCGACAGGAAATGCCCCAAAACACAACGTGGACACATCACATTTTTTTAAAGAAAACAGAGGTGTTTTTTGCAAAGTGCCTACCTGTAGATTTTGGCCTCTAGCTCAGCCGGCACCTAGGGAAACCAACCAAACCTGTGCATTTTCCAAAACTAGAGACCTAGGGGAATCCAAGATGGGAATTGTGGGGCTCTGACCAGGTTCTGTTACCCAGAATCCTTTGCAAACCTCAAAATTTGGCTAAAAAAACACATTTTCCTCACATTTCGGTGACAAAAAGTTCTGGAATCTGAGAGGAGCCACATATTTCCTGCCACCCAGCGTTCCCCCAAGTCTCCCGATAAAAATGATACCTCACTTTTGTGGGTAGGCCTAGCGCCCGCGACAGGAAAGGCCCCAAAACACAACGTGGACACATCACATTTTTTGAAAGAAAACAGAGGTCTTTTTTGCAAAGTCCCTACCTGTAGATTTTGGCCTCTAGCTCAGCCGGCACCTAGGGAAACCAACCAAACCTGTGCATTTTTTAAAACTGGAGACCTAGGGGAATCCAAGATGGGGTGACTTGTGGGGCTCTGACCAGGTTCTGTTACCCAGAATCCTTTGCACACCTCACACTTTGGCTAAAAAAAACAATTTTCCTCAAATTTTGATGACAAAAGTCCTGGAATCAGAGAGGAGCCACAAATTTCCTTCCACCCAGCGTTCCCCCAAGTCTCCCGATAAAAATGATACCTCACTTGTGTGGGTAGGCCTAGCGCCCGTGACAGGAAACGCCCCAAAACACAACGTGGACACATCTCATTTTTTAAAAGAAAACAGAGGTGTTTTTTGCAAAGTGCCTACCTATAGATTTTGGCCTCTAGCTCAGCCGGCACCTAGGGAAACCTACCAAACCTGTGCATTTCTGAAAACTAGAGACCTAGAGGAATCCAAGATGGGGTGACTTGTGGGGCTCTGACCAGGTTCTGTTACCCAGAATCCTTTGCAAACCTCAAAATTTGGCCAAAAAAACACATTTTCCTCACATTTCGGTGACAGCGAGTTCTGGAATCTGAGAGGAGCCACAAATTTCCTTCCACCCAGCGGTCCCCCCAAGTCTCCCGATAAAAATGATATCTCACTTGTGTGGGTAGGCCTACCGCCCGCGACAGGAAATGCCCCAAAACACAATGTAGACACATCACATTTTTTGAAAGAAAACAGAGGTCTTTTTTGCAAAGTGCCTACCTGTAGATTTTGGCCTCTAGCTCAGCCGGCACCTAGGGAAACCAACCAAACCTGTGCATTTTCCAAAACTAGAGACCTAGGGGAATCCAAGATGGGGTGACTTGTGGGGCTCTGACCAGGTTCTGTTACCCAGAATCCTTTGCAAACCTCAAAATTTGGCTAAAAAAACACATTTTCCTCACATTTCGGTGACAAAAAGTTCTGGAATCTGAGAGGAGCCACATATTTCCTGCCACCCAGCGTTCCCCCAAGTCTCCCGATAAAAATGATACCTCACTTTTGTGGGTAGGCCTAGCGCCCGCGACAGGAAAGGCCCCAAAACACAACGTGGACACATCACATTTTTTAAAAGAAAACAGAGGTGTTTTTTGCAAAGTGCCTACCTGTAGATTTTGGCATCTAGCTCAGCCGGCACCTAGGGAAACCAACCAAACCTGTGCATTTTTTAAAACTAGAGACCTAGGGGAATCCAAGATGGGGTGACTTGTGGGGCTCTGACCAGGTTCTGTTACCCAGAATCCTTTGCAAACCTCACACTTTGGCTAAAAAAACTAATTTTCCTCAAATTTTGATGACAAAAGTCCTGGAATCAGAGAGGAGCCACTAATTTCCTTCCACCCAGCGTTCCCCCAAGTCTCCCGATAAAAATGATACCTCACATGTGTGGGTAGGCCTAGAGCCCGTGACAGGAAACGCCCCAAAACACAACGTGGACACATCACATTTTTTAAAAGAAAACAGAGGTGTTTTTTGCAAAGTGCCTACCTGTAGATTTTGGCCTCTAGCTCAGCCGGCACCTAGGGAAAGCTACCAAACCTGTGCATATCTGAAAACTAGAGACCTAGGGGAATCCAAGATGGGGTGACTTGTGGGGCTCTGACCAGGTTCTGTTACCCAGAATCCTTTGCAAACCTCAAAATTTGGCCAAAAAAACACATTTTCCTCACATTTCGGTGACAGCGAGTTCTGGAATCTGAGAGGAGCCACAAATTTCCTTCCACCCAGCGTTCCCCCAAGTCTCCCGATAAAAATGATATCTCACTTGTGTGGCTAGGCCTACCGCCCGCGACAGGAAATGCCCCAAACCACAATGTGGACACATCACATTTTTTTAAAGAAAACAGAGGTGTTTTTTGCAAAGTGCCTACCGGTAGATTTTGGCCTCTAGCTCAGCCGGCACCTAAGGAAAGCTACCAAACCTGTGCATTTTTGAAAACTAGAGACCTAGGGGAATCCAAGATGGGGTGACTTGTGGGGCTCTGACCAGGTTCTGTTACCCAGAATCCTTTGCAAAATTCAAAATTTGGCAAAAAAAAACACATTTTCCTCACATTTCGGTGACAGAAAGTTCTGGAATCTGAGAGGAGCCACAAATTTCCTTCCACCCAGCATTCCCCCAAGTCTCCCGATAAGAATTAAACCTCACTTGTGTGGGTAGGCCTAGCGCCCGCGACAGGATATGCCCCAAAACACAACGTGGACACATCCCATTTTTTTACAAAAAACAGAGCTGTTTTTTGCAAAGTGCCTACCTGTAAATTTTGGCCTCTAGCTCAGCCGGCACCTAGA
Source organism: Pleurodeles waltl (assembly GCF_031143425.1). Lineage (NCBI taxonomy): Eukaryota > Metazoa > Chordata > Amphibia > Caudata > Salamandridae > Pleurodeles > Pleurodeles waltl. Next base: position 113,838 of record NW_027150404.1, on the reverse strand, counting down.
GAAACCTACCAAACCTGTGATTTTTTTTAAACTAGAGACCTAGGGGAATCCAAGATGGGGTGACTTGTGGGGCTCTGACCAGGTTCTGTTACCCAGAATCCTTTGCAAACCTCAAAATTTCGCTAAAAAAACACATTTTCCTCACATTTCGGTGACAGAAAGTTCTGGAATCTGAGAGGAGCCACAAATTTCCTGCCGCTTAGCATTCCCCCAAGTCTCCCAATAAAAATGATACCTCACTTGTGTAGGTAGGCTTAGCGCCCGCGACAGGATATGCCCCAAAACACAACGTGGACACATCCCATTTTTTGACAAAAAACAGAGCTGTTTTTTGCAAAGTGCCTACCTGTAGATTTTGGCCTCTAGCTCAGCCGGCACCTAGGGAAACCTACCAAACCTGTGCATTTTTTTAAACTAGAGACCTAGGGGAATCCAAGATGGGGTGACTTGTGGGGCTCTGACCAGGTTCTGTTACCCAGAATCCTTTGCAAACCTCTAAATTTGGCTAAAAAAACACATTTTCCTCACATTTCGGTGACAGAAAGTTCTGGAATCTGAGAGGAGCCACAAATTTCCTGCCGCCCAGCGTTCCCCCAAGTCTCCCGATAAAAATGATACCTCACTTGTGTGGGTAGGCCTAGCGCCCGCGACAGGAAATGCCCCAAAACACAACGTGGACACATCACATTTTTTGAAAGAAAACGGAGGTGTTTTTTGCAAAGTGCCTACCTGTAGATTTTGGCCTCTAGCACAGCCGGCACCTAGGGAAACCTACCAAACCTGTGCATTTTTGAAAACTAGGGATTTAGGGGAATCCAAGATGGAGTGATTTGTGGGGTCCTGACCAGGTTCTCTTACCCAGAATCCTTTGCAAACCTCAAAATTTGGCTAAAAAAACACATTTTCCTCACATTTCGGTGACAGAAAGTTCTGGAATCTGAGAGGAGCCACAAATTTCCTGCCGCCCAGCGTTCCCACAAGTCTCCCGATAAAAATGATACCTTACTTGTGTGGGTAGGCCTAGCGCCCGCGACAGGAAATGCCCCAAAACACAACGTGGACACATCACATTTTTTGAAAGAAAACAGAGGTGTTTTTTGCAAAGTGCCTACCTGTAGATTTTGGCCTCTAGCTCAGCCGGCACCTAGGGAAACCAACCAAACCTGTGCATTTTCCAAAACTAGAGACCTAGGGGAATCCAAGATGGGGGGGTGACTTGTGGGGCTCTGACCAGGTTCTGTTACCCAGAATCCTTTGCAAACCTCAAAATTTGGCTAAAAAAACACATTTTCCTCACATTTCAATGATAAAAAGTTCTGGAATCTGAGAGGAGCCACATATTTCCTTCCACGCAGCGTTCCCCCAAGTCTCCCGATAAAAATGATACCTCACTTTTGTGGGTAGGCCTAGCGCCCGCGACAGGAAATGCCCCAAAACACAACGTGGACACATCAATTTTTTTTAAAGAAAACAGAGGTGTTTTATGCAAAGTGCCTACCTGTAGATTTTGGCCTCTAGCTCAGCCGGCACCTAGGGAAACCAACCAAACCTGTGCATTTTTTTAAACTAGAGACCTAGGGGAATCCAAGATGGGGTGACTTGTGGGGCTCTGACCAGGTTCTGTTACCCAGAATCCTTTGCAAACCTCAAAATTTGGCTGAAAAAAAAAAAATTCCTCAAATTTTGGTGACAAAAGTCCTGGAATCAGAGAGGAGCCACAAATTTCCTTCCACCCAGCGTTCCCCCAAGTCTCCCGATAAAAAAGATACCTCACTTGTGTGGGTAGGCCTAGCGCCCGTGACAGGAAATGCCCCAAAACACAACGTGGACACATCACATTTTTTACAAGAAAACAGAGGTGTTTTTTGCAAAGTGCCTACCTGTAGATTTTGGCCTCTAGCTCAGCCGGCACCTAGGGAAACCTACCAAACCTGTGCATTTTTGAAAACTAGAGACCTAGGGGAATCCAAGATGGGGTGACTTGTGGGGCTCTGACCAGGTTCTGTTACCCAGAATCCTTTGCAAACCTCAAAATTTGGCCAAAAAAACACATTTTCCTCACATTTCGGTGACAGCAAGTTCTGGAATCTAAGAGGAGCCACAAATTTCCTTCCACCCAGCGTTCCCCCAAGTCTCCCGATAAAAATGATATCTCACTTGTGTGGGTAGACCTACCGCCCGCGACAGGAAATGCCCCAAAACACAATGTGGACACATCACATTTTTTGAAAGAAAACAGAGGTCTTTTTTGCAAAGTGCCTACCTGTAGATTTTGGCCTCGAGCTCAGCCGGCACCTAGGGAAATCAACCAAACCTGTGCATTTTTCAAAACTAGAGACCTAGGGGAATCCAAGATGGGGTGACTTGTGGGGCTCTGACCAGGTTCTGTTACCCAGAATCCTTTGCAAACCTCAAAATTTGGCTAAAAAAACACATTTTCCTCACATTTCGGTGACAAAAAGTTCTGGAATCTGAGAGGAGCCACATATTTCCTTCCACCCAGCATTCCCCCAAGTCTCCCGATAAAAATGACACCTCACTTTTGTGGGTAGGCCTAGCGCCCGCGACAGGAAATGCCCCAAAACACAACGTGGACACATCACATTTTTTGAAAGAAAAGAGAGGTGTTTTTTGCAAAGTGCCTACCTGTAGATTTTGGCCTCTAGCTCAGCCGCAACCTAGGGAAACCAACCAAACCTGTGCATTTTTTAAAACTAGAGACCTAGGGGAATCCAAGATGGGGTGACTTGTGGGGCTCTGACCAGGTTCTGTTACCCAGAATCCTTTGCAAACCTCAAAATTTGGCTAAAAAAACAAATTTTCCTCAAATTTTGGTGACAAAAGTCCTGGAATCAGAGAGGAGCCACAAATTTCCTTCCACCCAGCGTTCCTCCAAGTCTCCCAATAAAAATGATACCTCACTTGTGTGGGTAGGCCTAGCGCCCGTGACAGGAAATGCCCCAAAACACAACGTGGACACATCACATTTTTTACAAGAAAACAGAGGTGTTTTTTGCAAAGTGCCTACCTGTAGATTTTGGCCTCTAGCTCAGCCGGCACCTAGGGAAACCTACCAAACCTGTGCATTTCTGAAAACTAGAGACCTAGGGGAATCCAAGATGGGGTGACTTGTGGGGCTCTGACCAGGTTCTGTTACCCAGAATCCTTTGCAAACCTCAAAATTTGGCCAAAAAAACACATTTTCCTCACATTTCGGTGACAGCAAGTTCTGGAATCTAAGAGGAGCCACAAATTTCCTTCCACCCAGCGTTCCCCCAAGTCTCCCGATAAAAATGATATCTCACTTGTGTGGGTAGACCTACCGCCCGCGACAGGAAATGCCCCAAAACACAATGTGGACACATCACATTTTTTGAAAGAAAACAGAGGTCTTTTTTGCAAAGTGCCTACCTGTAGATTTTGGCCTCTAGCTCAGCCGGCACCTAGGGAAATCAACCAAACCTGTGCATTTTTCAAAACTAGAGACCTAGGGGAATCCAAGATGGGGTGACTTGTGGGGCTCTGACCAGGTTCTGTTACCCAGAATCCTTTGCAAACCTCAAAATTTGGCTAAAAAAACACATTTTCCTCACATTTTGGTGACAAAAAGTTCTGGAATCTGAGAGGAGCCACATATTTCCTTCCACCCAGCATTCCCCCAAGTCTCCCGATAAAAATGACACCTCACTTTTGTGGGTAGGCCTAGCGCCCACGACAGGAAATGCCCCAAAACACAACGTGGACACATCACATTTTTTTAAAGAAAAGAGAGGTGTTTTTTGCAAAGTGCCTACCTGTAGATTTTGGCCTCTAGCTCAGCCGCAACCTAGGGAAACCAACCAAACCTGTGCATTTTTTAAAACTAGAGACCTAGGGGAATCCAAGATGGGGTGACTTGTGGGGCTCTGACCAGGTTCTGTTACCCAGAATCCTTTGCAAACCTCAAAATTTGGCCAAAAAAACACATTTTCCTCACATTTCGGTGACAGCAAGTTCTGGAATCTAAGAGGAGCCACAAATTTCCTTCCACCCAGCGTTCCCCCAAGTCTCCCGATAAAAATGATACCTCACTTGTGTGGGTAGGCCTAGCGCCCGCGACAGGAAATGCCCCAAAACACAACGTGGACACATCACGTTTTTTGAAAGAAAACAGAGGTGTTTTTTGCAAAGTGCCTACCTGTAGATTTTGGCCTCTAGCACAGCCGGCACCTAGGGAAACCTACCAAACCTGTGCATTTTTGAAAACTAGGGATTTAGGGGAATCCAAGATGGAGTGCTTTGTGGGGTTCTGACCAGGTTCTGTTACCCAGAATCCTTTGCAAACCTCAAAATTTGGATAAAAAAACACATTTTCCTCACATTTCGGTGACAGAAAGTTCTGGAATCTGAGAGGAGCCACAAATTTCCTGCCGCCCAGTGTTCCCCCAAGTCTCCCGATAAAAATGATACCTCACTTGTGTGGGTAGGCCTAGCGCCCGCGACAGGAAATGCCCCAAAACACAACGTGGACACATCACATTTTTTGAAAGAAAACAGAGGTGTTTTTTGCAAAGTGCCTACCTGTAGATTTTGGCCTCTAGCTCAGCCGGCACCTAGGGAAACCAACCAAACCTGTGCATTTTTTTAAACTAGAGACCTAGGGGAATCCACGATGGGGTGACTTGTGGGGCTCTGACCAGGTTCTGTTACGCAGAATCCTTTGCAAACCTCAAACTTTGGCTAAAAAACAAATTTTCCTCAAATTTTGATGACAGAAAGTCCTGGAATCAGATAGGAGACACAAATTTCCTTCCACCCAGCATTCCCCCAAGTCTCCCGATAAAAATGACACCTCACTTTTGTGGGTAGGCCTAGTGCCCACGACAGGAAATGCCCCAAAACACAACGTGGACACATCACATTTTTTGAAAGAAAAGAGAGGTGTTTTTTGCAAAGTGCCTACCTGTAGATTTTGGCCTCTAGCTCAGCCGCAACCTAGGGAAACCAACCAAACCTGTGCATTTTTTAAAACTAGAGACCTAGGGGAATCCAAGATGGGGTGACTTGTGGGGCTCTGACCAGGTTCTGTTACCCAGAATCCTTTGCAAACCTCAAAATTTGGCTAAAAAAACAAATTTTCCTCAAATTTTGGTGACAAAAGTCCTGGAATCAGACAGGAGCTACAAATTTCCTTCCACCCAGCGTTCCCCCAAGTCTCCCGATAAAAATGATACCTCACTTGTGTGGGTAGGCCTAGCGCCCGTGACAGGAAATGCCCCAAAACACAATGTGGACACATCACATTTTTTTAAAGAAAACAGAGGTCTTTTTTGCAAAGTGCCTACCTGTAGATTTTGGCCTCTAGCTCAGCAGGCACCTAGGGAAACCAACCAAACCTGTGCATTTTTCAAAACTAGAGACCTGGGGGAATCCAAGATGGGGTGACTTGTGGGGCTCTGACCAGGTTCTGTTACCCAGAATCCTTTGCAAACCTCAAACTTTGGCCAAAAAAACACATTTTCCTCACATTTCGGTGACAGCGAGTTCTGGAATCTGAGAGGAGCCACAAATTTCCTTCCACCCAGCGTTCCCCCAAGTCTCCCGATAAAAATGATATCTCACTTGTGTGGCTAGGCCTACCGCCCGCGACAGGAAATGCCCCAAACCACAATGTGGACACATCACATTTTTTAAAAGAAAACAGAGGTGTTTTTTGCAAAGTGCCTACCGGTAGATTTTGGCCTCTAGCTCAGCCGGCACCTAAGGAAAGCTACCAAACCTGTGCATTTTTGAAAACTAGAGACCTAGGGGAATCCAAGATGGGGTGACTTGTGGGGCTCTGACTAGGTTCTGTTACCCAGAATCCTTTGCAAAATTCAAAATTTGGCTAAAAAAAACACATTTTCCTCACATTTCGGTGACAGAAAGTTCTGGAATCTGAGAGGAGCCACAAATTTCCTTCCACCCAGCATTCCCCCAAGTCTCCCGATAAGAATTAAATCTCACTTGTGTGGGTAGGCCTAGCGCCCGCGACAGGATATGCCCCAAAACACAACGTGGACACATCCCATTTTTTGACAAAAAACAGAGCTGTTTTTTGCAAAGTGCCTACCTGTAAATTTTGGCCTCTAGCTCAGCCGGCACCTAGAGAAACCTACCAAACCTGTGATTTTTTTTAAACTAGAGACCTAGGGGAATCCAAGATGGGGTGACTTGTGGGGCTCTGACCAGGTTCTGTTACCCAGAATCCTTTGCAAACCTCTAAATTTGGCTAAAAAAACACATTTTCCTCACATTTCGGTGACAGAAAGTTCTGGAATCTGAGAGGAGCCACAAATTTCCTGCCGCCCAGCGTTCCCCCAAGTCTCCCGATAAAAATGATACCTCACTTGTGTGGGTAGGCCTAGCGCCCGCGACAGGAAATGCCCCAAAACACAACGTGGACACATCACATTTTTTGAAAGAAAACGGAGGTGTTTTTTGCAAAGTGCCTACCTGTAGATTTTGGCCTCTAGCACAGCCGGCACCTAGGGAAACCTACCAAACCTGTGCATTTTTGAAAACTAGGGATTTAGGGGAATCCAAGATGGAGTGATTTGTGGGGTCCTGACCAGGTTCTCTTACCCAGAATCCTTTGCAAACCTCAAAATTTGGCTAAAAAAACACATTTTCCTCACATTTCGGTGACAGAAAGTTCTGGAATCTGAGAGGAGCCACAAATTTCCTGCCGCCCAGCGTTCCCACAAGTCTCCCGATAAAAATGATACCTTACTTGTGTGGGTAGGCCTAGCGCCCGCGACAGGAAATGCCCCAAAACACAACGTGGACACATCACATTTTTTGAAAGAAAACAGAGGTGTTTTTTGCAAAGTGCCTACCTGTAGATTTTGGCCTCTAGCTCAGCCGGCACCTAGGGAAACCAACCAAACCTGTGCATTTTCCAAAACTAGAGACCTAGGGGAATCCAAGATGGGGGGGTGACTTGTGGGGCTCTGACCAGGTTCTGTTACCCAGAATCCTTTGCAAACCTCAAAATTTGGCTAAAAAAACACATTTTCCTCACATTTCAATGATAAAAAGTTCTGGAATCTGAGAGGAGCCACATATTTCCTTCCACGCAGCGTTCCCCCAAGTCTCCCGATAAAAATGATACCTCACTTTTGTGGGTAGGCCTAGCGCCCGCGACAGGAAATGCCCCAAAACACAACGTGGACACATCAATTTTTTTTAAAGAAAACAGAGGTGTTTTTTGCAAAGTGCCTACCTGTAGATTTTGGCCTCTAGCTCAGCCGGCACCTAGGGAAACCAACCAAACCTGTGCATTTTTTTAAACTAGAGACCTAGGGGAATCCAAGATGGGGTGACTTGTGGGGCTCTGACCAGGTTCTGTTACCCAGAATCCTTTGCAAACCTCAAAATTTGGCTGAAAAAAAAAAATTTCCTCAAATTTTGGTGACAAAAGTCCTGGAATCAGAGAGGAGCCACAAATTTCCTTCCACCCAGCGTTCCCCCAAGTCTCCCGATAAAAAAGATACCTCACTTGTGTGGGTAGGCCTAGCGCCCGTGACAGGAAATGCCCCAAAACACAACGTGGACACATCACATTTTTTACAAGAAAACAGAGGTCTTTTTTGCAAAGTGCCTACCTGTAGATTTTGGCCTCGAGCTCAGCCGGCACCTAGGGAAATCAACCAAACCTGTGCATTTTTCAAAACTAGAGACCTAGGGGAATCCAAGATGGGGTGACTTGTGGGGCTCTGACCAGGTTCTGTTACCCAGAATCCTTTGCAAACCTCAAAATTTGGCTAAAAAAACACATTTTCCTCACATTTCGGTGACAAAAAGTTCTGGAATCTGAGAGGAGCCACATATTTCCTTCCACCCAGCATTCCCCCAAGTCTCCCGATAAAAATGACACCTCACTTTTGTGGGTAGGCCTAGCGCCCGCGACAGGAAATGCCCCAAAACACAACGTGGACACATCACATTTTTTGAAAGAAAAGAGAGGTGTTTTTTGCAAAGTGCCTACCTGTAGATTTTGGCCTCTAGCTCAGCCGCAACCTAGGGAAACCAACCAAACCTGTGCATTTTTTAAAACTAGAGACCTAGGGGAATCCAAGATGGGGTGACTTGTGGGGCTCTGACCAGGTTCTGTTACCCAGAATCCTTTGCAAACCTCAAAATTTGGCTAAAAAAACAAATTTTCCTCAAATTTTGGTGACAAAAGTCCTGGAATCAGAGAGGAGCCACAAATTTCCTTCCACCCAGCGTTCCTCCAAGTCTCCCAATAAAAATGATACCTCACTTGTGTGGGTAGGCCTAGCGCCCGTGACAGGAAATGCCCCAAAACACAACGTGGACACATCACATTTTTTACAAGAAAACAGAGGTGTTTTTTGCAAAGTGCCTACCTGTAGATTTTGGCCTCTAGCTCAGCCGGCACCTAGGGAAACCTACCAAACCTGTGCATTTCTGAAAACTAGAGACCTAGGGGAATCCAAGATGGGGTGACTTGTGGGGCTCTGACCAGGTTCTGTTACCCAGAATCCTTTGCAAACCTCAAAATTTGGCCAAAAAAACACATTTTCCTCACATTTCGGTGACAGCAAGTTCTGGAATCTAAGAGGAGCCACAAATTTCCTTCCACCCAGCGTTCCCCCAAGTCTCCCGATAAAAATGATATCTCACTTGTGTGGGTAGACCTACCGCCCGCGACAGGAAATGCCCCAAAACACAATGTGGACACATCACATTTTTTGAAAGAAAACAGAGGTCTTTTTTGCAAAGTGCCTACCTGTAGATTTTGGCCTCTAGCTCAGCCGGCACCTAGGGAAATCAACCAAACCTGTGCATTTTTCAAAACTAGAGACCTAGGGGAATCCAAGATGGGGTGACTTGTGGGGCTCTGACCAGGTTCTGTTACCCAGAATCCTTTGCAAACCTCAAAATTTGGCTAAAAAAACACATTTTCCTCACATTTTGGTGACAAAAAGTTCTGGAATCTGAGAGGAGCCACATATTTCCTTCCACCCAACATTCCCCCAAGTCTCCCGATAAAAATGACACCTCACTTTTGTGGGTAGGCCTAGCGCCCACGACAGGAAATGCCCCAAAACACAACGTGGACACATCACATTTTTTTAAAGAAAAGAGAGGTGTTTTTTGCAAAGTGCCTACCTGTAGATTTTGGCCTCTAGCTCAGCCGCAACCTAGGGAAACCAACCAAACCTGTGCATTTTTTAAAACTAGAGACCTAGGGGAATCCAAGATGGGGTGACTTGTGGGGCTCTGACCAGGTTCTGTTACCCAGAATCCTTTGCAAACCTCAAAATTTGGCCAAAAAAACACATTTTCCTCACATTTCGGTGACAGCAAGTTCTGGAATCTAAGAGGAGCCACAAATTTCCTTCCACCCAGCGTTCCCCCAAGTCTCCCGATAAAAATGATACCTCACTTGTGTGGGTAGGCCTAGCGCCCGCGACAGGAAATGCCCCAAAACACAACGTGGACACATCACGTTTTTTGAAAGAAAACAGAGGTGTTTTTTGCAAAGTGCCTACCTGTAGATTTTGGCCTCTAGCACAGCCGGCACCTAGGGAAACCTACCAAACCTGTGCATTTTTGAAAACTAGGGATTTAGGGGAATCCAAGATGGAGTGCTTTGTGGGGTTCTGACCAGGTTCTGTTACCCAGAATCCTTTGCAAACCTCAAAATTTGGATAAAAAAACACATTTTCCTCACATTTCGGTGACAGAAAGTTCTGGAATCTGAGAGGAGCCACAAATTTCCTGCCGCCCAGTGTTCCCCCAAGTCTCCCGATAAAAATGATACCTCACTTGTGTGGGTAGGCCTAGCGCCCGCGACAGGAAATGCCCCAAAACACAACGTGGACACATCACATTTTTTGAAAGAAAACAGAGGTGTTTTTTGCAAAGTGCCTACCTGTAGATTTTGGCCTCTAGCTCAGCCGGCACCTAGGGAAACCAACCAAACCTGTGCATTTTTTTAAACTAGAGACCTAGGGGAATCCACGATGGGGTGATTTGTGGGGCTCTGACCAGGTTCTGTTACACAGAATCCTTTGCAAACCTCAAACTTTGGCTAAAAAACAAATTTTCCTCAAATTTTGATGACAGAAAGTCCTGGAATCAGATAGGAGACACAAATTTCCTTCCACCCAGCATTCCCCCAAGTCTCCCGATAAAAATGACACCTCACTTTTGTGGGTAGGCCTAGTGCCCACGACAGGAAATGCCCCAAAACACAACGTGGACACATCACATTTTTTGAAAGAAAAGAGAGGTGTTTTTTGCAAAGTGCCTACCTGTAGATTTTGGCCTCTAGCTCAGCCGCAACCTAGGGAAACCAACCAAACCTGTGCATTTTTTAAAACTAGAGACCTAGGGGAATCCAAGATGGGGTGACTTGTGGGGCTCTGACCAGGTTCTGTTACCCAGAATCCTTTGCAAACCTCAAAATTTGGCTAAAAAAACAAATTTTCCTCAAATTTTGGTGACAAAAGTCCTGGAATCAGACAGGAGCCACAAATTTCCTTCCACCCAGCGTTCCCCCAAGTCTCCCGATAAAAATGATACCTCACTTGTGTGGGTAGGCCTAGCGCCCGTGACAGGAAATGCCCCAAAACACAATGTGGACACATCACATTTTTTTAAAGAAAACAGAGGTCTTTTTTGCAAAGTGCCTACCTGTAGATTTTGGCCTCTAGCTCAGCAGGCACCTAGGGAAACCAACCAAACCTGTGCATTTTTCAAAACTAGAGACCTGGGGGAATCCAAGATGGGGTGACTTGTGGGGCTCTGACCAGGTTCTGTTACCCAGAATCCTTTGCAAACCTCAAACTTTGGCCAAAAAAACACATTTTCCTCACATTTCGGTGACAGCGAGTTCTGGAATCTGAGAGGAGCCACAAATTTCCTTCCACCCAGCGTTCCCCCAAGTCTCCCGATAAAAATGATATCTCACTTGTGTGGCTAGGCCTACCGCCCGCGACAGGAAATGCCCCAAACCACAATGTGGACACATCACATTTTTTTAAAGAAAACAGAGGTGTTTTTTGCAAAGTGCCTACCGGTAGATTTTGGCCTCTAGCTCAGCCGGCACCTAAGGAAAGCTACCAAACCTGTGCATTTTTGAAAACTAGAGACCTAGGGGAATCCAAGATGGGGTGACTTGTGGGGCTCTGACTAGGTTCTGTTACCCAGAATCCTTTGCAAAATTCAAAATTTGGCTAAAAAAAACACATTTTCCTCACATTTCGGTGACAGAAAGTTCTGGAATCTGAGAGGAGCCACAAATTTCCTTCCACCCAGCATTCCCCCAAGTCTCCCGATAAGAATTAAATCTCACTTGTGTGGGTAGGCCTAGCGCCCGCGACAGGATATGCCCCAAAACACAACGTGGACACATCCCATTTTTTGACAAAAAACAGAGCTGTTTTTTGCAAAGTGCCTACCTGTAAATTTTGGCCTCTAGCTCAGACGGCACCTAGAGAAACCTACCAAACCTGTGATTTTTTTTAAACTAGAGACCTAGGGGAATCCAAGATGGGGTGACTTGTGGGGCTCTGACCAGGTTCTGTTACCCAGAATCCTTTGCAATCCTCAAAATTTCGCTAAAAAAACACATTTTCCTCACATTTCGGTGACAGAAAGTTCTGGAATCTGAGAGGAGCCACAAATTTCCTGCCGCTCAGCATTCCCCCAAGTCTCCCGATAAAAATGATACCTCACTTGTGTAGGTAGGCTTAGCGCCCGCGACAGGATATGCCCCAAAACACAACGTGGACACATCCCATTTTCTGACAAAAAACAGAGCTGTTTTTTGCAAAGTGCCTACCTGTAGATTTTGGCCTCTAGCTCAGCCGGCACCTAGGGAAACCTACCAAACCTGTGCATTTTTTTAAACTAGAGACCTAGGGGAATCCAAGATGGGGTGACTTGTGGGGCTCTGACCAGGTTCTGTTACCCAGAATCCTTTGCAAACCTCTAAATTTGGCTAAAAAAACACATTTTCCTCACATTTCGGTGACAGAAAGTTCTGGAATCTGAGAGGAGCCACAAATTTCCTGCCGCCCAGCGTTCCCCCAAGTCTCCCGATAAAAATGATACCTCACTTGTGTGGGTAGGCCTAGCGCCCGCGACAGGAAATGCCCCAAAACACAACGTGGACACGTCACATTTTTTGAAAGAAAACGGAGGTGTTTTTTGCAAAGTGCCTACCTGTAGATTTTGGCCTCTAGCACAGCCGGAACCTAGGGAAACCTACCAAACCTGTGCATTTTTGAAAACTAGGGATTTAGGGGAATCCAAGATGGAGTGATTTGTGTGGTCCTGACCAAGTTCTCTTACCCAGAATCCTTTGCAAACCTCAAAATTTGGCTAAAAAAACACATTTTCCTCACATTTCGGTGACAGAAAGTTCTGGAATCTGAGAGGAGCCACAAATTTCCTGCCGCCCAGCGTTCCCACAAGTCTCCCGATAAAAATGATACCTCACTTGTGTGGGTAGGCCTAGCGCCCGCGACAGGAAATGCCCCAAAACACAACGTGGACACATCACATTTTTTGAAAGAAAACAGAGGTCTTTTTTGCAAAGTGCCTACCTGTAGATTTTGGCCTCTAGCTCAGCCGGCACCTAGGGAAACCAACCAAACCTGTGCATTTTCCAAAACTAGAGACCTAGGGGAATCCAAGATGGGGGGGTGACTTGTGGGGCTCTGACCAGGTTCTGTTACCCAGAATCCTTTGCAAACCTCAAAATTTGGCTAAAAAAACACATTTTCCTCACATTTCAGTGATAAAAAGTTCTGGAATCTGAGAGGAGCCACATATTTCCTTCCACGCAGCGTTCCCCCAAGTCTCCCGATAAAAATTATACCTCACTTTTGTGGGTAGGCCTAGCGCCCGCGACAGGAAATGCCCCAAAACACAACGTGGACACATCACATTTTTTTAAAGAAAACAGAGGTGTTTTTTGCAAAGTGCCTACCTGTAGATTTTGGCCTCTAGCTCAGCCGGCACCTAGGGAAACCAACCAAACCTGTGCATTTTTTTAAACTAGAGACCTAGGGGAATCCAAGATGGGGTGACTTGTGGGGCTCTGACCAGGTTCTGTTACCCAGAATCCTTTGCAAACCTCAAAATTTGGCTAAAAAAAAAAATGTTCTTCAAATTTTGGTGACAAAAGTCCTGGAATCAGAGAGGAGCCACAAATTTCCTTCCACCCAGCGTTCCCCCAAGTCTCCCGATAAAAAAGATACCTCACTTGTGAGGGTAGGCCTAGCGCCCGTGACAGGAAATGCCCCAAAACACAACGTGGACACATCACATTTTTTACAAGAAAACAGAGGTGTTTTTTGCAAAGTGCCTACCTGTAGATTTTTGCCTCTAGCTCAGCCGGAACCTAGGGAAACCTAACAAACCTGTGCATTTCTGAAAACTAGAGACCTAGGGGAATCCATGATGGGGTGACTTGTGGGGCTCTGACCAGGTTCTGTTACCCAGAATCCTTTGCAAACCTCAAAATTTGGCTAAAAAAACACATTTTCCTCACATTTCGGTGACAGCAAGTTCTGGAATCTAAGAGGAGCCACAAATTTACTTCCACCCAGCGTTCCCCCAAGTCTCCCGATAAAAATGATATCTCACTTGTGTGGGTAGACCTACCGCCCGCGACAGGAAATGCCCCAAAACACAATGTGGACACATCACATTTTTTGAAAGAAAACAGAGGTCTTTTTTGCAAAGTGCCTACCTGTAGATTTTGGCCTCTAGCTCAGCCGGCACCTAGGGAAATCAACCAAACCTGTGCATTTTTCAAAACTAGAGACCTAGGGGAATCCAAGATGGGGTGACTTGTGGGGCTCTGACCAGGTTCTGTTACCCAGAATCCTTTACAAACCTCAAAATTTGGCTAAAAAAACACATTTTCCTCACATTTCGGTGACAAAAAGTTCTGGAATCTGAGAGGAGCCACATATTTCCTTCCACCCAGCATTCCCCCAAGTCTCTCGATAAAAATGACACCTCACTTTGGTGGGTAGGCCTAGCGCCCGCGACAGGAAATGCCCCAAAACACAACGTGGACACATCACATTTTTTGAAAGAAAAGAGAGGTGTTTTTTGCAAAGTGCCTACCTGTAGATTTTGGCCTCTAGCTCAGCCGCAACCTAGGGAAACCAACCAAACCTGTGCATTTTTTAAAACTAGAGACCTAGGGGAATCCAAGATGGGGTGACTTGTGGGGCTCTGACCAGGTTCTGTTACCCAGAATCCTTTGCAAACCTCAAAATTTGGCTAAAAAAACAAATTTTCCTCAAATTTTGGTGACAAAAGTCCTGGAATCAGAGAGGAGCCACAAATTTCCTTCCACCCAGCGTTCCTCCAAGTCTCCCGATAAAAATGATACCTCACTTGTGTGGGTAGGCCTAGCGCCCGTGACAGGAAATGCCCCAAAACACAACGTGGACACATCACATTTTTTACAAGAAAACAGAGGTGTTTTTTGCAAAGTGCCTACCTGTAGATTTTGGCCTCTAGCTCAGCCGGCACCTAGGGAAACCTACCAAACCTGTGCATTTCTGAAAACTAGAGACCTAGGGGAATCCAAGATGGGGTGACTTGTGGGGCTCTGACCAGGTTCTGTTACCCAGAATCCTTTGCAAACCTCAAAATTTGGCCAAAAGAACACATTTTCCTCACATTTCGGTGACAGCAAGTTCTGGAATCTAAGAGGAGCCACAAATTTCCTTCCACCCAGCGTTCCCCCAAGTCTCCCGATAAAAATGATATCTCACTTGTGTGGGTAGACCTACCGCCCGCGACAGGAAATGCCCCAAAACACAATGTGGACACATCACATTTTTTGAAAGAAAACAGAGGTCTTTTTTGCAAAGTGCCTACCTGTAGATTTTGGCCTCTAGCTCAGCCGGCACCTAGGGAAATCAACCAAACCTGTGCATTTTTCAAAACTAGAGACCTAGGGGAATCCAAGATGGGGTGACTTGTGGGGCTCTGACCAGGTTCTGTTACCCAGAATCCTTTGCAAACCTCAAAATTTGGCTAAAAAAACACATTTTCCTCACATTTCGGTGACAAAAAGTTCTGGAATCTGAGAGGAGCCACATATTTCCTTCCACCCAGCATTCCCCCAAGTCTCCCGATAAAAATGACACCTCACTTTTGTGGGTAGGCCTAGCGCCCACGACAGGAAATGCCCCAAAACACAACGTGGACACATCACATTTTTTTAAAGAAAAGAGAGGTGTTTTTTGCAAAGTGCCTACCTGTAGATTTTGGCCTCTAGCTCATCCGCAACCTAGGGAAACCAACCAAACCTGTGCATTTTTTAAAACTAGAGACCTAGGGGAATCCAAGATGGGGTGACTTGTGGGGCTCTGACCAGGTTCTGTTACCCAGAATCCTTTGCAAACCTCAAAATTTGGCTAAAAAAACAAATTTTCCTCAAATTTTGGTGACAAAAGTCCTGGAATCAGAGAGGAGCCACAAATTTCCTTCCACCCAGCGTTCCCCCAAGTCTCCCGATAAAAATGATACCTCACTTGTGTGGGTAGGCCTAGCGCCCGTGACAGGAAATGCCCCAAAACACAACGTGGACACATCACATTTTTTAAAAGAAAACAGAGGTGTTTTTTGCAAAGTGCCTATCTGTAGATTTTGGCCTCTAGCTCAGCCGGCACCTAGGGAAACCTACCAAACCTGTGCATTTCTGAAAACTAGAGACCTAGGGGAATCCAAGATGGGGTGACTTGTGGGGCTCTGACCAGGTTCTGTTATCCAGAATCCTTTGCAAACCTCAAAATTTGGCCAAAAAAACACATTTTCCTCACATTTCGGTGACAGCAAGTTCTGGAATCTAAGAGGAGCCACAAATTTCCTTCCACCCAGCGTTCCCCCAAGTCTCCCGATAAAAATGATATCTCACTTGTGTGGGTAGACCTACCGCCCGCAACAGGAAATGCCCCAAAACACAATGTGGACACATCACATTTTTTGAAAGAAAACAGAGGTCTTTTTTGCAAAGTGCCTACCTGTAGATTTTGGCCTCTAGCTCAGCCGGCACCTAGGGAAACCAACCAAACCTGTGCATTTCTCAAAACTAGAGACCTGGGGGAATCCAAGATGGGGTGACTTGTGGGGCTCTGACCAGGTTCTGTTACCCAGAATCCTTTGCAAACCTCAAAATTTGGCCAAAAAAACACATTTTCCTCACATTTCGGTGACAGAAAGTTCTGGAATCTGAGAGGAGCCACAAATTTCCTTCCACCCAGCATTCCCCCAAGTCTCCCGATAAAAATGACACCTCACTTTTGTGGGTAGGCCTAGCGCCCGCGACAGGAAATGCCCCAAAACACAACGTGGACACATCACATTTTTTGAAAGAAAAGAGAGGTGTTTTTTGCAAAGTGCCTACCTGTAGATTTTGGCCTCTAGCTCAGCCGCAACCTATGGAAACCAACCAAACCTGTGCATTTTTTAAAACTAGAGACCTAGGGGAATCCAAGATGGGGTGACTTGTGGGGCTCTGACCAGGTTCTGTTACCCAGAATCCTTTGCAAACCTCAAAATTTGGCCAAAAGAACACATTTTCCTCACATTTCGGTGAGAGCAAGTTCTGGAATCTAAGAGGAGCCACAAATTTCCTTCCACCCAGCGTTCCCCCAAGTCTCCCGATAAAAATGATATCTCACTTGTGTGGGTAGACCTACCGCCCGCGACAGGAAATGCCCCAAAACACAATGTGGACACATCACATTTTTTGAAAGAAAACAGAGGTCTTTTTTGCAAAGTGCCTACCTGTAGATTTTGGCCTCTAGCTCAGCCGGCACCTAGGGAAATCAACCAAACCTGTGCATTTTTCAAAACTAGAGACCTAGGGGAATCCAAGATGGGGTGACTTGTGGGGCTCTGACCAGGTTCTGTTACCCAGAATCCTTTGCAAACCTCAAAATTTGGATAAAAAAACACATTTTCCTCACATTTCGGTGACAAAAAGTTCTGGAATCTGAGAGGAGCCACATATTTCCTTCCACCCAGCATTCCCCCAAGTCTCCCGATAAAAATGACACCTCACTTTTGTGGGTAGGCCTAGCGCCCACGACAGGAAATGCCCCAAAACACAACGTGGACACATCACATTTTTTTAAAGAAAAGAGAGGTGTTTTTTGCAAAGTGCCTACCTGTAGATTTTGGCCTCTAGCTCATCCGCAACCTAGGCAAACCAACCAAACCTGTGCATTTTTTAAAACTAGAGACCTAGGGGAATCCAAGATGGGGTGACTTGTGGGGCTCTGACCAGGTTCTGTTACCCAGAATCCTTTGCAAACCTCAAAATTTGGCTAAAAAAACAAATTTTCCTCAAATTTTGGTGACAAAAGTCCTGGAATCAGAGAGGAGCCACAAATTTCCTTCCACCCAGCGTTCCCCCAAGTCTCCCGATAAAAATGATACCTCACTTGTGTGGGTAGGCCTAGCGCCCGTGACAGGAAATGCCCCAAAACACAACGTGGACACATCACATTTTTTAAAAGAAAACAGAGGTGTTTTTTGCAAAGTGCCTATCTGTAGATTTTGGCCTCTAGCTCAGCCGGCACCTAGGGAAACCTACCAAACCTGTGCATTTCTGAAAACTAGAGACCTAGGGGAATCCAAGATGGGGTGACTTGTGGGGCTCTGACCAGGTTCTGTTATCCAGAATCCTTTGCAAACCTCAAAATTTGGCCAAAAAAACACATTTTCCTCACATTTCGGTGACAGCAAGTTCTGGAATCTAAGAGGAGCCACAAATTTCCTTCCACCCAGCGTTCCCCCAAGTCTCCCGATAAAAATGATATCTCACTTGTGTGGGTAGACCTACCGCCCGCAACAGGAAATGCCCCAAAACACAATGTGGACACATCACATTTTTTTAAAGAAAACAGAGGTCTTTTTTGCAAAGTGCCTACCTGTAGATTTTGGCCTCTAGCTCAGCCGGCACCTAGGGAAACCAACCAAACCTGTGCATTTTTCAAAACTAGAGACCTGGGGGAATCCAAGATGGGGTGACTTGTGGGGCTCTGACCAGGTTCTGTTACCCAGAATCCTTTGCAAACCTCAAAATTTGGCCAAAAAAACACATTTTCCTCACATTTCGGTGACAGCAAGTTCTGGAATCTAAGAGGAGCCACAAATTTCCTTCCACCCAGCGTTCCCCCAAGTCTCCCGATAAAAATGATACCTCACTTGTGTGGGTAGGCCTAGCGCCCGCGACAGGAAATGCCCCAAAACACAACGTGGACACATCACATTTTTTGAAAGAAAACAGAGGTGTTTTTTGCAAAGTGCCTACCTGTAGATTTTGGCCTCTAGCACAGCCGGCACCTAGGGAAACCTACCAAACCTGTGCATTTTTTAAAACTAGGGATTTAGGGGAATCCAAGATGGTGTGCTTTGTGGGGTTCTGACCAGGTTCTGTTACCCAGAATACTTTGCAAACCTCAAAATTTGGCTAAAAAAACACATTTTCCTCACATTTCGGTGACAGCAAGTTCTGGAATCTAAGAGGAGCCACAAATTTCCTTCCACCAAGCGTTCCCCCAAGTCTCCCGATAAAAATGATACCTCACTTGTGTGGGTAGGCCTAGCGCCCGCGACAGGAAATGCCCCAAAACACAACGTGGACACATCACATTTTTTGAAAGAAAACAGAGGTGTTTTTTGCAAAGTGCCTACCTGTAGATTTTGGCCTCTAGCACAGCCGGCACCTAGGGAAACCTACCAAACCTGTGCATTTTTGAAAACTAGGGATTTAGGGGAATCCAAGATGGAGTGCTTTGTGGGGTTCTGACCAGGTTCTGTTACCCAGAATCCTTTGCAAACCTCAAAATTTGGCTAAAAAAACACATTTTCCTCACATTTCGGTGACAGAAAGTTCTGGAATCTGAGAGGAGCCACAAATTTCCTTCCACCCAGCATTCCCCCAAGTCTCCCGATAAAAATGACACCTCACTTTTGTGGGTAGGCCTAGCGCCCGCGACAGGAAATGCCCCAAAACACAACGTGGACACATCACATTTTTTGAAAGAAAAGAGAGGTGTTTTTTGCAAAGTGCCTACCTGTAGATTTTGGCCTCTAGCTCAGCCGCAACCTATGGAAACCAACCAAACCTGTGCATTTTTTAAAACTAGAGACCTAGGGGAATCCAAGATGGGGTGACTTGTGGGGCTCTGACCAGGTTCTGTTACCCAGAATCCTTTGCAAACCTCAAAATTTGGCTAAAAAAACAAATTTTCCTCAAATTTTGGTGACAAAAGTCCTGGAATCAGAGAGGAGCCACAAATTTCCTTCCACCCAGCGTTCCTCCAAGTCTCCCGATAAAAATGATACCTCACTTGTGTGGGTAGGCCTAGCGCCCGTGACAGGAAATGCCCCAAAACACAACGTGGACACATCACATTTTTTGAAAGAAAACAGAGGTGTTTTTTGCAAAGTGCCTACCTGTAGATTTTGGCCTCTAGCACAGCCGGCACCTAGGGAAACCTACCAAACCTGTGCATTTTTGAAAACTAGGGATTTAGGGGAATCCAAGATGGAGTGCTTTGTGGGGTTCTGACCAGGTTCTGTTACCCAGAATCCTTTGCAAACCTCAAAATTTGGCTAAAAAAACACATTTTCCTCACATTTCGGTGACAGAAAGTTCTGGAATCTGAGAGGAGCCACAAATTTCCTTCCACCCAGCATTCCCCCAAGTCTCCCGATAAAAATGACACCTCACTTTTGTGGGTAGGCCTAGCGCCCGCGACAGGAAATGCCCCAAAACACAACGTGGACACATCACATTTTTTGAAAGAAAAGAGAGGTGTTTTTTGCAAAGTGCCTACCTGTAGATTTTGGCCTCTAGCTCAGCCGCAACCTATGGAAACCAACCAAACCTGTGCATTTTTTAAAACTAGAGACCTAGGGGAATCCAAGATGGGGTGACTTGTGGGGCTCTGACCAGGTTCTGTTACCCAGAATCCTTTGCAAACCTCAAAATTTGGCTAAAAAAACAAATTTTCCTCAAATTTTGGTGACAAAAGTCCTGGAATCAGAGAGGAGCCACAAATTTCCTTCCACCCAGCGTTCCTCCAAGTCTCCCGATAAAAATGATACCTCACTTGTGTGGGTAGGCCTAGCGCCCGTGACAGGAAATGCCCCAAAACACAACGTGGACACATCACATTTTTTACAAGAAAACAGAGGTGTTTTTTGCAAAGTGCCTACCTGTAGATTTTGGCCTCTAGCTCAGCCGGCACCTAGGGAAACCAACCAAACCTGTGCATTTTTCAAAACTAGAGACCTGGGGGAATCCAAGATGGGGTGACTTGTGGGGCTCTGACCAGGTTCTGTTACCCAGAATCCTTTGCAAACCTCAAAATTTGGCCAAAAAAACACATTTTCCTCACATTTCGGTGACAGAAAGTTCTGGAATCTGAGAGGAGCCACAAATTTCCTTCCACCCAGCATTCCCCCAAGTCTCCCGATAAAAATGACACCTCATTTTTGTGGGTAGGCCTAGCGCCCGCGACAGGAAATGCCCCAAAACACAACGTGGACACATCACATTTTTTGAAAGAAAAGAGAGGTGTTTTTTGCAAAGTGCCTACCTGTAGATTTTGGCCTCTAGCTCAGCCGCAACCTATGGAAACCAACCAAACCTGTGCATTTTTTAAAACTAGAGACCTAGGGGAATCCAAGATGGGGTGACTTGTGGGGCTCTGACCAGGTTCTGTTACCCAGAATCCTTTGCAAACCTCAAAATTTGGCCAAAAGAACACATTTTCCTCACATTTCGGTGACAGCAAGTTCTGGAATCTAAGAGGAGCCACAAATTTCCTTCCACCCAGCGTTCCCCCAAGTCTCCCGATAAAAATGATATCTCACTTGTGTGGGTAGACCTACCGCCCGCGACAGGAAATGCCCCAAAACACAATGTGGACACATCACATTTTTTGAAAGAAAACAGAGGTCTTTTTTGCAAAGTGCCTACCTGTAGATTTTGGCCTCTAGCTCAGCCGGCACCTAGGGAAATCAACCAAACCTGTGCATTTTTCAAAACTAGAGACCTAGGGGAATCCAAGATGGGGTGACTTGTGGGGCTCTGACCAGGTTCTGTTACCCAGAATCCTTTGCAAACCTCAAAATTTGGCTAAAAAAACACATTTTCCTCACATTTCGGTGACAAAAAGTTCTGGAATCTGAGAGGAGCCACATATTTCCTTCCACCCAGCATTCCCCCAAGTCTCCCGATAAAAATGACACCTCACTTTTGTGGGTAGGCCTAGCGCCCACGACAGGAAATGCCCCAAAACACAACGTGGACACATCACATTTTTTTAAAGAAAAGAGAGGTGTTTTTTGCAAAGTGCCTACCTGTAGATTTTGGCCTCTAGCTCATCCGCAACCTAGGGAAACCAACCAAACCTGTGCATTTTTTAAAACTAGAGACCTAGGGGAATCCAAGATGGGGTGACTTGTGGGGCTCTGATCAGGTTCTGTTACCCAGAATCCTTTGCAAACCTCAAAATTTGGCTAAAAAAACAAATTTTCCTCAAATTTTGGTGACAAAAGTCCTGGAATCAGAGAGGAGCCACAAATTTCCTTCCACCCAGCGTTCCTCCAAGTCTCCCGATAAAAATGATACCTCACTTGTGTGGGTAGGCCTAGCGCCCGTGACAGGAAATGCCCCAAAACACAACGTGGACACATCACATTTTTTAAAAGAAAACAGAGGTGTTTTTTGCAAAGTGCCTATCTGTAGATTTTGGCCTCTAGCTCAGCCGGCACCTAGGGAAACCTACCAAACCTGTGCATTTCTGAAAACTAGAGACCTAGGGGAATCCAAGATGGGGTGACTTGTGGGGCTCTGACCAGGTTCTGTTATCCAGAATCCTTTGCAAACCTCAAAATTTGGCCAAAAAAACACATTTTCCTCACATTTCGGTGACAGCAAGTTCTGGAATCTAAGAGGAGCCACAAATTTCCTTCCACCCAGCGTTCCCCCAAGTCTCCCGATAAAAATGATATCTCACTTGTGTGGGTAGACCTACCGCCCGCAACAGGAAATGCCCCAAAACACAATGTGGACACATCACATTTTTTTAAAGAAAACAGAGGTCTTTTTTGCAAAGTGCCTACCTGTAGATTTTGGCCTCTAGCACAGCCGGCACCTAGGGAAACCTACCAAACCTGTGCATTTTTTAAAACTAGGGATTTAGGGGAATCCAAGATGGTGTGCTTTGTGGGGTTCTGACCAGGTTCTGTTACCCAGAATCCTTTGCAAACCTCAAAATTTGGCTAAAAAAACACATTTTCCTCACATTTCGGTGACAGAAAGTTCTGGAATCTGAGAGGAGCCACAAATTTCCTTCCACCCAGCATTCCCCCAAGTCTCCCGATAAAAATGACACCTCACTTTTGTGGGTAGGCCTAGCGCCCGCGACAGGAAATGCCCCAAAACACAACGTGGACACATCACATTTTTTGAAAGAAAAGAGAGGTGTTTTTTGCAAAGTGCCTACCTGTAGATTTTGGCCTCTAGCTCAGCCGCAACCTATGGAAACCAACCAAACCTGTGCATTTTTTAAAACTAGAGACCTAGGGGAATCCAAGATGGGGTGACTTGTGGGGCTCTGACCAGGTTCTGTTACCCAGAATCCTTTGCAAACCTCAAAATTTGGCTAAAAAAACAAATTTTCCTCAAATTTTGGTGACAAAAGTCCTGGAATCAGAGAGGAGCCACAAATTTCCTTCCACCCAGCGTTCCTCCAAGTCTCCCGATAAAAATGATACCTCACTTGTGTGGGTAGGCCTAGCGCCCGTGACAGGAAATGCCCCAAAACACAACGTGGACACATCACATTTTTTACAAGAAAACAGAGGTGTTTTTTGCAAAGTGCCTACCTGTAGATTTTGGCCTCTAGCTCAGCCGGCACCTAGGGAAACCAACCAAACCTGTGCATTTTTCAAAACTAGAGACCTAGGGGAATCCAAGATGGGGTGACTTGTGGGGCTCTGACCAGGTTCTGTTACCCAGAATCCTTTGCAAACCTCAAAATTTGGCCAAAAAAACACATTTTCCTCACATTTCGGTGACAGAAAGTTCTGGAATCTGAGAGGAGCCACAAATTTCCTTCCACCCAGCATTCCCCCAAGTCTCCCGATAAAAATGACACCTCACTTTTGTGGGTAGGCCTAGCGCCCGCGACAGGAAATGCCCCAAAACACAACGTGGACACATCACATTTTTTGAAAGAAAAGAGAGGTGTTTTTTGCAAAGTGCCTACCTGTAGATTTTGGCCTCTAGCTCAGCCGCAACCTATGGAAACCAACCAAACCTGTGCATTTTTTAAAACTAGAGACCTAGGGGAATCCAAGATGGGGTGACTTGTGGGGCTCTGACCAGGTTCTGTTACCCAGAATCCTTTGCAAACCTCAAAATTTGGCCAAAAGAACACATTTTCCTCACATTTCGGTGACAGCAAGTTCTGGAATCTAAGAGGAGCCACAAATTTCCTTCCACCCAGCGTTCCCCCAAGTCTCCCGATAAAAATGATATCTCACTTGTGTGGGTAGACCTACCGCCCGCGACAGGAAATGCCCCAAAACACAATGTGGACACATCACATTTTTTGAAAGAAAACAGAGGTCTTTTTTGCAAAGTGCCTACCTGTAGATTTTGGCCTCTAGCTCAGCCGGCACCTAGGGAAATCAACCAAACCTGTGCATTTTTCAAAACTAGAGACCTAGGGGAATCCAAGATGGGGTGACTTGTGGGGCTCTGACCAGGTTCTGTTACCCAGAATCCTTTGCAAACCTCAAAATTTGGCTAAAAAAACACATTTTCCTCACATTTCGGTGACAAAAAGTTCTGGAATCTGAGAGGAGCCACATATTTCCTTCCACCCAGCATTCCCCCAAGTCTCCCGATAAAAATGACACCTCACTTTTGTGGGTAGGCCTAGCGCCCACGACAGGAAATGCCCCAAAACACAACGTGGACACATCACATTTTTTTAAAGAAAAGAGAGGTGTTTTTTGCAAAGTGCCTACCTGTAGATTTTGGCCTCTAGCTCATCCGCAACCTAGGGAAACCAACCAAACCTGTGCATTTTTTAAAACTAGAGACCTAGGGGAATCCAAGATGGGGTGACTTGTGGGGCTCTGACCAGGTTCTGTTACCCAGAATCCTTTGCAAACCTCAAAATTTGGCTAAAAAAACAAATTTTCCTCAAATTTTGGTGACAAAAGTCCTGGAATCAGAGAGGAGCCACAAATTTCCTTCCACCCAGCGTTCCCCCAAGTCTCCCGATAAAAATGATACCTCACTTGTGTGGGTAGGCCTAGCGCCCGTGACAGGAAATGCCCCAAAACACAACGTGGACACATCACATTTTTTAAAAGAAAACAGAGGTGTTTTTTGCAAAGTGCCTATCTGTAGATTTTGGCCTCTAGCTCAGCCGGCACCTAGGGAAACCTACCAAACCTGTGCATTTCTGAAAACTAGAGACCTAGGGGAATCCAAATGGGGTGACTTGTGGGGCTCTGACCAGGTTCTGTTACCCAGAATCCTTTGCAAACCTCAAAATTTGGCCCAAAAAAACATTTTCCTTACATTTCGGTGTCAGCAAGTTCTGGAATCTGAGAGAAGCCACAAATTTCCTTCCACCCAGCGTTCCCCCAAGTCTCCTGATAAAAATGATACCTCACTTGTGTGGGTAGGCCTACCGCCCGCGACAGGAAATGCCCCAAAACACAACGTGGACACATCACATTTTTTTAAAGAAAACAGAGGTCTTTTTTGCAAAGTGCCTACCTGTAGATTTTGGCCTCTAGCTCAGCCGGCACCTAGGGAAACCAACCAAACCTGTGCATTTCTGAAAACTAGAGACCTAGGGGAATCCAAGATGGGGTGACTTGTGGGGCTCTGACCAGGTTCTGTTATCCAGAATCCTTTGCAAACCTCAAAATTTGGCCAAAAAAACACATTTTCCTCACATTTCGGTGACAGCAAGTTCTGGAATCTAAGAGGAGCCACAAATTTCCTTCCACCCAGCGTTCCCCCAAGTCTCCCGATAAAAATGATATCTCACTTGTGTGGGTAGACCTACCGCCCGCAACAGGAAATGCCCCAAAACACAATGTGGACACATCACATTTTTTTAAAGAAAACAGAGGTCTTTTTTGCAAAGTGCCTACCTGTAGATTTTGGCCTCTAGCACAGCCGGCACCTAGGGAAACCTACCAAACCTGTGCATTTTTTAAAACTAGGGATTTAGGGGAATCCAAGATGGTGTGCTTTGTGGGGTTCTGACCAGGTTCTGTTACCCAGAATCCTTTGCAAACCTCAAAATTTGGCTAAAAAAACAAATTTTCCTCAAATTTTGGTGACAAAAGTCCTGGAATCAGAGAGGAGCCACAAATTTCCTTCCACCCAGCGTTCCTCCAAGTCTCCCGATAAAAATGATACCTCACTTGTGTGGGTAGGCCTAGCGCCCGTGACAGGAAATGCCCCAAAACACAACGTGGACACATCACATTTTTTACAAGAAAACAGAGGTGTTTTTTGCAAAGTGCCTACCTGTAGATTTTGGCCTCTAGCTCAGCCGGCACCTAGGGAAACCAACCAAACCTGTGCATTTTTCAAAACTAGAGACCTGGGGGAATCCAAGATGGGGTGACTTGTGGGGCTCTGACCAGGTTCTGTTACCCAGAATCCTTTGCAAACCTCAAAATTTGGCCAAAAAAACACATTTTCCTCACATTTCGGTGACAGAAAGTTCTGGAATCTGAGAGGAGCCACAAATTTCCTTCCACCCAGCATTCCCCCAAGTCTCCCGATAAAAATGACACCTCACTTTTGTGGGTAGGCCTAGCGCCCGCGACAGGAAATGCCCCAAAACACAACGTGGACACATCACATTTTTTGAAAGAAAAGAGAGGTGTTTTTTGCAAAGTGCCTACCTGTAGATTTTGGCCTCTAGCTCAGCCGCAACCTATGGAAACCAACCAAACCTGTGCATTTTTTAAAACTAGAGACCTAGGGGAATCCAAGATGGGGTGACTTGTGGGGCTCTGACCAGGTTCTGTTACCCAGAATCCTTTGCAAACCTCAAAATTTGGCCAAAAGAACACATTTTCCTCACATTTCGGTGACAGCAAGTTCTGGAATCTAAGAGGAGCCACAAATTTCCTTCCACCCAGCGTTCCCCCAAGTCTCCCGATAAAAATGATATCTCACTTGTGTGGGTAGACCTACCGCCCGCGACAGGAAATGCCCCAAAACACAATGTGGACACATCACATTTTTTGAAAGAAAACAGAGGTCTTTTTTGCAAAGTGCCTACCTGTAGATTTTGGCCTCTAGCTCAGCCGGCACCTAGGGAAATCAACCAAACCTGTGCATTTTTCAAAACTAGAGACCTAGGGGAATCCAAGATGGGGTGACTTGTGGGGCTCTGACCAGGTTCTGTTACCCAGAATCCTTTGCAAACCTCAAAATTTGGCTAAAAAAACACATTTTCCTCACATTTCGGTGACAAAAAGTTCTGGAATCTGAGAGGAGCCACATATTTCCTTCCACCCAGCATTCCCCCAAGTCTCCCGATAAAAATGACACCTCACTTTTGTGGGTAGGCCTAGCGCCCACGACAGGAAATGCCCCAAAACACAACGTGGACACATCACATTTTTTTAAAGAAAAGAGAGGTGTTTTTTGCAAAGTGCCTACCTGTAGATTTTGGCCTCTAGCTCATCCGCAACCTAGGGAAACCAACCAAACCTGTGCATTTTTTAAAACTAGAGACCTAGGGGAATCCAAGATGGGGTGACTTGTGGGGCTCTGACCAGGTTCTGTTACCCAGAATCCTTTGCAAACCTCAAAATTTGGCTAAAAAAACAAATTTTCCTCAAATTTTGGTGACAAAAGTCCTGGAATCAGAGAGGAGCCACAAATTTCCTTCCACCCAGCGTTCCCCCAAGTCTCCCGATAAAAATGATACCTCACTTGTGTGGGTAGGCCTAGCGCCCGTGACAGGAAATGCCCCAAAACACAACGTGGACACATCACATTTTTTAAAAGAAAACAGAGGTGTTTTTTGCAAAGTGCCTATCTGTAGATTTTGGCCTCTAGCTCAGCCGGCACCTAGGGAAACCTACCAAACCTGTGCATTTCTGAAAACTAGAGACCTAGGGGAATCCAAGATGGGGTGACTTGTGGGGCTCTGACCAGGTTCTGTTATCCAGAATCCTTTGCAAACCTCAAAATTTGGCCAAAAAAACACATTTTCCTCACATTTCGGTGACAGCAAGTTCTGGAATCTAAGAGGAGCCACAAATTTCCTTCCACCCAGCGTTCCCCCAAGTCTCCCGATAAAAATGATATCTCACTTGTGTGGGTAGACCTACCGCCCGCAACAGGAAATGCCCCAAAACACAATGTGGACACATCACATTTTTTTAAAGAAAACAGAGGTCTTTTTTGCAAAGTGCCTACCTGTAGATTTTGGCCTCTAGCTCAGCCGGCACCTAGGGAAACCAACCAAAACCTGTGCATTTTTCAAAACTAGAGACCTGGGGGAATCCAAGATGGGGTGACTTGTGGGGCTCTGACCAGGTTCTGTTACCCAGAATCCTTTGCAAACCTCAAAATTTGGCCAAAAAACACATTTTCCTCACATTTCGGTGACAGCAAGTTCTGGAATCTAAGAGGAGCCACAAATTTCCTTCCACCCAGCGTTCCCCCAAGTCTCCCGATAAAAATGATACCTCACTTGTGTGGGTAGGCCTAGCGCCCGCGACAGGAAATGCCCAAAACACAACGTGGACACATCACATTTTTTGAAAGAAAACAGAGGTGTTTTTTGCAAAGTGCCTACCTGTAGATTTTGGCCTCTAGCACAGCCGGCACCTAGGGAAACCTACCAAACCTGTGCATTTTTGAAAACTAGGGATTTAGGGGAATCCAAGATGGAGTGCTTTGTGGGGTTCTGACCAGGTTCTGTTACCCAGAATCCTTTGCAAACCTCAAAATTTGGCTAAAAAAACACATTTTCCTCACATTTCGGTGACAGAAAGTTCTGGAATCTGAGAGGAGCCACAAATTTCCTTCCACCCAGCATTCCCCCAAGTCTCCCGATAAAAATGACACCTCACTTTTGTGGGTAGGCCTAGCGCCCGCGACAGGAAATGCCCCAAAACACAACGTGGACACATCACATTTTTTGAAAGAAAAGAGAGGTGTTTTTTGCAAAGTGCCTACCTGTAGATTTTGGCCTCTAGCTCAGCCGCAACCTATGGAAACCAACCAAACCTGTGCATTTTTTAAAACTAGAGACCTAGGGGAATCCAAGATGGGGTGACTTGTGGGGCTCTGACCAGGTTCTGTTACCCAGAATCCTTTGCAAACCTCAAAATTTGGCTAAAAAAAACAAATTTTCCTCAAATTTTGGTGACAAAAGTCCTGGAATCAGAGAGGAGCCACAAATTTCCTTCCACCCAGCGTTCCTCCAAGTCTCCCGATAAAATGATACCTCACTTGTGTGGGTAGGCCTAGCGCCCGTGACAGGAAATGCCCCAAAACACAACGTGGACACATCACATTTTTTACAAGAAAACAGAGGTGTTTTTTGCAAAGTGCCTACCTGTAGATTTTGGCCTCTAGCTCAGCCGGCACCTAGGGAAACCTACCAAACCTGTGCATTTCTGAAAACTAGAGACCTAGGGGAATCCAAGATGGGGTGACTTGTGGGGCTCTGACCAGGTTCTGTTACCCAGAATCCTTTGCAAACCTCAAAATTTGGCCAAAAGAACACATTTTCCTCACATTTCGGTGACAGCAAGTTCTGGAATCTAAGAGGAGCCACAAATTTCCTTCCACCCAGCGTTCCCCCAAGTCTCCCGATAAAAATGATATCTCACTTGTGTGGGTAGACCTACCGCCCGCGACAGGAAATGCCCCAAAACACAATGTGGACACATCACATTTTTTGAAAGAAAACAGAGGTCTTTTTTGCAAAGTGCCTACCTGTAGATTTTGGCCTCTAGCTCAGCCGGCACCTAGGGAAATCAACCAAACCTGTGCATTTTTCAAAACTAGAGACCTAGGGGAATCCAAGATGGGGTGACTTGTGGGGCTCTGACCAGGTTCTGTTACCCAGAATCCTTTGCAAACCTCAAAATTTGGCTAAAAAAACACATTTTCCTCACATTTCGGTGACAAAAAGTTCTGGAATCTGAGAGGAGCCACATATTTCCTTCCACCCAGCATTCCCCCAAGTCTCCCGATAAAAATGACACCTCACTTTTGTGGGTAGGCCTAGCGCCCACGACAGGAAATGCCCCAAAACACAACGTGGAAACATCACATTTTTTTAAAGAAAAGAGAGGTGTTTTTTGCAAAGTGCCTACCTGTAGATTTTGGCCTCTAGCTCATCCGCAACCTAGGGAAACCAACCAAACCTGTGCATTTTTTAAAACTAGAGACCTAGGGGAATCCAAGATGGGGTGACTTGTGGGGCTCTGACCAGGTTCTGTTACCCAGAATCCTTTGCAAACCTCAAAATTTGGCTAAAAAAACAAATTTTCCTCAAATTTTGGTGACAAAAGTCCTGGAATCAGAGAGGAGCCACAAATTTCCTTCCACCCAGCGTTCCCCCAAGTCTCCCGATAAAAATGATACCTCACTTGTGTGGGTAGGCCTAGGGCCCGTGACAGGAAATGCCCCAAAACACAACGTGGACACATCACATTTTTTGAAAGAAAACAGAGTTGTTTTTTGCAAAGTGCCTATCTGTAGATTTTGGCCTCTAGCTCAGCCGGCACCTAGGGAAACCTACCAAACCTGTGCATTTCTGAAAACTAGAGACCTAGGGGAATCCAAGATGGGGTGACTTGTGGGGCTCTGACCAGGTTCTGTTATCCAGAATCCTTTGCAAACCTCAAAATTTGGCCAAAAAAACACATTTTCCTCACATTTCGGTGACAGCAAGTTCTGGAATCTAAGAGGAGCCACAAATTTCCTTCCACCCAGCGTTCCCCCAAGTCTCCCGATAAAAATGATATCTCACTTGTGTGGGTAGACCTACCGCCCGCAACAGGAAATGCCCCAAAACACAATGTGGACACATCACATTTTTTTAAAGAAAACAGAGGTCTTTTTTGCAAAGTGCCTACCTGTAGATTTTGGCCTCTAGCACAGCCGGCACCTAGGGAAACCTACCAAACCTGTGCATTTTTGAAAAACTAGGGATTTAGGGAATCCAAGATGGAGTGCTTTGTGGGGTTCTGACCAGGTTCTGTTACCCAGAATCCTTTGCAAACCTCAAAATTTGGCTAAAAAAACACATTTTTCCTCACATTTCGGTGACAGAAAGTTCTGGAATCTGAGAGGAGCCACAAATTTCCTGCCGCCCAGCGTTCCCCCAAGTCTCCCGATAAAAATGATACCTCACTTGTGTGGGTAGGCCTAGCGCCCGCGACAGGAAATGCCCCAAAACACAACGTGGACACATCACATTTTTTGAAAGAAAACAGAGGTGTTTTTTGCAAAGTGCCTACCTGTAGATTTTGGCCTCTAGCTCAGCCGGCACCTAGGGAAACCAACCAAACCTGTGCATTTTTTAAAACTAGAGACCTAGGGGAATCCACGATGGGGTGACTTGTGGGGCTCTGACCAGGTTCTGTTACCCAGAATCCTTTGCAAACCTCAAACTTTGGCTAAAAAACAAATTTTCCTCAAATTTTGATGACAGAAAGTCCTGGAATCAGATAGGAGACACAAATTTCCTTCCACCCAGCGTTCCCCCAAGTCTCCCGATAAAAATGATACCTCTCTTGTGTGGGTAGGCCTAGCGCCCGTGACAGGAAACGCCCCAAAACACAATGTGGACACATCAAATTTTTTAAAGAAAACAGAGGTCTTTTTTGCAAAGTGCCTACCTGTAGATTTTGGCCTCTAGCTCAGCCGGCACCTAGGGAAACCTACCAAACCTTTGCATTTCTGAAAACTAGAGACCTAGGGGAATCCAAATGGGGTGACTTGTGGGGCTCTGACCAGGTTCTGTTACCCAGAATCCTTTGCAAACCTCAAAATTTGGCCCAAAAAAACATTTTCCTTACATTTCGGTGTCAGCAAGTTCTGGAATCTGAGAGAAGCCACAAATTTCCTTCCACCCAGCGTTCCCCCAAGTCTCCTGATAAAAATGATACCTCACTTGTGTGGGTAGGCCTACCGCCCGCGACAGGAAATGCCCCAAAACACAACGTGGACACATCACATTTTTTTAAAGAAAACAGAGGTCTTTTTTGCAAAGTGCCTACCTGTAGGTTTTGGCCTCTAGCTCAGCCGGCACCTAGGGAAACCAACCAAACCTGTGCATTTTCCAAAACTAGAGACCTAGGGGAATCCAAGATGGGGTGACTTGTGGGGCTCTGACCAGGTTCTGTTACCCAGAATCCTTTGCAAACCTCAAAATTTGGCTAAAAAAACACATTTTCCTCACATTTCGGTGACAAAAAGTTCTGGAATCTATGAGGAGCCACATATTTCCTTCCACCCAGCGTTCCCCCAAGTCTCCCGATAAAAATGATACCTCACTTTTGTGGGTAGGCCTAGCGCCCGCGACAGGAAATGCCCCAAAACACAATGTGGACACATCAAATTTTTTAAAGAAAACAGAGGTCTTTTTTGCAAAGTGCCTACCTGTAGATTTTGGCCTCTAGCTCAGCCGGCACCTAGGGAAACCTACCAAACCTTTTCATTTCTGAAAACTAGAGACCTAGGGGAATCCAAATGGGGTGACTTGTGGGGCTCTGACCAGGTTCTGTTACCCAGAATCCTTTGCAAACCTCAAAATTTGGCCCAAAAAAACATTTTCCTTACATTTCGGTGTCAGCAAGTTCTGGAATCTGAGAGAAGCCACAAATTTCCTTCCACCCAGCGTTCCCCCAAGTCTCCTGATAAAAATGATACCTCACTTGTGTGGGTAGGCCTACCGCCCGCGACAGGAAATGCCCCAAAACACAACGTGGACACATCACATTTTTTAAAGAAAACAGAGGTCTTTTTTGCAAAGTGCCTACTTGTAGATTTTGGCCTCTAGCTCAGCCGGCACCTAGGGAAACCAACCAAACCTGTCCATTTTCCAAAACTAGAGACCTAGGGGAATCCAAGATGGGGTGACTTGTGGGGCTCTGACCAGGTTCTGTTACACAGAATCCTTTGCAAACCTCAAAATTTGGCCAAAAAAACACATTTTCTTCACATTTCGGTGACAGCGAGTTCTGGAATCTGAGAGGAGCCACAAATTTCCTTCCACCCAGCGTTCCCCCAAGTCTCCCGATAAAAATGATATCTCACTTGTGTGGGTAGGCCTACCGCCCGCGACAGGAAATGCCCCAAAACACAATGTAGACAAATCACATTTTTTTAAAGAAAACAGAGGTCTTTTTTGCAAAGTGCCTACCTGTAGATTTTGGCCTCTAGCTCATCCGCAACCTAGGGAAACCAACCAAACCTGTGCATTTTTTAAAACTAGAGACCTAGGGGAATCCAAGATGGGGTGACTTGTGGGGCTCTGACCAGGTTCTGTTACCCAGAATCCTTTGCAAACCTCAAAATTTGGCTAAAAAAACAAATTTTCCTCAAATTTTGGTGACAAAAGTCCTGGAATCAGAGAGGAGCCACAAATTTCCTTCCACCCATCGTTCCCCCAAGTCTCCCGATAAAAATGATACCTCACTTGTGTGGGTAGGCCTAGCGCCCGTGACAGGAAATGCCCCAAAACACAACGTGGACACATCACATTTTTTAAAAGAAAACAGAGGTGTTTTTTGCAAAGTGCCTATCTGTAGATTTTGGCCTCTAGCTCAGCCGGCACCTAGGGAAACCTACCAAACCTGTGCATTTCTGAAAACTAGAGACCTAGGGGAATCCAAGATGGGGTGACTTGTGGGGCTCTGACCAGGTTCTGTTATCCAGAATCCTTTGCAAACCTCAAAATTTGGCCAAAAAAACACATTTTCCTCACATTTCGGTGACAGCAAGTTCTGGAATCTAAGAGGAGCCACAAATTTCCTTCCACCCAGCGTTCCCCCAAGTCTCCCGATAAAAATGATATCTCACTTGTGTGGGTAGACCTACCGCCCGCAACAGGAAATGCCCCAAAACACAACGTGGACACATCACATTTTTTACAAGAAAACAGAGGTGTTTTTTGCAAAGTGCCTACCTGTAGATTTTGGCCTCTAGCTCAGCCGGCACCTAGGGAAACCTACCAAACCTGTGCATTTCTGAAAACTAGAGACCTAGGGGAATCCAAGATGGGGTGACTTGTGGGGCTCTGACCAGGTTCTGTTACCCAGAATCCTTTGCAAACCTCAAAATTTGGCCAAAAGAACACATTTTCCTCACATTTCGGTGACAGCAAGTTCTGGAATCTAAGAGGAGCCACAAATTTCCTTCCACCCAGCGTTCCCCCAAGTCTCCCGATAAAAATGATATCTCACTTGTGTGGGTAGACCTACCGCCCGCGACAGGAAATGCCCCAAAACACAATGTGGACACATCACATTTTTTGAAAGAAAACAGAGGTCTTTTTTGCAAAGTGCCTACCTGTAGATTTTGGCCTCTAGCTCAGCCGGCACCTAGGGAAATCAACCAAACCTGTGCATTTTTCAAAACTAGAGACCTAGGGGAATCCAAGATGGGGTGACTTGTGGGGCTCTGACCAGGTTCTGTTACCCAGAATCCTTTGCAAACCTCAAAATTTGGCTAAAAAAACACATTTTCCTCACATTTCGGTGACAAAAAGTTCTGGAATCTGACAGGAGCCACATATTTCCTTCCACCCAGCATTCCCCCAAGTCTCCCGATAAAAATGACACCTCACTTTTGTGGGTAGGCCTAGCGCCCACGACAGGAAATGCCCCAAAACACAACGTGGAAACATCACATTTTTTTAAAGAAAAGAGAGGTGTTTTTTGCAAAGTGCCTACCTGTAGATTTTGGCCTCTAGCTCATCCGCAACCTAGGGAAACCAACCAAACCTGTGCATTTTTTAAAACTAGAGACCTAGGGGAATCCAAGATGGGGTGACTTGTGGGGCTCTGACCAGGTTCTGTTACCCAGAATCCTTTGCAAACCTCAAAATTTGGCTAAAAAAACAAATTTTCCTCAAATTTTGGTGACAAAAGTCCTGGAATCAGAGAGGAGCCACAAATTTCCTTCCACCCAGCGTTCCCCCAAGTCTCCCGATAAAAATGATACCTCACTTGTGTGGGTAGGCCTAGGGCCCGTGACAGGAAATGCCCCAAAACACAACGTGGACACATCACATTTTTTGAAAGAAAACAGAGTTGTTTTTTGCAAAGTGCCTATCTGTAGATTTTGGCCTCTAGCTCAGCCGGCACCTAGGGAAACCTACCAAACCTGTGCATTTCTGAAAACTAGAGACCTAGGGGAATCCAAGATGGGGTGACTTGTGGGGCTCTGACCAGGTTCTGTTATCCAGAATCCTTTGCAAACCTCAAAATTTGGCCAAAAAAACACATTTTCCTCACATTTCGGTGACAGCAAGTTCTGGAATCTAAGAGGAGCCACAAATTTCCTTCCACCCAGCGTTCCCCCAAGTCTCCCGATAAAAATGATATCTCACTTGTGTGGGTAGACCTACCGCCCGCAACAGGAAATGCCCCAAAACACAATGTGGACACATCACATTTTTTTAAAGAAAACAGAGGTCTTTTTTGCAAAGTGCCTACCTGTAGATTTTGGCCTCTAGCACAGCCGGCACCTAGGGAAACCTACCAAACCTGTGCATTTTTGAAAACTAGGGATTTAGGGGAATCCAAGATGGAGTGCTTTGTGGGGTTCTGACCAGGTTCTGTTACCCAGAATCCTTTGCAAACCTCAAAATTTGGCTAAAAAAACACATTTTCCTCACATTTCGGTGACAGAAAGTTCTGGAATCTGAGAGGAGCCACAAATTTCCTGCCGCCCAGCGTTCCCCCAAGTCTCCCGATAAAAATGATACCTCACTTGTGTGGGTAGGCCTAGCGCCCGCGACAGGAAATGCCCCAAAACACAACGTGGACACATCACATTTTTTGAAAGAAAACAGAGGTGTTTTTTGCAAAGTGCCTACCTGTAGATTTTGGCCTCTAGCTCAGCCGGCACCTAGGGAAACCAACCAAACCTGTGCATTTTTTAAAACTAGAGACCTAGGGGAATCCACGATGGGGTGACTTGTGGGGCTCTGACCAGGTTCTGTTACCCAGAATCCTTTGCAAACCTCAAACTTTGGCTAAAAAACAATTTTTCCTCAAATTTTGATGACAGAAAGTCCTGGAATCAGATAGGAGACACAAATTTCCTTCCACCCAGCGTTCCCCCAAGTCTTCCGATAAAAATGATACCTCTCTTGTGTGGGTAGGCCTAGCGCCCGTGACAGGAAACGCCCCAAAACACAATGTGGACACATCAAATTTTTTAAAGAAAACAGAGGTCTTTTTTGCAAAGTGCCTACCTGTAGATTTTGGCCTCTAGCTCAGCCGGCACCTAGGGAAACCTACCAAACCTTTGCATTTCTGAAAACTAGAGACCTAGGGGAATCCAAATGGGGTGACTTGTGGGGCTCTGACCAGGTTCTGTTACCCAGAATCCTTTGCAAACCTCAAAATTTGGCCCAAAAAAACATTTTCCTTACATTTCGGTGTCAGCAAGTTCTGGAATCTGAGAGAAGCCACAAATTTCCTTCCACCCAGCGTTCCCCCAACTCTCCTGATAAAAATGATACCTCACTTGTGTGGGTAGGCCTACCGCCCGCGACAGGAAATGCCCCAAAACACAACGTGGACACATCACATTTTTTTAAAGAAAACAGAGGTCTTTTTTGCAAAGTGCCTACCTGTAGATTTTGGCCTCTAGCTCAGCCGGCACCTAGGGAAACCAACCAAACCTGTGCATTTTCCAAAACTAGAGACCTAGGGGAATCCAAGATGGGGTGACTTGTGGGGCTCTGACCAGGTTCTGTTACCCAGAATCCTTTGCAAACCTCAAAATTTGGCTAAAAAAACACATTTTCCTCACATTTCGGTGACAAAAAGTTCTGGAATCTATGAGGAGCCACATATTTCCTTCCACCCAGCGTTCCCCCAAGTCTCCCGATAAAAATGATACCTCACTTTTGTGGGTAGGCCTAGCGCCCGCGACAGGAAATGCCCCAAAACACAATGTGGACACATCAAATTTTTTAAAGAAAACAGAGGTCTTTTTTGCAAAGTGCCTACCTGTAGATTTTGGCATCTAGCTCAGCCGGCACCTAGGGAAACCTACCAAACCTTTTCATTTCTGAAAACTAGAGACCTAGGGGAATCCAAATGGGGTGACTTGTGGGGCTCTGACCAGGTTCTGTTACCCAGAATCCTTTGCAAACCTCAAAATTTGGCCCAAAAAAACATTTTCCTTACATTTCGGTGTCAGCAAGTTCTGGAATCTGAGAGAAGCCACAAATTTCCTTCCACCCAGCGTTCCCCCAAGTCTCCTGATAAAAATGATACCTCACTTGTGTGGGTAGGCCTACCGCCCGCGACAGGAAATGCCCCAAAACACAACGTGGACACATCACATTTTTTTAAAGAAAACAGAGGTCTTTTTTGCAAAGTGCCTACTTGTAGATTTTGGCCTCTAGCTCAGCCGGCACCTAGGGAAACCAACCAAACCTGTGCATTTTCCAAAACTAGAGACCTAGGGGAATCCAAGATGGGGTGACTTGTGGGGCTCTGACCAGGTTCTGTTACCCAGAATCCTTTGCAAACCTCAAAATTTGGCCAAAAAAACACATTTTCTTCACATTTCGGTGACAGCGAGTTCTGGAATCTGATAGGAGCCACAAATTTCCTTCCACCCAGCGTTCCCCCAAGTCTCCCGATAAAAATGATATCTCACTTGTGTGGGTAGGCCTACCGCCCGCGACAGGAAATGCCCCAAAACACAATGTAGACAAATCACATTTTTTTAAAGAAAACAGAGGTCTTTTTTGCAAAGTGCCTACCTGTAGATTTTGGCCTCTAGCTCAGCCGGCACCTAGGGAAACCAACCAAACCTGTGCATTTTTTAAAACTAGAGACCTAGGGGAATCCAAGATGGGGTGACTTGTGGGGCTCTGACCAGGTTCTGTTACCCAGAATCCTTTGCAAACCTCACACTTTGGCTAAAAAAACAAATTTTCCTCACATTTCGGTGACAAAAAGTTCTGGAATCTGAGAGGAGCCACATATTTCCTGCCACCCAGCGTTCCCCCAAGTCTCCCGATAAAAATGATACCTCACTTTTGTGGGTAGGCCTAGCGCCCGCGACAGTAAAGGCCCCAAAACACAACGTGGACACATCACATTTTTTGAAAGAAAACAGAGGTCTTTTTTGCAAAGTGCCTACCTGTAGATTTTGGCCTCTAGCTCAGCCGGCACCTAGGGAAACCAACCAAACCTGTGCATTTTTTAAAACTAGAGACCTAGGGGAATCCAAGATGGGGTGACTTGTGGGGCTCTGATCAGGTTCAGTTACCCAGAATCCTTTGCAAACCTCAAAATTTGGCTAAAAAAACACATTTTCCTCACATTTCGGTGACAAAAAGTTCTGGAATCTGAGAGGAGCCACAGATTTCCTTCCACCCAGCGTTCCCCCAAGTCTCCCGATAAAAATGATACCTCACTTTTGTGGGTAGGCCTAGCGCCCGCGACAGGAAATGCCCCAAAACACAACGTGGACACATCACATTTTTTGAAAGAAAACAGAGGTGTTTTTTGCAAAGTGCCTACCTGTAGATTTTGGCCTCTAGCTCAGCCGGCACCTAGGGAAACCAACCAAACATGTGCATTTTTTAAAACTAGAGACCTAGGGGAATCCAAGATGGGGTGACTTGTGGGGCTCTGACCAGGTTCTGTTACCCAGAATCCTTTGCAAACCTCACACTTTGGCTAAAAAAACAAATTTTCCTCAAATTTTGATGACAAAAGTCCTGGAATCAGAGAGGAGCCACAAATTTCCTTCCACCCAGCGTTCCCCCAAGTCTCCTGATAAAAATGATACCTCACTTGTGTGGGTAGGCCTACCGCCCGCGACAGGAAATGCCCCAAAACACAACGTGGACACATCACATTTTTTTAAAGAAAACAGAGGTCTTTTTTGCAAAGTGCCTACCTGTAGATTTTGGCCTCTAGCTCAGCCGGCACCTAGGGAAACCAACCAAACCTGTGCATTTTCCAAAACTAGAGACCTAGGGGAATCCAAGATGGGGTGACTTGTGGGGCTCTGACCAGGTTCTGTTACCCAGAATCCTTTGCAAACCTCAAAATTTGGCTAAAAAAACACATTTTCCTCACATTTCGGTGACAAAAAGTTCTGGAATCTGAGAGGAGCCACATATTTCCTGCCACCCAGCGTTCCCCAAGTCTCCCGATAAAAATGATACCTCACTTTTGTGGGTAGGCCTAGCGCCCGCGACAGTAAAGGCCCCAAAACACAACGTGGACACATCACATTTTTTGAAAGAAAACAGAGGTCTTTTTTGCAAAGTGCCTACCTGTAGATTTTGGCCTCTAGCTCAGCCGGCACCTAGGGAAACCAACCAAACCTGTGCATTTTTTAAAACTAGAGACCTAGGGGAATCCAAGATGGGGTGACTTGTGGGGCTCTGACCAGGTTCTGTTACCCAGAATCCTTTGCAAACCTCAAAATTTGGCCAAAAAAACACATTTTCCTCACATTTCGGTGACAGCGAGTTCTGGAATCTGAGAGGAGCCACAAATTTCCTTCCACCCAGCGTTCCCCCAAGTCTCCCGATAAAAATGATATCTCACTTGTGTGGGTAGGCCTACCGCCCGCGACAGGAAATGCCCCAAAACACAATGTAGACACATCACATTTTTTGAAAGAAAACAGAGGTCTTTTTTGCAAAGTGCCTACCTGTAGATTTTGGCGTCTAGCTCAGCCGGCACCTAGGGAAACCAACCAAACCTGTGCATTTTCCAAAACTAGAGACCTAGGGGAATCCAAGATGGGGTGACTTGTGGGGCTCTGACCTGGTTCTGTTACCCAGAATCCTTTGCAAACCTCAAAATTTGGCTAAAAAAACACATTTTCCTCACATTTCGGTGCCAAAAAGTTCTGGAATCTGAGAGGAGCCACATATTTCCTTCCACCCAGCGTTCCCCCATGTCTCCCGATAAAAATGATACCTCACTTTTGTGGGTAGGCCTAGCGCCCGCGACAGGAAATGCCCCAAAACACAACGTGGACACATCACATTTTTTGAAAGAAAACAGAGGTGTTTTTTGCAAAGTGCCTACCTGTAGATTTTGGCCTCTAGCTCAGCCGGCACCTAGGGAAACCAACCAAACCTGTGCATTTTTTAAAACTAGAGACCTAGGGGAATCCAAGATGGGGTGACTTGTGGGGCTCTGACCAGGTTCTGTTACCCAGAATCCTTTGCAAACCTCACACTTTGGCTAAAAAAACTAATTTTCCTCAAATTTTGATGACAAAAGTCCTGGAATCAGAGTGGAGCCACAAATTTCCTTCCACCCAGCGTTCCCCCAAGTCTCCCGATAAAAATGATACCTCACATGTGTGGGTAGGCCTAGCGCCCGTGACAGGAAACGCCCCAAAACACAACGTGGACACATCACATTTTTTAAAAGAAAACAGAGGTGTTTTTTGCAAAGTGCCTACCTGTAGATTTTGGCCTCTAGCTCAGCCGGCACCTAGGGAAACCTACCAAACCTGTGCATATCTGAAAACTAGAGACCTAGGGGAATCCAAGATGGGGTGACTTGTGGGGCTCTGACCAGGTTCTGTTACCCAGAATCCTTTGCAAACCTCAAAATTTGGCCAAAAAAACACATTTTCCTCACATTTCGGTGACAGCGAGTTCTGGAATCTGAGAGGAGCCACAAATTTCCTTCCACCCAGCGTTCCCCCAAGTCTCCCGATAAAAATGATATCTCACTTGTGTGGATAGGCCTACCGCCCGCGACAGGAAATGCCCCAAACCACAATGTGGACACATCACATTTTTTTAAAGAAAACAGAGGTGTTTTTTGCAAAGTGCCTACCGGTAGATTTTGGCCTCTAGCTCAGCCGGCACATAGGGAAACCAACCAAACATGTGCATTTTTTAAAACTAGAGACCTAGGGGAATCCAAGATGGGGTGACTTGTGGGGCTCTGACCAGGTTCTGTTACCCAGAATCCTTTGCAAACCTCACACTTTGGCTAAAAAAACAAATTTTCCTCAAATTTTGATGACAAAAGTCCTGGAATCAGAGAGGAGCCACAAATTTCCTTCCACCCAGCGTTCCCCCAAGTCTCCTGATAAAAATGATACCTCACTTGTGTGGGTAGGCCTACCGCCCGCGACAGGAAATGCCCCAAAACACAACGTGGACACATCACATTTTTTTAAAGAAAACAGAGGTCTTTTTTGCAAAGTGCCTACCTGTAGATTTTGGCCTCTAGCTCAGCCGGCACCTAGGGAAACCAACCAAACCTGTGCATTTTCCAAAACTAGAGACCTAGGGGAATCCAAGATGGGGTGACTTGTGGGGCTCTGACCAGGTTCTGTTACCCAGAATCCTTTGCAAACCTCAAAATTTGGCTAAAAAAACACATTTTCCTCACATTTCGGTGACAAAAAGTTTTGGAATCTGAGAGGAGCCACATATTTCCTGCCACCCAGCGTTCCCCCAAGTCTCCCGATAAAAATGATACCTCACTTTTGTGGGTAGGCCTAGCGCCCGCGACAGTAAAGGCCCCAAAACACAACGTGGACACATCACATTTTTTGAAAGAAAACAGAGGTCTTTTTTGCAAAGTGCCTACCTGTAGATTTTGGCCTCTAGCTCAGCCGGCACCTAGGGAAACCAACCAAACCTGTGCATTTTTTAAAACTAGAGACCTAGGGGAATCCAAGATGGGGTGACTTGTGGGGCTCTGACCAGGTTCTGTTACCCAGAATCCTTTGCAAACCTCAAAATTTGGCCAAAAAAACACATTTTCCTCACATTTCGGTGACAGCGAGTTCTGGAATCTGAGAGGAGCCACAAATTTCCTTCCACCCAGCGTTCCCCCAAGTCTCCCGATAAAAATGATATCTCACTTGTGTGGGTAGGCCTACCGCCCGCGACAGGAAATGCCCCAAAACACAATGTAGACACATCACATTTTTTGAAAGAAAACAGAGGTCTTTTTTGCAAAGTGCCTACCTGTAGATTTTGGCGTCTAGCTCAGCCGGCACCTAGGGAAACCAACCAAACCTGTGCATTTTCCAAAACTAGAGACCTAGGGGAATCCAAGATGGGGTGACTTGTGGGGCTCTGACCTGGTTCTGTTACCCAGAATCCTTTGCAAACCTCAAAATTTGGCTAAAAAAACACATTTTCCTCACATTTCGGTGCCAAAAAGTTCTGGAATCTGAGAGGAGCCACATATTTCCTTCCACCCAGCGTTCCCCCAAGTCTCCCGATAAAAATGATACCTCACTTTTGTGGGTAGGCCTAGCGCCCGCGACAGGAAATGCCCCAAAACACAACGTGGACACATCACATTTTTTGAAAGAAAACAGAGGTGTTTTTTGCAAAGTGCCTACCTGTAGATTTTGGCCTCTAGCTCAGCCGGCACCTAGGGAAACCAACCAAACCTGTGCATTTTTTAAAACTAGAGACCTAGGGGAATCCAAGATGGGGTGACTTGTGGGGCTCTGACCAGGTTCTGTTACCCAGAATCCTTTGCAAACCTCACACTTTGGCTAAAAAAACTAATTTTCCTCAAATTTTGATGACAAAAGTCCTGGAATCAGAGAGGAGCCACAAATTTCCTTCCACCCAGCGTTCCCCCAAGTCTCCCGATAAAAATGATACCTCACATGTGTGGGTAGGCCTAGCGCCCATGACAGGAAACGCCCCAAAACACAACGTGGACACATCAGCTTTTTAAAAAGAAAACAGAGGTGTTTTTTGCAAAGTGCCTACCTGTAGATTTTGGCCTCTAGCTCAGCCGGCACCTAGGGAAACCTACCAAACCTGTGCATATCTGAAAACTAGAGACCTAGGGGAATCCAAGATGGGGTGACTTGTGGGGCTCTGACCAGGTTCTCTTACCCAGAATCCTTTGCAAACCTCAAAATTTGGCCAAAAAAACACATTTTCCTCACATTTCGGTGACAGCGAGTTCTGGAATCTGAGAGGAGCCACAAATTTCCTTCCACCCAGCGTTCCCCCAAGTCTCCCGATAAAAATGATATCTCACTTGTGTGGCTAGGCCTACCGCCCGCGACAGGAAATGCCCCAAACCACAATGTGGACACATCACATTTTTTTAAAGAAAACAGAGGTGTTTTTTGCAAAGTGCCTACCGGTAGATTTTGGCCTCTAGCTCAGCCGGCACCTAAGGAAAGCTACCAAACCTGTGCATTTTTTAAAACTAGAGACCTAGGGGAATCCATGATGGGGTGACTTGTGGGGCTCTGACCAGGTTCTGTTTCCCAGAATCCTTTGCAAAATTCAAAATTTGGCTAAAAAAAACACATTTTCCTCACATTTCGGTGACAGAAAGTTCTGGAATCTGAGAGGAGCCACAAATTTCCTTCCACCCAGCATTCCCCCAAGTCTCCCGATAAGAATTAAACCTCACTTGTGTGGGTAGGCCTAGCGCCCGCGACAGGATATGCCCCATCCCATTTTTTGACAAAAAACAGAGCTGTTTTTTGCAAAGTGCCTACCTGTAAATTTTGGCCTCTAGCTCAGCCGGCACCTAGAGAAACCTACCAAACCTGTGATTTTTTTTAAACTAGAGACCTAGGGGAATCCAAGATGGGGTGACTTGTGGGGCTCTGACCAGGTTCTGTTACCCAGAATCCTTTGCAAACCTCAAAATTTCGCTAAAAAAACAAATTTTCCTCACATTTCGGTGACAGAAAGTTCTGGAATCTGAGAGGAGCCACAAATTTCCTGCCGCTCAGCATTCCCCCAAGTCTCCCGATAAAAATGATACCTCACTTGTGTAGGTAGGCTTAGCGCGCGCGACAGGATATGCCCCAAAACACAACGTGGACACATCCCATTTTTTGACAAAAAACAGAGCTGTTTTTTGCAAAGTGCCTACCTGTAGATTTTGGCCTCTAGCTCAGCCGGCACCTAGGGAAACCTACCAAACCTGTGCATTTTTTTAAACTAGAGACCTAGGGGAATCCAAGATGGGGTGACTTGTGGGGCTCTGACCAGGTTCTGTTACCCAGAATCCTTTGCAAACCTCTAAATTTGGCTAAAAAAACACATTTTCCTCACATTTCGGTGACAGAAAGTTCTGGAATCTGAGAGGAGCCACAAATTTCCTGCCGCCCAGCGTTCCCCCAAGTCTCCCGATAAAAATGATACCTCACTTGTGTGGGTAGGCCTAGCGCCAGCGACAGGAAATGCCACAAAACACAACGTGGACACATCACATTTTTTGAAAGAAAACGGAGGTGTTTTTTGCAAAGTGCCTACCTGTAGATTTTGGCCTCTAGCACAGCCGGCACCTAGGGAAACTTACCAAACCTGTGCATTTTTGAAAACTAGGGATTTAGGGGAATCCAAGATGGAGTGATTTGTGGGGTCCTGACCAGGTTCTCTTACCCAGAATCCTTTGCAAACCTCAAAATTTGGCTAAAAAAACACATTTTCCTCACATTTCGGTGACAGAAAGTTCTGGAATCTGAGAGGAGCCACAAATTTCCTGCCGCCCAGCGTTCCCACAAGTCTCCCGATAAAAATGATACCTCACTTGTGTGGGTAGGCCTAGCGCCCGCGACAGGAAATGCCCCAAAACACAACGTGGACACATCACATTTTTTGAAAGAAAACAGAGGTGTTTTTTGCAAAGTGCCTACCTGTAGATTTTGGCCT
This sequence comes from Pleurodeles waltl, assembly GCF_031143425.1. NCBI lineage: Eukaryota > Metazoa > Chordata > Amphibia > Caudata > Salamandridae > Pleurodeles > Pleurodeles waltl. The sequence continues at coordinate 69,865 of NW_027150404.1, read as the reverse complement.
CTAGCTCAGCCGGCACCTAGGGAAACCAACCAAACCTGTGCATTTTCCAAAACTAGAGACCTAGTGGAATCCAAGATGGGGGGGTGACTTGTGGGGCTCTGACCAGGTTCTGTTTCCCAGAATCCTTTGCAAACCTCAAAATTTGGCTAAAAAAACACATTTTCCTCACATTTCAGTGATAAAAAGTTCTGGAATCTGAGAGGAGCTCATATTTCCTTCCACGCAGCGTTCCCCCAAGTCTCCCGATAAAAATGATACCTCACTTTTGTGGGTAGGCCTAGCGCCCGCGACAGGAAATGCCCCAAAACACAACGTGGACACATCACATTTTTTTAAAGAAAACAGAGGTGTTTTTTGCAAAGTGCCTACCTGTAGATTTTGGCCTCTAGCTCAGCCGGCACCTAGGGAAACCAACCAAACCTGTGCATTTTTTAAAACTAGAGACCTAGGGGAATCCAAGATGGGGTGACTTGTGGGGCTCTGACCAGGTTCTGTTACCCAGAATCCTTTGCAAACCTCAAAATTTGGCTAAAAAAAAAAAATGTCCTCAAATTTTGGTGACAAAAGTCCTGGAATCAGAGAGGAGCCACAAATTTCCTTCCACCCAGCGTTCCCCCAAGTCTCCCGATAAAAAAGATACCTCACTTGTGTGGGTAGGCCTAGCGCCCGTGACAGGAAATGCCCCAAAACACAACGTGGACACATCACATTTTTTACAAGAAAACAGAGGTGTTTTTTGCAAAGTGCCTACCTGTAGATTTTGGCCTCTAGCTCAGCCGGCACCTAGGGAAACCTACCAAACCTGTGCATTTCTGAAAACTAGAGACCTAGGGGAATCCAAGATGGGGTGACTTGTGGGGCTCTGACCAGGTTCTGTTACCCAGAATCCTTTGCAAACCTCAAAATTTGGCCAAAAAAACACATTTTCCTCACATTTCGGTGACAGCAAGTTCTGGAATCTAAGAGGAGCCACAAATTTCCTTCCACCCAGCGTTCCCCCAAGTCTCCCGATAAAAATGATATCTCACTTGTGTGGGTAGACCTACCGCCCGCGACAGGAAATGCCCCAAAACACAATGTGGACACATCACATTTTTTTAAAGAAAACAGAGATCTTTTTTGCAAAGTGCCTACCTGTAGATTTTGGCCTCTAGCTCAGCCGGCACCTAGGGAAATCAACCAAACCTGTGCATTTTTCAAAACTAGAGACCTAGGGGAATCCAAGATGGGGTGACTTGTGGGGCTCTGACCAGGTTCTGTTACCCAGAATCCTTTGCAAACCTCAAAATTTGGCTAAAAAAACACATTTTCCTCACATTTCGGTGACAAAAAGTTCTGGAATCTGAGAGGAGCCACAGATTTCCTTCCACCCAGCGTTCCCCCAAGTCTCCTGATAAAAATGATACCTCACTTTTGTGGGTAGGCCTAGCGCCCGCGACAGGAAATGCCCCAAAACACAACGTGGACACATCACATTTTTTGAAAGAAAACAGAGGTGTTTTTTGCAAAGTGCCTACCTGTAGATTTTGGCCTCTAGCTCAGCCGGCACCTAGGGAAACCAACCAAACATGTGCATTTTTTAAAACTAGAGACCTTGGGGAATCCAAGATGGGGTGACTTGTGGGGCTCTGACCAGGTTCTGTTACCCAGAATCCTTTGCAAACCTCACACTTTGGCTAAAAAAACAAATTTTCCTCAAATTTTGATGACAAAAGTCCTGGAATCAGAGAGGAGCCACAAATTTCCTTCCACCCAGCGTTCCCCCAAGTCTCCTGATAAAAATGATACCTCACTTGTGTGGGTAGGCCTACCGCCCGCGACAGGAAATGCCCCAAAACACAACGTGGACACATCACATTTTTTTAAAGAAAACAGAGGTCTTTTTTGCAAAGTGCCTACCTGTAGATTTTGGCCTCTAGCTCAGCCGGCACCTAGGGAAACCAACCAAACCTGTGCATTTTCCAAAACTAGAGACCTAGGGGAATCCAAGATGGGGTGACTTGTGGGGCTCTGACCAGGTTCTGTTACCCAGAATCCTTTGCAAACCTCAAAATTTGGCTAAAAAAACACATTTTCCTCACATTTCGGTGACAAAAAGTTCTGGAATCTGAGAGGAGCCACATATTTCCTGCCACCCAGCGTTCCCCCAAGTCTCCCGATAAAAATGATACCTCACTTTTGTGGGTAGGCCTAGCGCCCGCGACAGTAAAGGCCCCAAAACACAACGTGGACACATCACATTTTTTGAAAGAAAACAGAGGTCTTTTTTGCAAAGTGCCTACCTGTAGATTTTGGCCTCTAGCTCAGCCGGCACCTAGGGAAACCAACCAAACCTGTGCATTTTTTAAAACTAGAGACCTAGGGGAATCCAAGATGGGGTGACTTGTGGGGCTCTGACCAGGTTCTGTTACCCAGAATCCTTTGCAAACCTCAAAATTTGGCCAAAAAAACACATTTTCCTCACATTTCGGTGACAGCGAGTTCTGGAATCTGAGAGGAGCCACAAATTTCCTTCCACCCAGCGTTCCCCCAAGTCTCCCGATAAAAATGATATCTCACTTGTGTGGGTAGGCCTACCACCCGCGACAGGAAATGCCCCAAAACACAATGTAGACACATCACATTTTTTGAAAGAAAACAGAGGTCTTTTTTGCAAAGTGCCTACCTGTGGATTTTGGCCTCTAGCTCAGCCGGCACCTAGGGAAACCAACCAAACCTGTGCATTTTCCAAAACTAGAGACCTAGGGGAATCCAAGATGGGGTGACTTGTGGGGCTCTGACCAGGTTCTGTTACCCAGAATCCTTTGCAAACCTCAAAATTTGGCTAAAAAAACACATTTTCCTCACATTTCGGTGCCAAAAAGTTCTGGAATCTGAGAGGAGCCACATATTTCCTTCCACCCAGCGTTCCCCCAAGTCTCCCGATAAAAATGATACCTCACTTTTGTGGGTAGGCCTAGCGCCCGCGACAGGAAATGCCCCAAAACACAACGTGGACACATCACATTTTTTGAAAGAAAACAGAGGTGTTTTTTGCAAAGTGCCTACCTGTAGATTTTGGCCTCTAGCTCAGCCGGCACCTAGGGAAACCAACCAAACCTGTGCATTTTTTAAAACTAGAGACCTAGGGGAATCCAAGATGGGGTGACTTGTGGGGCTCTGACCAGGTTCTGTTACCCAGAATCCTTTGCAAACCTCACACTTTGGCTAAAAAAACTAATTTTCCTCAAATTTTGATGACAAAAGTCCTGGAATCAGAGAGGAGCCACAAATTTCCTTCCACCCAGCGTTCCCCCAAGTCGCCCGATAAAAATGATACCTCACATGTGTGGGTAGGCCTAGCGCCCGTGACAGGAAACGCCCCAAAACACAACGTGGACACATCACATTTTTTAAAAGAAAACAGAGGTGTTTTTTGCAAAGTGCCTACCTGTAGATTTTGGCCTCTAGCTCAGCCGGCACCTAGGGAAACCTACCAAACCTGTGCATATCTGAAAACTAGAGACCTAGGGGAATCCAAGATGGGGTGACTTGTGGGGCTCTGACCAGGTTCTGTTACCCAGAATCCTTTGCAAACCTTAAAATTTGGCCAAAAAAACACATTTTCCTCATATTTCGGTGACAGCGAGTTCTGGAATCTGAGAGGAGCCACAAATTTCCTTCCACCCAGCGTTCCCCCAAGTCTCCCGATAAAAATGATATCTCACTTGTGTGGCTAGGCCTACCGCCAGCGACAGGAAATGCCCCAAACCACAATGTGGACACATCACATTTTTTTAAAGAAAACAGAGGTGTTTTTTGCAAAGTGCCTACCGGTAGATTTTGGCCTCTAGCTCAGCCGGCACCTAAGGAAAGCTACCAAACCTGTGCATTTTTGAAAACTAGAGACCTAGGGGAATCCAAGATGGGGTGACTTGTGGGGCTCTGACCAGGTTCTGTTACCCAGAATCCTTTGCAAAATTCAAAATTTGGCTAAAAAAAACACATTTTCCTCACATTTCGGTGACAGAAAGTTCTGGAATCTGAGAGGAGCCACAAATTTCCTGCCGCTCAGCATTCCCCCAAGTCTCCCGATAAGAATTAAACCTCACTTGTGTGGGTAGGCCTAGCGCCCGCGACAGGATATGCCCCAAAACACAACGTGGACACATCCCATTTTTTGACAAAAAACAGAGCTGTTTTTTGCAAAGTGCCTACCTGTAAATTTTGGCCTCTAGCTCAGCCGGCACCTAGAGAAACCTACCAAACCTGTGATTTTTTTTAAACTAGAGACCTAGGGGAATCCAAGATGGGGTGACTTGTGGGGCTCTGACCAGGTTCTGTTACCCAGAATCCTTTGCAAACCTCAAAATTTCGCTAAAAAAACAAATTTTCCTCACATTTCGGTGACAGAAAGTTCTGGAATCTGAGAGGAGCCACAAATTTCCTGCCGCTCAGCATTCCCCCAAGTCTCCCGATAAAAATGATACCTCACTTGTGTAGGTAGGCTTAGCGCCCGCAACAGCATATGCCCCAAAACACAACGTGGACACATCCCATTTTTTGACAAAAAACAGAGCTGTTTTTTGCAAAGTGCCTACCTGTAGATTTTGGCCTCTAGCTCAGCCGGCACCTAGGGAAACCTACCAAACCTGTGCATTTTTTTAAACTAGAGACCTAGGGGAATCCAAGATGGGTTGACTTGTGGGGCTCTGACCAGGTTCTGTTACCCAGAATCCTTTGCAAACCTCTAAATTTGGATAAAAAAACACATTTTCCTCACATTTCGGTGACAGAAAGTTCTGGAATCTGAGAGGAGCCACAAATTTCCTGCCGCCCAGCATTCCCCCAAGTCTCCCGATAAAAATGATACCTCACTTGTGTGGGTAGGCCTAGCGCCCGCGACAGGAAATGCCCCAAAACACAACGTGGACACATCACATTTTTTGAAAGAAAACGGAGGTGTTTTTTGCAAAGTGCCTACCTGTAGATTTTGGCCTCTAGCACAGCCGGCACCTAGGGAAACCTACCAAACCTGTGCATTTTTGAAAACTAGGGATTTAGGGGAATCCAAGATGGAGTGATTTGTGGGGTCCTGACCAGGTTCTCTTACCCAGAATCCTTTGCAAACCTCAAAATTTGGCTAAAAAAACACATTTTCCTCACATTTCGGTGACAGAAAGTTCTGGAATCTGAGAGGAGCCACAAATTTCTTGCCGCCCAGCGTTCCCACAAGTCTCCCGATAAAAATGATACCTCACTTGTGTGGGTAGGCCTAGCGCCCGCGACAGGAAATGCCCCAAAACACAACGTGGACACATCACATTTTTTGAAAGAAAACAGAGGTGTTTTTTGCAAAGTGCCTACCTGTAGATTTTGGCCTCTAGCTCAGCCGGCACCTAGGGAAACCAACCAAACCTGTGCATTTTCCAAAACTAGACACCTAGTGGAATCCAAGATGGGGGTGTGACTTGTGGGGCTCTGACCAGGTTCTGTTACCCAGAATCCTTTGCAAACCTCAAAATTTGGCTAAAAAAACACATTTTCCTCACATTTCAGTGATAAAAAGTTCTGGAATCTGAGAGGAGCCACATATTTCCTTCCACGCAGCGTTCCCCCAAGTCTCCCGATAAAAATGATACCTCACTTTTGTGGGTAGGCCTAGCGCCCGCGACAGGAAATGCCCCAAAACACAACGTGGACACATCACATTTTTTTAAAGAAAACAGAGGTGTTTTTTGCAAAGTGCCTACCTGTAGATTTTGGCCTCTAGCTCAGCCGGCACCTAGGGAAACCAACCAAACCTGTGCATTTTTTTAAACTAGAGACCTTGGGGAATCCAAGATGGGGTGACTTGTGGGGCTCTGACCAGGTTCTGTTACCCAGAATCCTTTGCAAACCTCACACTTTGGCTAAAAAAACAAATTTTCCTCAAATTTTGATGACAAAAGTCCTGGAATCAGAGAGGAGCCACAAATTTCCTTCCACCCAGCGTTCCCCCAAGTCTCCTGATAAAAATGATACCTCACTTGTGTGGGTAGGCCTACCGCCCGCGACAGGAAATGCCCCAAAACACAACGTGGACACATCACATTTTTTTAAAGAAAACAGAGGTCTTTTTTGCAAAGTGCCTACCTGTAGATTTTGGCCTCTAGCTCAGCCGGCACCTAGGGAAACCAACCAAACCTGTGCATTTTCCAAAACTAGAGACCTAGGGGAATCCAAGATGGGGTGACTTGTGGGGCTCTGACCAGGTTCTGTTACCCAGAATCCTTTGCAAACCTCAAAATTTGGCTAAAAAAACACATTTTCCTCACATTTCGGTGACAAAAAGTTCTGGAATCTGAGAGGAGCCACATATTTCCTGCCACCCAGCGTTCCCCCAAGTCTCCCGATAAAAATGATACCTCACTTTTGTGGGTAGGCCTAGCGCCCGCGACAGTAAAGGCCCCAAAACACAACGTGGACACATCACATTTTTTGAAAGAAAACAGAGGTCTTTTTTGCAAAGTGCCTACCTGTAGATTTTGGCCTCTAGCTCAGCCGGCACCTAGGGAAACCAACCAAACCTGTGCATTTTTTAAAACTAGAGACCTAGGGGAATGCAAGATGGGGTGACTTGTGGGGCTCTGACCAGGTTCTGTTACCCAGAATCCTTTGCAAACCTCAAAATTTGGACAAAAAAACACATTTTCCTCACATTTCGGTGACAGCGAGTTCTGGAATCTGAGAGGAGCCACAAATTTCCTTCCACCCAGCGTTCCCCCAAGTCTCCCGATAAAAATGATATCTCACTTGTGTGGGTAGGCCTACCGCCCGCGACAGGAAATGCCCCAAAACACAATGTAGACACATCACATTTTTTGAAAGAAAACAGAGGTCTTTTTTGCAAAGTGCCTACCTGTGGATTTTGGCCTCTAGCTCAGCCGGCACCTAGGGAAACCAACCAAACCTGTGCATTTTCCAAAACTAGAGACCTAGGGGAATCCAAGATGGGGTGACTTGTGGGGCTCTGACCAGGTTCTGTTACCCAGAATCCTTTGCAAACCTCAAAATTTGGCTAAAAAAACACATTTTCCTCACATTTCGGTGCCAAAAAGTTCTGGAATCTGAGAGGAGCCACATATTTCCTTCCACCCAGCGTTCCCCCAAGTCTCCCGATAAAAATGATACCTCACTTTTGTGGGTAGGCCTAGCACCCGCGACAGGAAATGCCCCAAAACACAACGTGGACACATCACATTTTTTGAAAGAAAACAGAGGTGTTTTTTGCAAAGTGCCTACCTGTAGATTTTGGCCTCTAGCTCAGCCGGCACCTAGGGAAATCAACCAAACCTGTGCATTTTTCAAAACTAGAGACCTAGGGGAATCCAAGATGGGGTGACTTGTGGGGCTCTGACCAGGTTCTGTTACCCAGAATCCTTTGCAAACCTCAAAATTTCGCTAAAAAAACAAATTTTCCTCACATTTCGGTGACAGAAAGTTCTGGAATCTGAGAGGAGCCACAAATTTCCTGCCGCTCAGCATTCCCCCAAGTCTCCCGATAAAAATGATACCTCACTTGTGTAGGTAGGCTTAGCGCCCGCGACAGGATATGCCCCAAAACACAACGTGGACACATCCCATTTTTTGACAAAAAACAGAGCTGTTTTTTGCAAAGTGCCTACCTGTAGATTTTGGCCTCTAGCTCAGCCGGCACCTAGGGAAACCTACCAAACCTGTGCATTTTTTTAAACTAGAGACCTAGGGGAATCCAAGATGGGGTGACTTGTGGGGCTCTGACCAGGTTCTGTTACCCAGAATCCTTTGCAAACCTCTAAATTTGGCTAAAAAAACACATTTTCCTCACATTTCGGTGACAGAAAGTTCTGGAATCTGAGAGGAGCCACAAATTTCCTGCCGCCCAGCGTTCCCCCAAGTCTCCCGATAAAAATGATACCTCACTTGTGTGGGTAGGCCTAGCGCCAGCGACAGGAAATGCCCCAAAACACAACGTGGACACATCACATTTTTTGAAAGAAAACGGAGGTGTTTTTTGCAAAGTGCCTACCTGTAGATTTTGGCCTCTAGCACAGCCGGCACCTAGGGAAACTTACCAAACCTGTGCATTTTTGAAAACTAGGGATTTAGGGGAATCCAAGATGGAGTGATTTGTGGGGTCCTGACCAGGTTCTCTTACCCAGAATCCTTTGCAAACCTCAAAATTTGGCTAAAAAAACACATTTTCCTCACATTTTGGTGACAGAAAGTTCTGGAATCTGAGAGGAGCCACAAATTTCCTGCCGCCCAGCGTTCCCACAAGTCTCCCGATAAAAATGATACCTCACTTGTGTGGGTAGGCCTAGCGCCCGCGACAGGAAATGCCCCAAAACACAACGTGGACACATCACATTTTTTGAAAGAAAACAGAGGTGTTTTTTGCAAAGTGCCTACCTGTAGATTTTGGCCTCTAGCTCAGCCGGCACCTAGGGAAACCAACCAAACCTGTGCATTTTCCAAAACTAGAGACCTAGTGGAATCCAAGATGGGGGGGTGACTTGTGGGGCTCTGACCAGGTTCTGTTACCCAGAATCCTTTGCAAACCTCAAAATTTGGCTAAAAAAACAAATTTTCCTCACATTTCAGTGATAAAAAGTTCTGGAATCTGAGAGGAGCCACATATTTCCTTCCACGCAGCGTTCCCCCAAGTCTCCCGATAAAAATGATACCTCACTTTTGTGGGTAGGCCTAGCGCCCGCGACAGGAAATGCCCCAAAACACAACGTGGACACATCACATTTTTTTAAAGAAAACAGAGGTGTTTTTTGCAAAGTGCCTACCTGTAGATTTTGGCCTCTAGCTCAGCCGGCACCTAGGGAAACCAACCAAACCTGTGCATTTTTTTAAACTAGAGACCTAGGGGAATCCAAGATGGGGTGACTTGTGGGGCTCTGACCAGGTTCTGTTACCCAGAATCCTTTGCAAACCTCAAAATTTGGCTAAAAAAAAAAAATGTCCTCAAATGTTGGTGACAAAAGTCCTGGAATCAGAGAGGAGCCACAAATTTCCTTCCACCCAGCGTTCCCCCAAGTCTCCCGATAAAAAAGATACCTCACTTGTGTGGGTAGGCCTAGCGCCCGTGACAGGAAATGCCCCAAAACACAACGTGGACACATCACATTTTTTACAAGAAAACAGAGTTGTTTTTTGCAAAGTGCCTACCTGTAGATTTTGGCCTCTAGCTCAGCCGGCACCTAGGGAAACCTACCAAACCTGTGCATTTCTGAAAACTAGAGACCTAGGGGAATCCAAGATGGGGTGACTTGTGGGGCTCTGACCAGGTTCTGTTACCCAGAATCCTTTGCAAACCTCAAAATTTGGCCAAAAAAACACATTTTCCTCACATTTCGGTGACAGCAAGTTCTGGAATCTAAGAGGAGCCACAAATTTCCTTCCACCCAGCGTTCCCCCAAGTCTCCCGATAAAAATGATATCTCACTTGTGTGGGTAGACCTACCGCCCGCGACAGGAAATGCCCCAAAACACAATGTGGACACATCACATTTTTTTAAAGAAAACAGAGGTCTTTTTTGCAAAGTGCCTACCTGTAGATTTTGGCCTCTAGCTCAGCCGGCACCTAGGGAAATCAACCAAACCTGTGCATTTTTCAAAACTAGAGACCTAGGGGAATCCAAGATGGGGTGACTTGTGGGGCTCTGACCAGGTTCTGTTACCCAGAATCCTTTGCAAACCTCAAAATTTGGCTAAAAAAACACATTTTCCTCACATTTCGGTGACAAAAAGTTCTGGAATCTGAGAGGAGCCACAGATTTCCTTCCACCCAGCGTTCCCCCAAGTCTCCTGATAAAAATGATACCTCACTTTTGTGGGTAGGCCTAGCGCCCGCGACAGGAAATGCCCCAAAACACAATGTGGACACATCACATTTTTTGAAAGAAAACAGAGGTGTTTTTTGCAAAGTGCCTACCTGTAGATTTTGGCCTCTAGCTCAGCCGGCACCTAGGGAAACCAACCAAACATGTGCATTTTTTAAAACTAGAGACCTTGGGGAATCCAAGATGGGGTGACTTGTGGGGCTCTGACCAGGTTCTGTTACCCAGAATCCTTTGCAAACCTCACACTTTGGCTAAAAAAACAAATTTTCCTCAAATTTTGATGACAAAAGTCCTGGAATCAGAGAGGAGCCACAAATTTCCGTCCACCCAGCGTTCCCCCAAGTCTCCTGATAAAAATGATACCTCACTTGTGTGGGTAGGCCTACCGCCCGCGACAGGAAATGCCCCAAAACACAACGTGGACACATCACATTTTTTTAAAGAAAACAGAGGTCTTTTTTGCAAAGTGCCTACCTGTAGATTTTGGCCTCTAGCTCAACCGGCACCTAGGGAAACCAACCAAACCTGTGCATTTTCCAAAACTAGAGACCTAGGGGAATCCAAGATGGGGTGACTTGTGGGGCTCTGACCAGGTTCTGTTACCCAGAATCCTTTGCAAACCTCAAAATTTGGCTAAAAAAAAACATTTTCCTCACATTTCGGTGACAAAAAGTTCTGGAATCTGAGAGGAGCCACATATTTCCTGCCACCCAGCGTTCCCCCAAGTCTCCCGATAAAAATGATACCTCACTTTTGTGGGTAGGCCTAGCGCCCGCGACAGTAAAGGCCCCAAAACACAACGTGGACACATCACATTTTTTGAAAGAAAACAGAGGTCTTTTTTGCAAAGTGCCTACCTGTAGATTTTGGCCTCTAGCTCAGCCGGCACCTAGGGAAACCAACCAAACCTGTGCATTTTCCAAAACTAGAGACCTAGGGGAATCCAAGATGGGGTGACTTGTGGGGCTCTGACCAGGTTCTGTTACCCAGAATCCTTTGCAAACCTCAAAATTTGGCTAAAAAAACACATTTTCCTCACATTTCGGTGCCAAAAAGTTCTGGAATCTGAGAGGAGCCACATATTTCTTTCCACCCAGCGTTCCCCCAAGTCTCCCGATAAAAATGATACCTCACTTGTGTGGGTAGGCCTACCGCCCGCGACAGGAAATGCCCCAAAACACAATGTAATCACATCACATTTTTTGAAAGAAAACAGAGGTCTTTTTTGCAAAGTGCCTACCTGTGGATTTTGGCCTCTAGCTCAGCCGGCACCTAGGGAAACCAACCAAACCTGTGCATTTTCCAAAACTAGAGACCTAGGGGAATCCAAGATGGGGTGACTTGTGGGGCTCTGACCAGGTTCTGTTACCCAGAATCCTTTGCAAACCTCAAAATTTGGCTAAAAAAACACATTTTCCTCACATTTCGGTGCCAAAAAGTTCTGGAATCTGAGAGGAGCCACATATTTCCTTCCACCCAGCGTTCCCCCAAGTCTCCCGATAAAAATGATACCTCACTTTTGTGGGTAGGCCTAGCGCCCGCGACAGGAAATGCCCCAAAACACAACGTGGACACATCACATTTTTTGAAAGAAAACAGAGGTGTTTTTTGCAAAGTGCCTACCTGTAGATTTTGGCCTCTAGCTCAGCCGGCACCTAGGGAAACCAACCAAACCTGTGCATTTTTTAAAACTAGAGACCTAGGGGAATCCAAGATGGGGTGACTTGTGGGGCTCTGACCAGGTTCTGTTACCCAGAATCCTTTGCAAACCTCACACTTTGGCTAAAAAAACTAATTTTCCTCAAATTTTAATGACAAAAGTCCTGGAATCAGAGAGGAGCCACAAATTTCCTTCCACCCAGCGTTCCCCCAAGTCGCCCGATAAAAATGATACCTCACATGTGTGGGTAGGCCTAGCGCCCGTGACAGGAAACGCCCCAAAACACAACGTGGACACATCACATTTTTTAAAAGAAAACAGAGGTGTTTTTTGCAAAGTGCCTACCTGTAGATTTTGGCCTCTAGCTCAGCCGGCACCTAGGGAAACCTACCAAACCTGTGCATATCTGAAAACTAGAGACCTAGGGGAATCCAAGATGGGGTGACTTGTGGGGCTCTGACCAGGTTCTGTTACCCAGAATCCTTTGCAAACCTCAAAATTTGGCCAAAAAAACACATTTTCCTCACATTTCGGTGACAGCGAGTTCTGGAATCTGAGAGGAGCCACAAATTTCCTTCCACCCAGCGTTCCCCCAAGTCTCCCGATAAAAATGATATCTCACTTGTGTGGCTAGGCCTACCGCCAGCGACAGGAAATGCCCAAAACCACAATGTGGACACATCACATTTTTTTAAAGAAAACAGAGGTGTTTTTTGCAAAGTGCCTACCGGTAGATTTTGGCCTCTAGCTCAGCCGGCACCTAAGGAAAGCTACCAAACCTGTGCATTTTTGAAAACTAGAGACCTAGGGGAATCCAAGATGGGGTGACTTGTGGGGCTCTGACCAGGTTCTGTTACCCAGAATCCTTTGCAAAATTCAAAATTTGGCTAAAAAAAACACATTTTCCTCACATTTCGGTGACAGAAAGTTCTGGAATCTGAGAGGAGCCACAAATTTCCTTCCACCCAGCATTCCCCCAAGTCTCCCGATAAGAATTAAACCTCACTTGTGTGGGTAGGCCTAGCGCCCGCGACAGGATATGCCCCAAAACACAACGTGGACACATCCCATTTTTTGACAAAAAACAGAGCTGTTTTTTGCAAAGTGCCTACCTGTAAATTTTGGCCTCTAGCTCAGCCGGCACCTAGAGAAACCTACCAAACCTGTGATTTTTTTTAAACTAGAGACCTAGGGGAATCCAAGATGGGGTGACTTGTGGGGCTCTGACCAGGTTCTGTTACCCAGAATCCTTTGCAAACCTCAAAATTTCGCTAAAAAAACAAATTTTCCTCACATTTCGGTGACAGAAAGTTCTGGAATCTGAGAGGAGCCACAAATTTCCTGCCGCTCAGCATTCCCCCAAGTCTCCCGATAAAAATGATACCTCACTTGTGTAGGTAGGCTTAGCGCCCGCGACAGGATATGCCCCAAAACACAACGTGGACACATCCCATTTTTTGACAAAAAACAGAGCTGTTTTTTGCAAAGTGCCTACCTGTAGATTTTGGCCTCTAGCTCAGCCGGCACCTAGGGAAACCTACCAAACCTGTGCATTTTTTTAAACTAGAGACCTAGGGGAATCCAAGATGGGGTGACTTGTGGGGCTCTGACCAGGTTCTGTTACCCAGAATCCTTTGCAAACCTCTAAATTTGGCTAAAAAAACATATTTTCCTCACATTTCGGTGACAGAAAGTTCTGGAATCTGAGAGGAGCCACAAATTTCCTGCCGCCCAGCGTTCCCCCAAGTCTCCCGATAAAAATGATACCTCACTTGTGTGGGTAGGCCTAGCGCCCGCGACAGGAAATGCCCCAAAACACAACGTGGACACATCACATTTTTTGAAAGAAAACGGAGGTGTTTTTTGCAAAGTGCCTACCTGTAGATTTTGGCCTCTAGCACAGCCGGCACCTAGGGAAACCTACCAAACCTGTGCATTTTTGAAAACTAGGGATTTAGGGGAATCCAAGATGGAGTGATTTGTGGGGTCCTGACCAGGTTCTCTTACCCAGAATCCTTTGCAAACCTCAAAATTTGGCTAAAAAAACACATTTTCCTCACATTTCGGTGACAGAAAGTTCTGGAATCTGAGAGGAGCCACAAATTTCCTGCCGCCCAGCGTTCCCACAAGTCTCCCGATAAAAATGATACCTCACTTGTGTGGGTAGGCCTAGCGCCCGCGACAGGAAATGCCCCAAAACACAACGTGGACACATCACATTTTTTGAAAGAAAACAGAGGTGTTTTTTGCAAAGTGCCTACCTGTAGATTTTGGCCTCTAGCTCAGCCGGCACCTAGGGAAACCAACCAAACCTGTGCATTTTCCAAAACTAGAGACCTAGTGGAATCCAAGATGGGGGGTGACTTGTGGGGCTCTGACCAGGTTCTGTTACCCAGAATCCTTTGCAAACCTCAAAATTTGGCTAAAAAAACACATTTTCCTCACATTTCAGTGATAAAAAGTTCTGGAATCTGAGAGGAGCCACATATTTCCTTCCACGCAGCGTTCCCCCAAGTCTCCCGATAAAAATGATACCTCACTTTTGTGGGTAGGCCTAGCGCCCGCGACAGGAAATGCCCCAAAACACAACGTGGACACATCACATTTTTTTAAAGAAAACAGAGGTGTTTTTTGCAAAGTGCCTACCTGTAGATTTTGGCCTCTAGCTCATCCGGCACCTAGGGAAACCAACCAAACCTGTGCATTTTTTTAAACTAGAGACCTAGGGGAATCCAAGATGGGGTGACTTGTGGTGCTCTGACCAGGTTCTGTTACCCAGAATCCTTTGCAAACCTCAAAATTTGGCTAAAAAAAAAAAAATTCCTCAAATTTTGGTGACAAAAGTCCTGGAATCAGAGAGGAGCCACAAATTTCCTTCCACCCAGCGTTCCCCCAAGTCTCCCGATAAAAAAGATACCTCACTTGTGTGGGTAGGCCTAGCGCCCGTGACAGGAAATGCCCCAAAACACAACGTGGACACATCACATTTTTTACAAGAAAACAGAGGTGTTTTTTGCAAAGTGCCTACCTGTAGATTTTGGCCTCTAGCTCAGCCGGCACCTAGGGAAACCTACCAAACCTGTGCATTTCTGAAAACTAGAGACCTAGGGGAATCCAAGATGGGGTGACTTGTGGGGCTCTGACCAGGTTCTGTTACCCAGAATCCTTTGCAAACCTCAAAATTTGGCCAAAAAAAAACATTTTCCTCACATTTCGGTGACAGCGAGTTCTGGAATCTGAGAGGAGCCACAAATTTCCTGCCGCTCAGCATTCCCCCAAGTCTCCCGATAAAAATGATACCTCACTTGTGTGGGTAGGCTTAGCGCCCGCGACAGGATATGCCCCAAAACACAACGTGGACACATCCCATTTTTTGACAAAAAACAGAGCTGTTTTTTGCAAAGTGCCTACCTGTAAATTTTGGCCTCTAGCTCAGCCGGCACCTAGAGAAACCTACCAAACCTGTGATTTTTTTTAAACTAGAGACCTAGGGGAATCCAAGATGGGGTGACTTGTGGGGCTCTGACCAGGTTCTGTTACCCAGAATCCTTTGCAAACAACAAAATTTCGCTAAAAAAACAAATTTTCCTCACATTTCGGTGACAGAAAGTTCTGGAATCTGAGAGGAGCCACAAATTTCCGGCCGCTCAGCATTCCCCCAAGTCTCCCGATAAAAATGATACCTCACTTGTGTAGGTAGGCTTAGCGCCCACGACAGGATATGCCCCAAAACACAACGTGGACACATCCCATTTTTTGACAAAAAACAGAGCTGTTTTTTGCAAAGTGCCTACCTGTAGATTTTGGCCTCTAGCTCAGCCGGCACCTAGGGAAACCTACCAAACCTGTGCATTTTTTTAAACTAGAGACCTAGGGGAATCCAAGATGGGGTGACTTGTGGGGCTCTGACCAGGTTCTGTTACCCAGAATCCTTTGCAAACCTCTAAATTTGGCTAAAAAAACACATTTTCCTCACATTTCGGTGACAGAAAGTTCTGGAATCTGAGAGGAGCCACAAATTTCCTGCCGCCCAGCGTTCCCCCAAGTCTCCCGATAAAAATGATACCTCACTTGTGTGGGTAGGCCTAGCGCCCGCGACAGGAAATGCCCCAAAACACAACGTGGACACATCACATTTTTTTAAAGAAAACGGAGGTGTTTTTTGCAAAGTGCCTACCTGTAAATTTTGGCCTCTAGCACAGCCGGCACCTAGGGAAACCTACCAAACCTGTGCATTTTTGAAAACTATGGATTTAGGGGAATCCAAGATGGAGTGATTTGTGGGGTCCTGACCAGGTTCTCTTACCCAGAATCCTTTGCAAACCTCAAAATTTGGCTAAAAAAACACATTTTCCTCACATTTCGGTGACAGAAAGTTCTGGAATCTGAGAGGAGCCACAAATTTCCTGCCGCCCAGCGTTCCCACAAGTCTCCCGATAAAAATGATACCTCACTTGTGTGGGTAGGCCTAGCGCCCGCGACAGGAAATGCCCCAAAACACAACGTGGACACATCACATTTTTTGAAAGAAAACAGAGGTGTTTTTTGCAAAGTGCCTACCTGTAGATTTTGGCCTCTAGCTCAGCCGGCACCTAGGGAAACCAACCAAACCTGTGCATTTTCCAAAACTAGAGACCTAGTGGAATCCAAGATGGGGGGGTGACTTGTGGGGCTCTGACCAGGTTCTGTTACCCAGAATCCTTTGCAAACCTCAAAATTTGGCTAAAAAAACACATTTTCCTCACATTTCAGTGATAAAAAGTTCTGGAATCTGAGAGGAGCCACATATTTCCTTCCACGCAGCGTTCCCCCAAGTCTCCCGATAAAAATGATACCTCACTTTTGTGGGTAGGCCTAGCGCCCGCGACAGGAAATGCCCCAAAACACAACGTGGACACATCACATTTTTTTAAAGAAAACAGAGGTGTTTTTTGCAAAGTGCCTACCTGTAGATTTTGGCCTCTAGCTCAGCCGGCACCTAGGGAAACCAACCAAACCTGTGCATTTTTTTAAACTAGAGACCTAGGGGAATCCAAGATGGGGTGACTTGTGGGGCTCTGACCAGGTTCTGTTACCCAGAATCCTTTGCAAACCTCAAAATTTGGCTAAAAAAAAAAAAATTCCTCAAATTCTGGTGACAAAAGTCCTGGAATCAGAGAGGAGCCACAAATTTCCTTCCACCCAGCGTTCCCCCAAGTCTCCCGATAAAAAAGATACCTCATTGTGTGGGTAGGCCTAGCGCCCGTGACAGGAAATGCCCCAAAACACAACGTGGACACATCACATTTTTTACAAGAAAACAGAGGTGTTTTTTGCAAAGTGCCTACCTGTAGATTTTGGCCTCTAGCTCAGCCGGCACCTAGGGAAACCTACCAAACCTGTGCATTTCTGAAAACTAGAGACCTAGGGGAATCCAAGATGGGGTGACTTGTGGGGCTCTGACCAGGTTCTGTTACCCAGAATCCTTTGCAAACCTCAAAATTTGGCCAAAAAAACACATTTTCCTCACATTTCGGAGACAGCAAGTTCTGGAATCTAAGAGGAGCCACAAATTTCCTTCCACCCAGCGTTCCCCCAAGTCTCCCGATAAAAATGATATCTCACTTGTGTGGGTAGACCTACCGCCCGCGACAGGAAATGCCCCAAAACACAATGTGGACACATCACATTTTTTGAAAGAAAACAGAGGTCTTTTTTGCAAAGTGCCTACCTGTAGATTTTGGCCTCTAGCTCAGCCGGCACCTAGGGAAATCAACCAAACCTGTGCATTTTTCAAAACTAGAGACCTAGGGGAATCCAAGATGGGGTGACTTGTGGGGCTCTGACCAGGTTCTGTTACCCAGAATCCTTTGCAAACCTCAAAATTTGGCTAAAAAAACACATTTTCCTCACATTTCGGTGACAAAAAGTTCTGGAATCTGAGAGGAGCCACATATTTCCTTCCACCCAGCATTCCCCCAAGTCTCCCGATAAAAATGACACCTCACTTGTGTGGGTAGGCCTAGCGCCCGCGACAGGAAATGCCCCAAAACACAACGTGGACACATCACATTTTTTGAAAGAAAACGGAGGTGTTTTTTGCAAAGTGCCTACCTGTAGATTTTGGCCTCTAGCACAGCCGGCACCTAGGGAAACCTACCAAACCTGTGCATTTTTGAAAACTAGGGATTTAGGGGAATCCAAGATGGAGTGATTTGTGGGGTCCTGACCAGGTTCTCTTACCCAGAATCCTTTGCAAACCTCAAAATTTGGCTAAAAAAACACATTTTCCTCACATTTCAGTGACAGAAAGTTCTGGAATCTGAGAGGAGCCACAAATTTCCTGCCGCCCAGCGTTCCCACAAGTCTCCCGATAAAAATGATACCTCACTTGTGTGGGTAGGCCTAGCGCCCGCGACAGGAAATGCCCCAAAACACAACGTGGACACATCACATTTTTTGAAAGAAAACAGAGGTGTTTTTTGCAAAGTGCCTACCTGTAGATTTTGGCCTCTAGCTCAGCCGGCACCTAGGGAAACCAACCAAACCTGTGCATTTTCCAAAACTAGAGACCTAGTGGAATCCAAGATGGGGGGGTGACTTGTGGGGCTCTGACCAGGTTCTGTTACCCAGAATCCTTTGCAAACCTCAAAATTTGGCTAAAAAAACACATTTTCCTCACATTTCAGTGATAAAAAGTTCTGGAATCTGAGAGGAGCCACATATTTCCTTCCACGCAGCGTTCCCCCAAGTCTCCCGATAAAAATGATACCTCACTTTTGTGGGTAGGCCTAGCGCCCGCGACAGGAAATGCCCCAAAACACAACGTGGACACATCACATTTTTTTAAAGAAAACAGAGGTGTTTTTTGCAAAGTGCCTACCTGTAGATTTTGGCCTCTAGCTCAGCCGGCACCTAGGGAAACCAACCAAACCTGTGCATTTTTTTAAACTAGAGACCTAGGGGAATCCAAGATGGGGTGACTTGTGGGGCTCTGACCAGGTTCTGTTACCCAGAATCCTTTGCAAACCTCAAAATTTGGCTAAAAAAAACACATTTTCCTCACATTTCGGTGACAAAAAGTTCTGGAATCTGAGAGGAGCCACATATTTCCTTCCACCCAGCATTCCCCCAAGTCTCCCGATAAAAATGACACCTCACTTTTGTGGGTAGGCCTAGCGCCCGCGACAGGAAATGCCCCAAAACACAACGTGGACACATCACATTTTTTGAAAGAAAAGAGAGGTGTTTTTTGCAAAGTGCCTACCTGTAGATTTTGGCCTCTAGCTCAGCCGCAACCTAGGGAAACCAACCAAACCTGTGCAATTTTTAAAACTAGAGACCTAGGGGAATCCAAGATGGGGTGACTTGTGGGGCTCTGACCAGGTTCTGTTACCCAGAATCCTTTGCAAACCTCAAAATTTGGCTAAAAAAACAAATTTTCCTCAAATTTTGGTGACAAAAGTCCTGGAATCAGAGAGGAGCCACAAATTTCCTTCCACCCAGCGTTCCTCCAAGTCTCCCGATAAAAATGATACCTCACTTGTGTGGGTAGGCCTAGCGCCCGTGACAGGAAATGCCCCAAAACACAACGTGGACACATCACATTTTTTACAAGAAAACAGAGGTGTTTTTTGCAAAGTGCCTACCTGTAGATTTTGGCCTCTAGCTCAGCCGGCACCTAGGGAAACCTACCAAACCTGTGCATTTCTGAAAACTAGAGACCTAGTGGAATCCAAGATGGGGTGACTTGTGGGGCTCTGACCAGGTTCTGTTACCCAGAATCCTTTGCAAACCTCAAAATTTGGCCAAAAAAACACATTTTCCTCACATTTCGGTGACAGCAAGTTCTGGAATCTAAGAGGAGCCACAAATTTCCTTCCACCCAGCGTTCCCCCAAGTCTCCCGATAAAAATGATATCTCACTTGTGTGGGTAGACCTACCGCCCGCGACAGGAAATGCCCCAAAACACAATGTGGACACATCACATTTTTTGAAAGAAAACAGAGGTCTTTTTTGCAAAGTGCCTACCTGTAGATTTTGGCCTCTAGCTCAGCCGGCACCTAGGGAAACCAACCAAACCTGTGCATTTTTTTAAACTAGAGACCTAGGGGAATCCAAGATGGGGTGACTTGTGGGGCTCTGACCAGGTTCTGTTACCCAGAATCCTTTGCAAACCTCAAAATTTGGCTAAAAAAAAAAAAATTCCTCAAATTCTGGTGACAAAAGTCCTGGAATCAGAGAGGAGCCACAAATTTCCTTCCACCCAGCGTTCCCCCAAGTCTCCCGATAAAAAAGATACCTCACTTGTGTGGGTAGGCCTAGCGCCCGTGACAGGAAATGCCCCAAAACACAACGTGGACACATCACATTTTTTACAAGAAAACAGAGGTGTTTTTTGCAAAGTGCCTACCTGTAGATTTTGGCCTCTAGCTCAGCCGGCACCTAGGGAAACCTACCAAACCTGTGCATTTCTGAAAACTAGAGACCTAGGGGAATCCAAGATGGGGTGACTTGTGGGGCTCTGACCAGGTTCTGTTACCCAGAATCCTTTGCAAACCTCAAAATTTGGCCAAAAAAACACATTTTCCTCACATTTCGGAGACAGCAAGTTCTGGAATCTAAGAGGAGCCACAAATTTCCTTCCACCCAGCGTTCCCCCAAGTCTCCCGATAAAAATGATTTCTCACTTGTGTGGGTAGACCTACCGCCCGCGACAGGAAATGCCCCAAAACACAATGTGGACACATCACATTTTTTGAAAGAAAACAGAGGTCTTTTTTGCAAAGTGCCTACCTGTAGATTTTGGCCTCTAGCTCAGCCGGCACCTAGGGAAATCAACCAAACCTGTGCATTTTTCAAAACTAGAGACCTAGGGGAATCCAAGATGGGGTGACTTGTGGGGCTCTGACCAGGTTCTGTTACCCAGAATCCTTTGCAAACCTCAAAATTTGGCTAAAAAAACACATTTTCCTCACATTTCGGTGACAAAAAGTTCTGGAATCTGAGAGGAGCCACATATTTCCTTCCACCCAGCATTCCCCCAAGTCTCCCGATAAAAATGACACCTCACTTGTGTGGGTAGGCCTAGCGCCCGCGACAGGAAATGCCCCAAAACACAACGTGGACACATCACATTTTTTGAAAGAAAACGGAGGTGTTTTTTGCAAAGTGCCTACCTGTAGATTTTGGCCACTAGCACAGCCGGCACCTAGGGAAACCTACCAAACCTGTGCATTTTTGAAAACTAGGGATTTAGGGGAATCCAAGATGGAGTGATTTGTGGGGTCCTGACCAGGTTCTCTTACCCAGAATCCTTTGCAAACCTCAAAATTTGGCTAAAAAAACACATTTTCCTCACATTTCGGTGACAGAAAGTTCTGGAATCTGAGAGGAGCCACAAATTTCCTGCCGCCCAGCGTTCCCACAAGTCTCCCGATAAAAATGATACCTCACTTGTGTGGGTAGGCCTAGCGCCCGCGACAGGAAATGCCCCAAAACACAACGTGGACACATCACATTTTTTGAAAGAAAACAGAGGTGTTTTTTGCAAAGTGCCTACCTGTAGATTTTGGCCTCTAGCTCAGCCGGCACCTAGGGAAACCAACCAAACCTGTGCATTTTCCAAAACTAGAGACCTAGTGGAATCCAAGATGGGGGGGTGACTTGTGGGGCTCTGACCAGGTTCTGTTACCCAGAATCCTTTGCAAACCTCAAAATTTGGCTAAAAAAACACATTTTCCTCACATTTCAGTGATAAAAAGTTCTGGAATCTGAGAGGAGCCACATATTTCCTTCCACGCAGCGTTCCCCCAAGTCTCCCGATAAAAATGATACCTCACTTTTGTGGGTAGGCCTAGCGCCCGCGACAGGAAATGCCCCAAAACACAACGTGGACACATCACATTTTTTTAAAGAAAACAGAGGTGTTTTTTGCAAAGTGCCTACCTGTAGATTTTGGCCTCTAGCTCAGCCGGCACCTAGGGAAACCAACCAAACCTGTGCATTTTTTTAAACTAGAGACCTAGGGGAATCCAAGATGGGGTGACTTGTGGGGCTCTGACCAGGTTCTGTTACCCAGAATCCTTTGCAAACCTCAAAATTTGGCTAAAAAAACACATTTTCCTCACATTTCGGTGACAAAAAGTTCTGGAATCTGAGAGGAGCCACATATTTCCTTCCACCCAGCATTCCCCCAAGTCTCCCGATAAAAATGACACCTCACTTTTGTGGGTAGGCCTAGCGCCCGCGACAGGAAATGCCCCAAAACACAACGTGGACACATCACATTTTTTGAAAGAAAAGAGAGGTGTTTTTTGCAAAGTGCCTACCTGTAGATTTTGGCCTCTAGCTCAGCCGCAACCTAGGGAAACCAACCAAACCTGTGCATTTTTTAAAACTAGAGACCTAGGGGAATCCAAGATGGGGTGACTTGTGGGGCTCTGACCAGGTTCTGTTACCCAGAATCCTTTGCAAACCTCAAAATTTGGCTAAAAAAACAAATTTTCCTCAAATTTTGGTGACAAAAGTCCTGGAATCAGAGAGGAGCCACAAATTTCCTTCCACCCAGCGTTCCTCCAAGTCTCCCGATAAAAATGATACCTCACTTGTGTGGGTAGGCCTAGCGCCCGTGACAGGAAATGCCCCAAAACACAACGTGGACACATCACATTTTTTACAAGAAAACAGAGGTGTTTTTTGCAAAGTGCCTACCTGTAGATTTTGGCCTCTAGCTCAGCCGGCACCTAGGGAAACCTACCAAACCTGTGCATTTCTGAAAACTAGAGACCTAGTGGAATCCAAGATGGGGTGACTTGTGGGGCTCTGACCAGGTTCTGTTACCCAGAATCCTTTGCAAACCTCAAAATTTGGCCAAAAAAACACATTTTCCTCACATTTCGGTGACAGCAAGTTCTGGAATCTAAGAGGAGCCACAAATTTCCTTCCACCCAGCGTTCCCCCAAGTCTCCCGATAAAAATGATATCTCACTTGTGTGGGTAGACCTACCGCCCGCGACAGGAAATGCCCCAAAACACAATGTGGACACATCACATTTTTTTAAAGAAAACAGAGGTCTTTTTTGCAAAGTGCCTACCTGTAGATTTTGGCCTCTAGCTCAGCCGGCACCTAGGGAAATCAACCAAACCTGTGCATTTTTCAAAACTAGAGACCTAGGGGAATCCAAGATGGGGTGACTTGTGGGGCTCTGACCAGGTTCTGTTACCCAGAATCCTTTGCAAACCTCAAAATTTGGCTAAAAAAACACATTTTCCTCACATTTCGGTGACAAAAAGTTCTGGAATCTGAGAGGAGCCACATATTTCCTTCCACCCAGCATTCCCCCAAGTCTCCCGATAAAAATGACACCTCACTTTTGTGGGTAGGCCTAGCGCCCACGACAGGAAATGCCCCAAAACACAACGTGGACACATCACATTTTTTTAAAGAAAAGAGAGGTGTTTTTTGCAAAGTGCCTACCTGTAGATTTTGGCCTCTAGCTCAGCCGCAACCTAGGGAAACCAACCAAACCTGTGCATTTTTTAAAACTAGAGACCTAGGGGAATCCAAGATGGGGTGACTTGTGGGGCTCTGACCAGGTTCTGTTACCCAGGATCCTTTGCAAACCTCAAAATTTGGCTAAAAAAACTAATTTTCCTCAAATTTTGATGACAAAAGTCCTGGAATCAGAGAGGAGCCACAAATTTCCTTCCACCAAGCGTTCCCCCAAGTCTCCCGATAAAAATGATACCTCACTTGTGTGGGTAGGCCTAGCGCCCGTGACAGGAAATGCCCCAAAACACAACGTGGACACATCACATTTTTTAAAAGAAAACAGAGGTGTTTTTTACAAAGTGCCTATCTGTAGATTTTGGCCTCTAGCTCAGCCGGCACCTAGGGAAACCTACCAAACCTGTGCATTTCTGAAAACTAGAGACCTAGGGGAATCCAAGATGGGGTGACTTGTGGGGCTCTGACCAGGTTCTGTTATCCAGAATCCTTTGCAAACCTCAAAATTTGGCCAAAAAAACACATTTTCCTCACATTTCGGTGACAGCAAGTTCTGGAATCTAAGAGGAGCCACAAATTTCCTTCCACCCAGCGTTCCCCCAAGTCTCCCGATAAAAATGATATCTCACTTGTGTGGGTAGACCTACCGCCCGCAACAGGAAATGCCCCAAAACACAATGTGGACACATCACATTTTTTAAAGAAAACAGAGGTCTTTTTTGCAAAGTGCCTACCTGTAGATTTTGGCCTCTAGCTCAGCCGGCACCTACGGAAACCAACCAAACCTGTGCATTTTTCAAAACTAGAGACCTGGGGGAATCCAAGATGGGGTGACTTGTGGGGCTCTGACCAGGTTCTGTTACCCAGAATCCTTTGCAAACCTCAAAATTTGGCTAAAAAAACAAATTTTCCTCACATTTCGGTGACAAAAAGTTCTGGAATCTGAGAGGAGCCACATATTTCCTTCCACCCAGCGTTCCCCCAAGTCTCCCGATAAAAATGATACCTCACTTTTGTGGGTAGGCCTAGCGCCCGCGACAGGAAATGCCCCAAAACACAACGTGGACACATCACATTTTTTTAAAGAAAACAGAGGTGTTTTTTGCAAAGTGCCTACCTGTAGATTTTGGCCTCTAGCTCAGCCGGCACCTAGGGAAACCAACCAAACCTGTGCATTTTCCAAAACTAGAGACCTAGGGGAATCCAAGATGGGGTGACTTGTGGGGCTCTGACCAGGTTCTGTTACCCAGAATCCTTTGCAAACCTCAAAATTTGGCTAAAAAAACAAATTTTACTCACATTTCAGTGACTAACAGTTCTGGAATCTGAGAGGAGCCACATATTTCCTTCCACCCAGCGTTCCCCCAAGTCTCCCGATAAAAATGATACCTCACTTTTGTGGGTAGGCCTAGCGCCCGCGACAGGAAATGCCCCAAAACACAACGTGGACACATCACATTTTTTGAAAGAAAACAGAGGTGTTTTTTGCAAAGTGCCTACCTGTAGATTTTGGCCTCTAGCTCAGCCGGCACCTAGGGAAACCAACCAAACCTGTGCATTTTTTAAAACTAGAGACCTAGGGGAATCCAAGATGGGGTGACTTGTGGGGCTCTGACCAGGTTCTGTTACCCAGAATCCTTTGCAAACCTCAAAATTTGGCTAAAAAAACAAATTTTCCTCAAATTTTGGTGACAAAAGTCCTGGAATCAGAGAGGAGCCACAAATCTCCTTCTACCCAGCGTTCCCCCAAGTCTCCCGATAAAAATGATACCTCACTTGTGTGGGTAGGCCTAGCGCCCGTGACAGGAAATGCCCCAAAACACAACGTGGACACATCACATTTTTTAAAAGAAAACAGAGGTGTTTTTTGCAAAGTGCCTACCTGTAGATTTTGGCCTCTAGCTCAGCCGGCACCTAGGGAAACCAACCAAACCTGTGCATTTTTTAAAACTAGAGACCTAGGGGAATCCAAGATGGGGTGACTTGTGGGGCTCTGACCAGGTTCTGTTACCCAGAATCTTTTGCAAACCTCAAAATTTGGCCAAAAAAACACATTTTCCTCACATTTCGGTGACAGCGAGTTCTGGAATCTGAGAGGAGCCACAAATTTCCTTCCACCCAGCGTTCCCCCAAGTCTCCCGATAAAAATGATATCTCACTTGTGTGGGTTGGCCTACCGCCCGCGACAGGAAATGCCCCAAAACACAATGTGGACACATCACATTTTTTTAAAGAAAACAGAGGTCTTTTTTGCAAAGTGCCTACCTGTAGATTTTGGCCTCTAGCTCAGCCGGCACCTAGGGAAACCAACCAAACCTGTGCATTTTTCAAAACTAGAGACCTAGGGGAATCCAAGATGGGGTGACTTGTGGGGTTCTGACCAGGTTCTGTTACACAGAATCCTTTGCAAACCTCAGAATTTGGCTAAAAAAACACATTTTCCTCACATTTCGGTGACAGAAAGTTCTGGAATCTGAGAGGAGCCACATTTTTCCTTCCACCCAGCGTTCCCCCAAGTCTCCTGATAAAAATGATACCCCACTTGTGTGGGTAGGCCTACCGCCCGCGACAGGAAATGCCCCAAAACACAACGTGGACACATCACATTTTTTGAAAGAAAACAGGTCTTTTTTGCAAAGTGCCTACCTGTAGATTTTGGCCTCTAGCTCAGCCGGGCACCTAGGGAAACCAACCAAACCTGTGCATTTTTTAAAACTAGAGACCTAGGGGAATCCAAGATGGGGTGACTTGTGGGGCTCTGACCAGGTTCTGTTACCCAGAATCCTTTGCAAACCTCACACTTTGGCTAAAAAAACTAATTTTCCTCAAATTTTGATGACAAAAGTCCTGGAATCAGAGAGGAGCCACAAATTTCCTTCCTCCCAGCGTTCCCCCAAGTCTCCCGATAAAAATGATACCTCACATGTGTGGGTAGGCCTAGCGCCCGTGACAGGAAACGCCCCAAAACACAACGTGGACACATCACATTTTTTGAAAGAAAACAGGTCTTTTTTGCAAAGTGCCTACCTGTAGATTTTGGCCTCTAGCTCAGCCGGCACCTAGGGAAACCTACCAAACCTGTGCATATCTGAAAACTAGAGACCTAGGGGAATCCAAGATGGGGTGACTTGTGGGGCTCTGAACAGGTTCTGTTACCCAGAATCCTTTGCAAACCTCAAAATTTGGCCAAAAAAACACATTTTCCTCACATTTCGGTGACAGCGAGTTCTGGAATCTGAGAGGAGCCACAAATTTCCTTCCACCCAGCGTTCCCCCAAGTCTCCCGATAAAAATGATATCTCACTTGTGTGGCTAGGCCTACCGCCCGCGACAGGAAATGCCCCAAACCACAATGTGGACACATCACATTTTTTTAAAGAAAACAGAGGTGTTTTTTGCAAAGTGCCTACCGGTAGATTTTGGCCTCTAGCTCAGCCGGCACCTAAGGAAAGCTACCAAACCTGTGCATTTTTTAAAACTAGAGACCTAGGGGAATCCAAGATGTGGTGACTTGTGGGGCTCTGACCAGGTTCTGTTACCCAGAATCCTTTGCAAAATTCAAAATTTGGCTAAAAAAAACACATTTTCCTCACATTTGGGTGACAGAAAGTTCTGGAATCTGAGAGGAGCCACAAATTTCCTTCCACCCAGCATTCCCCCAAGTCTCCCGATAAGAATTAAACGTCACTTGTGTGGGTAGGCCTAGCGCCCGCGACAGGATATGCCCCAAAACACAACGTGGACACATCCCATTTTTTGACAAAAAACAGAGCTGTTTTTTGCAAAGTGCCTACCTGTAAATTTTGGCCTCTAGCTCAGCCGGCACCTAGAGAAACCTACCAAACCTGTGATTTTTTTTAAACTAGAGACCTAGGGGAATCCAAGATGGGGTGACTTGTGGGGCTCTGACCAGGTTCTGTTACCCAGAATCCTTTGCAAACCTCAAAATTTCGCTAAAAAAACACATTTTCCTCACATTTCGGTGACAGAAAGTTCTGGAATCTGAGAGGAGCCACAAATTTCCTGCCGCTCACCATTCCCCCAAGTCTCCCGATAAAAATGATACCTCACTTGTGTAGGTAGGCTTAGCGCCCGCGACAGGATATGCCCCAAAACACAACGTGGACACATCCCATTTTTTGACAAAAAACAGAGCTGTTTTTTGCAAAGTGCCTACCTGTAGATTTTGGCCTCTAGCTCAGCCGGCACCTAGGGAAACCTACCAAACCTGTGCATTTTTTTAAACTAGAGACCTAGGGGAATCCAAGATGGGGTGACTTGTGGGGCTCTGACCAGGTTCTGTTACCCAGAATCCTTTGCAAACCTCTAAATTTGGCTAAAAAAACACATTTTCCTCACATTTCGGTGACAGAAAGTTCTGGAATCTGAGAGGAGCCACAAATTTCCTGCCGCCCAGCGTTCCCCCAAGTCTCCCGATAAAAATGATACCTCACTTGTGTGGGTAGGCCTAGCGCCCGCGACAGGAAATGCCCCAAAACACAACGTGGACACATCACATTTTTTGAAAGAAAACGGAGGTGTTTTTTGCAAAGTGCCTACCTGTAGATTTTGGCCTCTAGCACAGCCGGCACCTAGGGAAACCTACCAAACCTGTGCATTTTTGAAAACTAGGGATTTAGGGGAATCCAAGATGGAGTGATTTGTGGGGTCCTGACCAGGTTCTCTTACCCAGAATCCTTTGCAAACCTCAAAATTTGGCTAAAAAAAACACATTTTCCTCACATTTCGGTGACAGAAAGTTCTGGAATCTGAGAGGAGCCACAAATTTCCTGCCGCCCAGCGTTCCCACAAGTCTCCCGATAAAAATGATACCTCACTTGTGTGGGTAGGCCTAGCGCCCGCGACAGGAAATGCCCCAAAACACAACGTGGACACATCACATTTTTTGAAAGAAAACAGAGGTGTTTTTTGCAAAGTGCCTACCTGTAGATTTTGGCCTCTAGCTCAGCCGGCACCTAGGGAAACCAACCAAACCTGTGCATTTTTTTAAACTAGAGACCTAGGGGAATCCAAGATGGGGTGACTTGTGGGGCTCTGACCAGGTTCTGTTACCCAGAATCCTTTGCAAACCTCAAAATTTGGCCAAAAAAACAAATTTTCCTCAAATTTTGGTGACAAAAGTCCTGGAATCTGAGAGGAGCCACAAATTTCCTTCCACCCAGCGTTCCCCCAAGTCTCCCGATAAAAATGATATCTCACTTGTGTGGGTAGACCTACCGCCCGCGACAGGAAATGCCCCAAAACACAATGTGGACACATCACATTTTTTGAAAGAAAACAGAGGTCTTTTTTGCAAAGTGCCTACCTGTAGATTTTGGCCTCTAGCTCAGCCGCAACCTAGGGAAACCAACCAAACCTGTGCATTTTTTAAAACTAGAAACCTAGGGGAATCCAAGATGGGGTGACTTGTGGGGCTCTGACCAGGTTCTGTTACCCAGGATCCTTTGCAAACCTCAAAATTTGGCTAAAAAAACAAATTTTCCTCAAATTTTGGTGACAAAAGTCCTGGAATCAGAGAGGAGCCACAAATTTCCTTCCACCCAGCGTTCCCCCAAGTCTCCCGATAAAAATGATACCTCACTTGTGTGGGTAGGCCTAGCGCCCGTGACAGGAAATGCCCCAAAACACAACGTGGACACATCACATTTTTTAAAAGAAAACAGAGGTGTTTTTTGCAAAGTGCCTATCTGTAGAATTTGGCCTCTAGCTCAGCCGGCACCTAGGGAAACCTACCAAACCTGTGCATTTCTGAAAACTAGAGACCTAGGGGAATCCAAGATGGGGTGACTTGTGGGGCTCTGACCAGGTTCTGTTATCCAGAATCCTTTGCAAACCTCAAAATTTGGCCAAAAAAACACATTTTCCTCACAAATCGGTGACAGCAAGTTCTGGAATCTAAGAGGAGCCACAAATTTCCTTCCACCCAGCGTTCCCCCAAGTCTCCCGATAAAAATGATATCTCACTTGTGTGGGTAGACCTACCGCCCGCAACAGGAAATGCCCCAAAACACAATGTGGACACATCACATTTTTTTAAAGAAAACAGAGGTCTTTTTTGCAAAGTGCCTACCTGTAGATTTTGGCCTCTAGCTCAGCCGGCACCTAGGGAAACCAACCAAACCTGTGCATTTTTCAAAACTAGAGACCTGGGGGAATCCAAGATGGGGTGACTTGTGGGGCTCTGACCAGGTTCTGTTACCCAGAATCCTTTGCAAACCTCAAAATTTGGCTAAAAAAACAAATTTTCCTCACATTTCGGTGACAAAAAGTTCTGGAATCTGAGAGGAGCCACATATTTCCTTCCACCCAGCGTTCGACCAAGTCTCCCGATAAAAATGATACCTCACTTTTGTGGGTAGGCCTAGCGCCCGCGACAGGAAATGCCCCAAAACACAACGTGGACACATCACATTTTTTGAAAGAAAACAGAGGTGTTTTTTGCAAAGTGCCTACCTGTAGATTTTGGCCTCTAGCTCAGCCGGCACCTAGGGAAACCAACCAAACCTGTGCATTTTCCAAAACTAGAGACCTAGGGGAATCCAAGATGGGGTGACTTGTGGGGCTCTGACCAGGTTCTGTTACCCAGAATCCTTTGCAAACCTCAAAATTTGGCTAAAAAAACAAATTTTACTCACATTTCAGTGACAAACAGTTCTGGAATCTGAGAGGAGCCACATATTTCCTTCCACGCAGCGTTCCCCCAAGTCTCCCGATAAAAATGATACCTCACTTTTGTGGGTAGGCCTAGCGCCCGCGACAGGAAATGCCCCAAAACACAACGTGGACACATCACATTTTTTTAAAGAAAACAGAGGTGTTTTTTGCAAAGTGCCTACCTGTAGATTTTGGCCTCTAGCTCAGCCGGCACCTAGGGAAACCAACCAAACCTGTGCATTTTTTTAAACTAGAGACCTAGGGGAATCCAAGATGGGGTGACTTGTGGGGCTCTGACCAGGTTCTGTTACCCAGAATCCTTTGCAAACCTCAAAATTTGGCTAAAAAAACACATTTTCCTCACATTTCAGTGACAAAAAGTTCTGGAATCTGAGAGGAGCCACATATTTCCTTCCACCCAGCATTCCCCCAAGTCTCCCGATAAAAATGACACCTCACTTTTGTGGGTAGGCCTAGCGCCCGCGACAGGAAATGCCCCAAAACACAACGTGGACACATCACATTTTTTGAAAGAAAAGAGAGGTGTTTTTTGCAAAGTGCCTACCTGTAGATTTTGGCCTCTAGCTCAGCCGCAACCTAGGGAAACCAACCAAACCTGTGCATTTTTTAAAACTAGAGACCTAGGGGAATCCAAGATGGGGTGACTTGTGGGGCTCTGACCAGGTTCTGTTACCCAGAATCCTTTGCAAACCTCAAAATTTGGCTAAAAAAACAAATTTTCCTCAAATTTTGGTGACAAAAGTCCTGGAATCAGAGAGGAGCCACAAATTTCCTTCCACCCAGCGTTCCTCCAAGTCTCCCGATAAAAATGATACCTCACTTGTGTGGGTAGGCCTAGCGCCCGTGACAGGAAATGCCCCAAAACACAACGTGGACACATCAAATTTTTTACAAGAAAACAGAGGTGTTTTTTGCAAAGTGCCTACCTGTAGATTTTGGCCTCTAGCTCAGCCGGCACCTAGGGAAACCTACCAAACCTGTGCATTTCTGAAAACTAGAGACCTAGGGGAATCCAAGATCGGGTGACTTGTGGGGCTCTGACCAGGTTCTGTTACCCAGAATCCTTTGCAAACCTCAAAATTTGGCCAAAAAAACACATTTTCCTCACATTTCGGTGACAGCAAGTTCTGGAATCTAAGAGGAGCCACAAATTTCCTTCCACCCAGCGTTCCCCCAAGTCTCCCGATAAAAATGATATCTCACTTGTGTGGGTAGACCTACCGCCCGCGACAGGAAATGCCCCAAAACACAATGTGGACACATCACATTTTTTTAAAGAAAACAGAGGTCTTTTTTGCAAAGTGCCTACCTGTAGATTTTGGCCTCTAGCTCAGCCGGCACCTAGGGAAATCAACCAAACCTGTGCATTTTTCAAAACTAGAGACCTAGGGGAATCCAAGATGGGGTGACTTGTGGGGCTCTGACC
This sequence comes from Pleurodeles waltl, assembly GCF_031143425.1. Taxonomy (NCBI): domain Eukaryota; kingdom Metazoa; phylum Chordata; class Amphibia; order Caudata; family Salamandridae; genus Pleurodeles; species Pleurodeles waltl. The sequence continues at coordinate 38,740 of NW_027150404.1, read as the reverse complement.
AGGTTCTGTTACCCAGAATCCTTTGCAAACCTCAAAATTTGGCCAAAAAAACACATTTTCCTCACATTTCGGTGACAGCGAGTTCTGGAATCTGAGAGGAGCCACAAATTTCCTTCCACCCAGCGTTCCCCCAAGTCTCCCGATAAAAATGATATCTCACTTGTGTGGCTAGGCCTACCGCCCGCGACAGGAAATGCCCCAAACCACAATGTGGACACATCACATTTTTTTAAAGAAAACAGAGGTGTTTTTTGCAAAGTGCCTACCGGTAGATTTTGGCCTCTAGCTCAGCCGGCACCTAAGGAAAGCTACCAAACCTGTGCATTTTTTAAAACTAGAGACCTAGGGGAATCCATGATGGGGTGACTTGTGGGGCTCTGACCAGGTTCTGTTACCCAGAATCCTTTGCAAAATTCAAAATTTGGCTAAAAAAAACACATTTTCCTCACATTTCGGTGACAGAAAGTTCTGGAATCTGAGAGGAGCCACAAATTTCCTTCCACCCAGCATTCCCCCAAGTCTCCCGATAAGAATTAAACCTCACTTGTGTGGGTAGGCCTAGCGCCCGCGACAGGATATGCCCCAAAACACAACGTGGACACATCCCATTTTTTGACAAAAAACAGAGCTGTTTTTTGCAAAGTGCCTACCTGTAAATTTTGGCCTCTAGCTCAGCCGGGCACCTAGATAAACCTACCAAACCTGTGATTTTTTTTAAACTAGAGACCTAGGGGAATCCAAGATGGGGTGACTTGTGGGGCTCTGACCAGGTTCTGTTACCCAGAATCCTTTGCAAACCTCTAAATTTGGCTAAAAAAACAAATTTTTCTCACATTTCGGTGACAGAAAGTTCTGGAATCTGAGAGGAGCCACAAATATCCTGCCACCCAGCGTTCCCCCAAGTCTCCCGATAAAAATGATACCTCACTTTTGTGGGTAGGCCTAGCGCCCGCGACAGTAAAGGCCCCAAAACACAACGTGGACACATCACATTTTTTGAAAGAAAACAGAGGTCTTTTTTGCAAAGTGCCTACCTGTAGATTTTGGCCTCTAGCTCAGCCGGCACCTAGGGAAACCAACCAAACCTGTGCATTTTTTAAAACTAGAGACCTAGGGGAATCCAAGATGGAGTGATTTGTGGGGTCCTGACCAGGTTCTGTTACCCAGAATCCTTTGCAAACCTCAAAATTTGGCTAAAAAAACACATTTTCCTCACATTTCGGTGCCAAAAAGTTCTGGAATCTGAGAGGAGCCACATATTTCCTTCCACCCAGCGTTCCCCCAAGTCTCCCGATAAAAATGATACCTCACTTTTGTGGGTAGGCCTAGCGCCCGCGACAGGAAATGCCCCAAAACACAACGTGGACACATCACATTTTTTTAAAGAAAACAGAGGTGTTTTTTGCAAAGTGCCTACCTGTAGATTTTGGCCTCTAGCTCAGCCGGCACCTAGGGAAACCAACCATACCTGTGCATTTTTTAAAACTAGAGACCTAGGGGAATCCAAGATGGGGTGACTTGTGGGGCTCTGACCAGGTTCTGTTACCCAGAATCCTTTGCAAACCTCACACTTTGGCTAAAAAAACTAATTTTCCTCAAATTTTGATGACAAAAGTCCTGGAATCAGAGAGGAGCCACAAATTTCCTTCCACCCAGCGTTCCCCCAAGTCGCCCGATAAAAATGATACCTCACATGTGTGGGTAGGCCTAGCGCCCGTGACAGGAAACGCCCCAAAACACAACGTGGACACATCACATTTTTTAAAAGAAAACAGAGGTGTTTTTTGCAAAGTGCCTACCTGTAGATTTTGGCCTCTAGCTCAGCCGGCACCTAGGGAAACCTACCAAACCTGTGCATATCTGAAAACTAGAGACCTAGGGGAATCCAAGATGGGGTGACTTGTGGGGCTCTGACCAGGTTCTGTTACCCAGAATCCTTTGCAAACCTCAAAATTTGGCCAAAAAAACACATTTTCCTCACATTTCGGTGACAGCGAGTTCTGGAATCTGAGAGGAGCCACAAATTTCCTTCCACCCAGCGTTCCCCCAAGTCTCCCGATAAAAATGATATCTCACTTGTGTGGCTAGGCCTACCGCCAGCGACAGGAAATGCCCCAAACCACAATGTGGACACATCACATTTTTTTAAAGAAAACAGAGGTGTTTTTTGCAAAGTGCCTACCGGTAGATTTTGGCCTCTAGCTCAGCCGGCACCTAAGGAAAGCTACCAAACCTGTGCATTTTTGAAAACTAGAGACCTAGGGGAATCCAAGATGGGGTGACTTGTGGGGCTCTGACCAGGTTCTGTTACCCAGAATCCTTTGCAAAATTCAAAATTTGGCTAAAAAAAACACATTTTCCTCACATTTCGGTGACAGAAAGTTCTGGAATCTGAGAGGAGCCACAAATTTCCTTCCACCCAGCATTCCCCCAAGTCTCCCGATAAGAATTAAACCTCACTTGTGTGGGTAGGCCTAGCGCCCGCGACAGGATATGCCCCAAAACACAACGTGGACACATCCCATTTTTTGACAAAAAACAGAGCTGTTTTTTGCAAAGTGCCTACCTGTAAATTTTGGCCTCTAGCTCAGCCGGCACCTAGAGAAACCTACCAAACCTGTGATTTTTTTTAAACTAGAGACCTAGGGGAATCCAAGATGGGGTGACTTGTGGGGCTCTGACCAGGTTCTGTTACCCAGAATCCTTTGCAAACCTCAAAATTTCGCTAAAAAAACAAATTTTCCTCACATTTCGGTGACAGAAAGTTCTGGAATCTGAGAGGAGCCACAAATTTCCTGCCGCTCAGCATTCCCCCAAGTCTCCCGATAAAAATGATACCTCACTTGTGTAGGTAGGCTTAGCGCCCGCGACAGGATATGCCCCAAAACACAACGTGGACACATCCCATTTTTTGACAAAAAACAGAGCTGTTTTTTGCAAAGTGCCTACCTGTAGATTTTGGCCTCTAGCTCAGCCGGCACCTAGGGAAACCTACCAAACCTGTGCATTTTTTTAAACTAGAGACCTAGGGGAATCCAAGATGGGGTGACTTGTGGGGCTCTGACCAGGTTCTGTTACCCAGAATCCTTTGCAAACCTCTAAATTTGGCTAAAAAAACACATTTTCCTCACATTTCGGTGACAGAAAGTTCTGGAATCTGAGAGGAGCCACAAATTTCCTGCCGCCCAGCGTTCCTCCAAGTCTCCCGATAAAAATGATACCTCACTTGTGTGGGTAGGCCTAGCGCCCGCGACAGGAAATGCCCCAAAACACAACGTGGACACATCACATTTTTTGAAAGAAAACGGAGGTGTTTTTTGCAAAGTGCCTACCTGTAGATTTTGGCCTCTAGCACAGCCGGCACCTAGGGAAACCTACCAAACCTGTGCATTTTTGAAAACTAGGGATTTAGGGGAATCCAAGATGGAGTGATTTGTGGGGTCCTGACCAGGTTCTCTTACCCAGAATCCTTTGCAAACCTCAAAATTTGGCTAAAAAAACACATTTTCCTCACATTTCGGTGACAGAAAGTTCTGGAATCTGAGAGGAGCCACAAATTTCCTGCCGCCCAGCGTTCCCACAAGTCTCCCGATAAAAATGATACCTCACTTGTGTGGGTAGGCCTAGCGCCCGCGACAGGAAATGCCCCAAAACACAACGTGGACACATCACATTTTTTGAAAGAAAACAGAGGTGTTTTTTGCAAAGTGCCTACCTGTAGATTTTGGCCTCTAGCTCAGCCGGCACCTAGGGAAACCAACCAAACCTGTGCATTTTCCAAAACTAGAGACCTAGTGGAATCCAAGATGGGGGGGTGACTTGTGGGGCTCTGACCAGGTTCTGTTACCCAGAATCCTTTGCAAACCTCAAAATTTGGCTAAAAAAACACATTTTCCTCACATTTCAGTGATAAAAAGTTCTGGAATCTGAGAGGAGCCACATATTTCCTTCCACGCAGCGTTCCCCCAAGTCTCCCGATAAAAATGATACCTCACTTTTGTGGGTAGGCCTAGCGCCCGCGACAGGAAATGCCCCAAAACACAACGTGGACACATCACATTTTTTTAAAGAAAACAGAGGTGTTTTTTGCAAAGTGCCTACCTGTAGATTTTGGCCTCTAGCTCATCCGGCACCTAGGGAAACCAACCAAACCTGTGCATTTTTTTAAACTAGAGACCTAGGGGAATCCAAGATGGGGTGACTTGTGGGGCTCTGACCAGGTTCTGTTACCCAGAATCCTTTGCAAACCTCAAAATTTGGCTAAAAAAAAAAAAATTCCTCAAATTTTGGTGACAAAAGTCCTGGAATCAGAGAGGAGCCACAAATTTCCTTCCACCCAGCGTTCCCCCAAGTCTCCCGATAAAAAAGATACCTCACTTGTGTGGGTAGGCCTAGCGCCCGTGATAGGAAATGCCCCAAAACACAACGTGGACACATCACATTTTTTACAAGAAAACAGAGGTGTTTTTTGCAAAGTGCCTACCTGTAGATTTTGGCCTCTAGCTCAGCCGGCACCTAGGGAAACCTACCAAACCTGTGCATTTCTGAAAACTAGAGACCTAGGGGAATCCAAGATGGGGTGACTTGTGGGGCTCTGACCAGGTTCTGTTACCCAGAATCCTTTGCAAACCTCAAAATTTGGCCAAAAAAACACATTTTCCTCACATTTCGGTGACAGCGAGTTCTGGAATCTGAGAGGAGCCACAAATTTCCTGCCGCTCAGCATTCCCCCAAGTCTCCCGATAAAAATGATACCTCACTTGTGTGGGTAGGCTTAGCGCCCGCGACAGGATATGCCCCAAAACACAACGTGGACACATCCCATTTTTTGACAAAAAACAGAGCTGTTTTTTGCAAAGTGCCTACCTGTAAATTTTGGCCTCTAGCTCAGCCGGCACCTAGAGAAACCTACCAAACCTGTGATTTTTTTTAAACTAGAGACCTAGGGGAATCCAAGATGGGGTGACTTGTGGGGCTCTGACCAGGTTCTGTTACCCAGAATCCTTTGCAAACCTCAAAATTTCGCTAAAAAAACAAATTTTCCTCACATTTCGGTGACAGAAAGTTCTGGAATCTGAGAGGAGCCACAAATTTCCTGCCGCTCAGCATTCCCCCAAGTCTCCCGATAAAAATGATACCTCACTTGTGTAGGTAGGCTTAGCGCCCACGACAGGATATGCCCCAAAACACAACGTGGACACATCCCATTTTTTGACAAAAAACAGAGCTGTTTTTTGCAAAGTGCCTACCTGTAGATTTTGGCCTCTAGCTCAGCCGGCACCTAGGGAAACCTACCAAACCTGTGCATTTTTTAAAACTAGAGACCTAGGGGAATCCAAGATGGGGTGACTTGTGGGGCTCTGACCAGGTTCTGTTACCCAGAATCCTTTGCAAACCTCTAAATTTGGCTAAAAAAACACATTTTCCTCACATTTCGGTGACAGAAAGTTCTGGAATCTGAGAGAAGCCACAAATTTCCTGCCGCCCAGCGTTCCCCCAAGTCTCCCGATAAAAATGATACCTCACTTGTGTGGGTAGGCCTAGCGCCCGCGACAGGAAATGCCCCAAAACACAACGTGGACACATCACATTTTTTGAAAGAAAACGGAGGTGTTTTTTGCAAAGTGCCTACCTGTAGATTTTGGCCTCTAGCACAGCCGGCACCTAGGGAAACCTACCAAACCTGTGCATTTTTGAAAACTATGGATTTAGGGGAATCCAAGATGGAGTGATTTGTGGGGTCCTGACCAGGTTCTCTTACCCAGAATCCTTTGCAAACCTCAAAATTTGGCTAAAAAAACACATTTTCCTCACATTTCGGTGACAGAAAGTTCTGGAATCAGAGAGGAGCCACAAATTTCCTTCCACCCAGCGTTCCCCCAAGTCTCCCGATAAAAATGATATCTCACTTGTGTGGGTAGACCTACCGCCCGCAACAGGAAATGCCCCAAAACACAATGTGGACACATCACATTTTTTTAAAGAAAACAGAGGTCTTTTTTGCAAAGTGCCTACCTGTAGATTTTGGCCTCTAGCTCAGCCGGCACCTAGGGAAACCAACCAAACCTGTGCATTTTTCAAAACTAGAGACCTGGGGGAATCCAAGATGGGGTGACTTGTGGGGCTCTGACCAGGTTCTGTTACCCAGAATCCTTTGCAAACCTCAAAATTTGGCTAAAAAAACAAATTTTCCTCACATTTCGGTGACAAAAAGTTCTGGAATCTGAGAGGAGCCACATATTTCCTTCCACCCAGCGTTCCCCCAAGTCTCCCGATAAAAATGATACCTCACTTTTGTGGGTAGGCCTAGCGCCCGCGACAGGAAATGCCCCAAAACACAACGTGGACACATCACATTTTTTGAAAGAAAACAGAGGTGTTTTTTGCAAAGTGCCTACCTGTAGATTTTGGGCCTCTAGCTCAGCCGGCACCTAGGGAAACCAACCAAACCTGTGCATTTTCCAAAACTAGAGACCTAGGGGAATCCAAGATGGGGTGACTTGTGGGGCTCTGACCAGGTTCTGTTACCCAGAATCCTTTGCAAACCTCAAAATTTGGCTAAAAAAACAAATTTTACTCACATTTCAGTGACAAACAGTTCTGGAATCTGAGAGGAGCCACATATTTCCTTCCACCCAGCGTTCCCCCAAGTCTCCCGATAAAAATGATACCTCACTTTTGTGGGTAGGCCTAGCGCCCGCGACAGGAAATGCCCCAAAACACAACGTGGACACATCACATTTTTTGAAAGAAAACAGAGGTGTTTTTTGCAAAGTGCCTACCTGTAGATTTTGGCCTCTAGCTCAGCCGGCACCTAGGGAAACCAACCAAACCTGTGCATTTTTTAAAACTAGAGACCTAGGGGAATCCAAGATGAGGTGACTTGTGGGGCTCTGACCAGGTTCTGTTACCCAGAATCCTTTGCAAACCTCAAAATTTGGCTAAAAAAACAAATTTTCCTCAAATTTTGGTGACAAAAGTCCTGGAATCAGAGAGGAGCCACAAATCTCCTTCTACCCAGCGTTCCCCCAAGTCTCCCGATAAAAATGATACCTCACTTGTGTGGGTAGGCCTAGCGCCCGTGACAGGAAATGCCCCAAAACACAACGTGGACACATCACATTTTTTAAAAGAAAACAGAGGTGTTTTTTGCAAAGTGCCTACCTGTAGATTTTGGCCTCTAGCTCAGCCGGCACCTAGGGAAACCAACCAAACCTGTGCATTTTTTAAAACTAGAGACCTAGGGGAATCCAAGATGGGGTGACTTGTGGGGCTCTGACCAGGTTCTGTTACCCAGAATCCTTTGCAAACCTCAAAATTTGGCCAAAAAAACACATTTTCCTCACATTTCGGTGACAGCGAGTTCTGGAATCTGAGAGGAGCCACAAATTTCCTTCCACCCAGCGTTCCCCCAAGTCTCCCGATAAAAATGATATCTCACTTGTGTGGGTTGGCCTACCGCCCGCGACAGGAAATGCCCCAAAACACAATGTGGACACATCACATTTTTTTAAAGAAAACAGAGGTCTTTTTTGCAAAGTGCCTACCTGTAGATTTTGGCCTCTAGCTCAGCCGGCACCTAGGGAAACCAACCAAACCTGTGCATTTTTCAAAACTAGAGACCTAGGGGAATCCAAGATGGGGTGACTTGTGGGGTTCTGACCAGGTTCTGTTACACAGAATCCTTTGCAAACCTCAGAATTTGGCTAAAAAAACACATTTTCCTCACATTTCGGTGACAGAAAGTTCTGGAATCTGAGAGGAGCCACATATTTCCTTCCACCCAGCGTTCCCCCAAGTCTCCTGATAAAAATGATACCTCACTTGTGTGGGTAGGCCTACCGCCCGCGACAGGAAATGCCCCAAAACACAACGTGGACACATCACATTTTTTGAAAGAAAACAGGTCTTTTTTGCAAAGTGCCTACCTGTAGATTTTGGCCTCTAGCTCAGCCGGCACCTAGGGAAACCAACCAAACCTGTGCATTTTTTAAAACTAGAGACCTAGGGGAATCCAAGATGGGGTGACTTGTGGGGCTCTGACCAGGTTCTGTTACCCAGAATCCTTTGCAAACCTCACACTTTGGCTAAAAAAACTAATTTTCCTCAAATTTTGATGACAAAAGTCCTGGAATCAGAGAGGAGCCACAAATTTCCTTCCACCCAGCGTTCCCCCAAGTCTTCCGATAAAAATGATACCTCACATGTGTGGGTAGGCCTAGCGCCCGTGACAGGAAACGCCCCAAAACACAACGTGGACACATCACATTTTTTGAAAGAAAACAGGTCTTTTTTGCAAAGTGCCTACCTGTAGATTTTGGCCTCTAGCTCAGCCGGCACCTAGGGAAACCTACCAAACCTGTGCATATCTGAAAACTAGAGACCTAGGGGAATCCAAGATGGGGTGACTTGTGGGGCTCTGACCAGGTTCTGTTACCCAGAATCCTTTGCAAACCTCAAAATTTGGCCAAAAAAACACATTTTCCTCACATTTCGGTGACAGCGAGTTCTGGAATCTGAGAGGAGCCACAAATTTCCTTCCACCCAGCGTTCCCCCAAGTCTCCCGATAAAAATGATATCTCACTTGTGTGGCTAGGCCTACCGCCCGCGACAGGAAATGCCCCAAACCACAATGTGGACACATCACATTTTTTTAAAGAAAACAGAGGTGTTTTTTGCAAAGTGCCTACCGGTAGATTTTGGCCTCTAGCTCAGCCGGCACCTAAGGAAAGCTACCAAACCTGTGCATTTTTGAAAACTAGAGACCTAGGGGAATCCAAGATGGGGTGACTTGTGGGGCTCTGACCAGGTTCTGTTACCCAGAATCCTTTGCAAAATTCAAAATGTGGCTAAAAAAAACACATTTTCCTCACATTTCGGTGACAGAAAGTTCTGGAATCTGAGAGGAGCCACAAATTTCCTGCCGCTCAGCATTCCCCCAAGTCTCCCGATAAAAATGATACCTCACTTGTGTAGGTAGGCTTAGCGCCCGCGACAGGATATGCCCCAAAACACAATGTGGACACATCCCATTTTTTGACAAAAAACAGAGCTGTTTTTTGCAAAGTGCCTACCTGTAGATTTTGGCCTCTAGCTCAGCCGGCACCTAGGGAAACCTACCAAACCTGTGCATTTTTTTAAACTAGAGACCTAGGGGAATCCAAGATGGGGTGACTTGTGGGGCTCTGACCAGGTTCTGTTACCCAGAATCCTTTGCAAACCTCTAAATTTGGCTAAAAAAACACATTTTCCTCACATTTCGGTGACAGAAAGTTCTGGAATCTGAGAGGAGCCACAAATTTCCTGCCGCCCAGCGTTCCCCCAAGTCTCCCGATAAAAATGATACCTCACTTGTGTGGGTAGGCCTAGCACCCGCGACAGGAAATGCCCCAAAACACAACGTGGACACATCACATTTTTTGAAAGAAAACGGAGGTGTTTTTTGCAAAGTGCCTACCTGTAGATTTTGGCCTCTAGCACAGCCGGCACCTAGGGAAACCTACCAAACCTGTGCATTTTTGAAAACTAGGGATTTAGGGGAATCCAAGATGGAGTGATTTGTGGGGTCCTGACCAGGTTCTCTTACCCAGAATCCTTTGCAAACCTCAAAATTTGGCTAAAAAAACACATTTTCCTCACATTTCGGTGACAGAAAGTTCTGGAATCTGAGAGGAGCCACAAATTTCCTGCCGCCCAGCGTTCCCACAAGTCTCCCGATAAAAATGATACCTCACTTGTGTGGGTAGGCCTAGCGCCCGCGACAGGAAATGCCCCAAAACACAACGTGGACACATCACATTTTTTGAAAGAAAACAGAGGTGTTTTTTGCAAAGTGCCTACCTGTAGATTTTGGCCTCTAGCTCAGCCGGCACCTAGGGAAACCAACCAAACCTGTGCATTTTTTTAAACTAGAGACCTAGGGGAATCCAAGATGGGGTGACTTGTGGGGCTCTGACCAGGTTCTGTTACCCAGAATCCTTTGCAAACCTCAAAATTTGGCTAAAAAAAAAAAAATTCCTCAAATTTTGGTGACAAAAGTCCTGGAATCAGAGAGGAGCCACAAATTTCCTTCCACCCAGCGTTCCCCCAAGTCTCCCGATAAAAAAGATACCTCACTTGTGTGGGTAGGCCTAGCGCCCGTGACAGGAAATGCCCCAAAACACAACGTGGACACATCACATTTTTTACAAGAAAACAGAGGTGTTTTTTGCAAAGTGCCTACCTGTAGATTTTGGCCTCTAGCTCAGCCGGCACCTAGGGAAACCTACCAAACCTGTGCATTTCTGAAAACTAGAGACCTAGGGGAATCCAAGATGGGGTGACTTGTGGGGCTCTGACCAGGTTCTGTTACCCAGAATCCTTTGCAAACCTCAAAATTTGGCCAAAAAAACACATTTTCCTCACATTTCGGTGACAGCAAGTTCTGGAATCTAAGAGGAGCCACAAATTTCCTTCCACCCAGCGTTCCCCCAAGTCTCCCGATAAAAATGATATCTCACTTGTGTGGGTAGACCTACCGCCCGCGACAGGAAATGCCCCAAAACACAATGTGGACACATCACATTTTTTGAAAGAAAACAGAGGTCTTTTTTGCAAAGTGCCTACCTGTAGATTTTGGCCTCTAGCTCAGCCGGCACCTAGGGAAATCAACCAAACCTGTGCATTTTTCAAAACTAGAGACCTAGGGAAATCCAAGATGGGGTGACTTGTGGGGCTCTGACCAGGTTCTGTTACCCAGAATCCTTTGCAAACCTCAAAATTTGGCTAAAAAAACACATTTTCCTCTCATTTCGGTGACAAAAAGTTCTGGAATCTGAGAGGAGCCACATATTTCTTTCCACCCAGCATTCCCCCAAGTCTCCCGATAAAAATGACACCTCACTTTTGTGGGTAGGCCTAGCGCCCGCGACAGGAAATGCCCCAAAACACAACGTGGACACATCACATTTTTTGAAAGAAAAGAGAGGTGTTTTTTGCAAAGTGCCTACCTGTAGATTTTGGCCTCTAGCTCAGCCGCAACCTAGGGAAACCAACCAAACCTGTGCATTTTTTAAAACTAGAGACCTAGGGGAATCCAAGATGGGGTGACTTGTGGGGCTCTGACCAGGTTCTGTTACCCAGAATCCTTTGCAAACCTCAAAATTTGGCTAAAAAAACAAATTTTCCTCAAATTTTGGTGACAAAAGTCCTGGAATCAGAGAGGAGCCACAAATTTCCTTCCACCCAGCGTTCCTCCAAGTCTCCCGATAAAAATGATACCTCACTTGTGTGGGTAGGCCTAGCGCCCGTGACAGGAAATGCCCCAAAACACAACGTGGACACATCACATTTTTTACAAGAAAACAGAGGTGTTTTTTGCAAAGTGCCTACCTGTAGATTTTGGCCTCTAGCTCAGCCGGCACCTAGGGAAACCTACCAAACCTGTGCATTTCTGAAAACTAGAGACCTAGGGGAATCCAAGATGGGGTGACTTGTGGGGCTCTGACCAGGTTCTGTTACCCAGAATCCTTTGCAAACCTCAAAATTTGGCCAAAAAAACACATTTTCCTCACATTTCGGTGACAGCAAGTTCTGGAATCTAAGAGGAGCCACAAATTTCCTTCCACCCAGCGTTCCCCCAAGTCTCCCGATAAAAATGATATCTCACTTGTGTGGGTAGACCTACCGCCCGCGACAGGAAATGCCCCAAAACACAATGTGGACACATCACATTTTTTGAAAGAAAACAGAGGTCTTTTTTGCAAAGTGCCTACCTGTAGATTTTGGCCTCTAGCTCAGCCGGCACCTAGGGAAATCAACCAAACCTGTGCATTTTTCAAAACTAGAGACCTAGGGGAATCCAAGATGGGGTGACTTGTGGGGCTCTGACCAGGTTCTGTTACCCAGAATCCTTTGCAAACCTCAAAATTTGGCTAAAAAAACACATTTTCCTCACATTTCGGTGACAAAAAGTTCTGGAATCTGAGAGGAGCCACATATTTCCTTCCACCCAGCATTCCCCCAAGTCTCCCGATAAAAATGACAACTCACTTTTGTGGGTAGGCCTAGCGCCCACGACAGGAAATGCCCCAAAACACAACGTGGACACATCACATTTTTTGAAAGAAAAGAGAGGTGATTTTTGCAAAGTGCCTACCTGTAGATTTTGGCCTCTAGCTCAGCCGCAACCTAGGGAAACCAACCAAACCTGTGCATTTTTTAAAACTAGAGACCTAGGGGAATCCAAGATGGGGTGACTTGTGGGGCTCTGACCAGGTTCTGTTACCCAGAATCCTTTGCAAACCTCAAAATTTGGCTAAAAAAACAAATTTTCCTCAAATTTTGGTGACAAAAGTCCTGGAATCAGAGAGGAGCCACAAATTTCCTTCCACCCAGCGTTCCCCCAAGTCTCCCGATAAAAATGATACCTCACTTGTGTGGGTAGGCCTAGCGCCCGTGACAGGAGATGCCCCAAAACACAACGTGGACACATCACATTTTTTAAAAGAAAACAGAGGTGTTTTTTGCAAAGTGCCTATCTGTAGATTTTGGCCTCTAGCTCAGCCGGCACCTAGGGAAACCTACCAAACCTGTGCATTTCTGAAAACTAGAGACCTAGGGGAATCCAAGATGGGGTGACTTGTGGGGCTCTGACCAGGTTCTGTTATCCAGAATCCTTTGCAAACCTCAAAATTTGGCCAAAAAAACACATTTTCCTCACATTTCGGTGACAGCAAGTTCTGGAATCTAAGAGGAGCCACAAATTTCCTTCCACCCAGCGTTCCCCCAAGTCTCCCGATAAAAATGGTATCTCACTTGTGTGGGTAGACCTACCGCCCGGAACAGGAAATGCCCCAAAACACAATGTGGACACATCACATTTTTTTTAAGAAAACAGAGGTCTTTTTTGCAAAGTGCCTACCTGTAGATTTTGGCCTCTAGCTCAGCCGGCACCTAGGGAAACCAACCAAACCTGTGCATTTTTCAAAACTAGAGACCTGGGGGAATCCAAGATGGGGTGACTTGTGGGGCTCTGACCAGGTTCTGTTACCCAGAATCCTTTGCAAACCTCAAAATTTGGCTAAAAAAACAAATTTTCCTCACATTTCGGTGACAAAAAGTTCTGGAATCTGAGAGGAGCCACATATTTCCTTCCACCCAGCGTTCCCCCAAGTCTCCCGATAAAAATGATACCTCACTTTTGTGGGTAGGCCTAGCGCCCGCGACAGGAAATGCCCCAAAACACAACGTGGACACATCACATTTTTTGAAAGAAAACAGAGGTGTTTTTTGCAAAGTGCCTACCTGTAGATTTTGGCCTCTAGCTCAGCCGGCACCTAGGGAAACCAACCAAACCTGTGCATTTTCCAAAACTAGAGACCTAGGGGAATCCAAGATGGGGTGACTTGTGTGGCTCTGACCAGGTTCTGTTACCCAGAATCCTTTGCAAACCTCAAAATTTGGCTAAAAAAACAAATTTTACTCACATTTCGGTGACAAAAAGTTCTGGAATCTGAGAGGAGCCACATATTTCCTTCCACCCAGCGTTCCCCCAAGTCTCCCGATAAAAATGATACCTCACTTTTGTGGGTAGGCCTAGCGCCCGCGACAGGAAATGCCCCAAAACACAACGTGGACACATCACATTTTTTGAAAGAAAACAGAGGTGTTTTTTGCAAAGTGCCTACCTGTAGATTTTGGCCTCTAGCTCAGCCGGCACCTAGGGAAACCAACCAAACCTGTGCATTTTTTAAAACTAGAGACCTAGGGGAATCCAAGATGGGGTGACTTGTGGGGCTCTGACCAGGTTCTGTTACCCAGAATCCTTTGCAAACCTCAAAATGTGGCTAAAAAAACAAATTTTCCTCAAATTTTGGTGACAAAAGTCCTGGAATCAGAGAGGAGCCACAAATCTCCTTCTACCCAGCGTTCCCCCAAGTCTCCCGATAAAAATGATACCTCACTTGTGTGGGTAGGCCTAGCGCCCGTGACAGGAAATGCCCCAAAACACAACGTGGACACATCACATTTTTTAAAAGAAAACAGAGGTGTTTTTTGCAAAGTGCCTACCTGTAGATTTTGGCCTCTAGCTCAGCCGGCACCTAGGGAAACCAACCAAACCTGTGCATTTTTTAAAACTAGAGACCTAGGGGAATCCAAGATGGGGTGACTTGTGGGGCTCTGACCAGGTTCTGTTACCCAGAATCCTTTGCAAACCTCAAAATTTGGCAAAAAAAACACATTTTCCTCACATTTCGGTGACAGCGAGTTCTGGAATCTGAGAGGAGCCACAAATTTCCTTCCACCCAGCGTTCCCCCAAGTCTCCCGATAAAAATGATATCTCACTTGTGTGGGTTGGCCTACCGCCCGCGACAGGAAATGCCCCAAAACACAATGTGGACTCATCACATTTTTTGAAAGAAAACAGAGGTCTTTTTTGCAGAGTGCCTACCTGTAGATTTTGGCCTCTAGCTCAGCCGGCACCTAGGGAAACCAACCAAACCTGTGCATTTTTCAAAACTAGAGACCTAGGGGAATCCAAGATGGGGTGACTTGTGGGGTTCTGACCAGGTTCTGTTACACAGAATCCTTTGCAAACCTCAGAATTTGGCTAAAAAAACACATTTTCCTCACATTTCGGTGACAGAAAGTTCTGGAATCTGAGAGGAGCCACATATTTCCTTCCACCCAGCGTTCCCCCAAGTCTCCTGGTAAAAATGATACCTCACTTGTGTGGGTAGGCCTACCGCCCGCGACAGGAAATGCCCCAAAACACAACGTGGACACATCACATTTTTTGAAAGAAAACAGGTCTTTTTTGCAAAGTGCCTACCTGTAGATTTTGGCCTCTAGCTCAGCCGGCACCTAGGGAAACCAACCAAACCTGTGCATTTTTTAAAACTAGAGACCTAGGGGAATCCAAGATGGGGTGACTTGTGGGGCTCTGACCAGGTTCTGTTACCCAGAATTCTTTGCAAACCTCAAACTTTGGCTAAAAAAACAAATTTTCCTCAAATTTTGATGACAGAAAGTCCTGGAATCAGAGAGGAGCCACAAATTTCCTTCCACCCAGCGTTCCCCCAAGTCTCCCGATAAAAATGATACCTCTCTTGTGTGGGTAGGCCTAGCGCCCGTGACAGGAAACGCCCCAAAACACAACGTGGACACATCACATTTTTAAAAAGAAAACAGAGGTGTTTTTTGCAAAATGCCTACCTGTAGATTTTGGCCTCTAGCTCAGCCGGCACCTAGGGAAACCTACCAAACCTTTGCATTTCTGAAAACTAGAGACCTAGGGGAATCCAAATGGGGTGACTTGTGGGGATCTGACCAGGTTCTGTTACCCAGAATCCTTTGCAAACCTCAAAATTTGGCCCAAAAAAACATTTTCCTTACATTTCGGTGTCAGCAAGTTCTGGAATCTGAGAGAAGCCACAGATTTCCTTCCACCCAGCGTTCCCCCAAGTCTCCTGATAAAAATGATACCTCACTTGTGTGGGTAGGCCTACTGCCCGCGACAGGAAATGCCCCAAAACACAACGTGGACACATCACATTTTTTTAAAGAAAACAGAGGTCTTTTTTGCAAAGTGCCTACTTGTAGATTTTGGCCTCTAGCTCAGCCGGCACCTAGGGAAACCAACCAAACCTGTGCATTTTCCAAAACTAGAGACATAGGGGAATCCAAGATGGGGTGACTTGTGGGGCTCTGACCAGGTTCTGTTACCCAGAATCCTTTGCAAACCTCAAAATTTGGCCAAAAAAACACATTTTCCTCACATTTCGGTGACAGAAAGTTCTGGAATCAGAGAGGAGCCACAAATTTCCTTCCACCCAGCGTTCCCCCAAGTCTCCCGATAAAAATGATATCTCACTTGTGTGGGTAGACCTACCGCCCGCAACAGGAAATGCCCCAAAACACAATGTGGACACATCACATTTTTTTAAAGAAAACAGAGGTCTTTTTTGCAAAGTGCCTACCTGTAGATTTTGGCCTCTAGCTCAGCCGGCACCTAGGGAAACCAACCAAACCTGTGCATTTTTCAAAACTAGAGACCTGGGGGAATCCAAGATGGGGTGACTTGTGGGGCTCTGACCAGGTTCTGTTACCCAGAATCCTTTGCAAACCTCAAAATTTGGCTAAAAAAACAAATTTTCCTCACATTTCGGTGACAAAAAGTTCTGGAATCTGAGAGGAGCCACATATTTCCTTCCACCCAGCGTTCCCCCAAGTCTCCCGATAAAAATGATACCTCACTTTTGTGGGTAGGCCTAGCGCCCGCGACAGGAAATGCCCCAAAACACAACGTGGACACATCACATTTTTTGAAAGAAAACAGAGGTGTTTTTTGCAAAGTGCCTACCTGTAGATTTTGGGCCTCTAGCTCAGCCGGCACCTAGGGAAACCAACCAAACCTGTGCATTTTCCAAAACTAGAGACCTAGGGGAATCCAAGATGGGGTGACTTGTGGGGCTCTGACCAGGTTCTGTTACCCAGAATCCTTTGCAAACCTCAAAATTTGGCTAAAAAAACAAATTTTACTCACATTTCAGTGACAAACAGTTCTGGAATCTGAGAGGAGCCACATATTTCCTTCCACCCAGCGTTCCCCCAAGTCTCCCGATAAAAATGATACCTCACTTTTGTGGGTAGGCCTAGCGCCCGCGACAGGAAATGCCCCAAAACACAACGTGGACACATCACATTTTTTGAAAGAAAACAGAGGTGTTTTTTGCAAAGTGCCTACCTGTAGATTTTGGCCTCTAGCTCAGCCGGCACCTAGGGAAACCAACCAAACCTGTGCATTTTTTAAAACTAGAGACCTAGGGGAATCCAAGATGAGGTGACTTGTGGGGCTCTGACCAGGTTCTGTTACCCAGAATCCTTTGCAAACCTCAAAATTTGGCTAAAAAAACAAATTTTCCTCAAATTTTGGTGACAAAAGTCCTGGAATCAGAGAGGAGCCACAAATCTCCTTCTACCCAGCGTTCCCCCAAGTCTCCCGATAAAAATGATACCTCACTTGTGTGGGTAGGCCTAGCGCCCGTGACAGGAAATGCCCCAAAACACAACGTGGACACATCACATTTTTTAAAAGAAAACAGAGGTGTTTTTTGCAAAGTGCCTACCTGTAGATTTTGGCCTCTAGCTCAGCCGGCACCTAGGGAAACCAACCAAACCTGTGCATTTTTTAAAACTAGAGACCTAGGGGAATCCAAGATGGGGTGACTTGTGGGGCTCTGACCAGGTTCTGTTACCCAGAATCCTTTGCAAACCTCAAAATTTGGCCAAAAAAACACATTTTCCTCACATTTCGGTGACAGCGAGTTCTGGAATCTGAGAGGAGCCACAAATTTCCTTCCACCCAGCGTTCCCCCAAGTCTCCCGATAAAAATGATATCTCACTTGTGTGGGTTGGCCTACCGCCCGCGACAGGAAATGCCCCAAAACACAATGTGGACACATCACATTTTTTTAAAGAAAACAGAGGTCTTTTTTGCAAAGTGCCTACCTGTAGATTTTGGCCTCTAGCTCAGCCGGCACCTAGGGAAACCAACCAAACCTGTGCATTTCTGAAAACTAGAGACCTAGGGGAATCCAAGATGGGGTGACTTGTGGGGTTCTGACCAGGTTCTGTTACACAGAATCCTTTGCAAACCTCAGAATTTGGCTAAAAAAACACATTTTCCTCACATTTCGGTGACAGAAAGTTCTGGAATCTGAGAGGAGCCACATATTTCCTTCCACCCAGCGTTCCCCCAAGTCTCCTGATAAAAATGATACCTCACTTGTGTGGGTAGGCCTACCGCCCGCGACAGGAAATGCCCCAAAACACAACGTGGACACATCACATTTTTTGAAAGAAAACAGGTCTTTTTTGCAAAGTGCCTACCTGTAGATTTTGGCCTCTAGCTCAGCCGGCACCTAGGGAAACCAACCAAACCTGTGCATTTTTTAAAACTAGAGACCTAGGGGAATCCAAGATGGGGTGACTTGTGGGGCTCTGACCAGGTTCTGTTACCCAGAATCCTTTGCAAACCTCACACTTTGGCTAAAAAAACTAATTTTCCTCAAATTTTGATGACAAAAGTCCTGGAATCAGAGAGGAGCCACAAATTTCCTTCCACCCAGCGTTCCCCCAAGTCTTCCGATAAAAATGATACCTCACATGTGTGGGTAGGCCTAGCGCCCGTGACAGGAAACGCCCCAAAACACAACGTGGACACATCACATTTTTTGAAAGAAAACAGGTCTTTTTTGCAAAGTGCCTACCTGTAGATTTTGGCCTCTAGCTCAGCCGGCACCTAGGGAAACCTACCAAACCTGTGCATATCTGAAAACTAGAGACCTAGGGGAATCCAAGATGGGGTGACTTGTGGGGCTCTGACCAGGTTCTGTTACCCAGAATCCTTTGCAAACCTCAAAATTTGGCCAAAAAAACACATTTTCCTCACATTTCGGTGACAGCGAGTTCTGGAATCTGAGAGGAGCCACAAATTTCCTTCCACCCAGCGTTCCCCCAAGTCTCCCGATAAAAATGATATCTCACTTGTGTGGCTAGGCCTACCGCCCGCGACAGGAAATGCCCCAAACCACAATGTGGACACATCACATTTTTTTAAAGAAAACAGAGGTGTTTTTTGCAAAGTGCCTACCGGTAGATTTTGGCCTCTAGCTCAGCCGGCACCTAAGGAAAGCTACCAAACCTGTGCATTTTTGAAAACTAGAGACCTAGGGGAATCCAAGATGGGGTGACTTGTGGGGCTCTGACCAGGTTCTGTTACCCAGAATCCTTTGCAAAATTCAAAATGTGGCTAAAAAAAACACATTTTCCTCACATTTCGGTGACAGAAAGTTCTGGAATCTGAGAGGAGCCACAAATTTCCTGCCGCTCAGCATTCCCCCAAGTCTCCCGATAAAAATGATACCTCACTTGTGTAGGTAGGCTTAGCGCCCGCGACAGGATATGCCCCAAAACACAATGTGGACACATCCCATTTTTTGACAAAAAACAGAGCTGTTTTTTGCAAAGTGCCTACCTGTAGATTTTGGCCTCTAGCTCAGCCGGCACCTAGGGAAACCTACCAAACCTGTGCATTTTTTTAAACTAGAGACCTAGGGGAATCCAAGATGGGGTGACTTGTGGGGCTCTGACCAGGTTCTGTTACCCAGAATCCTTTGCAAACCTCTAAATTTGGCTAAAAAAACACATTTTCCTCACATTTCGGTGACAGAAAGTTCTGGAATCTGAGAGGAGCCACAAATTTCCTGCCGCCCAGCGTTCCCCCAAGTCTCCCGATAAAAATGATACCTCACTTGTGTGGGTAGGCCTAGCACCCGCGACAGGAAATGCCCCAAAACACAACGTGGACACATCACATTTTTTGAAAGAAAACGGAGGTGTTTTTTGCAAAGTGCCTACCTGTAGATTTTGGCCTCTAGCACAGCCGGCACCTAGGGAAACCTACCAAACCTGTGCATTTTTGAAAACTAGGGATTTAGGGGAATCCAAGATGGAGTGATTTGTGGGGTCCTGACCAGGTTCTCTTACCCAGAATCCTTTGCAAACCTCAAAATTTGGCTAAAAAAACACATTTTCCTCACATTTCGGTGACAGAAAGTTCTGGAATCTGAGAGGAGACACAAATTTCCTGCCGCCCAGCGTTCCCACAAGTCTCCCGATAAAAATGATACCTCACTTGTGTGGGTAGGCCTAGCGCCCGCGACAGGAAATGCCCCAAAACACAACGTGGACACATCACATTTTTTGAAAGAAAACAGAGGTGTTTTTTGCAAAGTGCCTACCTGTAGATTTTGGCCTCTAGCTCAGCCGGCACCTAGGGAAACCAACCAAACCTGTGCATTTTTTTAAACTAGAGACCTAGGGGAATCCAAGATGGGGTGACTTGTGGGGCTCTGACCAGGTTCTGTTACCCAGAATCCTTTGCAAACCTCAAAATTTGGCTAAAAAAAAAAAAATTCCTCAAATTTTGGTGACAAAAGTCCTGGAATCAGAGAGGAGCCACAAATTTCCTTCCACCCAGCGTTCCCCCAAGTCTCCCGATAAAAAAGATACCTCACTTGTGTGGGTAGGCCTAGCGCCCGTGACAGGAAATGCCCCAAAACACAACGTGGACACATCACATTTTTTACAAGAAAACAGAGGTGTTTTTTGCAAAGTGCCTACCTGTAGATTTTGGCCTCTAGCTCAGCCGGCACCTAGGGAAACCTACCAAACCTGTGCATTTCTGAAAACTAGAGACCTAGGGGAATCCAAGATGGGGTGACTTGTGGGGCTCTGACCAGGTTCTGTTACCCAGAATCCTTTGCAAACCTCAAAATTTGGCCAAAAAAACACATTTTCCTCACATTTCGGTGACAGCAAGTTCTGGAATCTAAGAGGAGCCACAAATTTCCTTCCACCCAGCGTTCCCCCAAGTCTCCCGATAAAAATGATATCTCACTTGTGTGGGTAGACCTACCGCCCGCGACAGGAAATGCCCCAAAACACAATGTGGACACATCACATTTTTTGAAAGAAAACAGAGGTCTTTTTTGCAAAGTGCCTACCTGTAGATTTTGGCCTCTAGCTCAGCCGGCACCTAGGGAAATCAACCAAACCTGTGCATTTTTCAAAACTAGAGACCTAGGGAAATCCAAGATGGGGTGACTTGTGGGGCTCTGACCAGGTTCTGTTACCCAGAATCCTTTGCAAACCTCAAAATTTGGCTAAAAAAAACACATTTTCCTCTCATTTCGGTGACAAAAAGTTCTGGAATCTGAGAGGAGCCACATATTTCTTTCCACCCAGCATTCCCCCAAGTCTCCCGATAAAAATGACACCTCACTTTTGTGGGTAGGCCTAGCGCCCGCGACAGGAAATGCCCCAAAACACAACGTGGACACATCACATTTTTTGAAAGAAAAGAGAGGTGTTTTTTGCAAAGTGCCTACCTGTAGATTTTGGCCTCTAGCTCAGCCGCAACCTAGGGAAACCAACCAAACCTGTGCATTTTTTAAAACTAGAGACCTAGGGGAATCCAAGATGGGGTGACTTGTGGGGCTCTGACCAGGTTCTGTTACCCAGAATCCTTTGCAAACCTCAAAATTTGGCTAAAAAAACAAATTTTCCTCAAATTTTGGTGACAAAAGTCCTGGAATCAGAGAGGAGCCACAAATTTCCTTCCACCCAGCGTTCCCCCAAGTCTCCCGATAAAAATGATACCTCACTTGTGTGGGTAGGCCTAGCGCCCGTGACAGGAGATGCCCCAAAACACAACGTGGACACATCACATTTTTTAAAAGAAAACAGAGGTGTTTTTTGCAAAGTGCCTATCTGTAGATTTTGGCCTCTAGCTCAGCCGGCACCTAGGGAAACCTACCAAACCTGTGCATTTCTGAAAACTAGAGACCTAGGGGAATCCAAGATGGGGTGACTTGTGGGGCTCTGACCAGGTTCTGTTATCCAGAATCCTTTGCAAACCTCAAAATTTGGCCAAAAAAACACATTTTCCTCACATTTCGGTGACAGCAAGTTCTGGAATCTAAGAGGAGCCACAAATTTCCTTCCACCCAGCGTTCCCCCAAGTCTCCCGATAAAAATGGTATCTCACTTGTGTGGGTAGACCTACCGCCCGGAACAGGAAATGCCCCAAAACACAATGTGGACACATCACATTTTTTTAAAGAAAACAGAGGTCTTTTTTGCAAAGTGCCTACCTGTAGATTTTGGCCTCTAGCTCAGCCGGCACCTAGGGAAACCAACCAAACCTGTGCATTTTTCAAAACTAGAGACCTGGGGGAATCCAAGATGGGGTGACTTGTGGGGCTCTGACCAGGTTCTGTTACCCAGAATCCTTTGCAAACCTCAAAATTTGGCTAAAAAAACAAATTTTCCTCACATTTCGGTGACAAAAAGTTCTGGAATCTGAGAGGAGCCACATATTTCCTTCCACCCAGCGTTCCCCCAAGTCTCCCGATAAAAATGATACCTCACTTTTGTGGGTAGGCCTAGCGCCCGCGACAGGAAATGCCCCAAAACACAACGTGGACACATCACATTTTTTGAAAGAAAACAGAGGTGTTTTTTGCAAAGTGCCTACCTGTAGATTTTGGCCTCTAGCTCAGCCGGCACCTAGGGAAACCAACCAAACCTGTGCATTTTCCAAAACTAGAGACCTAGGGGAATCCAAGATGGGGTGACTTGTGTGGCTCTGACCAGGTTCTGTTACCCAGAATCCTTTGCAAACCTCAAAATTTGGCTAAAAAAACAAATTTTACTCACATTTCGGTGACAAAAAGTTCTGGAATCTGAGAGGAGCCACATATTTCCTTCCACCCAGCGTTCCCCCAAGTCTCCCGATAAAAATGATACCTCACTTTTGTGGGTAGGCCTAGCGCCCGCGACAGGAAATGCCCCAAAACACAACGTGGACACATCACATTTTTTGAAAGAAAACAGAGGTGTTTTTTGCAAAGTGCCTACCTGTAGATTTTGGCCTCTAGCTCAGCCGGCACCTAGGGAAACCAACCAAACCTGTGCATTTTTTAAAACTAGAGACCTAGGGGAATCCAAGATGGGGTGACTTGTGGGGCTCTGACCAGGTTCTGTTACCCAGAATCCTTTGCAAACCTCAAAATGTGGCTAAAAAAACAAATTTTCCTCAAATTTTGGTGACAAAAGTCCTGGAATCAGAGAGGAGCCACAAATCTCCTTCTACCCAGCGTTCCCCCAAGTCTCCCGATAAAAATGATACCTCACTTGTGTGGGTAGGCCTAGCGCCCGTGACAGGAAATGCCCCAAAACACAACGTGGACACATCACATTTTTTAAAAGAAAACAGAGGTGTTTTTTGCAAAGTGCCTACCTGTAGATTTTGGCCTCTAGCTCAGCCGGCACCTAGGGAAACCAACCAAACCTGTGCATTTTTTAAAACTAGAGACCTAGGGGAATCCAAGATGGGGTGACTTGTGGGGCTCTGACCAGGTTCTGTTACCCAGAATCCTTTGCAAACCTCAAAATTTGGCAAAAAAAACACATTTTCCTCACATTTCGGTGACAGCGAGTTCTGGAATCTGAGAGGAGCCACAAATTTCCTTCCACCCAGCGTTCCCCCAAGTCTCCCGATAAAAATGATATCTCACTTGTGTGGGTTGGCCTACCGCCCGCGACAGGAAATGCCCCAAAACACAATGTGGACTCATCACATTTTTTGAAAGAAAACAGAGGTCTTTTTTGCAGAGTGCCTACCTGTAGATTTTGGCCTCTAGCTCAGCCGGCACCTAGGGAAACCAACCAAACCTGTGCATTTTTCAAAACTAGAGACCTAGGGGAATCCAAGATGGGGTGACTTGTGGGGTTCTGACCAGGTTCTGTTACACAGAATCCTTTGCAAACCTCAGAATTTGGCTAAAAAAACACATTTTCCTCACATTTCGGTGACAGAAAGTTCTGGAATCTGAGAGGAGCCACATATTTCCTTCCACCCAGCGTTCCCCCAAGTCTCCTGGTAAAAATGATACCTCACTTGTGTGGGTAGGCCTACCGCCCGCGACAGGAAATGCCCCAAAACACAACGTGGACACATCACATTTTTTGAAAGAAAACAGGTCTTTTTTGCAAAGTGCCTACCTGTAGATTTTGGCCTCTAGCTCAGCCGGCACCTAGGGAAACCAACCAAACCTGTGCATTTTTTTAAACTAGAGACCTAGGGGAATCCAAGATGGGGTGACTTGTGGGGCTCTGACCAGGTTCTGTTACCCAGAATTCTTTGCAAACCTCAAACTTTGGCTAAAAAAACAAATTTTCCTCAAATTTTGATGACAGAAAGTCCTGGAATCAGAGAGGAGCCACAAATTTCCTTCCACCCAGCGTTCCCCCAAGTCTCCCGATAAAAATGATACCTCTCTTGTGTGGGTAGGCCTAGCGCCCGTGACAGGAAACGCCCCAAAACACAACGTGGACACATCACATTTTTAAAAAGAAAACAGAGGTGTTTTTTGCAAAATGCCTACCTGTAGATTTTGGCCTCTAGCTCAGCCGGCACCTAGGGAAACCTACCAAACCTTTGCATTTCTGAAAACTAGAGACCTAGGGGAATCCAAATGGGGTGACTTGTGGGGATCTGACCAGGTTCTGTTACCCAGAATCCTTTGCAAACCTCAAAATTTGGCCCAAAAAAACATTTTCCTTACATTTCGGTGTCAGCAAGTTCTGGAATCTGAGAGAAGCCACAGATTTCCTTCCACCCAGCGTTCCCCCAAGTCTCCTGATAAAAATGATACCTCACTTGTGTGGGTAGGCCTACTGCCCGCGACAGGAAATGCCCCAAAACACAACGTGGACACATCACATTTTTTTAAAGAAAACAGAGGTCTTTTTTGCAAAGTGCCTACTTGTAGATTTTGGCCTCTAGCTCAGCCGGCACCTAGGGAAACCAACCAAACCTGTGCATTTTCCAAAACTAGAGACATAGGGGAATCCAAGATGGGGTGACTTGTGGGGCTCTGACCAGGTTCTGTTACCCAGAATCCTTTGCAAACCTCAAAATTTGGCCAAAAAAACACATTTTCCTCACATTTCGGTGACAGAAAGTTCTGGAATCAGAGAGGAGCCACAAATTTCCTTCCACCCAGCGTTCCCCCAAGTCTCCCGATAAAAATGATATCTCACTTGTGTGGGTAGACCTACCGCCCGCAACAGGAAATGCCCCAAAACACAATGTGGACACATCACATTTTTTTAAAGAAAACAGAGGTCTTTTTTGCAAAGTGCCTACCTGTAGATTTTGGCCTCTAGCTCAGCCGGCACCTAGGGAAACCAACCAAACCTGTGCATTTTTCAAAACTAGAGACCTGGGGGAATCCAAGATGGGGTGACTTGTGGGGCTCTGACCAGGTTCTGTTACCCAGAATCCTTTGCAAACCTCAAAATTTGGCTAAAAAAACAAATTTTCCTCACATTTCGGTGACAAAAAGTTCTGGAATCTGAGAGGAGCCACATATTTCCTTCCACCCAGCGTTCCCCCAAGTCTCCCGATAAAAATGATACCTCACTTTTGTGGGTAGGCCTAGCGCCCGCGACAGGAAATGCCCCAAAACACAACGTGGACACATCACATTTTTTGAAAGAAAACAGAGGTGTTTTTTGCAAAGTGCCTACCTGTAGATTTTGGGCCTCTAGCTCAGCCGGCACCTAGGGAAACCAACCAAACCTGTGCATTTTCCAAAACTAGAGACCTAGGGGAATCCAAGATGGGGTGACTTGTGGGGCTCTGACCAGGTTCTGTTACCCAGAATCCTTTGCAAACCTCAAAATTTGGCTAAAAAAACAAATTTTACTCACATTTCAGTGACAAACAGTTCTGGAATCTGAGAGGAGCCACATATTTCCTTCCACCCAGCGTTCCCCCAAGTCTCCCGATAAAAATGATACCTCACTTTTGTGGGTAGGCCTAGCGCCCGCGACAGGAAATGCCCCAAAACACAACGTGGACACATCACATTTTTTGAAAGAAAACAGAGGTGTTTTTTGCAAAGTGCCTACCTGTAGATTTTGGCCTCTAGCTCAGCCGGCACCTAGGGAAACCAACCAAACCTGTGCATTTTTTAAAACTAGAGACCTAGGGGAATCCAAGATGAGGTGACTTGTGGGGCTCTGACCAGGTTCTGTTACCCAGAATCCTTTGCAAACCTCAAAATTTGGCTAAAAAAACAAATTTTCCTCAAATTTTGGTGACAAAAGTCCTGGAATCAGAGAGGAGCCACAAATCTCCTTCTACCCAGCGTTCCCCCAAGTCTCCCGATAAAAATGATACCTCACTTGTGTGGGTAGGCCTAGCGCCCGTGACAGGAAATGCCCCAAAACACAACGTGGACACATCACATTTTTTAAAAGAAAACAGAGGTGTTTTTTGCAAAGTGCCTACCTGTAGATTTTGGCCTCTAGCTCAGCCGGCACCTAGGGAAACCAACCAAACCTGTGCATTTTTTAAAACTAGAGACCTAGGGGAATCCAAGATGGGGTGACTTGTGGGGCTCTGACCAGGTTCTGTTACCCAGAATCCTTTGCAAACCTCAAAATTTGGCCAAAAAAACACATTTTCCTCACATTTCGGTGACAGCGAGTTCTGGAATCTGAGAGGAGCCACAAATTTCCTTCCACCCAGCGTTCCCCCAAGTCTCCCGATAAAAATGATATCTCACTTGTGTGGGTTGGCCTACCGCCCGCGACAGGAAATGCCCCAAAACACAATGTGGACACATCACATTTTTTTAAAGAAAACAGAGGTCTTTTTTGCAAAGTGCCTACCTGTAGATTTTGGCCTCTAGCTCAGCCGGCACCTAGGGAAACCAACCAAACCTGTGCATTTTTCAAAACTAGAGACCTAGGGGAATCCAAGATGGGGTGACTTGTGGGGTTCTGACCAGGTTCTGTTACACAGAATCCTTTGCAAACCTCAGAATTTGGCTAAAAAAACACATTTTCCTCACATTTCGGTGACAGAAAGTTCTGGAATCTGAGAGGAGCCACATATTTCCTTCCACCCAGCGTTCCCCCAAGTCTCCTGATAAAAATGATACCTCACTTGTGTGGGTAGGCCTACCGCCCGCGACAGGAAATGCCCCAAAACACAACGTGGACACATCACATTTTTTGAAAGAAAACAGGTCTTTTTTGCAAAGTGCCTACCTGTAGATTTTGGCCTCTAGCTCAGCCGGCACCTAGGGAAACCAACCAAACCTGTGCATTTTTTAAAACTAGAGACCTAGGGGAATCCAAGATGGGGTGACTTGTGGGGCTCTGACCAGGTTCTGTTACCCAGAATCCTTTGCAAACCTCACACTTTGGCTAAAAAAACTAATTTTCCTCAAATTTTGATGACAAAAGTCCTGGAATCAGAGAGGAGCCACAAATTTCCTTCCACCCAGCGTTCCCCCAAGTCTTCCGATAAAAATGATACCTCACATGTGTGGGTAGGCCTAGCGCCCGTGACAGGAAACGCCCCAAAACACAACGTGGACACATCACATTTTTTGAAAGAAAACAGGTCTTTTTTGCAAAGTGCCTACCTGTAGATTTTGGCCTCTAGCTCAGCCGGCACCTAGGGAAACCTACCAAACCTGTGCATATCTGAAAACTAGAGACCTAGGGGAATCCAAGATGGGGTGACTTGTGGGGCTCTGACCAGGTTCTGTTACCCAGAATCCTTTGCAAACCTCAAAATTTGGCCAAAAAAACACATTTTCCTCACATTTCGGTGACAGCGAGTTCTGGAATCTGAGAGGAGCCACAAATTTCCTTCCACCCAGCGTTCCCCCAAGTCTCCCGATAAAAATGATATCTCACTTGTGTGGCTAGGCCTACCGCCCGCGACAGGAAATGCCCCAAACCACAATGTGGACACATCACATTTTTTTAAAGAAAACAGAGGTGTTTTTTGCAAAGTGCCTACCGGTAGATTTTGGCCTCTAGCTCAGCCGGCACCTAAGGAAAGCTACCAAACCTGTGCATTTTTGAAAACTAGAGACCTAGGGGAATCCAAGATGGGGTGACTTGTGGGGCTCTGACCAGGTTCTGTTACCCAGAATCCTTTGCAAAATTCAAAATGTGGCTAAAAAAAACACATTTTCCTCACATTTCGGTGACAGAAAGTTCTGGAATCTGAGAGGAGCCACAAATTTCCTGCCGCTCAGCATTCCCCCAAGTCTCCCGATAAAAATGATACCTCACTTGTGTAGGTAGGCTTAGCGCCCGCGACAGGATATGCCCCAAAACACAATGTGGACACATCCCATTTTTTGACAAAAAACAGAGCTGTTTTTTGCAAAGTGCCTACCTGTAGATTTTGGCCTCTAGCTCAGCCGGCACCTAGGGAAACCTACCAAACCTGTGCATTTTTTTAAACTAGAGACCTAGGGGAATCCAAGATGGGGTGACTTGTGGGGCTCTGACCAGGTTCTGTTACCCAGAATCCTTTGCAAACCTCTAAATTTGGCTAAAAAAACACATTTTCCTCACATTTCGGTGACAGAAAGTTCTGGAATCTGAGAGGAGCCACAAATTTCCTGCCGCCCAGCGTTCCCCCAAGTCTCCCGATAAAAATGATACCTCACTTGTGTGGGTAGGCCTAGCACCCGCGACAGGAAATGCCCCAAAACACAACGTGGACACATCACATTTTTTGAAAGAAAACGGAGGTGTTTTTTGCAAAGTGCCTACCTGTAGATTTTGGCCTCTAGCACAGCCGGCACCTAGGGAAACCTACCAAACCTGTGCATTTTTGAAAACTAGGGATTTAGGGGAATCCAAGATGGAGTGATTTGTGGGGTCCTGACCAGGTTCTCTTACCCAGAATCCTTTGCAAACCTCAAAATTTGGCTAAAAAAACACATTTTCCTCACATTTCGGTGACAGAAAGTTCTGGAATCTGAGAGGAGCCACAAATTTCCTGCCGCCCAGCGTTCCCACAAGTCTCCCGATAAAAATGATACCTCACTTGTGTGGGTAGGCCTAGCGCCCGCGACAGGAAATGCCCCAAAACACAACGTGGACACATCACATTTTTTGAAAGAAAACAGAGGTGTTTTTTGCAAAGTGCCTACCTGTAGATTTTGGCCTCTAGCTCAGCCGGCACCTAGGGAAACCAACCAAACCTGTGCATTTTTTTAAACTAGAGACCTAGGGGAATCCAAGATGGGGTGACTTGTGGGGCTCTGACCAGGTTCTGTTACCCAGAATCCTTTGCAAACCTCAAAATTTGGCTAAAAAAAAAAAAATTCCTCAAATTTTGGTGACAAAAGTCCTGGAATCAGAGAGGAGCCACAAATTTCCTTCCACCCAGCGTTCCCCCAAGTCTCCCGATAAAAAAGATACCTCACTTGTGTGGGTAGGCCTAGCGCCCGTGACAGGAAATGCCCCAAAACACAACGTGGACACATCACATTTTTTACAAGAAAACAGAGGTGTTTTTTGCAAAGTGCCTACCTGTAGATTTTGGCCTCTAGCTCAGCCGGCACCTAGGGAAACCTACCAAACCTGTGCATTTCTGAAAACTAGAGACCTAGGGGAATCCAAGATGGGGTGACTTGTGGGGCTCTGACCAGGTTCTGTTACCCAGAATCCTTTGCAAACCTCAAAATTTGGCCAAAAAAACACATTTTCCTCACATTTCGGTGACAGCAAGTTCTGGAATCTAAGAGGAGCCACAAATTTCCTTCCACCCAGCGTTCCCCCAAGTCTCCCGATAAAAATGATATCTCACTTGTGTGGGTAGACCTACCGCCCGCGACAGGAAATGCCCCAAAACACAATGTGGACACATCACATTTTTTGAAAGAAAACAGAGGTCTTTTTTGCAAAGTGCCTACCTGTAGATTTTGGCCTCTAGCTCAGCCGGCACCTAGGGAAATCAACCAAACCTGTGCATTTTTCAAAACTAGAGACCTAGGGAAATCCAAGATGGGGTGACTTGTGGGGCTCTGACCAGGTTCTGTTACCCAGAATCCTTTGCAAACCTCAAAATTTGGCTAAAAAAACACATTTTCCTCTCATTTCGGTGACAAAAAGTTCTGGAATCTGAGAGGAGCCACATATTTCTTTCCACCCAGCATTCCCCCAAGTCTCCCGATAAAAATGACACCTCACTTTTGTGGGTAGGCCTAGCGCCCGCGACAGGAAATGCCCCAAAACACAACGTGGACACATCACATTTTTTGAAAGAAAAGAGAGGTGTTTTTTGCAAAGTGCCTACCTGTAGATTTTGGCCTCTAGCTCAGCCGCAACCTAGGGAAACCAACCAAACCTGTGCATTTTTTAAAACTAGAGACCTAGGGGAATCCAAGATGGGGTGACTTGTGGGGCTCTGACCAGGTTCTGTTACCCAGAATCCTTTGCAAACCTCAAAATTTGGCTAAAAAAACAAATTTTCCTCAAATTTTGGTGACAAAAGTCCTGGAATCAGAGAGGAGCCACAAATTTCCTTCCACCCAGCGTTCCTCCAAGTCTCCCGATAAAAATGATACCTCACTTGTGTGGGTAGGCCTAGCGCCCGTGACAGGAAATGCCCCAAAACACAACGTGGACACATCACATTTTTTACAAGAAAACAGAG
The DNA here is from genome assembly GCF_031143425.1 of Pleurodeles waltl. Taxonomy (NCBI): domain Eukaryota; kingdom Metazoa; phylum Chordata; class Amphibia; order Caudata; family Salamandridae; genus Pleurodeles; species Pleurodeles waltl. The sequence goes on along the minus strand of NW_027150404.1, from coordinate 8,646 downwards.
GTGTTTTTTGCAAAGTGCCTACCTGTAGATTTTGGCCTCTAGCTCAGCCGGCACCTAGGGAAACCTACCAAACCTGTGCATTTCTGAAAACTAGAGACCTAGGGGAATCCAAGATGGGGTGACTTGTGGGGCTCTGACCAGGTTCTGTTACCCAGAATCCTTTGCAAACCTCAAAATTTGGCCAAAAAAACACATTTTCCTCACATTTCGGTGACAGCAAGTTCTGGAATCTAAGAGGAGCCACAAATTTCCTTCCACCCAGCGTTCCCCCAAGTCTCCCGATAAAAATGATATCTCACTTGTGTGGGTAGACCTACCGCCCGCGACAGGAAATGCCCCAAAACACAATGTGGACACATCACATTTTTTGAAAGAAAACAGAGGTCTTTTTTGCAAAGTGCCTACCTGTAGATTTTGGCCTCTAGCTCAGCCGGCACCTAGGGAAATCAACCAAACCTGTGCATTTTTCAAAACTAGAGACCTAGGGGAATCCAAGATGGGGTGACTTGTGGGGCTCTGACCAGGTTCTGTTACCCAGAATCCTTTGCAAACCTCAAAATTTGGCTAAAAAAACACATTTTCCTCACATTTCGGTGACAAAAAGTTCTGGAATCTGAGAGGAGCCACATATTTCCTTCCACCCAGCATTCCCCCAAGTCTCCCGATAAAAATGACAACTCACTTTTGTGGGTAGGCCTAGCGCCCACGACAGGAAATGCCCCAAAACACAACGTGGACACATCACATTTTTTGAAAGAAAAGAGAGGTGATTTTTGCAAAGTGCCTACCTGTAGATTTTGGCCTCTAGCTCAGCCGCAACCTAGGGAAACCAACCAAACCTGTGCATTTTTTAAAACTAGAGACCTAGGGGAATCCAAGATGGGGTGACTTGTGGGGCTCTGACCAGGTTCTGTTACCCAGAATCCTTTGCAAACCTCAAAATTTGGCTAAAAAAACAAATTTTCCTCAAATTTTGGTGACAAAAGTCCTGGAATCAGAGAGGAGCCACAAATTTCCTTCCACCCAGCGTTCCCCCAAGTCTCCCGATAAAAATGATACCTCACTTGTGTGGGTAGGCCTAGCGCCCGTGACAGGAGATGCCCCAAAACACAACGTGGACACATCACATTTTTTAAAAGAAAACAGAGGTGTTTTTTGCAAAGTGCCTATCTGTAGATTTTGGCCTCTAGCTCAGCCGGCACCTAGGGAAACCTACCAAACCTGTGCATTTCTGAAAACTAGAGACCTAGGGGAATCCAAGATGGGGTGACTTGTGGGGCTCTGACCAGGTTCTGTTATCCAGAATCCTTTGCAAACCTCAAAATTTGGCCAAAAAAACACATTTTCCTCACATTTCGGTGACAGCAAGTTCTGGAATCTAAGAGGAGCCACAAATTTCCTTCCACCCAGCGTTCCCCCAAGTCTCCCGATAAAAATGGTATCTCACTTGTGTGGGTAGACCTACCGCCCGGAACAGGAAATGCCCCAAAACACAATGTGGACACATCACATTTTTTTAAAGAAAACAGAGGTCTTTTTTGCAAAGTGCCTACCTGTAGATTTTGGCCTCTAGCTCAGCCGGCACCTAGGGAAACCAACCAAACCTGTGCATTTTTCAAAACTAGAGACCTGGGGGAATCCAAGATGGGGTGACTTGTGGGGCTCTGACCAGGTTCTGTTACCCAGAATCCTTTGCAAACCTCAAAATTTGGCTAAAAAAACAAATTTTCCTCACATTTCGGTGACAAAAAGTTCTGGAATCTGAGAGGAGCCACATATTTCCTTCCACCCAGCGTTCCCCCAAGTCTCCCGATAAAAATGATACCTCACTTTTGTGGGTAGGCCTAGCGCCCGCGACAGGAAATGCCCCAAAACACAACGTGGACACATCACATTTTTTGAAAGAAAACAGAGGTGTTTTTTGCAAAGTGCCTACCTGTAGATTTTGGCCTCTAGCTCAGCCGGCACCTAGGGAAACCAACCAAACCTGTGCATTTTCCAAAACTAGAGACCTAGGGGAATCCAAGATGGGGTGACTTGTGTGGCTCTGACCAGGTTCTGTTACCCAGAATCCTTTGCAAACCTCAAAATTTGGCTAAAAAAACAAATTTTACTCACATTTCGGTGACAAAAAGTTCTGGAATCTGAGAGGAGCCACATATTTCCTTCCACCCAGCGTTCCCCCAAGTCTCCCGATAAAAATGATACCTCACTTTTGTGGGTAGGCCTAGCGCCCGCGACAGGAAATGCCCCAAAACACAACGTGGACACATCACATTTTTTGAAAGAAAACAGAGGTGTTTTTTGCAAAGTGCCTACCTGTAGATTTTGGCCTCTAGCTCAGCCGGCACCTAGGGAAACCAACCAAACCTGTGCATTTTTTAAAACTAGAGACCTAGGGGAATCCAAGATGGGGTGACTTGTGGGGCTCTGACCAGGTTCTGTTACCCAGAATCCTTTGCAAACCTCAAAATGTGGCTAAAAAAACAAATTTTCCTCAAATTTTGGTGACAAAAGTCCTGGAATCAGAGAGGAGCCACAAATCTCCTTCTACCCAGCGTTCCCCCAAGTCTCCCGATAAAAATGATACCTCACTTGTGTGGGTAGGCCTAGCGCCCGTGACAGGAAATGCCCCAAAACACAACGTGGACACATCACATTTTTTAAAAGAAAACAGAGGTGTTTTTTGCAAAGTGCCTACCTGTAGATTTTGGCCTCTAGCTCAGCCGGCACCTAGGGAAACCAACCAAACCTGTGCATTTTTTAAAACTAGAGACCTAGGGGAATCCAAGATGGGGTGACTTGTGGGGCTCTGACCAGGTTCTGTTACCCAGAATCCTTTGCAAACCTCAAAATTTGGCAAAAAAAACACATTTTCCTCACATTTCGGTGACAGCGAGTTCTGGAATCTGAGAGGAGCCACAAATTTCCTTCCACCCAGCGTTCCCCCAAGTCTCCCGATAAAAATGATATCTCACTTGTGTGGGTTGGCCTACCGCCCGCGACAGGAAATGCCCCAAAACACAATGTGGACTCATCACATTTTTTGAAAGAAAACAGAGGTCTTTTTTGCAGAGTGCCTACCTGTAGATTTTGGCCTCTAGCTCAGCCGGCACCTAGGGAAACCAACCAAACCTGTGCATTTTTCAAAACTAGAGACCTAGGGGAATCCAAGATGGGGTGACTTGTGGGGTTCTGACCAGGTTCTGTTACACAGAATCCTTTGCAAACCTCAGAATTTGGCTAAAAAAACACATTTTCCTCACATTTCGGTGACAGAAAGTTCTGGAATCTGAGAGGAGCCACATATTTCCTTCCACCCAGCGTTCCCCCAAGTCTCCTGGTAAAAATGATACCTCACTTGTGTGGGTAGGCCTACCGCCCGCGACAGGAAATGCCCCAAAACACAACGTGGACACATCACATTTTTTGAAAGAAAACAGGTCTTTTTTGCAAAGTGCCTACCTGTAGATTTTGGCCTCTAGCTCAGCCGGCACCTAGGGAAACCAACCAAACCTGTGCATTTTTTAAAACTAGAGACCTAGGGGAATCCAAGATGGGGTGACTTGTGGGGCTCTGACCAGGTTCTGTTACCCAGAATTCTTTGCAAACCTCAAACTTTGGCTAAAAAAACAAATTTTCCTCAAATTTTGATGACAGAAAGTCCTGGAATCAGAGAGGAGCCACAAATTTCCTTCCACCCAGCGTTCCCCCAAGTCTCCCGATAAAAATGATACCTCTCTTGTGTGGGTAGGCCTAGCGCCCGTGACAGGAAACGCCCCAAAACACAACGTGGACACATCACATTTTTAAAAAGAAAACAGAGGTGTTTTTTGCAAAATGCCTACCTGTAGATTTTGGCCTCTAGCTCAGCCGGCACCTAGGGAAACCTACCAAACCTTTGCATTTCTGAAAACTAGAGACCTAGGGGAATCCAAATGGGGTGACTTGTGGGGATCTGACCAGGTTCTGTTACCCAGAATCCTTTGCAAACCTCAAAATTTGGCCCAAAAAAACATTTTCCTTACATTTCGGTGTCAGCAAGTTCTGGAATCTGAGAGAAGCCACAGATTTCCTTCCACCCAGCGTTCCCCCAAGTCTCCTGATAAAAATGATACCTCACTTGTGTGGGTAGGCCTACTGCCCGCGACAGGAAATGCCCCAAAACACAACGTGGACACATCACATTTTTTAAAAGAAAACAGAGGTCTTTTTTGCAAAGTGCCTACTTGTAGATTTTGGCCTCTAGCTCAGCCGGCACCTAGGGAAACCAACCAAACCTGTGCATTTTCCAAAACTAGAGACATAGGGGAATCCAAGATGGGGTGACTTGTGGGGCTCTGACCAGGTTCTGTTACCCAGAATCCTTTGCAAACCTCAAAATTTGGCCAAAAAAACACATTTTCCTCACATTTCGGTGACAGCGAGTTCTGGAATCTGAGAGGAGCCACAAATTTCCTTCCACCCAGCGTTCCCCCAAGTCTCCCGATAAAAATGATATCTCACTTGTGTGGGTAGGCCTACCGCCCACGACAGGAAATGCCCCAAAACACAATGTAGACACATCACATTTTTTGAAAGAAAACAGAGGTCTTTTTTGCAAAGTGCCTACCTGTACATTTTGGCCTCTAGCTCAGCCGGCACCTAGGGAAACCAACCAAACCTGTGCATTTTCCAAAACTAGAGACCTTGGGGAATCCAAGATGGGGTGACTTGTGGGGCTCTGACCAGGTTCTGTTACCCAGAATCCTTTGCAAACCTCAAAATTTGGCTAAAAAAACACATTTTCCTCACATTTCGGTGACAAAAAGTTCTGGAATCTGAGAGGAGCCACATATTTCCTTCCACCCAGCGTTCCCCCAAGTCTCCCGATAAAAATGATACCTCACTTTTGTGGGTAGGCCTAGCGCCCGCCACAGGAAATGCCCCAAAACACAACGTGGACACATCAAATTTTTTGAAAGAAAACAGAGGTGTTTTTTGCAAAGTGCCTACCTGTAGATTTTGGCCTCTAGCTCAGCCGGCACCTAGGGAAACCAACCAAACCTGTGCATTTTTTTAAACTAGAGACCTAGGGGAATCCAAGATGGGGTGACTTGTGGGGCTCTGATCAGGTTCTGTTACCCAGAATCCTTTGCAAACCTCACACTTTGGCTAAAAAAACAAATTTTCCTCAAATTTTGATGACAAAAGTCCTGGAATCAGAGAGGAGCCACAAATTTCCTTCCACCCAGCGTTCCCCCAAGTCTCCTGATAAAAATGATACCTCACTTGTGTGGGTAGGCCTACCGCCCGTGACAGGAAACGCCCCAAAACACAACTTGGACACATCACATTTTTTAAAAGAAAACAGAGGTGTTTTTTGCAAAGTGCCTACCTGTAGATTTTGGCCTCTAGCTCAGCCGGCACCTAGGGAAACCTACCAAACCTGTGCATATCTGAAAACTAGAGACCTAGGGGAATCCAAGATGGGGTGACTTGTGGGGCTCTGACCAGGTTCTGTTACCCAGAATCCTTTGCAAACCTCAAAATTTGGCCAAAAAAACAAATTTTCCTCACATTTCGATGACAGCGAGTTCTGGAATCTGAGAGGAGCCACAAATTTCCTTCCACCCAGCGTTCCCCCAAGTCTCCCAATAAAAATGATATCTCACTTGTGTGGCTAGGCCTACCGCCCGTGACAGGAAATGCCCCAAACCACAATGTGGACACATCACATTTTTTTAAAGAAAACAGAGGTGTTTTTTTGCAAAGTGCCTACCGGTAGATTTTGGCCTCTAGCTCAGCGGCGGCACCTAAGGAAAGCTACCAAACCTGTGCATTTTTGAAAACTAGAGACCTAGGGGAATCCAAGATGGGGTGACTTGTGGGGCTCTGACCAGGTTCTGTTACCCAGAATCCTTTGCAAACCTCAAAATTTGGCTAAAAAAACACATTTTCCTCACATTTGGGTGACAGAAAGTTCTGGAATCTGAGAGGAGCCACAAATTTCCTGCCGCTCAGCATTCCCCCAAGTCTCCCGATAAAAATGATACCTCACTTGTGTAGGTAGGCTTAGCGCCCGCGACAGGAAATGCCCCAAAACACAACGTGGACACATCACATTTTTTGAAAGAAAACAGAGGTTTTTTTGCAAAGTGCCTACCTGTAGATTTTGGCCTCTAGCTCAGCCGGCACCTAGGGAAACCAACCAAACCTGTGCATTTTCCAAAACTAGAGACCTAGGGGAATCCAAGATGGGGTGACTTGTGGGGCTCTGACCAGGTTCTGTTACCCAGAATCCTTTGCAAACCTCAAAATTTGGCTAAAAAAACAAATTTTACTCACATTTCGGTGACAAAAAGTTCTGGAATCTGAGAGGAGCCACATATTTCCTTCCACCCAGCGTTCCCCCAAGTCTCCCGATAAAAATGATACCTCACTTTTGTGGGTAGGCCTAGCGCCCGCGACAGGAAATGCCCCAAAACACAACGTGGACACATCACATTTTTTGAAAGAAAACAGAGGTGTTTTTTGCAAAGTGCCTACCTGTAGATTTTGGCCTCTAGCTCAGCCGGGCACCTAGGGAAACCAACCAAACCCTGTGCATTTTTTAAAACTAGAGACCTAGGGGAATCCAAGATGGGGTGACTTGTGGGGCTCTGACCAGGTTCTGTTACCCAGAATCCTTTGCAAACCTCTAAATGTGGCTAAAAAAACAAATTTTCCTCAAATTTTGGTGACAAAAGTCCTGGAATCAGAGAGGAGCCACAAATCTCCTTCTACCCAGCGTTCCCCCAAGTCTCCCGATAAAAATGATACCTCACTTGTGTGGGTAGGCCTAGCGCCCGTGACAGGAAATGCCCCAAAACACCAACGTGGACACATCACATTTTTTAAAAGAAAACAGAGGTGTTTTTTGCAAAGTGCCTACCTGTAGATTTTGGCCTCTAGCTCAGCCGGCACCTAGGGAAACCAACCAAACCTGTGCATTTTTTAAAACTAGAGACCTAGGGAATCCAAGATGGGGTGACTTGTGGGGCTCTGACCAGGTTCTGTTACCCAGAATCCTTTGCAAACCTCAAAATTTGGCTAAAAAAACACATTTTCCTCACATTTGGTGACAGAAAGTTCTGGAATCTGAGAGGAGCCACAAATTTCCTGCCGCTCAGCATTCCCCCAAGTCTCCCGATAAAAATGATACCTCACTTGTGTAGGTAGGCTTAGCGCCCGCGACAGGAAATGCCCCAAAACACAACGTGGACACATCACATTTTTTGAAAGAAAACAGAGGTGTTTTTTGCAAAGTGCCTACCTGTAGATTTTGGCCTCTAGCTCAGCCTGCACCTAGGGAAACCAACCAAACCTGTGCATTTTCCAAAACTAGAGACCTAGGGGAATCCAAGATGGGGTGACTTGTGGGGCTCTGACCAGGTTCTGTTACCCAGAATCCTTTGCAAACCTCAAAATTTGGCTAAAAAAAACAAATTTTACTCACATTTCGGTGACAAAAAGTTCTGGAATCTGAGAGGAGCCACATATTTCCTTCCACCCAGCGTTCCCCCAAGTCTCCCGATAAAAATGATACCTCACTTTTGTGGGTAGGCCTAGCGCCCGCGACAGGAAATGCCCCAAAACACAACGTGGACACATCACATTTTTTGAAAGAAAACAGAGGTGTTTTTTGCAAAGTGCCTACCTGTAGATTTTGGCCTCTAGCTCAGCCGGCACCTAGGGGAAACCAACCAAACCTGTGCATTTTTTAAAACTAGAGACCTAGGGGAATCCAAGATGGGGTGACTTGTGGGGCTCTGACCAGGTTCTGTTACCCAGAATCCTTTGCAAACCTCTAAATGTGGCTAAAAAACAAATTTTCCTCAAATTTTGGTGACAAAAGTCCTGGAATCAGAGAGGAGCCACAAATCTCCTTCTACCCAGCGTTCCCCCAAGTCTCCCGATAAAAATGATACCTCACTTGTGTGGGTAGGCCTAGCGCCCGTGACAGGAAATGCCCCCAAAACACAACGTGGACACATCACATTTTTTAAAAGAAAACAGAGGTGTTTTTTGCAAAGTGCCTACCTGTAGATTTTGGCCTCTAGCTCAGCCGGCACCTAGGGAAACCAACCAAACCTGTGCATTTTTTTAAAACTAGAGACCTAGGGGAATCCAAGATGGGGTGACTTGTGGGGCTCTGACCAGGTTCTGTTACCCAGAATCCTTTGCAAACCTCAAAATTTGGCAAAAAAAAACACATTTTCCTCACATTTCGGTGACAGCGAGTTCTGGAATCTGAGAGGAGCCACAAATTTCCTTCCACCCAGCGTTCCCCCAAGTCTCCCGATAAAAATGATATCTCACTTGTGTGGGTTGGCCTACCGCCCGCCACAGGAAATGCCCCAAAACACAATGTGGACTCATCACATTTTTTGAAAGAAAACAGAGGTCTTTTTGCAGAGTGCCTACCTGTAGATTTTGGCCTCTAGCTCAGCCGGGCACCTAGGGAAACCAACCAAACCTGTGCATTTTTCAAAACTAGAGACCTAGGGGAATCCAAGATGGGGTGACTTGTGGGGTTCTGACCAGGTTCTGTTACACAGAATCCTTTGCAAACCTCAGAATTTGGCTAAAAAAAACACATTTTCCTCACATTTCGGTGACAGAAAG